>NC_138871.1:87684575-88884575 GCF_965194805.1 Balaenoptera borealis
TAGGACACGAAAGTTTGAGAAGCATGGGGCTAAGTGAGCTCCAAATTCTCTTCCATCTCAAAAATACAGTAATTCTGAGTGTTCCTTCCATATTCCAATGCTATTCCCAGCTCTTTTCCTATTCTTCTTTCCCTGATACGCTGAAGAACATTTTCTCTGCGTTATGTAGATATTCTATACAGTGAATTTCCAATATCTCTGCAAGGGGCTTCATATGTCAAAGGGAATTGGGACTCAGAGGGTTAAACACAAAACACATTACCATAGGACAGCTGCCAGGGCATCACATTCTGAAATCTGATAAATGAAAAATGGGCCTGGTATCAAATTTAATCACATTTGTATTCAGATGTTGTTGAGAGCAGACACTGATTTATGAACTAGCAACAGACACCAGATTTCCTGCCTATGTTATATACATATGAATGGGTGGACGGATGGATAGATAAACAGACAATGAAATTATGTTACAAATTACATGGCACCAGACGTGTTTATAACCTAGATCTCATCAAACTGATATTAAAAAATACTACAGACATAATTTTTTTTCCTGGGCAGTGGCTGTTGGTTTACTTTCACCCTGAAAAACAGATCACTTTCAAAGGCTATTCTTGCTTCAACGTGTGCAGTGTTGAAAATGCTTCTGCTGTGCTCCATGGCTGTCTCTTATTTGTCCACAGAGAATGTTCTTGATGGGATGGAAAGGGAGAGAAGAATGTTTAAACCATTGCTGCATTCTGTTGCACACACCGCTTCTCCCTCACAGCTCCATTAAAATATCACCGGTGCAAAGGGCTGTTGCATACATCTGGGACTCCATGCTAAGACCAAGGCTTTCAGAGGAGCTGTGAGGTGCTGAGGTGAAAGGGGAGAACATTCAACATGGATTAATAATAAAGAAGTTAAGCAACTTTATTCTCAGCCGGGGGGCGTAGGAAGGACTGCAACGTTGACAATTTCAAAAATAAATCATGTGGATGATAAGACTATTTTACAACAGGTCATCGTTTAATGTCACCAAACACATCCAGCCCTCTTTGAAGTGTGTTTTCTTGACCATGCCCTCTGTCTATGCCTTTTCATTGCAGATACTTCTCCTCAAATTTAGCAAATATGGCCAAATTTTATTCATCTTTCAGTGGTCACATAGATATATTAGTTCACTTTCAACAAATGTTTACTGAGACCCTCTCTTGTGCTGTGCACAGGAAAAATAGAAATAGATGCCCCCTTGATTGGCATTAAAAAAAAAAAAAAAGCAGCTCAGTAGCTGGGGACAAGTCAGATAAACATAGACGATTTCAATATAATTAAGAGAAGTAATTGTACAGGGAGCTAGATTAGCCAAGAGAAGGGATACCTAAATCAGACTGGGAAGGTACCAGCCAAGGATTCCTGGAAGAGGTGTCACTGAATGGAATCCTAAAGAATGACGTATCTCCCACTTACCCTTGAAGAGACAGGAGGGTTGGAATTCCTGGTGGAGAAATATCGATGCACCAGGCATTCCCAGTGCTGGAAGCCATGGAGGCTGGGAAAAGCATGACAGTCAAGGGATGGTCAACAGCTGCAATATAACTGAAATAAAACTGTGCTCTGGATGCCAAGAGACAGGGTGAAAAGATTGGCAAAGCAACAGTTACTGTAATGTGGCCTCAAGGGGTCCAGATTTACTCTTTGGGGAAAAAAAAATCACAGTGGTCACCACCTGAACAAATGGACAGGGTTGATGGGAAAGCTAAGGAATGGGAACAATTCAGAGACCCAAGGGCAATGAGGAGAGGACTTCAACTGACAAGGACTATTTTGAGAGAAGGACTTGAATTTGAGTAGTTTCAGGTCTGAGTGTGGAAGATATTCAGGATCAAATGGCTGATGAAGAAAAGAGGATTTTATAAAAGGGACTGCTCCTTGGAATTCTATCTAGGTAATGATGCCCTTCACTGAGACAGAACATCTAGAAGAAGGAGTTTACGTTGTTTTTAATTTGATTCGCTTTGGGTGGAGCTGGGGGGAAGACAGGGCACTCCTTTGAGGTGGGGTGGAAGTGACATTAATTGAAACCTCCCCTTCCCTAAGGAGCTTCCCCTAACAATCTGAGCTAGAAAGCAATCTCCTTTTGTGCTCCTTTAGGAAATAGAGTGTGTGCTACCCATTGAGAATCCATTACCACTCTGAATTTTTTTTGTTTTCATGTGTTGTCTTATCTTCTTAATTAAATCATCTTCTCGAGGGGAGGAACCATGCCTTATTCCTGTTGGATCATTCACAGAGCCTGAAGCATTGTGCTGCATGTAGAAAACATTGGTTGATGTTTGTTAATTGACTTGTTGGATTTTTTTTTTTTTTCACTGAACCCATGCCCAAGAAGGAGCCAAACTCCCAGTTAGGAAGCCATCTGGCAAAACCTGCTTGAGAGAACACTGCTTGACTGTCACATCTTAGAGGTCTTCTTAAAATAGCTCACATTTATTGAACATATTACTATATGCCAAGCATTTTGCTGAGCCCTTTATATATGTATATATCATCTCATGTCATCTTCAGAACAATCTTGTGATACAAATGCTATAAATAGTCCCATTTTAACACTGAGAAAAACGAGGTTCAGAGAGATCAAGCCATTTTTTGAGGTCAGCAAGTTGCAGACATGAGTCAGTCTCGGCTTCTGGGTCTACCAACTTCAGTGTCCGTGGCTTCTCTCCCCAGCTCTTTCTCTACTATCTAAACAATTGATGCACTGGGATGAGACATGTAAGACTTATCCACAGGTGCCTGTTCAGAGCTGGAGCCAGGGTTAGACCCTAGATTTTGTGACACTGCACTTGCTACTCTGCTACGCTGGTTTTAAGACAAATCTATTGAGCTAAACTTTTTGCTGGGCACTATAGGTCATAGAAAGAAGTTTAAGGCCTGCTGTTTGACTCCAAAGGCCATACAAACTAGTTTGGGATGCATGACAGAACTTAATAAAGTAAAATACTGGAGTATAGCAGCCCTGGTAAGACCCTCACAGATAACAAACTGTAGGAAGGACAGTTTGACACAGTGGATATTTGTCCTTCAGAAAATATGGGAAGGTAGTGATTCTTTCTTCAGATGTGCATATCAAAATCAGTTGATAGAATCCTTACAGAGACAGATTTTTAGACCCTATCACTTAATAATAAGTGGTTAGTAATAGATATTTCAGCAACTGAAGTTGCCAGAAGTGACAGATGTGGGTGCATGAGTTAGTGCAAGTTTCGCTGCTATTGTTCTTCAAGCTGAGGCTGGATGACAAGATTGCTAAGATACAAGAAGGAATTTCTGTATCAAGTAGTGGGGTGTGGGGAGGTTGAAAGATTGGGCTGGATGACCTCTTCAGCTTTGTGTTCTTGGTTCTTTCTAGGTGTCTGATTTGTTGCTACAAAGCTTAGTGACCTAATTCACAGTTCTTCTCTGAAATGGTTCTTACACACATGAGCCCACTTCCTGTGGTAGGTGGATCTGGAAAACATTTTCCCTCATTTCAGTTGGCCCTGGATTTGAACCTCACATGGGTCTCACTCAGGCTTTCCATATCATGGTCAGAACTACATGCCTATCTATAAAGAGAAGGCATAGAATCTCTGTAGAACATGAAGTTAGTCCTTTTGTATTCCAAGACGTTCCTTCTTCCCACTGGAGAAAATTAGTTAGGATTAGAATGTAACAACCCTGCCACATCGCCTCAAAATTTAAATTATAGTGTGTATAACAATTCAGGTCCATTTAGAATATTTTGCTATTCTTAAAGCCTGTGAGAAGACAAATCTGCCTTAAAACCCTCCTAATCATCACAGACAGTTCACAAAGTCTTTATTGGTGACTCAAATGTGGGTCATTGAAAGTCAAGCTTGGGTGAAGCAAGAGTGAAGAGTCATTCTTGCTGTTCCTGAGACCAACCACAATTGCAGCAGTCAAGTGTAAGACAGGACCTTAAGATGTGTTTTACAAGCTCTGTGGGCCATAGGGAAGTTGGATTTCTTGTTGGATTCAGCTCTAAGTGTGGCATGCATGGGCTGGGATGATAAGGCAATGGGCAGAGAGAACAGGTGTCCTTACGAGGTCAAGTTCTGAGGTCAGATTGTTGGGTCTGAATTCCAGCTCTGCCCGCTTACTCCTGGGACTTTGGACAAGTCATTTTGTTCCTCCTTGACTCCTATTGGAAGTAAAATATCTAATAGGCTGAAATAACCCTAAAGTAGTTCCTAAACTTATTGTGAGGATTAAATGAACCAACACTCTCTAAACTTTTAAGATAGAGCCTGGCCTTAAAAATAAGTACTCGGTCAATGTGAGCTTTTATTACAATAGCAATTACAATGATTATTCCTGGAAGTAGAAATAAGGGGAAAATCACTAGAATAGGAGGAAAGGAAGAAAAAGAAAGAACTAGGTGAGGACGTTTGGGAGACATTAGTTTTACTCTAGACCGGTGTCTAAACCAGATTGTAGATTCTTGAGATGATGTTTTTCATGCTGGGCAGGATTTGTTTGCTCTCAGCACGTGCTAAAATGCAGGGGATGCAGGGCTGGTTGATATGTAGAGCTCCAGCTGAAACCAAGATCACTGTGTGCTGACCCCTGAAGTGCCTAAGGTTAGTTTGATTGCTATGTTCCATGTGGAGGTCCCATAGTGTGGAGCCCTGGTTTCTAAATCCAGTCCCTGTTTTGATGAGAATTCACCACCTGGCTGTGTATGGCCTGGCTTCCCATTACAATCACATCAGATTGCATGACTCCCTTCAGCATGCTCCCAGAAAACCCCCCTCTCTTGGAATTTGTTTAAGATCCATCTTCTGCAACATTAGAGGAGGGGAAGCCTTTTCACAGTTGGGGCTGGGGAGGGCTGCTAGTGGATACAATACTCCATCTCAAACCATGGCTCTGCAAACCTCTTGCTCATTCCGGAATTGCATATAAAATGGTATCTGAACTAGCATAAAATTGCCTATAGAATTTTTTTTATCATTCTTTTATCATTTTCTTCAGTATCATCCAGATACCCCAGACGTGACATCTGAAGACCTCAGCTGAGTGACAGCCCACGAGAAAATATGACATAGCTAGTGTGGGGAGCAGGTGGTGTCTCTTGCTCCCATATCCTTGAGGACACACTCTCATGCACAGAACTTCCCAACACACTTTCTCAAATGGGACCACCCCGCCCTCCAATTCCAACCCTTTCTCTCTTTTGAACTTACACTAGAGAAAACCCAAGCCCAAGCAGCATTTGGTAGATGAACAGGTGCCTCTAGCTTAAAAGATCTTTGAATATAACTTTTAATCTTTGATGTGGTTATGAAATTTTTGAAATTAATGAGTCTAGAATGCTCTCTCTACATGCACACCTCACAGCTTTTTATTTTATCCTAGGATCTTCCTGGACCTCTTGAATTAGTGATATTTAGTGGGATGAAGAGTCAGGATACTGCTTCTAGCTCTGCCACTGCTTGCTGTGTGATCACGGAAAAATGACTTTCCCTCTCTGTTTTGGCTTTTTCTTTAAGAAGCAAAGTCATTGCATAAGATGATTTCTTCACCCTTTCTGGCTAAAGTTTTCCACTTTTCTATTATTTAAACTGCATATTCTGTGACGGAAGACTTTCTTTCAAGGATAGGCAAGCAAGGAAATATAGAAAGAACATCAGTACCTCACTTTCCTGCCTACCTAAATTCTCTCTCGTTTCACCCAATTACATGGCAGTTGTATTATGGCTTAGTAATAAGAAAAAAATGTGAGCTACTAATATCTTAATAAAGTTATTATGAAGGTTCGGCTCATTGGAAACTTAGAGGAGTACCAATAGGAATTGAAATGACACATAATAGAAAATGACATGCTTAACTGGACATGTTTCTGAGAACTAGATATAATAAATTTGCAGTCTTCCTAGGAGAAAGAAAAAGTGTCTAATTCTGTAAAATTCAGGGTGTGGACTAAAAGGATCATTTGTTTTATGTATCCTGTGAGCACTGGTGATGTTGGAGCTCAGCTGAAAATAAAAGTCCTTGGGCATCACACAGGCCAATACTCATCAGTTTTGGAATCCAGATTGAAGAGTCTTATTTTAAAAAAGGCTTTTCATGAGCAAAATGTATAAAGTTGCAGCATTTATTCAACTCAGCTGGAGACCCTCTGAGATGAAGCCAATATGTTTCCTCCACGTGACCTTGGCTCACTCTGAATGTCCCATGTGGTCCATCACCCTCCGTCAGGAAAATGACCCACCAGACACAGGATAAGGAGGTGCGTGTTTCTCCAAACAACAGACACTTACATTTTCTCAGCTTTCTAGAAAAGTGTGGAATCACCAGGGTAGAACTGCACCGCTCATTTTTAAGGGTATCTTTGTTGGCTTTAAGCAATCATTCCTTCTCTACTCCAAATTTTTAAAAAGGAGGGTAGAATATATATATATATATTTTTTTGAGACAATATAAAATCATGCAAAAAAAAAAAAATCATGCATAGTTTTTATTTTCCATACTATTTAGTGGAAAGACAGGCAAATACATTAGTGAATGCAAAGAAGTAGGAAAAGTTTATAACAACTCTGTTCCTTTGGGTATTATGTAAACCCATAATCATTTAAATCACCGAATGAGTAGAGAAAAACTTTCTGAAAGAGACGATATTTGCTTAGATTTGAAATAGGAGTAGGCATTTGAAAAAAGACTTTCCTGTTTTGAGAACAGCCTGTGTAAAAGAAAAACAAGAAACAGTAAATATTTAAGCAAGACAGGAGGGAAATGATGCATGCAGGCAGCAAAACCAGGATAGGGTCTGTTTGCAAAGCTAATTGCTAAACTTAAGTGTATGGATGTGATACTTAGAGTGGATATGAAGTAGAAGAGAGAGGCCATTGGTGGATTTTCAGCAGAGGTGAAACATGATTATTTATGCTATTCAGACAGACCAATCTGGCAACATTTTCTGGGATGTATTTGTAGGGGGGATCGCTTAGAAGTGGTAGGCATATAGAAGGCTCTTAGTACCAATAATCTGTGAGTAACATGAAGAGAGACTGGATTCAGGCAGTAGCAGTGACATTGGTGCAATAAAAAGTGGAAACCATTCTCAAGAAACTTTGAGAAGGTAGAATGGATAGGACATGGTGACCATGTGAACATGGGGCTATTAGGTGAAATGTAATTGTGGAAAAAGAGCAGGCAGGTAATGCTCAGAAGTGCTGATGGATATTCAGGGAACATTCAATTGTTTTGTATCATCATGGACACCAAAGAAAAGATGCATAAGTATGGAGCAGAGAATCCTTGCTTTTCATCCATTGCCACTTTAGGGTTGATGAGCATCCTTTATTTATGACCACAGTTCATTGTGAGAAAGCAAGTAAAACTACCTTCCAAGAGAAGCCTTTGGTTCAGCTATCGTAGATTGGCTGAGGGTTAGTTTTGGTCACTGGACGATTGTCTGGGCCAATTGGATCTCTTGGACTCATTGGGTGATTGTCTTATTCACCCCTTTATAATCATGCCTGGCCAGTTCTGGATGCATAAGATTTATTCAATAAATATTTGCTTAATGAATTCATTAAATATGCTCACAGACCCTCTGTTCTAAACCAGGGAACTATGGACCCCATTATTGTACTAAGGTATAGTTCTCTCCATAGAACTGGAGATGCTTATCAAGTTATATTTGAAAACTCATCTTCCTGACTCATCTCATCAGCCCATGTCTTAAAAGTTAGAAAATTAGAATTAATAATATTTGCTTCTTAAAAATTAGAATTAATATTTGCTTTGAGGTCCAGCATTTTTCTTGAGCTCATTTTATTTTTCCCATATGCCAAGCTTTGCTCCCCAATTGAAACCTTACAGTAATAGTTTTTCCTGCCTCACTTCACCCCAAATCTTTCCTTCATTCACACATAGCCAGAGAATATCTTAGGAAAAACATTCACAAAGAAGAGAGAGAAGTAGAACAAAGTGTAAATGGCAGAAGAATGTGACGGAGGATTAAAAACAAACCCACTTCTTATTCCTTCCTGTGGTTCTGCAAAAACAGTGAATTGGACTTCTCAAGGGACAATCCTCCAACAACAGACCTTTTGAAGCTCAAGGGATGGGAGGGACCAAAGTCTTTAAAAATCCCAAGTTCCCCTCAGGGACAAAATGGGCCCTCCTTGCCCTGTAAGACATTATATCCTTTTTCTTTTTCTTTTTTTTTTTTTCTTTAAGTTTCACTACTGATATATTAGCACCAACCCATTTTATTTAGCTTTATGATGAACTGTGATATATGAATGCTGGATAAAATTGTAGAAAGTCTTTAATGATGTTATTTCCAAAGGACAGGAGTTCATCAGTGTCTGTGGTTGCTTGATTTCTGAAGAAATATTTTAATTGAGGTTACCCACATTTATGAAGTTCTGATGTCTTTGCAGGACCCAGTACCAGAACATAAACTCAGTAGGGATCAGCCCTGGATTCATGGTTGGAACACCAGGATTCCAGTTGTGTTTCTATTTTAACTACCAGTGTGACCTTGAGAAAATCACTGAAGCTCTGTTGGATTTTTAAAAGATTAGATTATACAGATTAGATAGTATTAACATCTTTTCAACTTCAGAGTCTGTATAACTCCATTAAATTTGTGATGTGTTTGTTCTGTTTTGGAATGGCTGTTAGGATGTGGGATTTTGACTAAGGAAATAAGGTTTCATGAGAAACTTTAGAGAAAAATTTCAAGGGAAGCCAGAACGAGATATAAATCTAAATGGCAGTCTAAATGAAAGGCATTTCTCACATTTATGCTTTTTTATTAGGGTTGTGGTGAGATTAAATGAAGAGAAGAAAAGCATTTTGATGTACAGAAAATGCAACTTTTTTACAAAATATAAACTATGTCACTATTAACAATCCTTTGAATTTTGGTGCTCTTGTTTTATTCTTCATTCATGTCTGACATAATCCCTCTTCAATCAATAATAACCCAAATTACCAAATTTTAGTGTGCCAGGTTTATCTCTGTCGACTTTTTAAGGAACCTGGGGATTTGATTACCCCATGCACAAATGGTACAATTTGTGAGTTGCAACTATTTTCATTATTTTGAAAAGAAAAAAAAAAATGATGTTGGATTTAGAAACAGAAGATAAGCTTTTTCTCTTAGGAACTAGAATCAGAGAAGTTTTGACCAAATGGGTTGGGGAGAAATAAAGCCACAAATAAGAAAACCAGAGTCTGAGAACTACTGTCTGATTTGGAGACATGTATATATAGAGGTAATATGGCTTGTCATGAAGTTATCATACGCTGAATGAGGCTATATATCCCATGAATGGGGTGGGAGTTTGGGAAAAATCTGTTCATGCTATCCAAATAGATTAGATGGCAGCTTTGCAAAACCTTTCTCACCTCCTATAACATCTACTCTAAATCATTGGGATTATGGTGATAACCCAGAATCTGTGATTACAATAGTAGAGAAATATTTTTAAAAAGTATTAGCTGGAGAACGAGTCAGATAAAGACATCCAAAGTGATCTAAGTAGGGATATTGTTTAAATCAGTTCAAAACAAATTTACAAGGGTGACATTAGAATTGTGGAGGAAAGGATGCTAAACAATTTTTAATAAGAGAGGGACTGTAAATGGAAATCAATAGTAGGATACTCATTATTATTTTAAAAGTAATAAACTCCATTGTTAATCTCTTTATTGAGTAGCATGTCTTTGTTGTTTTTGTAAATATAATAAAATACATGGATTTATATAGGTTCCCTCAAACATCCCCCACCACTATTTTACTAATAAGTTCTGCAAATTCGGTTACTATGTGAATTTTGGCCAGACTAATAAGGGACTGATTCTATTCTGTGGCCCTAAAGAAGGGTGTTGCTTCCTGTGAGACCCATAAATCTGCCACCTGACAGGTAGTTTCAAGTGCTGTTATGACTTTGTTTATTTATTGCTTGTTTGTTTGTTTGATTTCACTTTTTATTTTATTCTATTTCATTTTACCAATGTCATTGGGGAAAATGAGATTAAAATGAAAGGCAATTTCTTTCTCCAAATACTTTACTCTGAAGATTTGTATACAAGTTCTATTGAATTATTTCTGTACTGAAAACTGAAGTAAAATATGATGAATGATTATTTATGAAAAGATAAAAAGAACTAAAGAATTCAGCATATATCATTCTGGAGATTAGATAGGAAATACAGAGGGAAGTTTTTATAAATAGCCTTTGTAGAGAGAAGCAAGCGTGGGCCTTATAAACATCTATCAGAGAGAACCCAGACTCAAATATAAAAGTAAACACTTATGTGGGCCTCCTGAATAATAGTCTGAAAGTTCCATTTTGACTTGGAAATTGGCCCACGAGGCTCTGAATTTACGAGCTGTTATCCCGCCTCTAAAACATATACTGTAGAAAGTAGTATTGCAGATTGAAATGTGGTCCTACCCACGCAGATGTCCTGTGCTGAAAGGCTCTAACATACCTTCAGCTTGATACAGAACATCCTGAGATTGTCATCATGGCTTTCACTGAGCAGTTTTAGGCACTTGTTTTCCTCCTATTAAAACAAGTATTTTAATAACCTTTTAATAAATCATTACTCTCTCATTGATGACTATTAAAATTGCTAAGTTTCTCTTTTTTGATCAATGAAAGAAAGAATTGTAGTGAAATCTTTTTTAAATTGTCATTTGAGTTAAACTCTTCATTCCTTCTATTCCTAATAGAAAAATTGTGATGTTGAAAGCCAATCAGTTAAGGTTATTGGGAGTTTGTAAAGCACTGCAATAGATGTTATATAAAACACAAAGATGAATACTTATCTAGAAGGATTACCATCTACTCAGAAAATAGAACAAAGGCAAGTTAAACAAAAGTGGGAAATCGAGGCCACATGAAATTGTAGAATTTAATTAAGGCAGGACTTTTGGCAATTACAGAGTAAAAAGATTGGCAAACCTCTCCTCGAAACAAGTTCCCCTCATTTAAGGATGTATGTAAAAAAACAATCATTTAAGGGATCTGGAAATTTTCTAGAGAAAAACAAGATGATAAATGCTTATTCATGAAAAACTGTTACAAATTTGGGTAAAATCGATAAAAGTCTATGGCCTTTTTGGCTGGGATTATTCCCATTCCTCCACCTCTAACTAGGTTGGTTGATAGAATTGGTGATATTTTTGTGGGGTCACAGGGAGGAAGAAGGAGACTGGTCCCCCAAAGCATTATTAAATTCATTGCCAGAGGCATCCGACTTGATTTAGAGCAGAGGGTGAAAATCTATGCCCCAATGATATTGTCAGTAAAAGTAACACAATTAGTAGGAAATGAATGGAAACTCTAAGGCTCTGCTAGTCTGAAGCTGAGTCTGTTTGGGATGAGTGCTAGGCCAGCTGGGGATATAACGAGAAGCTTCTGAAAATTAGAGCACCCTGGAGGGCCATAGGAGCTCTCTAAACCTTGCTGGTTGACCCCGAAAGCAGGGATGTATACGGTGGAGATGCAAGAAGGCAGTCCTGGCAGAAAGAAAAATCCAAGGAAGAATGGAAGACAGCCTACAAGTTAGATGCTCTTCCCTCCAGAACAGACAGATCCATTGACAGGGTAGATATTTCAGGGACTTCAGATGTGTGCAGAGCACCTTCCCAGCTGATGCTTCGCCACTTAGCAATTTAGACACAGCGATGGCCACTAGATAGCAAGATAAAGTAAGACAGGAATTAAAAAATAGGGGAGACATCAGCACCGCAGACAGTGAAGGAGACACATAACCAAAAAAATTCTCAGGACAAAATCATTCAATCTGGAGGTGCTGCAACACTATATTACCTAAAATGTCTAGATTTCAAGAAAAAAATACAGACAAGCATTGCTGTGGTCGTGATGGTCACTGCGTCTTTACTTGTGAGCTCACTAGCAGGTCCCCCTCTCCCCAGCACCGCTCGGCTCTTAGTTCTGAGAAGAACTCAAAGAGGAAAGGAAACGTGAGACTCCCTTTTCCCATGCTTGTTCTCTGTTGTCTGCTGGACAGCCTGCTTTTGCAGACAGAGATGGAGAGCCTCTCCCTGAAGCAGAAGAGAGAGAAACGGCTGGCCTCACACCATCTCTGTTTTCCAGGAGATGCCAGAAGCGGAGGCCAGGATGATATAAAGGCAACAGAGAACACACAGTCCTCACTGCTTCCACCCTGCCTCAGAGCAAATGTGAGACGTGATTTTATGCAAGGCTTTAAGAGGGGGATGCCTCAAATACTCAGTCACCATGAAAAAGGACTCCAGGCAAAAACCGCTGAGCTGCGGGCACAACTGGCCTTCCCAGGCTGTCTGTGATGAAGTATTGTCCTTCCTGACTTCGGACAAAGAGAAATATTTGGTGCTAGCGTGGAGCTATGTATATGATAGATATCTTTAATTATATGATAATCAGAGATGAAGTAATTAGATAGCACTTGATAACTAATCAGTTGCAACATTCATAAAACTGTTCCTCATTTCCTCCTCACATCCTTTAACAGATGGCGCCTGGTGTTCTAAGGGCAGAACTTGTAGGCAGAGCAGGAAGTGTGATTACGGTTGAAGGATCAAATATTCGGTGCAGGCATTAGGAAACCATCAAGACCATGATGCTGAGAGGCACACGTGATTTACTACCGGATTTAATCTACTTGAAAAAAAAATCTCCGAGCCATATTAAGAAAACCAAAATGTCATCAACTAACACCTGAAATTCTTCAGCACCATCTGTCTGTAACATTAAGCAAAACCCAGGAGACTGGCAGAAAGAACATGGTAAATTTAATGTTGAACTTCACCTGGGTAACTTGATAAATGTTACCTTTGTGGGTAGTCATTAGCCAGGAAGTCTCTAAAACCACTGAGAAAGAAGCCTGTAGAAGGCTTTAGCTGTGAAGGGGTTTGCTTTCTCTGAGCACGAGACCTGGCATATACGCCAGTAAACTTTCCTTTTTCTTACAGAAAGCTAGTTGTGTTGAAAATGAGTTTTTCTCAGTCACTAAGACAGCTCCTTTCTTCTTCCCCTTGGACCAGATTTCCTTTGGTAATTCAAGCTTATGAAACGCTGAAATCTAGTTGTGGATTTATACACGTGTCTGTATAGAACACACCTCTTCCACAAACATTTACTGACCCACTGCAATACACCAGGACTGCACTGGACACAGAGCACAAGTCACACTTTGCTAAAAAGAAGATACCATCATTTCTTTAGATACACGATGATTTTATGAATCAATACGGCAAAAAAGAAAGAAAAAAGCCTACTAAGTATATATATAAGTTGATGTTAAAGATAAGATGCTTCCAGATTTCAGAGATGTTAAAATGCAAAAAATGTGCTATTAAAATTCAGTGAAATCATGGAGAAATGCCTATTACGTACACTTGTATTCACTTTGTTTTTGTATAGTCATTGATTTTTTTAAGTGAAAACCAGGTTTTCTAAAAAGAAAGAAAAGTGGCTTCACTTAAGACTTTTAAGACTTAAGACTCTGGACTGAGCATTGGCCTTTAAAAGAAAACAAAACAATTTGCAGAACAATTTTTGATTCATAGTAATATAGAGCGGAAGACACAGAGGTTTCCATATACCCCTGTCCCCATACATGCACAGCCTCCTTATTATCAATATCCCCACCAAAGTGATACATTTGCTATAGTTGATGAACCTATATCTACACATTATAATCACCCAAAGTCCATATTTTATATTATGGTTCACTCTCGGTGTTGTTCATTCTATGGGCTTGGACAAGTGTATAATGACTCATACCCACCATTATAGCATCATATGGAGTATTTTCACAGCCCTAACAATTCTTTCTGGTTCACCTATTCATCTCTCTCCCTGCCCCCATCCCAATCCCTGGCAACCACTGACGTTTTTACTGTCTCTATAGTTTTGCCTTTTCCAGAATGTCATATAATTGGAATCACACAGTTTGTAGCCCTTTCAGGCTTCTTTCACTTAGTTACATTCATTTAAGTTTCTTCCATGTCTTTTCATGTCTCAGTTGTCTGGATGGACCACAGTTTGTTCATCCATTCACTTACTGAAGGACATCTTGGTTGTTTCTTAATTTTGGCAATTATGAATAAAGATGTTATAAACATTCATGTGCAGTTTTTTATGTGGACATAAATTTTCAACTTGTTTGGGTAAATACCAAGGAGCACAATTGCTGTATCATATGGCTAGAGTATTTCTAGTTTTGTAAGAAACCACCAAACCGTCTTCCAAACTGTCCGTACCATTTTGTATTCTCACCAGCAATGAATGAGAGTTCCTTTGCCCCACATCCTCACCAGTATTTGGTGTTGTCAGTGTTCCAGATTTTGGCCATTCTAATAAGTATGTAGTGGTATCTCATGGTTGTAATTTGCAATTCCTTAATAATATTTGACGTTGAACAACTATGCTATTTACCATCTGTATATCTTCTTTGGTAAGGTGTGTGTTAAGATCTTTGGCCCATTTTTTAATCTGGTTGTTAGTTTTCTTACTGTTAAGTTTTAGTTTTTTGTATATTTTGGACAGCAGTCCTTTATTTGATATGTCTTTTGAAAATATTTTCTTCCAATCTGTGGTTTGTCTTTTCATTCTCTTGACAGTGTCTATTGTGGAGCAAATTTTTAAAAATTTTAATCGAGTGCAGTTTATCAATTCTTTCTTTTATGGATTTTGCTTTTAGTGTTGTATGTAAGTAGTCATTGCCATATCCAAGTTCATCTAGATTTCTCCTCTGTCATCTTCTGGGATTTTTATAGTTTTGTGTTTTACATTTAGGTTTGTGACTAATTTTGAGTTAATGTTTGTGAAAGATGTAAGGTCTGTGTCTGGTTAAATTTTCTTACATGTGGATGTCCAGTTATTTCAGAGCCATTTGTTGACAAAACATCCCTGGCTTTTCAGGTTTTTATAGTTTTTACCAAAAAATCTAGTGGATAGTTCAGAAAAGATTGGCATAAGTAGCCTTTGATAAGCTGGTGTCAAACTAATTTTTCTGGAATTAAGTAACATTTGAATTAGCTGGATAAACCCAATATAATTATAGACGAGAGACCCATTTTGTCACCTCTACTTATATTTCATTATAAGGAAAACATTTTTTTTCAGATATATAGAATAATTTAGGAAAGAAACAAGCAAAAAAAACCATGCAGTTCTTCAAAACAGATGTTATGAATATGGAGAAATCATTAATATCTCATAACATAATGATATCTTTGAGCATGGAAGAACTGACTCATAAAAAAATTACTAAGTATCCATAATATTCCAGGAGTTTGGGTACTGTACAAACTGGAATAACCTCAAAAATCACATAAGCATCGACACGTGGATTTATGAGAGGTATCTGAGTGCCTTTCATATCAAAGGAGTTGTGTTAATCAAGGTTATTCTTAATAAAGATCACACTAAGTTAAATTATTGGGAAATACTCCCTAATCACAGGAGAGTCACAACAATGCCTGACTTAGGTGAGACTTAGGGAAACTGTTGGGTCTATGTGAGTCTCTATCTCCTCACAGCAAGAAGAATTTCAATATAGACAGTAAACTGTAAGGGTCCTTCACAGAAGCTAATTTTGTAATTGCATGTGCTAAGTCCATGTTCGATTTTGGGGGACTGACAATAAAGAATAGATTGTGTTTTTAACGAATATAAACCTTGTAATATTTTAGGGTAAATGGATTATCTATTACAAATTAATTCAAAATCTCAAAAATCAGGACCTCCTATTTGTTAGACATGAGACCAGGAATTTGAGATGGAAGGACACATGGGCTACAAGAATGGGGAAGAGGTCAGCTCAGGAGGTAGGCACCCTTCCCATTTAAACCATATTTACCCATTTGCATGTATACATCTGGTATCTAAGACAAAGGAGATTTAGTCTCCCTGATCCTGTCTGCTGAAAAAAATCCTTGGCCTCTCCACTCTTAGTTTCTCCATTTTCTTATCTCACTTTATGTTTCCACATGTGTGCTTATTGCTTGGGCCGGATGGAGATTTTGCTTCTCCCAATTTTGCCTCAAATTTACCTCTTGAATGCAGTTGTACTACTGTCTTCTGGCTCCAACCAATATTAAGATGTACCCTGCCACTCAAGATCCAGCCCTGGCCCACCTTAGCCTACTTGGCCGGCACCTCCTCTGGACCTTCGACCACTGATGAGTCAAGAGCAACCAAGGAGGGTGATAAGGAGGGACATGAAGAGACAGATCTCCTTCCACAGGGGATCACATTTCATTTGGAGACATTGCCATAAATCCATAACAGGTGGAGAATTAGCATTTGCCTGAAGTATAGATATGATGATCATCCACTTATTTATAGAATCAAATTGCATTCCATTTTTGACATTGACTTTTTGATTTTTGTTCATTTGTTTGACATTGAAAGTCTCCCAGGAAAATTATGTGAAGTCAATCATGTCTGCTGGTATAATTGTAACGCATATGCATTAAAGAAGCAAGTACATGTGTAGAAAGAAATTTACATTACATTATTGGGTGGCCTTTTAAAAATGGATGTTTTGATGTAAGAATATAATTTTGAACTAAGTTAAAGGAAATATAATCCTTGTTCTATATTCACTTTCCGTGAAACCTTGAATCACTCAATAAACTTCTCTCTTTCTTTCTGAAAAATTAAATGGGGATAGATAGGCTTATTTTTAGAAGTTCTTTCCAACTTGAAAATTCTATTATTTTAAACAATGTAAGTTCAGGTTTCCTAGGAGATAAAACACAAGATTATATTTCATACCCAAAGATAATCTAGAAAGGATTGAGACATTTACACTAAAGAAATGTATTTTCTTTTGTCTACATGGACTTCAAGGAAAAAATCACCTAAAGAGTTAGTTTAAAACTTGGTTGCACAAGTTGGCTTGAAAATTGAATCATCATATCATGCGTACACATGCTCAATCATGTAAAGACTTTTGTTTCTTTACTAACTTTTCATTCTTTATTTATCAGTCTCAGGAAAATCTGATCTCCATTTATCTGGCTTTCTGCCCTATGTTTTGCATTTCCTGGCGAGATGGGTTATTTCAAAGCCTCTACAGATAATCTTTTGTTGACAGAGTGAATGCAAGCCAGCCTCCCAGGTAGTGTCAGAAAGTCTATTTTAAATCACGATTAGTCCCGGCCAGTCTTCTTTAAAAGGCAAGTTTTGGAGTAAAGGTGAGGTGCTCTGTTGGGGTAAACATCTCACTGATAACAATTAGAAAGTGGACAAAAATTAAAAACAAAATTATTTGAGGGCCTTGCTGTGCAACTCAAAACAGCCAGAAACTGAAGAGGATGTGATCCTTTGCACTGTCTTGGGTAAGATCCACATTTAAACATCTTTTCCCCAGAGGACGCCCTCCAGGCCACCTGGGGTGCTTATAATTTTAGTTCTTTTCTGTATATAACTCATACTTTTCCTTCCATGCATCTTGGATGTTGCTATTCCCCAGGAATGTTCTTGTTCATTCCAATCTATTCAGATTACTTTCACCCTTTCAGGCCCAGTTAATGGTCTAGTTATTAGTGAAACCTTTCTTGACCTTGCATAACTTTCTCTTCTCCGATTTCCTAAAGACCTTGAAATATGTGCCACTGATTTGCTTTTATCTGTATGCAATTTCTTGTTTGATCATCCCTCAAAACAAAATCTCCCTCTCTAGAGTCAAACGCCTGTACATCTTGTCTCCTGGCTTTCTGCTGTACTTTTTTTTAAATTAAGTATAGTTGATGTAAAATATTGTGTAAGTTATAGGTGTGCAATACAGTGATTCACAATTTTTAAACGTTATACTCCATTTATAGTTATTATAAAATATTGGCTGTTTTCCCCATATTGTACAATATATCCTTGTAGCTTATTATATATCTAGTAGTTTGTACCTCCCACTATCCCAGCCCTATCTTGCCCCCTCCCCCTCCCCTCTCTCCTGTGGTAACCACTAGTTTGTTCTGTATCTCTGTGAGTCTGCTTCTTTTTGTTATATTCACTAGTTGGTTGTACTTTTTTAGATTCCACATATAAGTGATATCATACAGTATTTGTCTTTCTCTGGCTTATTTCACTTAGCATAATGCCCTCCAATCCCATCCACGTTGCTGCAAATGGGCAAGTGTCATCCCTTTTTATGGCTGAGTAGTATTCCATTGTGTCTGTGTGTGTGTGTATATATATATATATATATATATATATATATATATATATATATATATATATATATATTATACATACCACATCTTCTTTATCCATTCATCTGTGATGGACACTTAGGTTGCCTCCATATCTTGGCAATTGTAAATTATGCTGCTATGAACATTGGGGTGCATGTATCTTTTTGAATTGCTGCTTTTGTTTCTTTTGGATATATATCCAGGAGTGTAATTACTGGATCATATCATAGTTCTATTTTTAGTTTTTTGAGAAACCTCCATACTGTTCTCCATAGTGGCTGCACCAATTTACATTCCCACCAACAGTGTAGGAGGGTTCTCTTTTTTCTACACCCTCTCTAGCATTTGTTATTTGTGTTCTTTTTGATGATAGCCATCCTGACTGATGTGAGGTGATATCTTATTGTGGTTTTGATTTGTGTTTCCCTGATGATAAGCAATGCTGAGCATCTTTTCATATGCCTCCTGGCCATCTGCTTTTTCTCTTTGGAAAAATGTCTGTTACACTTCTTTCGAGCACTCCAATCTCATTTCTGAAAGGTTTACCTTCTTTGAACATGTTGGGCTTTGAAGTGAGGTATGTCTGGGAGGTATTCTGCCTCTGAATTTTGACATAATACAAACTCTATGAGCCCCACTATTTTCAACTGTAAAATGAGAGTGATGACAGTAACTACCTTTCAGGGTTGTTCTGAGGCTCAAGTGAGAGGACAAATTAAAAGTGTCTGGTACTAAGTAGATACTCTTCTACTGCAAACCCCAGCCCTTTCTCCAGGAGCCTGAATGGCAGATTGTAAAAGTAGTGAAAAATTTTCCCATCTTGAATGTGGGCTTGGCTATCAGGACATTAGCAATCAAGACTCAAGCTGGGGTTTGAACGGCATTTATGCATCAGGGCTTGTTTGTTCCTGTGTTTCTGTGGAAACTTGAGACCCCACAGTAAGGAGTCCATGCCAGCTTACTAGGAAACAAAAACCTCATGGAGTACAGGGGAGCCTTCTCCAGGGAAGTCTCCCTTAGACAAGATAGCCTACTTACTTTCAGACACTTGAAGGCAGTATTCCTAGACCAAGGCCAGCTAAGAACTAATAACGTGTGTCTACTTTAAACCTTTGTTGTTTTGGGGGGTTATTTGTTACATAGCAAAAACTAACTGATACAAGTGTGGCAGAACATCTTTGATAGGCTAATGACACACACTTGTTTTATTTTTAAATGAAAGAAAGCAGAGATTGCATAGACCATTAGACAGACTGAGCCACTTTTTTGATGATATGTGTGAATCCTTGCATAAAATTTCGAGATCTGTCTCTGTTTTTCATTCTGTGATTTACTAGCTCAACTTTCTCAACAGATATTTCAGAAAATAAGAATGAGTAAATTTTGGTTTCACAAAAGTTCAGCCAGCTCCTGAAATATAGATCAGTCTTTCGTTGTGTATATATACATACATAAAATATTCAGAAATTCATTCCCAATAATTTATGTGGAGTAATATATCAATAATATCCTGTTTGGTATAACTTTATCCAGTCGGATCTCTTCCAATAGGTTCTCAAAAATAAAGTCAAAATAAACTTTAAAAATGAACATATGTCTTTCCCTTCCAATCCCTGCCTGCTTATTAAAGATTATTGCTTTCCCATTGTGAAACCTATACCCCCAATACAGCCCCAAGACACTGCTGGACGCAAGTGCAGTATATATGCCCATCCTCACCTCCCGTGTCTGCATCTCACCCCCTCTGTCTGTGCTGACCACCTGGCCTTCTTCACATCTTGGTGAGCTACAAGTATGCTCTATGTACCTTCCTACCACAGGGCCATTTTTCAGTCTAGTATTCATCTGACCCATCCATAATGTTGTTAATTCATACTCATCCTTTGAATCTTACTTCAATAATAATTTACTCAAAGAAGCCTTCCTAATTTCCTCCTCCAGCCCTAAATTTATTTCAAGCTCCATTATTGGTTCTATTGCTGCCATATTCCTTTGTATGCAATTGGTATTTTATCATCTCAAGTCTTGGTTTAAAGTCTTTCTGCCCCCATTATGTTATATGATTCCTGAGAGAGGACACTAAGTCTACTTTTCTCACCATTGTAGTCTCAGAACATAGGACGGTTCTGGATTCAAGATAAGTCCTCCAACCTCTGCTTCTCATCATGATGCAATTGAACCTCTCTTCCCACTGTGAACATCACTAAACGTGGGCAACAGACGTGATGTGAATACTTTCAGACATCCAGGCAGCGCAGGATCGTGGTCATTGGAAAAGGAATGAGCACCAAGCAAAACTAAAACAACACTAGCTTTCCACTTGGAGATACTTTTCTTCTGCTGTGGAAAGAAGTGGAACCCAAACACAGCAACTGTGTGCCTGAGCTGAGAAGGTAGAAAGTGGAGTCCTGGGATTGGGAATCTATAGGGCAGTGCACAGAAGAAGAGGTTTCTGGGCAGATTGGAGACCCTAGATGTCTGTGCAGGGGCTCACTGCAGTCCAGTGGATAAAGGCTGCCCAGTGCACGCCCAGGAAATGTTCCCGAAGGCTGAGCAGGACTGAGAACAGAACGGAGATGCTGAGGTCAGGTGTACCCTCCCAGTGGAGAGACCTCACTGAGCACATCAGGCATCAGGTTAAGACCCCGGCAAGTCTGTGTACTAGGTGTAGGGATCATGTCCTAGAAAAAGCACTGGCAAACGACAAGCATAAGCAATGTGGGGTGGATATATAAATACAACACAAAGAAGACTTCAAGGCAAGAAGTATTACTGGAGACAAATAAGGGACATTACATAATGGTAATGGAGTCAGTTCATCTAGAAGACAGCAACCAAGTATGTTTATGCACTCAGAGCAGTACTTTAAAATACATGAAGCAGTGATTCAGTTATATATATATATATATATATATATATATATATATATATATATATATATATATATATATATATACATACACACACACACATATACATATATATTCTTTTTTAGATTCTTTTCCCTTATAGATTATTACAAAATATTAAGTATAGTTCCCTGTGATATACAGTAGGTCCTTGTTGGTTATCTATTTTTTATTTATAGTAGTGTGTGTATGTTAATATCAACTGTGTTGTACACCTGAAACTAACACAACATTGTAAATCAACTATACTTCAATAAATATATATATAGAAATAATATACATGAAGCAAAACTGACACAACTAAAAGAAGAAATAGAGAAGTCCACATCATATTTGGATATTTTACACTTCACTCTCAGTAATTTACAGAACAAGATAAAACATTAATAAGTATATAGATATGAATGACAATATTCCACACTGGAATAAAATTAGAATTCAATAATAATAAGAGACCTAGAAAATCTCCAAGTATTTTAACATTAAACAATCCAAGATGTGGGTTAAAAAGAAAATCACAAGGAGAATAAGATTATACTTTAACATAATTATAATAAAAATACAATACATCAACATTTGTGGAATTCTGCTAAAGAAGTGCTTAGAGGAACATTTATAGATTTACATGCTTAGATTAGAAAATAATAGTTTAAAAACTGACGATCTATGTTTTCATCTAAAGATGCCAGAAAAATAAGAGCAATTTAAACACAAAATAAGTAGAATGAAGAATATACTAAAGATAAAAACAGAGATCAGTAAAATAGAATACAGTCAGGTAATAAAAATAGAGATAATTAACAAGTTCAAAAGTTAACTCTATGATGACTGATCAAGCAGAAATGCTTAAGAAAAAAAACAGGTAAACACAAATTACCAATATCAGGCATGGAAAAGGAAATATCATGCCACATCCTACAGAAATTTCAAAGATAATTATTCAGTATCATAATTTTATATGAATAAATTTTAACAACCTATGCTAAATAAATGAATGTATTGAAAAAACAATTTACCAAAACTGACACAAGAAGAAATAAAATCAGAATCGCTCTATACTTACTGAACTATCAAGTATGCATTAAGAAAGAAAAAGAACCTCGTTACAAAGAAAACTTCAGGTACAAAAGTTTTACCGATCAAATCTATCAAAAATTAGTAGAGATAATACCAATCTTCCACAAAGGTTTTCAGGAAATAAAGAAGGGAAAACTTGCGCTAGTTCTTTTTACAGAGCCAACTTAAATCTGACACAAAAATACTTAAAATGAACTTAGAAGAAAAGATCATTAAATATCTTTTCTGTAGTTATCTGTAGTAGTTATCTTTTCCAATAACTACTGTAAACATACATACCAAAATCCTTAATTTAATATCAGCAAACAAACAAGTGTGGCTTATCCCATGAATGTAAGGTAGGTAAAACAGTCAAGAAATCAATAATGGCAAGTCACTGCTTCAATAGAATAAAAAATGAAAAACATAAACTTATGATTATCTCAATAAATACAGAAAATTCATATAAGATAATTCTGCTCATATTTATGATAAAACCTCACAGTCAATTAGGAATACAGGGATCTCCTTCAGCCTGATAAAAGGCACCTGCCAAAAGTCTGCAGGCAACATCATAATTAATGGTGAAATACTAAAAGTGGTTCCTCTGAGATGAGGCCAAGGCAAGGATAGTCAACCTCAATGCTTCTATTTAACATTTTATTGGATACCAGCCAGTGCAGTGCAGAAAATAAGTGAGTCAAGATAACCTGTTTGGAAATGAAGAAAAAAACCCTGTCTTTGTCATAGTTGACTTGTTTGGTTGTCTGCTTTGTTTGGGGTTGTATATCACCCTCCCCATCTAAGCCTCATCCTGGACTTTAAAAAAGCCCATGCCAAGTTTACCTCTTCCCTGGAGGTGAGGTGAGGCTGCAGAAGCCTTTCTGACACATTCAGTGCCCCCGCTGACCCTCACACACCTGAGGTCCGCTGACCCTTCTCACACTGTCACCCTCTCCTTCTCTCTCTCCCTCTAACCCACAGCCCTCATTCCTTCTTTTATATACCTTAAGAGTGACTCTAAAAAATCACGCATATTCCTCAGTGTCTGTCTGCCTTGTCTCCGTCTATTAGAATGCACTTTCCACAAGGCCTGGTACTGCTTTAATAGTTTGGTTGGATGATGCTTCTCAAGGGCCTGGAACAGCGTCTGACACGTAGTGGGCTCTCAGTAATTTTATGCTGAATGAACAAATTCATGAATGAATGGGGTGGACATGGAGACCAACATCGCCCTGCAAGGGCCAAAGCACAGTGGTTCTGTTGAAAAAGAAGCTGAAATGTAGCGTGCAGTTCATTCAGTTAGAGCCCTACAATAGGTCTGCACTGATCCAGACTGGGAAGCCTGGGCTGACTAAGCACTTGGGGAGAATAGATCCATGGGCAGACCAATTCCCACCTGCCTCTGCTGTGCTGCTCTCGGCTGGCTTCCACTTACCGATTCAGTTTCATGTCGGGGTGCAGAATCGTTACATCTTTGGAGGGTGTCTTGGGACCTGGAGTTGCAGCCTGTGTTTTTACTTAGCAGAATTTTTTTTTTTTTTTTAAGAATAAAGCATATATTTCCATTGTTCTGTTCTACTTTTTTTTATAGTAATCTTTTATTTATTTATTTATTTTTATATTTATTTTTGGCTGTGTTGGGTCTTCGTTTCTGTGCGAGGGCTTCTTCTAGTTGCGGCAAGCGGGGGCCACTCTTCATCACGGTGCGCGGGCCTCTTCACTATCGTGGCCTCTCTTGTTGCGGAGCACAGGCTCCAGACGCGCAGGCTCAGTAGTTGTGGCTCACGGGCCTAGTTCCTTCGCGGCATGTGGGATCTTCCCAGACCAGGGCTCGAACCCGTGTCCCCTGCATTGGCAGGCAGATTCTCGACCACTGCGCCACCAGGGAAGCCCCTTAGCAGAATTTTTAATCCACAACTTCCAGGAGCCGTGGAGACCCTGCTGAGTGGCACACACCTACCAGGCACCAACAGGCCCTGGTATAAAGATATTCACGAGGTGATTTTCTCTAGCACGTAGCTGCACACCCCATTTCTCCGTAGGCATGCGGAAGCATGAAAGCCCCGGCCACCACAGAGAATACCAAAGACCTTTTCTCTGTGGCTTTGTCCCGACAGGCAGTCCCCAGTAACAAAGAGGTCTTTCAAGCTGTCCTGTTTTGGAGTCAGGCAGATTCTTTTCTGGGCAAGGCTTACAACACTGAGAAGGTGACTGCAGAGTTGGGCACCTGTCTCTAACCACAGCATCAGTGACTTCGGGAGGACTTGGGGTAATTAACAGTCCCTGGCTGTCAGACACCAGCTCGTTAACACTTATAGCTACGTTCTCTGAAGGCTGCAGCCGCATTCCTTTATATTCATGTATTCTTTCCCCTGCTGTTCTGAGAATACCCAAGCTGCAAACTCTTGCAAAGGATGCTTGTATTAAAGCATTATTTTTGTTCCCACTCCCTGGAGCTTCTTTTATAATTTAAGGTATGAAGCCTTTGTCGTTTCTACTCAAAAGGAGCTGGGTTCAGAGTAAAGACCCCAGGAGGGTTTTCAGTCTGACATGACAACACTCCTTGCTGCTATCCGGACCCTGTGTCCTATGTATGCTGGCAAATGTGACAGTGACGAAGGAGATATGGATTGTTCATGCAGTTGCTGGGCTAATGCAGAGATCTCTGGACCCTGGACCCAGGATGGAAATAACAATTTAGGGAGTAGAATATCAGTGCAGATGTCAAGGAAGAAGGTGTCAGGTTGGAGCTGGACTCTGCCCCACGGTTAGGTTTCACTCTTCACGCAACAACTGCTTCCTGAGTGCACAGTAATGCAGGTCCTGGGCTGGGTGCTGGACAATCAGGCATCACCCTGCTCTCAGGGAGGTGGCTGCTCAAGGCTGGGTCTTCCCATTTTGTGCACTCTATTCTCTATCAATGCATTTGCTCCTGTTCCCAGTGACTTTCACTTTCAATCATAAGCACTTGCCTTGAATAATCACGGAGCCAACAGGTCTGTAGATGGTTAGGAGGTATCATTCCTGAGAGGTACATGCATGCAGCACTTAGAATCATGGGTGCTAGGACCAGACCCATCCTATTTCTAATCTGGGTATGCTAATCTTACTTTGTGGCCTTGGATCCGGTACTCATCTGATGGGTACCACAGTTTCTTCATCTGTAAAATGGAAAGAATCATAATAACAGCTTTCTTCTCTGGTTGTTGGACCATTAAATGTAATGCTCACACAAAGCATTTAGCACCGAGAGCAACACATGTTAACCACTCCAGAAAGTCAACTGTTGGAGCATAGAACTCTTTAGCAGATTAAATAAAATATTCAGCAGAAGTAGGAAAATCATCTCCTGTAATCAATAATAAAAGACAAAAAATAGACCTAGCCATACCTCCACAATTCAGGCTGTGACCAGGCTTTACTCTGGACCTCCCCTGACAGTGCAGAGAGGAGGAGGGAACACGTTCTCCTTCTAGGATGGTGGCAGGGCTAAATTCTAGAAGAGGTGGGAATAAACTACAGGACATTCCCAAGCAAGGTGAGTACAGCTGGGACGATTAAGCTTTGGGTTGAAGGAAAAATAGAAGGAAACTAAGAAAAGCCCGAGGCTTGAAATGACATCTCAGGTCCGGGTAGACATTTGGAAAATGGATAAAATAGGTCCATATCTCACACCATAGGTTTTGAAGTTAGATGTAACTGGATCTGCAACTCCCAAAACAATTATAAGTACAGTTGCCTTAACAGTAAAAAGGGTGCAATGTACTCACCATCTGAGATGGTAAAGATTACGGATGATAAATGCAGTATATTTAACCAAGTATATTGTTGTTGAGGAGCTTACGGTCTAGTGGTGAACACAAACAATAAAAAATATTCACATACACCTCAACATAAGAGCACAGAGAAGAGGAACCCTCTTCTGATGTAGCACATTGCCAAAGAACCTGGTCCTCTCAGGGTCAGTATGAGGAGACAAGGCCTGAACTGGGAATAAACTCAGCTTCAGGATGGGGTGTACTTGGCACCTACCATTTTGCTCTCTATTCTAGAGGCTTCCATTGTACCTGAGAAAAAAGGAGTTTCAATTGAATCTACTGTTACATAACTTACACTTTAATGAGTAGTTCATATACATAAATTCCACCATGTACTTACAAGTATTTTCTTAGCCTAGATTCCTAGTACTGCAATTATATGTTCAAGATGGGAACACACTGCCATGTTGCTTTCTTGGAAGCCTATACTATCATGGTCCAAACAGCAGAGCACGAGAGTGGTATTTAAAAGGAATTAAAAATGCATAGTTGTATTCTTCTAAGAAAATTGAGAAGGAAAGGAAAAGGGAAAGACTTACCCATATATCATATTCAGTAAGGGTTAATTCTACATTTTCCTGTTTTAAAGTGTTTTAATATTTCTTGTTGTCTTAGATGAATGTCAAGTAACTGTGATATGTATCAGAATTCTTTGTTATTTTAAAAAAGTTTTAATCATAACAATTCATTTGTGTATACCAATGTCAGTGGGTAGAGTCCTGGCCTATCACTACATTTATTTATCTTTGATCTCTTTATGCAGTATATTTTAAATTTCATCCAATAATGAAAAAACAAACAAAAACAAACAAAAAACCCTAGTCAATCAATTTAATACAAGCATTGATTCTGTCTTGTATTAAACAAGTGTGTGAATTTCTGTAGCATCACTGCTTTCTCTGTATCCCAGAGGGATGGCATCCTTGCTCAGTTTCTCAAGGGAAGCATTCAGAGTTCTTTCAGTCACTTAAAAGCAGAATTGGAAAAAGCATTGAGAATACACTATTTAAAATAATTTGGGATGTTATTGTTCCTTTCCACTGCTAATTTTCAATATTTTAAAATAACATATTAAAAAAATAACATCTTTCTCAGGAAAGTTTGGTAGTGTTATTCACATTATCCTTAAGGTTCGGTACTTCAAAAAATATCTGGGTTTTGTGATAAATTGTAGCATTTAAACCTTTTTTATCTTCCTACTAAATGCAATAGAAGGGTAACAGTAAGTAACCAATAAGGCTCATTTAGCATTTTCTCTATTTTGAAATAATAATTCTGTTTCATTTTGGAGTAAAAATAAATAAAAAAAGAATACCACCTCTGGGTAGGTGAAATAGATGCAATTTCCCTCTTCCTTCTGCTAAGTATAACTGAAAACCATGAACATTATACATTAAAAATAAATAAATAAATAAGGCCGAAACGTGGACCAAAAAAATGCATATCAGCTAGGGACATCAGGATCCAAGAAACAATGTTGTTATGAGTCCCTTGCTTTTGTCTTGTATCATGTATTCTATACTTGGAGCTAAAGAAACCAGCAACCTGGAACACCAATGAGCACAGATGAAAAAAAGCCCCAACAGAAATCTGCTTCTCTCCAAAGGGACGGAAGGGGCACCCTAGCAAGACAGAACACGTTCAGCCAATAACTATTCTACTCCAGAGAAACACCAGAAAAATCTGTGGCCACACCTTTTCCCAAGCCAGGAATGGCTGAGTGGGGCCACTTAGACTTCCCCCTTCACCAGGCTGTAACCAGGAATCCCAACAACTGCCCCAAGGCTCTGTTATAGAAGGCCAAGTAGGGAGCTAGGCTTTCACACACCAGACATTAACTAGGTCCTCGTCCCTCACTGTAGTGTTGGTGGAGACTTTTATCTCCACTGTAATTAGGTACCCCCTCCTCCCTTTTGGGGTGGTGTCATAGGTAGCCTAGTGGAGTATAGTTGGTGGTAATAAGGCCAGACCCCTCCATCTACAGCACAGAGGTCATGTGGGAAGCAGTAATGAGATGCTCCTACCTTTCCTCACCCTAGGGGGTATCAGCAAAATCCTAGCGAGGGTGTGGAATGCCCACCACTGCCCAGCAGTAATGAGGAGCCCATCACCCCTTGGGTACTGATGGAGGCAGAGTGTAATATGGACTTCTACCCCTGAGTGACAGAATAAGTCATCACCCTTACCCCTACACCAGTGTGGTCTCACAGCAAGCTAGCTAAAACAGAAATCTTAAATTAGATCCAGATTTTCATTACATAATCCTGAAAATGTCTAGGTTTCAACTGGAAATCTGTCACCATATCAGAACCTGAAAGATTTCAAATCAAATGAAACTGGGCAATGAATAGATGCCAACATCGAGATGACAGAGAAGTTAGGATTATTTGATAACAATTTTAAAGCAGCTAAGATAAAAATGCTTCAATGAGTAATTATGAAAATGCTTGAAACAAAGGGGAAAAAATGCAAGGTCTCAACAGGGAAATAAAGAAGAACAAAATGGAAATTTTAGAAGTGAAAAATGCAATAACAAAATAAAAAAAATCACTGAATGGCTTAACAGAAAATAGATGGAGGAAAGAATCAGTGGACTTGAAAACAGAGCAATAAAAATCTGATCAACAGGAGAAAATAGATTGGAAAAAAATTAAAGGAACTTAACAAAAGATATAACATTTATATCCTCAGTGGCTAGGAAGAAAAGGAGAAAGAGGGGCTGAAGAGGTGTTCAAGGAAATAATGGCTATAAACTCTCCAAATCTGGCAAAAGACATAAACCTTCAGGTTCAAGAAGTTGAGTGAATCCCAAAGAGAAATTTACAACACAACATATCATTGTCAAACTTCTGAAAGTAAAGACAAAGAAAAAATCTTGAATAAAGTGAGAGAGAAATGACACCTAATCAGTAGGGAAAAATCAGCTTTAATGACAGCAGATTTCTTTTCAGAAACCATGGATGCCAGAAGGAAAAGGCACACTATTTTTTAAGTGCCAAAATAAAAGACATTTTAACCCAGAACTCTATATCCAACAAAAATATTATTCAGTAATATAGGGGAAATCTAAATAGGAAGTTTTCTAGACAGAGACAATTGAAAAATGAAAGAATTTTGGAACACCAGGCAGGAAGAAAAACAACAAAATAAGTAAAAATGTGGGAAAATACATTTTTCTCTACTTTTATTATCTAAATTATGTCTGATGGTTGAGACAAAAATTATAACACAGACATGGTTTTAAATATGTATAGAGAAAATATTTAAGACAATTATATTACAAATGTTACGGGAACAGTAAAGAGCTGTAAAGGGAGATGAGTTTTTTATACTTCATGTGAACAAGTAAAATGTCAAAATTAATAGGCAGTTATAAGTAATTATATAGCATAAAACCCAGAGAACTACCAAAATAGCCATACAGACAAATCCACTCATAAACACAATAAATAAATAAAAATAAAATTCTAAAAAAATATTCAAGTAACTCATAGGAAGGCAGAAAAAAGAAAACAGAGAAATGAAAAACGGAAAGAACAAATAGAAAACCAAAAAGTGAGATGATAGACCCAAGTCCTAACATAACAATAATTACATTACATGTAATGGTCTAAACATACAAATTCAAACACTGAGATTGGTAAGGTGGATTAAAAACGTGAGCCAACTATACGCTATCTATATGTAACTCACTTCACATATGACAATATAGGTAGGTTGAGAGTAAAAGGATGGAAAAAGTATGTCATGCAAACATTAATCAAAAGAAAAATGTGGAATATTATCAGTTAAAGTAAGCTCTGGAGCAAACAGAATAACCAGAGACTGAGAGAGACATTACTTAATGATGATAGTGTCAATTCATGAAGACGACATAGCAATCCTAAAAGTGCATGCATCAAACAACATAGCTGCAAATTATGTAAAACAAAATCTTATGACTGAAAGAAGAAAAAGACCAATCCATGATCACAGTTGGAGACTTTAACACCCCTCTCAACAATTGATAGAACAATAGGACAGAAAATAAGCTGGAAAAGAGACAAACTCAACAATATGACAAATCAAAAGAAGTAATCAAGATTTATAGAATGTTTTACCCAACAACAGCAGATTCTGCAGTTTTTTCAAATACTCTTAAACATATACCAAGATAGAGAACCTCCTGAACCATAAAACAAACCTCACCAAATGTAAAAGAATTAGACCATTTGCAGTATGTTCTTTGACCACTATGAAACCATTACATTTGTATCAAAATGTAATAACACCACTTTGGTGATATCTAATATAAAACAAAACAAGCATATCTATTGACAATGAAATGCTACATTTCTTTGTGAATCCTGGAGAAATACCTACACGTGTGCACACAGAGGTATGGTTAAAGATGTTCACCACAACATTATTTATAATTTTAATAAAATATGAAACATCTAAATGTTTCCCAGCAAGGCCATGGTTAAATAAGCATGCTAATACATACTGTTACATAATTCATGATCAAATATGAAGTAGACCCACATATATTAACAGAGAGATATATTTAAAAACACCTTAAGTGAAAAAACAAATTAAATAACAACATGGTAGCAATTATCTAATGCCACAAGAATCCTGTGTCACGAACCACTAAAAAAACATAGTGCCATCCAGAATCAACACCATCAATTTAGACTGGGCTTGGATAGAAAGCTCCCTCTCAGCTGGGCACCTACACTTACCTGATGAACAGCTGAGGGTCAGCTGATCTAGGATGGCCTTGGCAGGGAGACTAGGGGAACTTGGCCTTGCTTTACACCTGCCTTGTTCTCCAGAAGGACAACTCAGACATCTTCTCACAGGGAAGGCAGAGGTGTGAGAGAGCAAGTGGAAACACACAGGCTTCTTATAGCCTAGTTCATGATGGACTATTATTGCTTCCACCTCATTCTATGGCCCAAAATTAGTCACATGGATAAGCCCAAATTCAAGGGCTGGAGAAAGAGACTGCCTCTTTTGTGAGAGAAACTGAAAGGGCATGTGGCAATAGTCATGATAAATGGAGAGGGGAAGTATTTGGGCCATTAATGCAATCAATCCACCACAAATATCTACAGTTACATAATGCAACCTCTCTTACGTGTGTGGAGGTTGTGCTGAATTCTTAGATTACTGGTGCAGATCACAAAGGAGAGTTTAGCAGGCGCTGGCGAATTGACTTTTCACACTGAGGATGTTTTCTTTTTTTGTGTGTTAAAAACATATAGGCTATGTAAAACAAACTAGTAAGACACTTATAGAATTTTGAGATACAGACAAGAAAACTCTACATTATGGGTGAGATCCAAGGAGTGTGAAAGTAAACTGATAATGTCTTCAAGGTCCAAATCAGGAAGAGCAGGTACCCTAGTCTGTAACAGTAAGTAATCTGGTTTGCTGACACTTGTTGTGTTTGCTACTTCCCAGGGTCTTTTCAAATATTTCATCCAATTATCCCAATAATTTGCATGGATAGTATTATTGTACCTATTCTAGAGATAAGACAGTTAAGCCTCAGGGAAAGTAAATAACTGAACCAAGTTTATCTTGTTGATAAGGGAGAGGCTGGCATTGTACATGCTACTTCTCATGCTCTTGACTTTGCCCCTGATTCCCCTCATGTAGCAACATGGCATCAAGTGTGTCAACACACGTGAAACCTAGGAAGGCAAAGGGGCAAATTGAGTATGATAGATGCAAAGAGATTTTCTTGAATTGACTTTATAGTAGATAGTATTTGGTGACACAGAAAATCACAAAAGAAATACTACTTTCTTCAAACACACATTCACAAAACCCACACAGATGAAGAAATGAACAAAAGAACAGGTTCTGAGTCTAGTCAGTAGTAAAGTAGAACTCTTGTTTCTTCTTTCTCTCTCTCTCTCTCTTCCTTCCTTTTTGCTGGCATTATTTTTTTATGAGAGAGACACCAGGAAATAAAAATGCTGCATTTGGTTAGCATTTTGTAAAGCACAGATTAGGAAATAAATACCTCATGCCTGCATGCAATTGCTGAAGTTATAATTAACAGCAGGTGGGGTTTACGCTGTTGGCTGTTTAGCACAAAGGAGGCTGGAGAGAGTAGCTCACTTCTACACAGCCCCACAGCTTCTGGTCCCAGAATGACCATCATCAGATGTCTTTTTCGTCCTGGGCTGGGAGGTCAGGAAAGAGGTTCTCCTTGTCTTGTCCTTGAGAGCTGGCTGATGCGATCACCAGGTGGTCCTCAGATGGCAGGGTGCCAGTAATTTGACATCATTTTTGGCACAGAGTTACTACCAAAGAAATTTCTACAAATCTTGAAGGTTTCAAAAAATCAAACTAAGATAATGTTACACGGCTGGTTGGAAAGCATTCTCTTCTTTTTGTTACTTTTACCTCAATCTGTTTTCTAGAATTGTGGGAGAATTATGGATTCTTCCCCTTTAGCTTGGTGTGTTTTCTCTCAATCATAACAATGCACAGCAAGATTTCATTATGAGGATTTTTCTCATAAGCTGTAATTCAAATATATACTTTTGTCTGGAAATAGTGCAATTTTTAATCCTTTCTTCAAAAACTGTGAAAGTCCTGCTCTGGCCAGATTTATGGCAGATTGAGGAGCAGGACAATTATTTAAATCCTAGGAGAAGCAGAGACTGTTAAAATCTATTAGAATACAAAGACAACAGTAATAAAAAGTTGATTTTTTTTTTTTTACCTAAACATTCTCATAAGAGATCACAGACTGTAGCTGTAATACTGCCTAATGATGAAATTTGTTTTGATGTAATTTCTAATTAGTTTTTTTTTTTTTTTTGAGTTCTTCTGTAATGAATGTATGGTTGAAGAATTGGGATGCTATAAGTACTTGGAGGGGAGAAAAACCAGCATCAATATTCCCTGGATTTATCAGAAGTTGGTGATAAAAAACCAATAAATTTATACCACAGAGGTTGTACCAACACATCAGTAAAATGTTGCTTGAAAGACAGTCCAAGGAGGTTTGGTGATCTTGTTACAATACGGTCAGTATTTTGAGTTTCAGGCACCACTTTTAAACCAGTGTTTTTCTTATATGGATTCCTTTCTTTTTCTCACTTGATCGTTTGGTGGACATGTACAAGACCAATGTCAATTTAATGAGAGTGCTCTGAGCCTTCCACCAGTAAGACCTGCTCTCACGATCCCCAAAACCTCCATATTTGAAATTTTTGTCTACTCAACTGCACTTTACAAGTAATAACAGTTTTATTTTCTCATGTTTCATTCATCAAACACTATATAACTGCCAATCAAGGCTTCTAATAAGCATGAGATTCCCATGCTATCAACATGAGGTTGACGGCAACAAAGCAAGGAGTGGCTTGTTTTGTGGTTTATAGGCTGGGGTTTGGATGTCAGTCACTAGCTTTGTGGTGTTGGCAAGCTATTTAACTAATCTATCTCTCTCTTTCTGTTCATCTCTCTCTTTTTCCCTCCCACTCCCCCCATGCTTTTAAAACGTTACTGCTGATATATTGCAAGACTGTTAACAAGGGATGCTGAGACCTCAGGGTGGGAACCACTGCACTCTAGAGACTCTTCTAAATAGGATAGTTGATTATGGAAAGAGAGAGGGACCCTTAGAATCGACCTTGTAATCAAGCAGAACGGCTTATCTACATCACACTCTCCTAGCTGTCATGAAATTGATGATCCAAATGATCCTGGGTAGAAAACTGCATCAGAGACATGGGGGCTACACCCAGGAGGCCATGGCAATGAGGCCATAGCACCAGGACAAAAGCACAAGTGTGTCAGATGCAGGACGGGGCGACCTAGAGAAACTCAGATCCAATTCATTCATCTCAGAGTTAGGGAGGCAGGACCAGACACTGGAAGTCAACAGTCAGACACACTGAACTGAGCCCTGGGGTTGAAGGCCTGGGTTCTCCCTCCAGACATATGCCATTTATGACAGCAAGAAATATATGAGGAAGCACATGGTAGCATATGTATATATTTACAGTATTGAATTAGGAGAGTAATAGCCACAATTTTTTAAACTCCATTATGTACCGGGCCCTCTGCTTTACACATATTACCTTACTCTGGGCTCACAAAAATCCTATTTTTCAAATAAGAAAAAGAGGCTTATAAAGATTAAATGATTTCCCCAAATATGTGCAGCCAGAAGCTGTCCAAGTCAGGAATCAACACTAGGCTCTTTGATGGGATAGCTCATACATCTTCCAATGCACTACACCATAAATGCCCCAGGTATGTAGGAATCAATTGTCCCCTTATGTTTTCATAGTGCATCAAGTACAGATAAATGTTCACATCTACCATCCAGTGTCCTCTTTTTACTATGAACACACAGAAAAATTAAATTGTGCCGTAAAAGGCTCAAAAAAGAGCATGGACTTGAACTCGGGTGTTCTGAGGCCAGAAGCTATGCTGTTTTCCCTGTATGACACAGCTGTTGAAGGAAACAGTAATCCCTTCAGACTTGGGTGGGGCTACAGGTGTATTTAGAATCGGTAAGAAAAATTTTCACAGCGGAGATAGGCTTGAATTGGCCCAGAAAGTATATGTGGGATTTTGTTGGTAGAAGAACAATGAAGGAAGATAAATAAGAAAGAAAGTTCCCCAATAGGGCATGTACGAAACATTATTCATAGAAATTTAACTTTTGAATTCATACTGTAGAAATACCTACAACTTGATATCTTTATAATGTGGTTATTTTGATATTTAAGTAATATGCTCTCTCAGATAATTTTCAGCTTGCGCCTAGTTTATATTTTTGTCATTCCAACAATGAAGAGAAGGGTTCCTACAAGATTAGCAAGCCTCAAGCAAGATTGTCTCCACATCCATTCTGATGTTGTAAAGCCGGGCAACTGAACTGTTTCCACACAAGAACCTCTACGTTGGGAAAACGGAGTTTTTCATCCTGGCTGGAGTGAGGGACAGCCTGGGTTTGTTGCCTAAATACAGAGTGTGAATCATTTATTTTCAGCTTCAAAAGTTTTGAGGCCTTTTATTTTATTAAAAATTTGTGATTTTTCTCCCACAATATTCTCACATTTGTTTCAATATAAAATATGTTTTTGATTATCATAGATTAAAATAGTCATTGTGTCCCTCTGGGTGCACTGCAGGAAAATCCATTTTGCCGCCTGTATCTGAACCCCTTCCTACATTTGTGAATTCCCACCTACGCATGACGAAAGGCAAAGCCCACTCTGCTAACGGCAGTGGATGCTGTGGTGACGACCATCTTCCAAGCTGATAAGCATCCTCCGAATTCATAGTGATTGGCTTAGAGATGGGCACGTGCTGAGTCTGAATGCCGGGAGCCTGTAGCTGTAGAGCCATTGCCAGTCATCTGGGGCAATAAGACGTGAGACTGGAGTGGACAGAGCAAATAATGGGGATGCAGATCTAGAAATACGAGAGATAACCAGGTTCAAATGACTTAGTCTGACCAGCTGGATCAAGCTTTGCCTTAAACAAGCTGTGTCTTAGGACACAAAGTCCAATAGATTACATGTATCATTAAGCTTGGTCAATCTGTCTTCTTCTGCTATTTGCAGCCAAAGCACTCTATCTGATCCACTGTAAAATGTTGGTGTCTGGAAGTTTCCTTTCAGTGTTTTACTTTTTGCAATTGTGATTGGCATTACACAAAATTCCCTTGTACGGTGTCTCAGAGTGTGAAATAGGAAGGTAGTACGTGACTTTTGTACAGTACTGGATGATTGATACATTGCTGTGAGCTTTATAACTCAAATTCAGTAAAAGAGACATATATACACACAATACAGGTATGTACACACACATAATGTGTATATAGATGTACACATACTGACATGTACATGCACATATATGTGTGTGTGTATGCACAAGTATACACACATATTGTGTGAGCACACAGTATAATGTAGAGTACTAGAAAGAGCTCTGGCTGGAAGCCCAGGAGATCTGGCTCTTGGCTCTGTCACTAATTATTTCCATGATCTTGGCAAATTCACTGTAGACTAGATGAATGATTGTTAGCATTTCCATGGCGTTTATCAAAGTGGTCTCACATAAACTATCTCCTTGAACGCTCAAACAGTCCTATAAGACGAGAAAGGGCACGTGTTAAAAATGTAGATACTCTGGTGGGATTCTAAGATTGATGAAGTAGAATACCTGAGAGTAGGGCCCGGATACCTGTGTCAATCCCATCATTCCAGAAGATGATTGTGTTTAGTTAGGATGGAGACCCGACACCATCTGTCCTCAGTATTTTTATCCAATATTCTGTGATCTTTGCAACAGCCCTTGGGAACCTCAACTTTCTTTGTCCACACACAGTTGTCTGTGGATATGCCATCCTTCTCCAGGGCAAGCATTTTGGAACCCCTAGATCCAGCTATATTTGAAGGCTTCCTACCCCTGGATTTTCTAGTTTTATGAATAAACAAAGTAGGGTGTCTATCAGTGGCAGAAAGAGCCTGGCTGTGGTAAGATTATTGGGAGGCCCTTGTGTTCTGCCTTCACCCAGAAACCTGTAATAGTGCAGACGTTTCTTTCTTCCCATGTTTGGAGCATGACCCTCCAGTTCTTCAAGGTTCTTCCACCTACAGCTACTGGATGCCTGTACAATTCATCTCCTACCTGACAGCCCATTAGGTATGTGAGCACCTTGTCATGTTTTCTCTAAGTCTGTTCTTTTCCAGGGTAAAAACTGTCAGGAATTCAGAAAAGAACAGAAATATGAATTTGATATTGAAGTCTATCTCTGAATGTATCCAGCCCTTTGAGATATCTACTAAGAGATAGGTACTGACCTCTTGTAGGTATTTAGATATTTCAGTCCCACCTCCTGGCAAAGAAGCTTCTCTTGCTTGAGATAAAATATGTATAACCTAGCGAAGTTCTGTAGTGAGAAAGCTGGGTGGGGACAAAGGTTCAGTTCTTTGGCACATGTGCTCATTAAGAAATAGAAGTACCCAGTCACAACAAGAGTAATGCATTTTATTCCCTGCTTCCTCAAAGAGAAGGCACACCTTATGTTTTATTTTGAGATTTCTGTTGAAGATGGTCCGTGGACTACTAGTGCTCTATTATAATAAAATTCTCCATTTATCTCTCAGTTAACTGCACTGAGTTTTCAAAAGCTTTACCAACTCAGGGACGTGTGTCATCTATAATATGTAGTGCCTTTGGTCTGAGTATTTTGCAGTTAATGTGAATTTTTATAGAGCATCTCTGCATTCTTTTACTCTGACATAAAACTACTAACAGTGGCAACTCACAGCGACACAGGAATAATAACTCTTACACCTTTAAGGACTCGGCATGCAGGGGATCACGTGCCAAACTTGCTACATACGTTGCTTTATTTAAGGAACTTACTGATCTCATGGATAGGTATTATTTTTTTATTTAAAAAAATTTTTCAATTTTATTTTATTTATTTATTTTTTACAGCAGGTTCTTATTAGTCATCCATTTTATACACATCAGTGTATACATGTCAATCCCAATTGACCAATTCATCACACCACAACCCACACCACTCTGCCACTTTCCCCGCTTGGTGTCCATATGTTTGTTCTCTACATCTGTGTCTCGATTCCTGCCCTGCAAACTGGTTCATCTGTACCATTTTTCTAGGTTCCACATATATGTGTTAATATACGATATTTGTTTTTCTCTTTCTGACTTACTTCACTCTGTATGACAGTCTCTAGATCCATCCACGTCTCAACAAATGACTCAATTTCGTTCCTTTTTATGGCTGAGTAATATTTCCTTGTATATATGTACCACATCTTCTTTATCCATTCATCTGTTGATGGGCATTTAGGTTGCTTCCATGACCTGGCTATTGTAAATAGTACTGCAATGAACATTGGGGTGCATATGTCTTTTTTTTTTTTTCTTTTTAGAAAGGAACTTGATTAGATACCAAGGGTGGGGGAATTCTTTTTTTTTTTTAGACACCAATTGTACTTGAAGATTTGTTATTTTATTTTTATTTTATTTTTAATTAATTAATTTATTTTTGGCTGTGTTGGGTCTTCGTCTCTGTGTGACGGCTTTCTCTAGTTGTGGCAAGCGGGGGCCACTCCTCATCGCGGTGCGTGGGCCTCTCACTATCGCAGCCTCTCTTGTTGCGGAGCACAGGCTCCAGTCGTGCAGGCTCAGTAGTTGTGGTTCACGGGCCTAGTTGCTCTGCGGCATGTGGGATCTTCCCAGACCAGGGCTCGAACCCGTGTCCCCTGCATTGGCAGGCAGACTCTCAACCACTGCGCCACCAGGGAAGCCCCCATGTGTCTTTTTGAATTATGGTTTTCTCTGGGTATATGCCCAGGAGTGGGATTGCTGGATCATATGGTAATTCTATTTTTATTTTTTTAAGGAACCTCCAAACTGTTCTCCATAGTGGCTGTATCAATTTACATTCCCACCAAAAGTACAAGAGGGTCCCCTTTTCTCCACACCCTCTCCAGCATTTGTTGTTTGTAGATTTTCTGATGATGCCCATTCTAACTGGTGTGAGGTGATACCTCATTGTAGTTTTGATTTGCATTTCTCTAACAATTAGTGATGTTGAGCAGCTTTTCATGTGCTTCTTGGCCATCTGTATGTCTTCTTTGGAGAAATGTTTATTGAGGTCTTCTGCCCATTTTTGGATTGGGTTGTTTGTTTTTTTAATATTGAGCTGCATGAGCTGTTTATATGGATAGGTATTATTATCCTCAATATACAGACGAAGACCTAGAGGGTCACAGAGCTGAGATTAACTGGAAAGGCTGGCTCATAAGCTGGTAAATGGAAGAGCCAGATGGGTTCTGATCCAAGTACTTCTCTCCCCAGTCTGACTGCCTACCACTCATTGTTCCCCTATGTGCAATTATAGAATTAGGTGTAATTATAAAATAATTCTGATTTTAGCTTATGGGATTGAAAGTCCCCTCGCTTTTCTGTCCTACTTCTATCCTCTTTATAGCCTTAAAAAATACTAACAGATACTTGAAGTCACTGCTTCCTAGCCTCACTTCATGTCCAAGCTCACCCACTCCTGCCTTTCCGGTGTCCTCACCTTTCCAATGCCTCTGTTTTATGAAGGTCGTCCATGACACCCTAAGAGCCTTCATTCAAAACCCTTTTTCCATGCCTGTCTTGTCATCACTTGTCCTGTCCTTTAAAATAGGAGTGCCCCCTGGTGGATTAGTTTCCTGTGGGTTCTGTAACAAATTTTCACAAATTTGGAAGATTAAAAAGAAGAGAAATTTATTATCTCAGAGTTTTGGAGGCCAAAAGTCCAAGGTGTTGGCTGGGCCACTCTCCCTCTGGAGGATCTACAGAAGAATTTGTTCTCTGCCTCCTCCAGCTTCTGGTGGCAAACAGCTTTCCTTGGCTTGTGGTGGCATCTCTCCCTCTGCTCTGTCTTTCCATAGCCTTCTCTGTGTGTCTGATTCAAAACTCTCTAGACCTCTTTCTTATAAGGAAAGGCGTGATTGCAGGAGGACCACCCAGATGACACAGTATACGCTCCTCCTCTCAAGTTCCTAAACTTAATCACATCTTTTGTGATCAAAGTCACATCCATAGGTTCTAGGGATTAGGACGTGCACATAACTTGGGGGAGGGGGCACCATTTAGCCCATTACATCTGGTTCTGTCTTTAATCATAGTGCTCTCCTACTCTTGTAATCTTCCTGCTTATTTCTTTTTTTAAAATATTGGTTATGGAGACTATTTTTATTTATTTTTTATTATTTTTTTTATTTTTTGGCCGCACCGCGCAGCAGGCGGAATCTTAGTTCCCTAACCAGGGAAACTGCACCCCCTCTAATCTTAACCACTGGACCACCAGGGAGGTCCCTCTTCCTGGTTATTTCACCAATATTTCCTAGTATCTTGAAAATTCTCAAATTTATAACCTTGGCAGAGGTCTTCTGGGTTTATAACAATTCTTCTCACACATGCACATAATCACAGAGGTTCTGTAGGTTTGTAATGCACAAATAAGATGCTGTCCAAGCTCTGGACACACTTGTTTCAGGGTAGAATCAAATTTCAACTTTTATTAGTTGACTTCCTACACATGAGGGGTTTTTATCTTCTCCCCACTTACCCTTTCCTTAACCTAATATACCACGTATTTTTTGTTAAATCAGTAATGTTTATGCTATTTTAACTAGATATCCAGTATACTAAAACATTATTTCCTTTTTTGTACAATGTATTTTGCTTTCCTGGAGGTCAATAATCATCTTATTTATTTACTTAGCTTTTTGTTTAGTTTTTTTGTTGTTTGTTTTTGTTGTGAGGTCAGCCATTATTTAATTTTAAAAATTTTAATTATTTAACCCATAAATTCAATGTTAGAATGTAAATCTCCTTCTAATATGTTTAAATGTATCCACATGAGCCATAAATCTCATTTTAGCCTTAAAAATGGGTCACCTGTAGGTCTGCTGTGCAGCTGTGGGGTAAAGGTTTCCCTTCACGCTCATTCTAAAGTTTCCATCTTCTTTTTCTGGGTTGTATCTATACTTTTTTTATATTTCATGTCCTTCTGAGTTTATTTTCTCATTTCGGTGGCATATATCTTCTTTCAGCATGATACTTAAAATTCTTGAGAGGCTACGAATCTGAAAAAAACTATTATAATCTCTATGCTTAATTAACATTCTGGCTGGGTACAAAAATATTGTGTACAAATTATTTCTCATAACTTTTGAACGCAATGCCTCAGTTTCAGGCTGGCTGTGGTGGAAGTGGGAGCCATTCTTGTCTACATCCTCTGTTTGTCCCATTTTCCTTTTCTGTCTGGAAGACTTTAGGACTTTATTTTTCCCCCAGTGTTTTGAAATTTATGATGATGTATCTTCCTTGGTGTGTGGTCCTTCTCCTTCAACTGTGCTGGGAAATAAAGAAGAATCATTAATCTGACAAGTGATGTTCTTCAGTTCCGAGGCAATTTCTTATGCCATTTTTCTTTTATTTCTTCTCCTTTATTTTTATGTTATCTTTCTTTTTTTCTGGAGTTTTCTATTCTTTGAACACTTTGGATTGATGTTTTAATTGTACTTTTTTTCCCCCTATTTTTTATATTACATGCTTTCTAGGAAATATTATCAATTATATCTTCCAATCTTTTCAATGAATTTTTTATTTTACCATCTAATTTTAATATTTGAGAGATTATTTTTTATTATCCTAGGTGAAAAAAGCTTTCAGTTTTTTTTCATAGATACAGTATCTACTTTCACATCTCTAAGAATATGTGTATATTTTTAGGTTCTTCTCCTCACTATACCTTGCCTTTTTTTCCAATTCTTTTGAGATTTAATTTTTCTTACATGTCTATTTATTCTTCTTCTTTAATTAAAAAAATTTTTAAATATCTTTATTGGAGTATAATTGCTTTACAATGTTGTGTTAGTTTCTGCTGTACAACAAAGTGAATATCTTCTCTGACCACAAAGGCATGAAACTAGAAATCGATAATAAGTGGAAAACTGGAAAATTGATGAATACATGGAAATTAAACAATACTCTCCTGAACAACAAATGGCTCAAAGAAGAAATTATAGGGGCAAGAAAAAAGTTTCTTTAGACAAATGTAAATGGAAATACAACATACCAGAACTTATGGGATGCAGCAAAGGCCATTCTAAGAGGGAAGTTCATAGCAATAAACTTTTACATTAAGAAGCAAGAAAGATAAACAAACTAGTGTTAATTCTTAATATTTTCTATGTTCATGGGAAGTTTGGCTCATCTGTTTCTTGAGAGGGGAGTCCTAAATTTTCCTTCATGGAGAGCATAAGATCTACAACCAGTGTTCTGCAAACAAAGAGGGGAAAGGAGACAAGAGTAAGTAGATTGTTAATCAAGCTCTCCATGTTCTGTAGCTACCATAAGCTGTGCCTGATGCCCTCACAGAGTTAACCTCCCAAATTTTCTGTAAAGAAGGACAGTTAACTCGTTTTATGAGATACAGTAGGAATCTTGCAGTTTCAATTGCTCCTTAGATGTTCATCATCTAAGTCCGGTGCGATGTTTCCCATTCCCTCACCCCCAGCTTATTTCCACATTCTACTGTGTGTGTTTCCTTCTGTCAGATTGTCACCTGCTGCTCATTTCTCATAGTTAAATCATCATCCCCATTTAAGGGTGTAATCAATGGCTTCCCAGACTTAGTTTCTTCCCTCTATTGTCTATGCTACTACTATGCGTGGTCATGTTTCTGGGTAAACATGGTGTTTCTTTGCTCAGCATGTAGTGGTAGTTCTCATTACTCGGCTTGATAAACCCTCACGGATATCAGTAATATAAAGAGCCTCACAATCTGGCTCACCCTTTTTGCCTTTGAAACATCATCCTGGGGTCTTTCCTCATCTGCTTCATTTTTTCTACACATTTAACATTTCTTACAAGTTGGTAAATATGCCATGACCACTTGCACTTATTTGACTTCACACAGCCTTTTCTCCTCTTCTCTCTACTTGAAAAAGTCCTGCTGTGGTGTCAGGATTGCTTCCACATTACCTTTCCTTTGGAGCTTTCATAACCCTTCCTATGAACTGGAGAGTGGTTCCATCCTGCAGCCTGCAGCCTTTTATAGGTAATACCCCTGTTTTAGCACATGTCACACTAGATTACCAGTTCTTTACATTTCTCTGGCTTCTCTCTTGTCTAACACACTTGCAAAGACTGAGACTGTGTTTCTTCTTACATGACCTCATTTCTAACCATGTGCCTGGTACAGTGACGGCCAATAAGTGTTAATAAGATAAAGAAACACATGAATCAGTGTAGTGCTAACAAGTACATTTGTTGTTAATTTGAATACATTTGTTCAGCATTTACTTAGACAGTAATTATGATACAGCTTTTATTACAATTTGCACATTTAATAAAAACTTTTTGGCTCTGCTTCATGTTACTGATTATGTAAGTGAGGTAAGGTCTTGCCTCTAAGAACAAGCGTGTATTTAATTATGCAGGATAAACATAAGCAGATAAATTGCATGATTCATCAACCCCATCCTTTCCTTTCTTTTTCATTATTTTAGCATCAACCTATGATGTTTGTCCTGTTCGTGTGGCTTTTCAACTAGACTTAACCTATTTATTTTATACTATCTCTTACTTTCTTAACTAAAATCTAAGCTCCAAGACAAATGGCCTCATAAGTGGAGTATTTACTGTGACCATTGTTATGTGGAGGAAAATATGATAACTTTCATTTTTATTCACTCATTCATTTATTCTTTCATTTCCTGAAAATATATACTATTTAATAGTTGATGGCCTCAAGTAGCATGTATAATTGATAAAGCACATTAATAAAATAAGCACTCCTGATCTTACCAACCAATCTAACTAGAATATAGCCAGGGGCACTGAGAGGCCACACAGATCCCACCCCTCTGCTTTTCCTGGAAATAATGAGCAGCCTCGATTGTGCCTTAATCATCTCTTGGTCATTTAAGAATAGTTTTGCGATATATTCATATTTTATTAGACAATATCTTGCTCTCTTTTACTTGTTTTTGAATTCTATAAAAATGGTATCATACTATATGTACTATTCCACAACTCAAATATTTTTTTTAACATCTTTATTGGAGTATAATTGCTTTACAATGGTGTGTTAGTTTCTGCTTTATAACAAAGTGAATCAGTTATACATATACATATGTTCCCATATCTCTTCCCTCTTGTGTCTCCCTCCCTCCCACCCTCCCCATCCCACCCCTCTAGGTGGTCACAAAGCACCGAGCTGATCTCCCTGTGCTATGCGGCTGCTTCCCACTAGCTATCTATTTTACGTTTGGTACTGTATATATGTCCATGCCAATCTCTCACTTTGTCACAGCTTACCTTTCCCCTCCCTGTAACCTCAAGTCCATTCTCTAGTAGGTCTGTGTCTTTATTCCCGCCCTGCCCCTATGTTCTTCACGACCTTTTTTTTTCTTTCTTAGATTCCATATATATGTGTTAGCATACGGTATTTGTTTTTCTCTTTCTGACTTACTTCACTCTGTATGACAGACTCTAGGTCTATTCACCTCACTACAAATAACTCAATTTCATTTATTTTTATGGCTGAGTAATATTCCATTGTATATATGTGCCACATCTTCTTTATCCATTCATCTGTCAGTGGACACTTAGGTTGCTTCCATGTCCTGGCTATTGCAAATAGAGCTGCAATGAACATTGTGGTACATGACTCTTTTTGAATTATGGTTTTCTCAGGGTATATACCCAGTAGTGGGATTGCTGGGTCATATGTTAGCTCTGTTTTGAGTTTTTTAAGGAATCTCCATAATGTTTTCCATAGTGGCTCTATCAATTTACATTCCCACCAACAGTGCAAGTGGGTTCACTTTTCTCCACACCCTCTCCAGCATTTATTGTTTGTAGATTTTTTGATGATGGCCATTCTGACTTGTGTGAGGTGATACCTCATTGTAGTTTTGATTTGCATTTCTCTAATGATTAGTGATGTTGAGCATCCATTCACGTGTTTCTTGGCAACCTGTATATCTTCTTTGGAGAAATGTCTATTTAGGTCTTCTACCCATTTTTGGATTGGGTTGTTTGTTTTTTTTGATATTGAACTGCATGAGCTTCTTGTATATTTTGGAGATTAATCATTTGTCAGTTGCTTAGTTTGCAAGTATTTTCTCCCATTCTGAGGGTTGTCTTTTCGTCTTGTTTAAGGTTTCCTTTGCTGTGCAAAAGCTTTTAAGTTTCATTAGGTCCTATTTGTTTATTTTTGTTTTTATTTCCATTTCTCTAGGAGGTGGGTCAAAAAGGATCTTACTGTGATTTATGTCATAGAGTGTTCTGCCTAGGTTTTCCTCTAAGAGTTTTATAGTGTCTGGCCTTCCATTTAGGTCTTTAATCCTTTTTGAGTTTATTTTTGTGTGTGGTGTTAGGAAGTGTTCTAATTTCATTCTTTTACAGGTAGCTGTCCAGTTTTCCCAGCATCACTTATTGAAGAGGCTGTTTTTTCTCCATTGTGTATTCTTACCTCCTTTATCAAAAATAAGGTGACCATATGTGTATGGGTTTATCTCTGGGCTTTCTATCCTGTTCCATTTTTCTATATTTCTTTTTTTGTGCCACTACCATACTGTCTTGATTACTGTAGCTTTGTAGTATAGTCTGAAGTCAGGGAGCCTGATTCCTCGAGCTCCATTTTTCTTTCTCAGGATTGCTTTGGCTACTAGGGGTCTTTTGTGTTTCCATACAAAGTGTGCAATATTTTGTTCTAGTTCTGTGAAAACTGCCATTGGTAGTTTGGTGGGGATTGCATTGAATCTGTACATTGCTTTGGGTAGTATAGGCATTTTCACAATGTTGATTCTTCCAATCCAAGAACACGGTATATTTCTCCATCTGTTTGCATCATCTTTAATTTATTTCATCAGTGTCTTGTAGTTTTCTGCATACAGGTCTTTTGTCTCTTTAGGTAGGTTTATTCCTAGGTATTTTATTCTTTTTGTTGCAGTGGTAAATGGGAGTGTTTCCTTACTTTCTCTTTCAGATTTTTAATCATTAGTGTATAGGAATGCAAGAGATTTCTGTGCATTAATTTTGTATCCTGCTACTTTACCAAATTCGTTGATTAGCTCTGGTAGTTTTCTGGTAGCATCTTTAGGATTCTCTATGTATAGTATCATGTCATCTGCAAACAGTGAGAGCTTTACTTCTTCTTTTGAGATTTGCATTCCTTTTATTTCTTTTTCTTTTCTGATTGGTGTGGCTAAAAGTTCCAAAACTATGTTGAATAATATTGGTGAGAATGGGCAACCTTGTCTTGCTCCTGATCTTAGAGGAAATGATTTCAGTTTTTCACCATTGAGAACAATGTTGGCTGTGGGTTTGTCATATATGGCCTTTATTATGTTGAGGTAAGTTCCCTCTATGCCTACTTTCTGGAGGGTTTTTATCATAAATGGGTGTTGAATTTTGTCAGAAGCTTTTTCTTCATCTCTTGAGATGATCATATGGTTTTTTTCCTTCAATTTGTTAATATGGTGTATCACGTTGGTTGATTTGAGTATATTGAAGAATCCTTGCATTCCTGTGATAAACCCCACTTGATCATGGTGTATGATCCTTTTAATGCCTGTTGGATTCTGTTTGCTAGTATTTTGTTGAGGATTTTTCAACTATGTTCATCAGTAATATTGGCCTGTAGTTTTGTTTCTTTGTGACATCTTTGTCTGGTTTTTGTATCACGGTGATGGTGGCCTCGTAGAATGAGTTTGGGAGTTTTCCTCCTGCTGCTAAATTTTCGAAGAGTTTGACAAGAATAAGTGTCAGCTCACCACTAAATGTTTGATAGAATTCGCCTGTGAAGCCATCTGGTCCTGGGCTTTTGTTTGTTGGAAGGTTTTTAATCACAGTCTTAATTTCAGTGCTTGTGATTGGTCTCTTTATATTTTCTGTTTCTTCCTGGTTCAGTCTCAGAAGGTTGTGTTTTTCAAAGAATTTGTCCATTTCTTCCAGATTGGCAATTTTATTGCCATATAGTTGCTTGTAGTAATCTCTCATGATCCTTTGTATTTCTGCAGTGTCAGTTGTTATTTCTCTTTTTTCATTTCTAATTCTGTTGATTTGAGTCTTCTCCCTTTTTTTCTTGATGAGTCTGGCTAATGGTTTATCAATTTTTTTTATGCTCTCAGAGAACCATCTTTTAGTTTTATTGATCTTTGCTATTGTTTCCTTCATTTCTTTTTCATTTATTTCTGATCTGATCTTTATGATTTCTTTCTTTCTGTTAACTTTGGGGTTTTTTTGTTTTTCTTTCTCTAATTGCTTTAGGTGTAAGGTTAGGTTGTTTATTTGAGATGTTTCTTGTTTCTTGATGTAGGATTGTATTGCTGTAAACTTCCCTCTTAGAACTGCTTTTGCTGCATCCCATAGGTTTTGGGTCATCGTGTCTCCATTGTCATTTGTTTCTAGGTATTTTTTGATTTCCCCTTTGATTTCTTCAGTGATCACTTCGTTATTAAGTAGTGTATTGTGTAGCCTCCATGTGTTTGTATTTTTTACAGATCTTTTCCTGTAATTGATATCTAGTCTCATAGCATTGTGTCGGAAAAGATACTTGATACGATTTCAATTTTCTTAAATTTACCAAGGCTTGATTTGTGACCCAAGATATGATCTATCCTGGAGAATGTTCCATGAGCACTTGAGAAAAATGTGTATTCTGTTGTTTTTGGGTGGAATGTCCTATAAATATCAATTAAGTCCATCTTGTTTAATGTATCATTTAAAGCTTGTGTTTCCTTATTTATTTTCATTTTGGATGATCTGTCCATTGGTGAAAGTGGGGTGTTAAAGTCCTCTACTATGATTGTGCTACTGTCAATTTCCCCTTTTATGGCTGTTAGTATTTGCCTTATGTATTGAGGTGCTCCTATGTTGGGTGCATAAATATTTACACTTGTTATATCTTCGTCTTGGATCAATCCCTTGACATTATGTAGTGTCCTTCTTTTTCTCTTGTAGTAGTCTTTATTTTAAAGTCTATTTTGTCTGACATGAGAATTACTACTCCAGCTTTCTTTTGATTTCCATTTGCATGGAATATCTTTTTCCAACTCCTCACTTTCAGTCTGTACGTGTCCCTAGGTCTGAAGTGGGCCTCTCGTAGACAGCATATATATGGGTCTTGTTTTTGTATCCATTCAGCCAGTCTATGTCTTTTGGTTGGAGCATTTAATCCATTTACATTTAAGGTAATTATTGATATGTATGTTCCTATTAGCATTTTCTTAATTGTTTTGGGTTTGTTATTGTAGGCCTTTTCCTTCTGTTGTGTTTCCTGCCTAAAGAACTTCCTTTAGCATCTGTTGTAAGGCTGGTTTGGTGGTGCTGAATTCTCTTAGCTTTTGCTTGTCTGAAAAGGTTTTAATTTCTCCATCAAACCTGAATGACTTTCTTGCTGGGTAGAGTAGTCTTGGTTGTAGGTTTTTCTCCTTCATCACTTTAAATATGTCCTGCCACATTGTTCTGGCTTGCAGAGTTTCCGCTGAAATATCAGGTGTTAACCTTATGGGGATTCCCCTGTGTGTTATTTGTTGTTTTTCCCTTGCTGCTTTTAATATTTTTTCTTTGTATTTAATTTTTGATAGTTTGATTAATATGTGTCTTGGTGTATTTCTCCTTGGATTTATCCTGTATGGGACTCTCTGCACTTCCTAGAGTTGATTGACTATTTTCTTTCCCGTATTAGGGAAGTTTTCAACTATAATCTCTTCAAATATTTTCTCAGTCCCTTTCTTTTTCTCTTCTTCTTCTGGGACCCCTATAATTCAAATTTTGGTGTGTTTAATGTTGTCCCAGAGGTCTCTGAGACTGTCCTCATTCTTTTCATTCTTTTTTCTTTATTCTGCTCTGCAGTAGTTATTTCCACTCTTTTATCTCCCAGGTCACTTATCTGTTCTTCTGTCTCAGCTATTCTGCTATTGATCCCTTCTAGAGAATTTTTAATTTCATTTATTGTGTTGTTCATCACTGTTTGTTTGCTCTTTAGTTGTTCTAGGTCCTTGTTAAACGTTTCTTGTATTTTCTCCATTCTATTTCCAAGATTTTGGATCATCTTTACTATCATTATTCTGAATTCTTTATCAGGTAGACTGCCTATTTCCTCTTCATTTGTTAGGTCTGGTGTGTTTTTACCTTGCTCCTTCATCTGCTGTGTGATTTTCTGTTTTCTCATTTTGCTTAACTTACTGTGTTTGGGGTCTCCTTTTCGCAGGCTGCAGGTTCGTAGTTTCCATTGTTTTTGGTGTCTGTCCCCAGTGGCTGTTAGTTCAGTGGCTTGTGTAGGCTTCCTAGGTGGAGGGGACTAGTGCCTGTGTTCTGGTGGATGAGGCTGGATCTTGTCTTTCTGGTGGGCAGGTCCACGTCTGGTGATGTGTTTTGGGGTGTCTGTGGCCTTATTATGATTTTAGGCAGCCTCTCTGCTAATGAATGGGGTTGTGCTCCTGTCTTGCTAGTTGTTTGGCATAGGGTGTCCTGCACTGTAGCTTGCTGGTCGTTGAGTGAAGCTGGGTCTTGGCGTTGAGATGGAGATCTCTGGGAGATTTCCACCATTTGATATTACTTGGAGCTGGGAAGTCTCTTGTGGACCGGTGTTCTGAACTTGGCTCTCCCACCTCAGAGGCACAGCCCTGACGCCTGGCTGGAGCACCAAGAACCTTTCTTCCACATAGCTCAGAATAAAAGGCAGAAAAAAAAGAAAGAAAGAAAGAAAGAAGATAAAATAAAATAAAACAAAATAAAGTAAAATAAAATTTAAAAAGTTATTAAAATAGAAAATAATTATTAAGAAAAAATTTTAAGAAGTAAAAAAAACAAAACAGACTGACAGAACCCTAGCACAAATGGTGAATGCAAAGCTATACAGACAAAATCACACACAGAAGCATACACATACACACTCACAAAAAGAGAAAAAGTGGAAAAAATAACATATCTTTGCTCCCAAAGTCCACCTCCACAATTATGGGATGATTCGTTGTCTATTCAGGTATTCCACAGATGCAGGTACATCACGTTGATTGTGGAGATTTAATCTGCTGCTCCTGAGGCTGCTGGGAGAGATTTTTCTTTCTCTTCTTTGTTCGCATAGCTCCTGGGGTTCAGCTTTGGGTTTGGCCCTGCTTCTGCGTGTAGGTCGCCTGAGGGCGTCTGTTCTTCGCTCACACAGGACGGGGTTAAAGGAGCAGCTGCTTTGGGGGCTCTGGCTCACTCAGGCCAGGGGGACAGAGGGGTATGGAGGAGGCGGGGCGAGCCTGCAGCGTCAGAGGCGTCGTGACGTTGCAGCAGCACGAGGCGCGTCGTGCGTTCTCCAGGGAAGTTGTCCCTGGATCACGGGAGCCTGGCCGTGGTGGGCTGCACAGGCTCCTGGGAGGGGTGGTGTGGACGGTGACCTGTGCTCGCACACAGGCTTCTTGGTGGCGGCAGCATCAGCCTTAGCATCTCATGCCCATCTCTGGGGTCCGCACTGATGGCCGCAGCTCGTGCCCATCTCTGGAGCTCGTTTAGGCGGCACTCTGAATCCCCTCTCCTCACGCACCAGGAAACAAAGAGGGAAGAAAAAGTCTCTTGCCTGTTCGGCAGCTCCAGACCTTTTCCCGGACTCCCTCCCAGCTAGGTGTGGCGCACTAGCCCCCTTCAGGCTGTGTTCACGCCGCCAACCCCAGTCCTCTCCCTGCGATCTGACCGAAGCCCGAGCCTCAGCTCCCAGCCCCGCCCGCCCCAGCGGGTGAGCAGACAAGCCTCTTGGGCTGGTGAGTGCTGGTTGGCACCGATCCTCTGTGCGGGCATCTCTCCGCTTTGCCTTCCGCACCCCTGTGGCTGCGCTCTCCTCCGTGGCTCCGAAGCTCCCCCCTCCGTCACCCGCAGTCTCCGCCTGCAAAGGGGCTTCTAGTGTGTGGAAACCTTTCCTCCTTCACGGCTCCCTCCCACTGGTGCAGGTCCCGTCCCTATTCTTTTGTATCTGTTTTTTCTTTTTTCTTGTGCCCTACCCAGGTACGTGGGGAGTATCTTGCCTTTTAGGAGGTCTGAGGTCTTCTGCCAGCGTTCAGTAGGTGTTCTGTAGGAGTTGTTCCACATGTAGATGTATTTCTGATGTATTTGTGGGGAGGAAGGTGATCTCCACTCCACGTCTTACGCTTCCTCCATCTTGAAGCCCACAACTTATATTTTTAACTCAACATAGGTTTCTAAGATTGAATATTTTTGTTACATGTGACTGTGTTTCATTATTTCTGCCATTGTATAATACTCAAATTTGTAAATATACCATAATTTATTAATTCTCTTCTTATTAGATCTTTAGTTTGTGTTCTATTTTTGTTTCTATTAGGAACGTTGCTTCCATAAACATTAATAAGAATCAACATGTCTTCTAAGCACTGTAATTATCTTCTTTAAATTTAATAATTTATTTAATTTCAATAAACTTTTATGTTTTCTCCATAAGTATATTACATATATTTTCCAAAAACATTATTTTTAGCTTTTACATATATTGTTATTATAAATGATATTTTAAAATTTTAAACTGATTTTTCTGTTTGCTCCTGGTAAATAGAAATTCAAGTTTTGAAAATTATACTTAATACTGTCCACTGATACTCATCATCAATCCCAACATTCTGTTACTACAGAGACTGGAAACCTATATCGACTAAAAAATATATTCACAACCTAAAAGTTAAGAGTTATGCTTTATTTGGCAGAAACTTTTAGGACTTCAAACCCGGGAGGCAGCATCTCAAGTAACTCTGAGAAAACTGCTCCCAGGAGGTGAGGGGGGAGCTAGGATATATAGGAGTTTTGCAAAAAAAGGCAGATAGGAGGAACAAAAGATTACCTTTAATAAAAGAAAACTAGGTATCTCAAGTTAAGGAATTTAGCACTTTTCTGTGTATGGGAAGATGCAGGAGTCTGGGCTCACAGAAATCGTTCCTTTGATATGCAGCTCAGCTATCTGGGGCCAGTGTCCTGTGTTTTCACATCCTGAGTTTCCTCAGGGCTCTCTGCAGGGAGTGGCTGCAGTCCGATGGCTGCTAGATGGCAGGTATTCTTTTCCTTCCTGAGTTCCCCTCAGGGCTCACCAGCTCACCATCCGTGGTGGCTGCAATCGCTGATGACTGTGACATCCTTTGTTTACTGACATGGCAGGCAATATTCCATTTCTCACCTAGAAACCATATTTCCCAGAAAACCTTGCCAGAAGGTTGCTGGTTTAGATTCCATGCATAAAAGTGAGCCATCTGGGTGTAAGAAAAATAAATGCCTCACTTGCTCCCATGGAAGTCACAGAAAAACATGTAAACTTTGTCAGCAGATGCGAGCATCTGGACATCCATCAGAAATTCACTGCTTTGGTGCTTCATGTGGCTAAGGTCATCAACATCAATTTCTGGTTTCCATAAACTAGAAACGGCTTCCTTGATCTTTATTACCCATCCCTTTCAATGTTTTCATGAGCTTCTGTTGTCCATTAAACTATGTCCTGGAAAAATATGTGCTGATATCCTAACCCCTGATATCTGTGAATAAGACTTTATTTGGAAACATGGTCTTCGCAGGTATAGTTAAATAAGATGAGGTTATATTGGAATGGGGTGAGCCTAAAATCAAAATGACTGGAGTCCATAAGAGGAGAAGAAACAGAGTCAGTCAGAGACACACAAGGGAGAAGTTCATGTGAAGACAGAGGCAGAGATTGGAGTGATGCATCGAAGCCAAAGAATGCTGAGGACTGCCAACAACCACCAGAAGCCAGAAGATGCAAGGAAAGGTTCTTCACAGAGCCTTCAGAGATAACATGGCCCAGCTGACAATTTGATTTTGGACTTACAGCCTCCAGAACTGCAAGAGAATACATTTCAATTGCTTTAAACCACCTTGTTTGTGGTAAATTGTTATGGCAGCCCCAGGAAACTAATATAGCCTCAGATTCCCTGAATTAAACCTAGGGCAGTTTATTTTCCATGATAGAAACTTGATATATTATTGAATTCACACCTTCCAATGTACTATTTTTTAATGTAATTTAATAATTTGTATATGATATCTTTTGACTTTTTCTTTATCTTTGACTTTTTCTTTATCTTTCTTTATTCTTATTAGATAATAATATTATATAATATTTTGATTTTATTATTTTCTTGTCCTATTGCACTGGTGAGAACCACCAGTATAGTGTTGAAAAGCATCATAGTAATAAACATTCTTGCCTTATTCCTGCTTTTCAAGTAAATCCTTTTAATATTTTGGTATGAATGATGACATTTACTGAAGACTTTTGTAGATTCACTTTGCCAGGTTAAAGCCATTGTCTTTATTCTTTATTTGTTAAGATTTAAGACAAACATAAATAGATGCTTAATTGTATCAAATTATTGTTCTGAAACTATTAGAACAAAGTTTCTTTTAACCGATTAATGTGTGTTATATTCATAGATGTTTGAATGATAGCCACCTTTGATGCCTACGTAATAGCAGGCATCATACATCAAAATACACCAACATGTGCCATGGGATGTCTTATTCTCCACATGTTTTCCTTTCCTAATGAGCCTCAGCTCTTATTCAGGAGGAGCAGAGTGTGAGCTCCACAGCCAGACTAAAGTTTGTCACATTCTAGCTCTTGGCCTCAGTTTCTACTTTAACATATGATAGTAGTCTGAATGTTCTGGGATTATTGTGAAGTTTCAATGAGTTTATGTATTTCAAGTTGTCAGAACAGTACCTGACTCCCAATAGGTGTGACGTAAATGCAAGGAAACATCATTAATTAATGCTATTTAAAGTGGCCCCAGTGTGATGATAAATACAAAGTGAATATAGCCACTGCAAGCATGTGATGCCATTTAGCTATAGTATGGCCTTGGAGATGACCCAAAACATGCTTTTATTATCTTTCAGATTACTATGAAATAAAAGCATGTAATTAAAAATATATTTTCTTAAATATTTATTAAATCACTAAGAGTACGTCCTTTTCCTCGTGGGAAAAAAGACATCATTTGGAAAAATATTAGTCTAGAGAAGAGGGACCGCAATGAGGGAATATTGTACATACCCCGTGCCCAGCACTGTGCCTTGCACAGAGTATGCCATTAACACATGTATGAAAGTAGTGCATGCACTGTACCTATGTTGTACTCAGAGTATGTTCTGGTAGACCAAAAGTTTGTTGTCATTTAGCTCCTTTGAATTCCTTGCATGCTTCTTTGTTAATTCCACAAAATTTTTGGCTGGTTTTGATGATCTTGGTTTGAAGATAAAATTTAAAAAAATTTGTGGTTCAGTACACCATTTAAAATATATTAGGAGTATTTGATAAATTTTTGAAATTGACATTTCATCCAAGTACATTGAGTGAGGTCTGTAACTCATAAACCCACAAGTTGATTAATATCTGTGTACTTTGTCCCCATGCACCATGGGTGTGTAGAATTAGGAAATATGAAATTTGGCCCTTAAGATCCTAAATTTGAGAAGGGGACAAATATGCACAGAGATTTAACTGCTAGGATGTTTGTGAACTACTAACCTCCCTGTTGTATTCAGATGAAATACCAATGAAAATTTTGTCTGCTTCTGAATTTGTGTTTAGTTGTATAATTATCCAGACCAAAAAAATACAATTTCTAAGAATCATTTGTTCTTTCTTCAGTCACTTGGGGTGGGAATAGCAAAAACCATCTAGACAATTCAGTAAGGAGTCTAAAAGTGTTCCTTTAGGAAAGGTCATAGCTGAATCTTTGACCCATGATTCTGCACTAAACAAATCTAAGACTCAGCAAACAGAGATGGTTTCCCACAGGAATGGGGCAAGAATGCTTAATGCTTCAAGGCACTCCACACACTTGTTCCCAGCACTGCCAGACACCATTTCCGATCACTGCACATGTGTTTATTTATGTGTGAGAGTGTTAGTCACATGTCTCCCAAATCACAGGTTTTAGTCTCAGAAGTGCACTTGGTAGATTATATCCCTAAATTAATAAGGAAAGCAATGCTCTGTGAACACACCAGATGAGTGACTCAGAAACTCATAACTCTTTCATTCCCACTCAATTATCTTTTTCATTTCTATACACTGAGCATGCTTCATGGATGGCTATTCTCCTGGTCAGTGTTTCTTAAAATAGCCTGTGAGAATGTCATACCAGTGAAGAAAAACAGCTAAAAAAATAATAGTAAACATTACTTTTTAATGGTTGCAATCCATTGTTTTATACCAGATTGCAAATGACTAAATGGGATTGTTCCAGTCCAGAACAATAAGAATACTAAAAAAACAAGGTACCAACCCCGAGTTTAGGATTTCAACAATAAACTGGACTCACGAGGGGAAACGTTAAAGCAAGGGTGAGGAGCACCTCACAGGGGCAAAGGTGGCTAACTCAGTAGAAGGACAGATTTTGTTTGTTCTTAGATGCGCCTGCTACTGCAGGGCTCAGTTTTGGAAGAGGCAGTGGCACCAAAGAGTTTAAGGATATATTTGTATTTGGGACCAAATCTATGGAAGCTTAACACTAAAAGGGCAGTATTCACATGAAAATACAACGCAAAGGATCAGAGGTATGGAAAGGTCATAGGACTGAAGTTTATATATTCAAACAATTTATTCTTTGGTTTTCTTGCCTGGGTTTTAGTGATCTTGACACAACCCAAACATGGAAAGATAGAAAATGAATTCATCAATATCAACCCAGTGCCCTCGAAGTGTTAGACTTGGCTCTGTTAGTGCTCACAAGAACCCTCTGAGTAGTGTGACTATGCATTTCTGTGTTGCAGGAACTGAGAGTCCTAGCAGAGAAAAGACATGATCTTTAGGCCACGTATCTGGTAAGTAATGGAGCAGAAGTGAGAAGCCAGCTCTCAGTGATTCCAAAGTCCCCCCACTACGACCCTCTGTCCCCACCGTGGGATGTGCAGGGCTCAGGCACACCATCAACAAGTGCTAGGTCTAAGGTGTCCACTCCAGCAGGAGGGGACTGCGTGATCCCTGGATGTCCGTGAAACTTCTCAATGGCGAGCCAGTTCTTGCCATCAGAGAGTTCCACAACTGAACTTGTGTAATAAGGAGTCTGAAATTACAGAGCAATTATTGGTAAATTGAAGTTTAGGGTTAGCGTTAGCGTTAGGGTACAGGCCAAGGTCTCGGTTAAGGGAAGCGTTAAAAAAACAAAGCGAAGCAAAACATGTTTGGACGGTAGAAGCAACAACCAAAGAGATGTGACGGGGTCTCAGACTCTTGGATTTGGAAGAGATCTTAAGGTTCATCTAGTTCAGCTGCTCTAACGAATGCCTAAACTTCTGCATAGTATTGTTAGCAAGCGGTCAGCTAAAACTTGCATGAGGATCCTACTGAACATTCCTTCAGGTAGCCCACTTTCTTTTTGCCCCTTTTATGGTTAGAAATTGTCTTCTTCGTATTGGGTAGGGCCCAGTGTTCTCTGTCAGGCATCCTTACTCTCCTTGCTTCTCTGAGGTTGAGAATGTGATCTGGACTTGAGAATAGGATGGTGGTTACTAGTGGCAGTTATGTAGCCTGACTGAGGAGTTCGGAGCTACGGAGGGGCAATGGACCAAGAAAATCACACGTGGCCTCATTCTGCAAAAGAAGGAAATGGAGATACAAAAGGTGGAATGATATAGGAGGGTGTTGGTTTATCTGGGCTAGGACTAGAAGTAAGAGTATTTTGCTTCTTGACTTCTTTCTACAAATACATGTTACCAAAATCACGACAGGCGGACACTGATTCTTTTTTTTTAAATTTTATTTATTTATTTATTTATTTATTTATTTATGGCTGTGCTGGGTCTTCGTTTCTGTGCGAGGGCTTTCTCTAGTTGCGGCGAGCGGGGGCCACTCTTCATCGCGGTGCGCGGGCCTCTCACTCTCGCGGCCTCTCTTGTTGCGGAGGACAGGCTCCAGACGCGCAGGCTCAGCAATTGTGGCTCACGGGCCTAGTTGCTCCGCGGCATGTGGGATCTTCCCAGACCAGGGCTCAAACCTGTGTCCCCTGCATTGGCAGGCAGATTCTCAACCACTGCGCCACCAGGGAAACCCCGGACACTGATTCTTAAGAATCACAAGACTTGCCCGTGTATCATTCCAGACTGATAAGGATAAGTTCTATTAAAAGTCCTCCTGAGAAGCCATACTATTATCCTGCCCCAATCCCAAGTGTAATAAACATAGTTACCAGTGACATCGTGCTTATTCCTCATGCTGTAGCTACGCTTTGTTCTCTGGAATATGACTTAGATCATTCTGCTTACAAGGTCACCGAATGAACTGAACCATCTTCTTTTCAAGTGGCAAAATCCTCCCTCAAACCTATTTGGGAACCTCTTTTATTCCCACAATGTATATTTCATCTCTCTCTCTTTTTCATTTTAATCTGGTAACAACATTAATTAGGTTTGTGAATTATGTCCAATTTCTATACAGATGAATGATTCTTTTGTTCCTTCTGTCTTCTAGACACAAGTTTATAAATCTCCTCAGGCCTATTCTTTTAAATACAATGTTTTGCCCCTCCTTTTCTTTTTTAGAGAAAGATGCCTCATGGTAGAATTTATATTTTAGCTGCTAATAGAGTCTTGACAAAATTGGAATTCTTGGCTCCTCTAATGCATTATTGTTTAGGTTTTTTTTTTGTTTTTTATTGATCTTTAGTTCAGAGGAGAGACCAGCCATGATAGTCTTTACCATCTCCAAGATTCAGAGTGCTCTGGGGCATCATATATAATGAAGCCCACAGAGAAATTTCTCTATTAAGCATTCTTACTAATTAGTACTCTTAATTAGCATAATTAAAAGAATAGGTGCATCATTTTTGATAAATTATAAAACATCCACTTTAATACCATTGCAATTTCCAGCACATGCATTCTAGCTAAAACAGCACAGGTAGATTGAGGTGTGCTGTAAAAAACAAGTGGAAGGAAAGACTTAGTATTTCTAAATACTTGGTTGTACAAAGACATAACACACTTCACACTGTGGTCAGGGAGAGGAAGTGTGTGTCTCCTATGCCTTGTCAGGTGACATTTTATTCAAGCCAAAAAGCAGGGTTGAATACAGAATGAATACGGGTTAAATACAGATGGCCAGTTAAATTTGAATTTCAGATAAACAACAAATAAATTGTATATAAATATTTCCCAAATAAGACATGGGACATACTTATGCTGAAAAATTCTTTATTCATTGTTTATCCAAAATTCAAATTTAACTGGGCATTCTGTATGTTTATTTGATAAATCTAGCAACCCTAAAAATGAGTCAGCTGATACCAACAAGTAAATTATGTGTCAGTGTCCCTCAAAACAAAATATGCCTTTACAACAGTCTGGAATTATTCTCATAATTTTATATTATAACCAAAGTCTCAGGAGTTTTCAAAAGGCTTTCATAAACATTACCAATAAACAAGATAACTGTTCCCACTCTACAGATGAGGAAATAGATGTTCATAATGGTCAAGAGACTGGTCCAAAGTTAAAATAGTCCTAAGAGATGGAACCAAAAGTAGTATCTAGGTCTTTTGATTCCTAATCCATATTTCCTGGTTGACTTAAAAATAATTAATTGGATTATAAATAATCTAATCCATGTAATCATAATAGTCGCAATCACCAGCCCTGGGCAGGAATTATATTTTTTGGAAATAACCACTCTGCTTTGAATTGAAAATGACCAAGCCAGCATCTGAATCCAACTACGCCCAGGAAGCAATGTGAAACATATCGGAAACTCTGCATTAATATGCGCAGCATGACACGAGACAGATGCACGTTGGTGACATTTCTCCACCGTTTCTAGAGAAATCTGTAACTTTTTATATATATATTATGTATTTCTATTTTCCATACAAGTGGCAATGTAATATGGTGTCAAGTAACTGTGTGGTTGTTAAGAATAATTCACAGGCACTATTGGTTTTCTAGCCAAGGAAGGATGAGAGTCATTTCATGACACTTCCATTCACAGATCTGAAGAGTAACAGATCATGGTCTCATATCCGACTGCATTTGCAGGGCTGGCACTCACAGAAACAGACTTCTCACTTAAAATTCACCTTCTGTGAGATACTGAGTGATGATCTTGGAACCAGACAAAATTGACCGTGATTTGTGAACAGGTAATCAACTATTCCTTGTAGATGAAAACCAGTGAATATATGTCCACACTGCTTTGAGAGTCTGTTCTTTTTGTTACAGAGCAGATGTCTGCGGGGGGAGGTGGGGTTGGCAGGCCCCACTCTGTCAAACAGTCCAGTTTTGACAGTTCCTTGCTTGAGGCATGGCTGAAATGCAAAGTATTTCTGATCAGACTATCATATTCATCTGGATGTTAATTACTGTGTCTGCCTTGGTATAAATAATTAATTATGCAAAACCTACACAGCTGCTGCTGGACAGAGTTAAGTAACTTGCTGTCAGTCTCACAGTTCTGGAAAGGAAAGGGGGATTTAGGAAAACATGCTCTGTCACTGTGGGGAGGGGGCACTTGTCATGGTCCTTCTGTGGTCAGATGAAAATCATTGTAATTGAGCATGGTGTGTGTGTGTGTGTGTGTGTGTGTGTGTGTTTCAAATAAATAAATAATATCTCCTAATTTATATTAGTTGGTCCTGAAAGCAATTCCCTTTTCTATTTATGTAGTATCTTTCTAGGAATCCAAACACCACACCGGAGAATCACTACAAATCTGACTCCTGAATCCTTCTCATTTTGTCATCGTATCCATCAACTGTCCAAGCTGTCTCCTGGAGTGGGACATTCGGGTTACACTGAGTTAGGTGAGGTTTTTTTGTTTTTGTTTTTTTTTAAATCTCCGGGAAGGCTCAACACATTCATATTGCAGATTTATACAAGTTTCACCAAAATGGTCAGTAATGAACATGTGAATATCTAGAGTGCTGAGAAATGATAATGCATCCATTTAAAAATTTTATGTCTACATTATTTGACTCAAGTGCAAATGACTTCATGTTTAAATATAACTAGATGTTTAATTGATACAGGTTAAGTGTTAGGTCCATGTAACTTTTTTTTTCTTTTTTCTTTTTTGGCAAAACAACACTGCATGTAGCAACAATGAGAAAAAGAGGGGATTAAAAAAACACCTCTAAAACCAAGGCTTTCATAGATTTGTCAGCTGGTTTTGTTTTGTGCAAATATTGACATTACTGTAATGAAGCAAACTTCCAGAGCTTACAAAGAATGTTCGTGCAGAAAAGGATCAAAATCCCCCTTCGAGAAGCAGCTGCAGTTGAATGGATGCTGGTGGTGGGCGGTGGCCGTGGGTTCTGGGCTCTACCATGTCCCAGCTGGATAATATAGGACAAGTCACATAATGCTTAGGCAAGTTCCTTTTCTGCCCCCACCCAGGATCATTGATAGAATCAAAGGAGATAATCAGTATGAAAGCACTTTGCAAATTGGGATGATAGTTAAAAATACAGAATATCATTCCACCTCCAACAATTAGTTATTGGGCATGCAGTTCTAATGACACATCTACCTGTTATATTTCTTCCTTTTTAATCTACCTCTTCATTTACTCACCCAGCAAGGTTTTGTTGTCTCCTATTCATGCACTAGGTGCTGCTGTGATTAAAAAGACAGAAATGCCACTACCTTTGTGGGGTTCATAGTCCAGTGAGGAGAATAAACACAAAAGAAAGTACATGAATAAAATAATCACAAATAGAACTAAGTGCTAAGAAGAAAATAAAATGAGACAGAGGAATGGAGAGCAGCTGAGTGTGCAGTCCGGAGAAGCCTCTTCGAGGAAGATTTGATTCTTAAGCAGATACCCAAATGAAAAGATGGACTCAGCCATGGGTTAGAGCCGAGAGAAGTGAATGCGAAGCAAGTGCAAAAGTCCCCAAGTAGGGACATGCTTTGCATGTTGACTGTGGGGAGGATTCCGGTGGGACTGTGGCTGCTTCATGAGGAGGGTGTGATAGGACATGAAACCCACCCACCTCCCTCTCCTTGCGAGATCACAAAACAAAACCTCAGCACATGACAGCTCTGCAATTTTCATTCATAGAAGACATACCAAGTGGCTGTAATCAGTTAGGTTTTCTTGATAGAACAATTAGATTGTTCTTGCTTGGAGAAAATTAGGGTTGTACAGAAAAGTGGGGAAAAAAATCCCAACACATATGCCTTTAAGGAACTACAAGTCTGAAATAATCTGTATTGATTTAGTTTTCTTCCCTGTTGAACTCCAACTTAATGATTTCCAAAGCCTTGTTACACTTTGTTACACCTTATAGAACAATCATCGAAGATACATGGGAGGTAAAGAAAATTAGAGCTTCCTTTAAGTGCTTATATGTGACACCTTTAGTACAAGATCCAACCTAATGTATGTACTGGTAGACCATTTTTCACTGACACTAAGAGTAGTATTTAAATAAAACATCTGCTATGATGAGGAGTTAGCACACCTAAAAATTCTGGATTCTCTTTTGTTGAAAAAAGTAAATGATACACTCCTCCCCTCTTTGCATGGAATTTAGATAATTGTTTTTTGCTTTCCTGTATGTTGATGGTGATGCTGCATTCTTGCCCAGATGTTTGAGCTGAAAGTAGATAGAAGGATTGAGGTCTAGAGATTGAGAGAAACTTGGTTCACTTTTCATTCCTCTTCAACCTGCCTTGAGAGCAAGAGTTATTTATTATACCCAAGCAATCATCCAGGGGATTTCTCACATTCCACCATAGCCAGTCAAGAGACTTTGCCTCATGTTTCTAACAATTACTTTGGAGTACTAAAGGTTAGTATGCCTTAACAATGGCTCAGTATTGTAAATACACCAGTATCAGTGGCATCTAGTAGAAACAATCATTCAGCCATGGATTGCAGATTGGTAAAGAGAGAGTACAGTTTATTACAAAAGAATGCAATCCAGAACCAGAGGACCTGATATCCTATATCTTTTTTTCTGTTTTAATACTAAAAACACGATGCATGTATCTGGATTAATAGTAAATAGTACAAAATTTCTTGTAATGATAAACAACAATTCTCTGCTCCACCACTCTCAACTCCAGCACCTCCTCAAAAACTTTCACCATATTTCATGTTAGTTCTAGTAGTTGCCTTTACATCTAAATATGCTCCTAATATTAAAACAGATGTTGACCATTAACTTCTAACTGTGAAAGATCGGATTTAACTCACATCCTTTATTCATTCAGTTATTCAAAACTGATACCTCTTGTATTCCAAGTTCTGAGAATATTAACAGTGAAAAAGACATATGACAACTTTACCCCCATGGAGGTTACCTTCTAGGGGAGGAGATATAAACAATTAGACACACCATGTAGGTCTACATAGTGATCAGTTCTGTAAAAAAAGAGTAAACTAGGGCAAGGAAATAAAAAATTGAAGGGGGCTTCTATTTTAGATGATCATTTCTAATAAGGTAACACTGGCCATCTGAATGGGGAATTAATTAAATCTTTGGGAGAAGAGTTTTGTTGAAAGAAGAAACAGAAAATCCAAAATTGTAAGAGGGAGTTGCTTTGTCATTTTCAAGGTGAAGCAAAGGGAGTGAGGAGGATGAGATGGGAAGTTGGCCACAGATTATCAGGTCAGGGAGAAAGGGCTAAATTGTATGGGCTGAGGGCTCCCAGGGACCAGCTCTAGGGGGAAATTGTAGGCAATGACTGCATATCCAAATTTATTCAAAGTTTGTGGGAAATTTTTGGAGGGTTTAGAGTAGAAGAGCTAAATAATTTGCCTTATTTATGGAATGATAATATCTATAAATGTACAGAACTGTGCACACAGCACAAGATTGAAGCTTGGTGGATTTTCATGAAGCGAACAATACCCAGATTGAGAAATATAAAATAAAGAGGAACCACAGCTCCCTATGTGGGCTTCCAAGTCACTTCTCACTCCTCCCCAAAGACAATCACAATCCTGACTTCTATCAACATAGGTTAGTTTTGCATATTTTTGAACTTTATGTAAAAGGAATCATACAATATGCACATATTTGTGTCTGCCTACATTTACTTAATATTATATTTCTGAGTGTCATCTATGTTGCTGAACATGGCAGTAATTTATTATTTAATGGCTAGAGAAGTTTGTTAAAATCTCCAGTTATGACTATGCATTTCCTGTTATCTCTTTTTAATTCTATTAACAGTTGCTTTATGTATTTTGAAGCTGGGTTATTAAGTGCATAGATATTTAGTACTATTGTGTCCTTATTGATTTAACTCTATTATTATTTTAGAATGTTCTCCTTACTTTCTAGCCATAAAATATACTTTGTCTTAAATTAGGGGACATGTACTGGCTTTCTTTTGGTTATCTTTTTTCCTTTCTTTAGTTTTTATATTTGTCTCCCCTTTTACTTAAATGCATATCTTTTAAGCAATATATATTTTTGAAAATTCAATTTTAATTGGGGTAGTTATTTCTTAATTACATGTACGGTAATTACTTTTTGTTTGTTTGTTTAAAACTTCATCAATTTTTCTCACTTGGGGGAAGAGCTAAATGGGTATTAAGTTCAGCGTAATGAAATAGATGTTCGTCCACTGAAATTTTTATTTTTTATTTATTTTTTTAAATTTAATTTTATTTATATTTTTATATAGCAGGTTCTTATTAGTTATCCATTTTATACATATTAGTGTATATATGTCAATCCCAATCTCCCAATTTATCACACCACCACGTCTATTGAAATTTTTACGTAACAGTTAACTAGCTTATGTGACATCAAACATTTGGCAAATAAATACAATCCTTGATATTTTCATTCTGACAGTGAGGTAGATAATACCACCTATCAATACACAAGTTATCAGACACTGCTGGGCTTATCAAATTAGAGAATAAATTTAATGTAAAGTGTGTGATAAATATTACTTATTATGCACATTTGTAGGAAAATTTGCTATACATTTATTATAATTTCTATTGGATTTGCTTAATTACATTTTCTTTACATAGCGTATCATTGATCCATAGCATTGACAGATTTTTCATTACAAAACACAAATTGATGTCACTATCTCTGGAAAAAAAAAAAAAAAACATTTGAGTGCAAAATGTACACACTATGAGAACAAAGCAATCTTTATCTGGGTGTGAAGTGATAAAGCTGCCATGCTCCTAGCTGTGCAGAAATTGGAAATTAGTCTCGTAGGAGCTGTCTCTCTACTGGCAACCAAAGAAGCTGGGAATATTTTCACTTGGTGTCTTAAATTGAGCAAAACCCTATATGGTTTTTAACCAGTCATCTTTGAATTGTGATCTGAGGAAATACAAAAGATCAGGATCAAGAAAATTATTAGTTGACCAAAGCAATGGATAAACCAAGTTAAGTTACAGTTAAACTGGACCAGATATTAAGACCCACACTTTAAATGAAGAAAACCTGTTACAGAAATACTGGACAAGAGGGAAGATTTGGCCTAGCATCAGACAAGTGAAAAAATTTTATGAGTTTTAGATGATCACATAAAAGTAAATATGTTTAAATGCTGCAATGTGGTTTCCAAATAAATCAATATGGCATGAGGTTGAACTATTCTAAGCATAGTGTGGGGAGAAAGGTATGTAGGGGCTGCTGGGTGATCAGAAGTTAGGTTTTCCATAGATAATGTCTGTCAGTTATATTCACAGAAGAATGGCCAGCCTGGTGAAAGAATTAAAGCCATTCTATATAAGAAATTGGTGAAGACATTTAGCCTCTCTGTCTTGGAGATTCATAAGCAAAATCTGAAGTAGTACATGTCTTAGAAATGTCCATAGCTTTCTCGGATCATCTGGGTGGAATGGGAATAAAAATGGTTGGATTTGATGACTTCTTAACTTTCTTTTCAGTTGGTAATTAGAGCCAGTGGCTCACAAGAATGTGTAAATGTTAATTTCCATTAAGATTTTAAATAGCTACCTAATACCTGGAAAACAGCAAGAAAACACAGTGTTACAGAGTTTCCATCCAGGTCTTACCTGGGTTTGCATCCAGGTCTTACCAGTTGAACTGCTTTGTCACTTTATGGTTTATCCTCTCTCAACCTCACTCTCCTCATCTGGAAAAATAAGGATTGTATTCCTTACATGGAAGGTTTTTGTAAGAATTAAATGGCCTAAAGCGTGTGTAATGGAGATAACATTTTGGTAAAATTACCTTCCATTTAAAGCTTAGCTATTAGGCTAGAGTGGGTAAGGAGGAGAACATGTCAAAGATAAACAATACTGGACACTAGTTAAGGGTAATGAAGACAGATTTTATTGTCTATTGCAATAAGAGAGTCCAGTGTAAGCCGAGCTCATCTTTGGTCTGTGCAGAGGTGACTGGGTGTTTTAAAGGGAGACTGAGGGAGTAAGGAGGGTGGATGAGTGAAGACTGAGCAGGGTCAGCGAATGGAAATTAACAAAAAGCAGGAAGGAGTGTTGGTCCATGAAATCCACCTGGGTTTGCTAACTAAGCTATGTAAGTTGGGCTCCTGCCCCAACAAAATAGCCAATTCTTTACAGCCCTGAGATCTCTTGGGCAGCAACTCACAGGAATGAGGGGACTGCAGGACTCATGCTAGGGACATGGTCTTGAGCTGCTAGAAACATGCTTGAGTCTGTTCACATCTCTTAGTTTGGGTGGGAGGCAGGGACAAAATGATTTGTGCTGAGGCTGCAGTCCTTATAGAACAAGATGGAGGCCTAGTAGAGAAAAGGATTCAGAGGGGCCTGCATTTGGTCAAGGAGAGCAAGCTTGGGGGACAAAAGGGCCCAGCACAGTGTCATCAGAGCAAGGTGGCTGAGCCATGAGGATATTCAGAAAGAGACCCTTGGTCTTAGTTCTCAAGTAGAGTCACTGGGACTCAGAAGTCCAAGTTACCTCCTGCAGGAGGTGGGGACTTGTAAGGCAGGGGAGTGGGACACTGGCCACACCAAGGTCCTCGTGATAAGGCAGGATGTGACCATGGCAACGTCTGGGGTGGGGTTTCCTGTCAGGAAGAGCCGGATGGAAAATACAACTGGGACTCTGCAAACAGCTTTATGGCACCAGTGAGAGCACCAGTAAAGTGGAGTAGGTGGGACACACACAAGACAACATGGTCAGGCTCACAATTCCGAACCATGGACATCGGCTGCGTATTCTAGCTGCACATCAGGTGGCCACAAACCTGGGCAGGCCAAGGACCAATGCTGAAACTCCATGTCATGTGATTCCCTCAGGTGGCAGCTTAGGAAGAAAAGGTGGCAGGAGGGGAGGAGAGGGGACCGAGTCCAAAGATCGAGCAACACCTGTAGGGCTGCTTAAATTATCACATTGGCTTAAGTTTCAAACACATACACACATGGACAGACACAGAGACACAGACACAGACACACACTTCTATCCGGTGTGTGTGGGCTCACAAGAAATCAGCCATAGATAAGATTTTACACTTCCGATGCAGATGTGAGTAAGTCAATTACCACACTAGCTCCCTGTCTCATTATACATTATTATTTTCATTTCTGTGCTCATTATTCAAGCCTCAAGTCCAGTGCCTGGTACATGGTAGGCATTCATATTTTTATTGTCATTATCACTCTTGTTTTCAATACAGTTTTCCATGGGAGACACTCTGGCTTCCAAATACCATGCATAACTCAATGCCAAGGTTTGAATTTGGTTTTGAGGACCTCCTTTGGTTTCTTTTGCTCACTGAAGGTAGTGAAGCTCGTCTGGACCTTCTCTATCCCGGGTCTGTCTTAGTTGTTGCTCAGGGACAGTCTGCTGAGCATTGGAGGGGCTGCCTCATGACATCGCTGACACCAAAGGGATATCAAATAACTGTTTTTCTTCACACTTCAGTTTACTTATCTCTGAAACGATAATACAGAGCAAAATGATTTTTGAGAGGCTTTCAACTCTAGCATTCTGCGTTTATAACTCCTGCATTCATGGCAAGGACAGGCAGGCCGATTTATGAGGAAGCCACAGATCAATGAGAGGCTCTCAGAGCCAGGTGAGAGGAGACAGGAGATGGGGGAGGAGAGCAGAGTCAGGAGAAGAGACGGGGAGGCTGAGGGGACTTCGTTGGATGTAGACCATGCAGTCCTGGCCACAGGCTCTAGTCACTGGACTTTCATAAATTCGAAGGAGTTGTTCTTAAACCCTTCTCACCAACCCCACTCCCAGGAGGTGGTGATTAGTATCACGTCATCCATACTCTCTGCCACCCACTGCCTCTCACAAGTCACATGGCTGATGAGCTCTCAACACGATAGCGACGCATTAGTGATAAGCTTTTACTGGGCATTTTAATTAGAAATGTCTTAGTTCAGGCTTCTATAACAAAGTATCATAGACTTGAGTGACTTCAAAACATCAAAAATTGGTTTCTCACAGTTCTGGAGCCTGGAAGTCTGAGCTTGGGGTGCCAGCATGGTTGGGTTCTGGTGCAGACTCCCTTTTGGGTTGCAGACAATCTCCTTCTGGTTGTGTCCTCATATGGTAGCACAAGAGTGAGAGAGCTCTCTGAGGTCTCTTTTATAAGGGTGTGAATCCCATTCCTGGGGGCTCCACCCTCGCAACCTAATCACCTTCCAAAGTCCGCACCTCCCAACACCATCACCTTGGGGGCTAGGTTTCAACATATGAATTTTGGAAGGACACAAATATTTAGCCCACAGCAAAGAGAATATAGGAAGAAAGAGTAAAAAAACAGATATAAAGAGAAACAAAGGAGGATGTGTTGTGAAACAGTGGACCTGTAGTTCTTATCCTTGAAATAATGGTGTTTCCCTCTCCATGAGGCCTGATGGCACAGCTGCCAACACTTCTCTCTGCTCCCCTACTTTCACGTATCTTTGTTTTTTACACAAACAGAAAGAGCCTAATTAAGGTAAGCATTAGTGAATATGGACTTCATATCATAAATTAGATATAAAGTTAAATTAAATCAGAAACTGAATTTTGAGAAAAATAAATATTCCCTAATGCTCAGAGGTTTACTGAAAAAGTACAGGCTGTGGAATTACATTCATCTGGAGTTGATTTTCTTCTCTTCTACTCTTTTTTTGGTGACATATTTCATGGAACAACCTTTCTGAGACTCAATTTCCTAGTTTAAAAGAGGAACTCATTGTGATTAAGCACAGAAAACCCAGCAAAAATACCACTTCTCAATGCAATGGGAGATCGTCTCAGATCCTGCGCCCACCCTCCCTGTTCTCAGATGGTGGTGGACTGCCATTCTCCCAGAACTTGAGAGAGGGACCAAGGAGGGTATGATGCTGAGAGTATGTCCTGGAGAAAAAGCACCAGACGACCTTCCCTAGAGAGATGGGGAGGTGGAGCGTTTACCTCTGTGTCCCAGTATGCTTTCTCCCATTTCCTGGCTCAGGCTGACAAAGGTCATTCCTGTCTCAGAAGTATTAGCCATGCAGGGTTCCCAGGATCGTCTCCAGCTGGATGATTCTTGTCTCACTCCAAGGCTGCCATACATGTCTTTCATTTGATCTCAGTTTCCTCGTCTGTGAAATTGGGGTAAAGCCCACTGGCAGACATGAGGCTGAGGTCTGGGAGGGCCTCTTCCACGTGGCTGAGGCCTCAGCTGGGATGCTGGCTCAGCAGGGAGGTATCCAGCTCTCTCCACGTGTTCTCTCTTCCTCCAGGAAGCTAGTCTAGGCTGGAGCACATGATCATGAAATGGTCCCAGCAGTGAGAACCTGGAGGCTCTAACCTGCAACACTTTTCAAGCATCTGCTTAGGTGTCACTGGCTATTGTCCCATTGACCAAAGCCAACTCAGAGTCAGTGCCAGGGCACAATTACTGCAGGTGTGTATACAGAGAGGAGATTATAGCGGCTGTATTGCAAACATTTTACCAAGGGGATAATCACAGCTACCTACTAGGGTTATTTGAGGATTACATAAATTTACATGCATGAGGCATTTAAAGCAGTGCCTGGAATACAGTAAGTACTAAATAAGGGTTTGCCATTGTTATTAACTCCTAGGGTCCCTCTCGGTGCTAAGGTCTGTTACACTGATGATTTTATCCAGAAATCTCATATTTTATCTTATTTTGGCTCTACCACAAACTAGTGGAGTTACTTGGAGCATGCAAATAACTTCTATTCGTTCTGGTTTCTTTTCAGTTTGTATGTATTTTTTTAGTTACACAAGTAATATATAAATACATGGCTATTATGGATACAATGAAAAATATAAAAGAATATAGAATAAAAAGTATAATACCCATAATCATCACCCTGTCTTCAAACTCAGTTGTCATCCCTGTTAAAAATTTATTATTTAACCTTCCTTAAAGTTATATATATATGTGTAATATAATGGAATATATATACAAAATTATTTCATAAGTGTAAAATATGTATAGAAATATAGATATGTTTCACATACACTGTGTATGTCTATGTATGACTCTATATTACATAATTTATAAATTGCATTGCATAGTTTATTTACATAAAAGGGCCATACTCTGTTTAGTATACCGTGAATTGCTTTTTAAAATTAATATGTATTGGAGAACTTGTAATGATACGTATGAGCTATACCATATATCTTATTAAACTCCCTGCTGTTTCATGGTATGACAACACCTTGTTTATTTAAATATTCCATATTAAGAAGTATTCAGTTTATTTCTATTTTTTTTTTGTTCTTTTAAGCAGTGCTGCACATATCCTTGCCCATATTATAAGCATGTATATAGATATGTTTAGAGTTGATGACTTGCTGGGTTGAAGCTATGCATGTCTTACATTTTGAGAAGCTCCACCAAGTTTTGCTTCTCTAAAGCTGTGTCAATTGTTCATTAGCAGACTCATATATCATGTGGAAGGCTTGGAGTACATAATTTTTAAATTACCTTCCAATATTACAATTGCTAGGTACTGATCAAGACCTTGGCACCAGACCAGAAATATTAGGACACTAATGAACTGTCTTGTACTTACTATCACAGAATGCAGCAATAATTGGAGGCCAAATTCAGACAACTTAGTGAGTTTCCAGGCACAAATAGCTAAGAGCTAATTTACTCTGTGCTTTTAAGTTTTTATTGTATAAAATCTTCATATTCTGGATTAAGTGGGCAATGATGTCCCCCATCTGCAGGAACCCCAACTATGTCATTGCCACTCCATTTGCTGATGTAGGTCATGGCATGTATGTCACTCAGGCACTGTGTCCACACACTTTCCCCGAGTGCCAACAGAGAAAACCTGCTTGACCTGCTCTACCAGGTTCCCCCTGGGAACTTCAGTGGATGGTCTTGAGGGCCAGAGTCATTTTGGATAGTTTGAATAAGGTAGTATGAGCTAAAGCATGACTGACAGAAATAGTAAGTTAACATTTATGAGAGAAACCTCAGTCTTGGAGTTTTAGTAGGCAGACAGCCAACAGAAATTGTTTTGTGGATGAAATATTTCCTAAAAATAGCTCTCCCAGCTCAGCCTAATGCAATTAAAGTTAGTGATGTACATAATAAGAAAACCGGGAGCTCTTCCTGCTAATAACCACTGTGGAAACAAGGCAATCCATTCCATTAATTTAATATACACTTTCATAGTCCCTTGGTAATAGAAGTATAATTAAAATGATATGCTTTGATAGGCTTTTCTTTCCAAAATGAAATTTTGTAAGTACAGGTTTATACATATATATATATATATATATATATATATATATATATATATATATATATATATTCTGTAATTATTACTCATTGTACATTTATTTTGGTCTCTTCTTCCATGCCATCCTTCCCTGCAAAAAAAAGTTTCCTTAAAGTTGAATCCTGCTGACAACGCTACTGACAAATTTCCTGATACTGGAAGCTGGTTGAAGAAGAGCTTCCAAGAGCATGAGAATAACTGCTGAAAGCAGGTCGGGGGATTTTGGATTGAATTTGGGTTTATTTAAGATTTTTATTCTAACAACATAGGTCTTGATCCTGGACTTCCCACCCTGCAGAACTGTGAGAAATAAATTTCTGTTGTTTATTAAAAAAAAAAAAAAAAGTTCAATTCAACTTATCAATTAAAAGAACACAAGACTTGGGAATTCCCTGGTGGTCCAACAGTCCAGACTCCATCATGCTTCCACTGTCGCGGGCTGGGTTTGATCCCTGGTCTGGGAATTAAGATCCTGAAAGCTGTGTAGGCGTGGTCAAAAAAAAAAAAAAAAAAAAAACACACAAAAAACTTAACAATCAAAAGGACTGAAAACAAAACAGTGACATTAAGAAAATGGACTCCCATTTATGAACAACCGGATAAGCTACCCTTTCTGACCATATGATTTCAAGAAACATTAAAATTGATGTGATATAGATTATTTTAATAAAATAAAAATAGCTCTGCTCTGTTTGAACTCTATTTTAAGGTACATGAAGTTAATCTTTCTATGCCCCCAACTCTGCATGAACATCCACGCATTCAAATCAACTCAAAAAGAAATTCAAAAGTTAAGCCCCATTAAAAAATTGTAATAAAAAGATATTTTCCAAGGGAAGGGCTATTGATGTGTGGGTAAGTTTGAACTAAGATGTAAAATCTGATGGGAAATCAGAATATTGATATAGAATGTTGCTGGCCTTTTTCTATGGCAACATTGATAATGATGCTGGTGGGATCCACCATTGTCTACTACACTGTATCATACCCCAGGTGCAAGCCACCAGCTGAACCTGTCAAAATCTCCAAAATAAATTGAGATTCTGATCCCATCTCAGCCCCTTCACTGCTAAATCTTCATACAAGCAATCCTTGTCTCCTGCCTTAACTATTACAATAAACTTTCAATGGGAGTCTAGCTCCCACTCTTGCTGCCCAGGGAAAAGAGTCAGCTGTGGACACTTCATTCTCAAAAACACTGCAGTGGCTTCCCTTCTCACCCAGATTAAATGCCGTAAAGCCCTACATGACCACTCTTCCTCTCCCTCTCCCACTGCCAACCCCATCCTTTTAAACCCAGCCCACACCCTGCTCACAGAGATCCACCTCTGCTGGTTTCCTTGCAATTGTTCAAACAATGCTTTCTCCCAGACATCTCAATGCCTTGCTTCCTCAAATTATTTGTCTCTGCTCAAATTTTGCTTTGTAAAATTGCCAATGCAGTGTGCCCTAAGAAACAACTCCATCACATCAATCCTCATTTCTCATATTTAATCTCTATTTTTTAAATAATCCTTAGCCCACCTGACTTATTATGTATATTTCTTTCTTTCTTACCCATCTCTCCTCATTCAAACCTATGCTCCCTGAAAAAAGGATAGTTTTTTCCTGTCATACCCCTGGTACCTAGAATAACGCCTTGCCCATACTAGCTGTTAAATAAACACTAGTTGGAAGCATTAATTTTACTTTTTTTCATTTCATTATAATTTGATAGTAAGATTTAGTGATTTCTAAAAATTCACAAAACCCATATCCCATCATGAGAAGCTCGAGCCAGTTGGTAACACAAATTTTGAGATACTTTATCACCACAATTTCGTGGATTCATTATCAGGCTTAAAGATTACTTACGTGTTTGGACTACACATTCTTCCATAAGTGTTCTTCATTAAAAATATGAAATAAAATTTGCTGATTATACCTACCAAATTCAACATAAAATCAGTCATCATGCACATTATATGGTACATGATTTTAATACCTATCAAATAAACTTGCTTTTTTAAGCTCAATTTGAAAGATGGCTAATACATCTTGACATAGAATTAGCCGTGCACTGATTATATCTTTCACTTGATTACTAATCTTAAATTAGCATGGATCTCTTTTCTGATTGGTAATTTAGAAAAGCTTTCTCAATGTAGAAATATATTTTCTCTTGATTGAAAACAATTCTAGTCTTTTGAAATAAATTGTGAAACACCATTTATGGTATTAGAAATTTAAATATATATTTGTGCTGTATGTTGGATGTGTCTTCATATTTTTATACATATAACATATCTTCAGAATAACCCTAGTGACAAGGGAACATGAAACACTTTATTTTGGAGATACTTTGCAGTAAATATTGAAAGAGAAAGCCTTATGGATCAGTTCCTGTGTAAATTAAATGGTCTGCACCTGTTGCCTCAAATTCTTACTTAGCAATTAACCTTATTCAGTCTACTGCAATTTTATAATTACATTAAATAATGCTCCTGTTTCTTAATTTTTGGTGTACTTGTCTTATCTCACCAACTTGATTATAAGCTTCTAGATCACTGGAACCATATCACACCTACAGCTTTGCACTGAATGAAACCACAGCTGATGATATTGTAAATGTGCTTTTGTTAGCAATATAAATAATAATAAAGTGTCAAATGATATATAAACTCGACATTATACAAAAGCTTTGTTTATTTTTCCACTCAACCCTCTAAAATTGGTATCATTTCCATTTTATAGATGAGAAAACTGAGATCAGCTTTATGTATGACAATGGTCCCCTGGTCACAATTCATGATTGTTCAATCTAGAGCTCTTTCCACTACACGAAACCTGCTTTGCAATATTTCAGGGCCATGGACAAGATGTCACGGATACCTTTGGCTCGTATGTCCTCTTCTCCTTCACTGGAGTTTTTGTGAATGGAATAGCACTCACTCTACCTGTTCTGCTGCCTCATTTACAGTCAATTTGCTTTTCCGCCTTCTCAGCATATCTTTATGCATCACTAACCACTGGATTGAACACTTCGCAGAAAAGCAGAGATAATATCCGCAAAAAGTTAAGAAACTTAAAAAGAAAACCTCAGAGTCACTAACAGAAGAAATGAACGATTTGAGTCTGAAGGTGCAAATGCCAACTACTGACAAGATTGACTTACAGGTGAAACAAACCATAGACAGTGAATCAAAACATCTGCCTGTTAGAATTTCATCAAAAGCACTCCATTTACAGCTTTTTAGAAATATTTTGCTAACAGTCCCCCATAGCATCAACTGTGTGGTTGTCACATTCAATGGTATTATGTTTGGTGGAAAGAGGCCAACAGACACAGTTAGAGGGTGTAATGTTTCTTTAATGGCAAAGGATGTGGAAAATTCAGAATATGACCGCAGAATCAGGAGATGATAAAACATGCGCCCAGACAGAGTTGGCTTCCAAGCATCCTCAAGGTTTGCTATGACAATGAAGTACTAAGGATGTTACTACCTAAGTGGAGCAGGGTTTTGCTAGGTAAAAGAATTTTTGTCATTCTGGAGGGCAGACTCATTTTCTCTTGATAGTTCTGGAGACTCAACCTCCTCTGAGGAGCTGCATATAATTCATGTGGAACAAACACAGCAAAATCCTGAGTGACTGTGCATCCAGCAACGTTAAGGGATTGGAGGTCATCTCCAGGGGAACATTCCTCAGCAGGCCAGATGTTGGCTCTGTCTGAGAGCCACTTTGGAAGCAATGCAAGGAATTCTTTAAAGTGGCTATCTGCATAGACAAAATCAATGTGCATCTCAACTTATTGCTCTAATTTTGTGTTCAGAGGTTTGAATTTTTGATGGTCTCACTATAGACTAAATATCTGTGTCCCTCCAAAATTCATATGTTGAGACCCTAACCCCCAATATGATGGGCCTTTGGGAGGTGATCAGGTCATGAAGGTGGAGCCCTCATGATGGGATTAGTGCCCTTATAAAAGAGACCCCAGAGAGCTCCCTTCCCTTTCCACCACGTGAAGACACAGTGAGAAGATAGCTATCTATGAACTGGGAAGCAGGCTCTCACCAGACACTGGGTCTGCCAGTATCTTGATCTTGGACTTCCAAGCCTTCAGAACTGTGAGAAATAAATTTATTTGGCTTATAAACTACCCAGCCTATAGTGTTTTGTTATAGCAGCCTGAAGAGACTAAGTCTCTAAGAGTTTGCCAAATAGGAAGAAAGAAATATTGAGATGCAAAATTATTGTCTGGTTGAAGAAATTTGCCACATGAAGTTAGCTTGCCGATGTTACAATACACTTGGAAAGGGAGCTGATTTGAGTTTGGCCTCATGGTAAGGCTGCAATAATATTAACCCTGTATTACGGTTGACAATCAAGAGAGGTTTATTTGTGACTAGAGCCCAGAATGTCCTACAGAATTCTCCACTGCTGAACAGAAACATTTCTGGAAAATAGTCCTTTTGACTAAATGAGGCCTAACGAATTTTGTTACTGACAGAGAGATGGTGCCATTTGTACTTTTCCAGTAGTGCAGCAGTGACATATTTCAGACTTTGGTCCCTCAGAACTACATCACTAGCTGTGTGGCTGTAGGACTGAACAAGGCGTGGTCTCAGAGGTGAAATAAGGACTGTATAATTTCACTTGTCTAGAGTAACGGGACTGGATCTGACGGCTTCTCGGGGTATTTCTAGCTTTAACATCTAACATTCCCTGAAAGTTCATTTTAGTAACTTTTGGGGCAGGGTTTAAATATATTTTCTAAAAATATATTTTTAAAAAATATTATTTTTTAACCAAATATGTAATCTACCTTTACTATAGGCTGTATTCACACACACACAAAAACACGTGCACACTGAGAGACTCATTTCAAGGAACTGGCTCCCATGATTGTGAGGGTTGCTGGTCTGAGACTGTCAGGGCAGGAATTTCAGTCAGGAGTTGGTGCTGCAGTCTTGAGGCAGAATTTCTTCTCTAGGAAACCTTAGTTTGTTCTCTTAAGCCCTTTCAACCTACTGGATGAAGCCCACTCACATTATCAAGGAAAATCTCCTTTAATTAAAATCAACTGATTATAGCTTTTTAGCACTCTGATGAATCACCTAGACTTGCACTGGGTTGGATGACGGTGTGCTACAGTCTAGCCAAACTGACACATAAAACTAAGGATTGCAGGATATAAAGAGAAGAAAAAAAAAAAAAATCCCAAACCTTGAACATTAGTTTAATTCACTTTAAAATGAATAAATTCTTCACCATGGTGGTAATACTTAGATTTTTTGGACTTCAGTCATCAAAACTGATCTCTATTGCTATTCTGGAAGTTGGGGAGGACATTGCAGCAATCTCTGCTGGGAAATTTTCTGGAAAAGAGCCTCTCTTCTTTCCAACCCTGTGTTTTCCAGCTGCAGTGGACAATGTCCTCCTGACTTGAAGTGTGGCGTGGAAATTGGTTTTCCTCCTGCCCCCAGGTGATCCCTTATCCCTGAGCTTATCTTTTAGTTCACAGAAAGACCAGAGGACCAGCTCACAGGTAAGACTGTGTCTGAGTTTCCCAGTTCCTGTCTTGCTTCATTGAACAGAAAGTCAGGAGGTAGGAGGCAGAGTGTAGTAGAAGGAGCAAGCCTTTGTTATGTAAAACCTGTAATCCCTCTTTATTCCTCCCTCCCTTCCTTCTTTCCAAGACCATTCCTCAGGCAACTCTGAGCTCTGGAGCTTCCATTCCCTAGAGCACTGGACACGCAGGTGTGCAGGGGATGGTTCCTTCCTTCTGGGAATGGTTTCGTGTTTAGGGTCCTTGTTGACTGCATTTCATTTTTTAAGAAATAATAATTACCACCTGGTAGGATTATTCATTGATATAAGGATAAAAAGATAAGTCTGTGATATGAAGTAAGTGTTTAGAATGAAGAAAAGAAGGAAAGAGGGAAGGAAAGAAGGAAGGGAGGAAGGAAGGAAAGAAGGAAGGAAGGAAGAAGATGGCAGGGGAAGGAAGAATTAAGAGAAGAAGGAAAGGAAGAAGGAAGGACAGGAAAGAGTGGTGTTGTGTTCATTGCTGAGCCCCCTTGGACAGGGCTAAAGCCCACCTAAGGTTCTTTTGGGCCTCCAGGCATCACACACCTGGGCAGACAGCATGGGCCCTCTGCAAATGGCAAGACGGCAGACTTCCAGAGAACTCTTCCTTCAGAAAGTGGGGCTCTCAGGAATATGATCTTCTGGTCAGAGCAAAGAAAGTCTTTCAAGTCACTACCTTTCAGGGCATATAATTTAGTGTTATGCATTTTTAAGGACTACAATTACTTTCAGAAATTGGGATAAGCACCCAAAGAAATCGCTGTCTAATAATGATATAATCAGAGGAGGGTAAACTCATTCACTGGTGTTCTCAGGAGACTGAGATGCGGAAGACCATACTCAACAGCACAACAAGTGTTCATTGATCAATTCTGCAAAGGATGCCTTCTTTCAACTTAAAGCGGGTGGTGGGGCTTTGTGCCTGGTGGGAGTTGCGGTTGGGGCAGGTCTGAATTGTTTTGTATGTGAAGAGGTGTGCCAACTATGCAGATGTGCCCTTACCACCTTCAACTCCAGGGAGCTTCACTGACCAAGGCCCTGCCTTGAAATGCATCACCACATTTGTCCTAAGGTCACATTTCCTGGGGTCACACTTTCTGCCAATGACTGAGCTTGGCAAGGTCGTGGAGGCAGGACCCTTCCTGGGGACCCTAATTTAACTGGCTTTGGCTGCTGAATTCCCCAGGCTTGTGGAATCCCCCTGGTTCCCCCAGCAGTCTGGGGGGGCTCCCCACCACCACCATCCCTTCTTTCAGGGTCAGGTTTGCTTCACTGTCTGAGACTCTCCCAGCCTTTTCCAGCTACCACTCCAGTTTTTTCCTGCACAAGTATTTCCCTTAATAAACCCCTTCCATATTTATGCCCATCTTGGTCTCTGCTTCTCAGGGAACTAGGTTGGGTGACCAACCATCTCGGTTTGCCCTGAACTGTGCTAGTTTTAACACTGAATGCCCCACATTTCTGGAAAACCCAGTCCCATGCAGATCAGAATAGTTGACCCCCCTGGGACCAGGTTTAACCCAAGAGGACTGTGCCTTTCAGCCTTTCGTTTTCCTGAGGTGTATTCCACCGGGAGGGCACACCTGGAGGGAGAGAAAGCAACACAGGATGCCCGCCTATACAAGTAGAAGAGGTCTGGGGAAATAGAAATTGCCTACAAGGGAGTTTTAAGATTTTTTTAAAAAGATTTTGAGTATAAACCTTTCCTTCTATTACCCCAACAGAATCTTCTATAAAGTCTTCACTTCTTGCTAAGTGTGTAATATTGATTTTTTTTTTAGCAAATTCAAAGGAGCTGAATTCTATGCCCAGGGTGATGAAGCATGAAAATAGACTTCTGTGCCCAATCTGTGCACCAGAGGATGGAGGCAGAAGGGAAAATTGACAACTGGGTTACATGTGAAGTTCCATCTGGGGTGCAACCCAGCAGAGATGCTTGTTGGACCAGTGGTCCACACACCAGAGATGAATCCCTCAGTCTTAGGGATTTTCTTTCCTTCAATAAACATTCATGGCACCTACTATGTGCTAGGCATGTGGTAAGAAGTAGGGGTCCAGGGATAAAAAAGGCACAGTCCTGGCCCTCAAAATGCTTAGTGTCAGATACACATTTAAACACTTAAATATTTACCAGTGTGGTTGCCCTAATGAAGATTTGCTGAGTGCTGTAGGGGATGAGAGGTTTTGGACACCAGCATGGAGAAATTGGTGAGGTCATCAGAAACTTGAGCTGAGTCTTGAAAGGAGAATAGGCGTTTGTCATTTACCAGGCAGATATGTAGATATTCCCGATAGGCAGAAAGATATATGCAGTGGCACAGAACTGTGAACATGGAGCTTACCAGGAGCTACATATATTAGGAGGATAAAGAGGAAAGGGTACAGGGAGGGGGAAGGGTAAGCTGGGATGAAGTGAGAGAGTGGCATGGACATATATACACTACCAAATGTAAAACAGATAGCTAGTGGGAAGCAGCCGCATAGCACAGGGAGATCAGCTCGGTGCTCTGTGACCACCTAGAGGGGTCAGTTAGGGAGGGTGGGAGGGAGACACAAGAGGGAGGAGATATGGGGATATATGTATATAGCTGATTCACTTTGTTATACAGCAGAAACTAACACACCATTGTAAAACAATTATACTACAATAAAGATGTTAAAAAAAAAAAAAAAAAAGAGGAAAGGGTAGAAAGTGCAGATAGACAGATGTGTGGGGCTTACTCTTTGACAGCCTTGGATGACCTGAATAGGACTTTATATCCTGTAGGTGACTGAGTACAAGAGAGGACTATTGAAAAAGGAAGGAAAACCTTAATAAACATTAAGGTTTACATTAAAGAATATATGTGTATGGGGCAATTGGGAGAAATGCAAGGCTAGAAACAGTCATAGAAAGAAAGTGATGGAAATAGTCCAGGCAGATGAGAAAGGTAGATTTGTGGAAGATACATGGAGGAGATAAGAAAGTGCATCTTTTGTTTTTGGTGGGTAGGGGATCATGAAAATTCTAAATCTTACTGTCTTTCCACAAAACATTATGCATAATAACACAATAGTATGTCTCTATTGATTCATTCATTGATGATGTGTTTTTAAACTAACACTTTTTTTTCCAATTGAATAAAACCAGTTGCCAACTAAATTTTATGTTGCTTAGGAGAAAATTTAAAATAAAGCCCTTATTTGTTTGTTTGCTAATTTACTTATTTAAATAGGATCCTACACTATCCATCACACAGAAATCTACAGTGTCTAGGGAATATGTATTAATTTACTGAAATGAAATTGCAAAAATCCTATTAGTATACGTATCATGAGGCTAGCTATTGTGCCCAGGGTCAGGCAGCTGGTGGAAAAGGCTGGGAAGACTCATCTTTGCTCTGTGCTCCTACCAGGCAAGCCAGGTAACAGCATTTTTCTTGCAGTGTCAGTGGAGCAACAGGGCTATTTCCTAATGAAAACTCAGAGTAGCTTCACATTAATAGGACAGCATGCCATCATCCCATAAGTATATTTAGGGTTCCTTTAAAAACGTTCTCTTTTCAAATTGCTGGTTTTGCAAGAGTGTTACCACCTTACAACATGTACTTACTTCTACTTATTTAGTTCTATTAGACCTTCCCATAGTAGAAAATCTATTATTTCCCTTATTTCATAGCTTCCAAAGTGAAACTCAGACAAGAAAAAAGAAATGTGTGTGAAAAGTCACAGAAAGGTTAAATAGCAGAGACCAAACCAAATCAAACCCAAACCAAGGTTTTCTGCTCTTCCTATAAACTTCCCAGGGCCAGGCTTTCTATTTCTCTAGTGAATTCTAGAATGTGGAGGTTGAAAAATTCATGATTGTGCATTCAGCCAACAAATATTTGAGTGTCTCTTAACTGTCAGAAAAGGAGACATTTACAAAGTGAAGTTGAGCAGAGAGAAATCGTTTTATTTCCCTCTGGGCCTAAAAGAAGGTTAAACTTCCCGGTCCTCTTGTACCTACGTGGGACTAAGTGATGACCTTGGGACAATAGACTGTTACCCACTTCCAGCCCCTTCCTTTGATCCCCCACTCTCTCATCTCCCTTTTTTTTTGTTTCAGTGCAGATTATGGAGAGAACAAGGAGACACTACGGCTCAGTGGAACCACTAAATGGAAAGGTGAATGCCTGAACCATCACAGGGAAACTGACAAACCTTTCATTGCACTGCTGTGAGTAAGCAATGAGCCTTTATTTTAATAATATTTTGTCACAGCATTTGAATGTTACTTACCCTGACTAATACGGATTATATTTTTCTGCCACCACCTAGCTGTTGCTACCATAATCTCTCATTTGGAAGATTGAAATAGCCTAAAACTGACATTTCCTCATCTATTACTCCAATCTATTTCCAACTGCATCCAGAAGTATTTTTAAGGTAAACATTTGATAAGTACACACCATTGCTTAACGTCTTTTAATGGCCTTCCAAAGTTCTTAAGATAAACCTTCCATGTAGGATCTGGTTCCTACCAATGTCATCTCTCCTTATTTTCTCCCTTTCTCTCTCTGTATTTCTTTCACAATGTCTGTCTTTCAGTTCTTCTAATCACACTATGACAAAAATTTATCTCCTACCCAATGATGTTCTGGTACATGTTTAATGACTAGCTCTCAGGAAAAAAAATGTGTGTGTGTGTATAAATTTATTTTAAAATGTACAATTTTAAAACAATAAAATATGCAATACTCTTTATTGTAAATTCCATTTTGCCAATTGATTCTCCAAAAATTTGTTCACTGATACTTGCCAAAATCTCGTATTCATCACCAGACTATGGTTGCAATCAATCCATAAGTTGACAAAAATCAGACCATGAATAAATGTTTGATTACCATTTGATTCAGCAAAGAAGTTGTTCACAACATTGGCAAATGAATGTAGTTTTAACATGAATATTGGTTGGTATTTTCATTTGATTAACAAATAAAACAAAAGTAAAAAAATTGCCCCAAAGATATCTGTTGAAACCCCACTCATATGTCAAGGATATGAGTGACTTCTTAGCTGAACGATATAGGAGTTTTCAATTACTGGAAGTATATTGCCTCAATTTGGGGGACTACTTACAATGTAGCAGCTATTGACATGAACATTTTAAGTTTGTTCAGCACTATTAATATTTTCTCCATCACTTTCTTAAATCTAGACAACTCAATCTTCAATCTAGACAATAAATCAAGCCCTGATTTGTAAAGTTTGCCTGTTTTTATTGTGCAAATACTCCTGCCAGGGCTGATTTCAACCTATCAATGTAACACTACTGAATGCGGAATTGGGTAGACATACATAGCAGTCCATTATACAGTGTTTCCACCATACAAATAACAACAGACATGGACAATCTTAAAGAAAAGATATACAACTAAATATGCCATGAGATGACATAATAATTTAGATTTTTTTTTTTTTGGCCAGAAAATCTTGAGTTTAATTTCCATTTTTATTTTTTACTAACTATAGGAAACTTGTGCAAAAACTTTACCATTTTTAGATTTTGATTTTCCTAAAGGAAGAAAAAGGGATTAAAAGAACGTGTCTTAAAAGATTGTTGTGATAATGAAATGCAATGACACATGGAAATCTCCTGGCTCGGTTCCTGACACATAGTAGGTACACAAAAATGCCATTTCCTTGTTCTAGACGAAAATCTCATTGGAAGAACTCATTTACCCAGTGAAAAAGAATTTTATACCAGATTCTAAAAATAAATAAGTACATAATAAACTTAAATTGTTTAACTGCAGACATGATTTTAATTTCATGAGATTAGGTACCTTCCTGGTTAAGAACATAGATTTTGAAGCCAGATTCCTTGGGCTGAACTCTGGCTTAGTCATGTCCTTGCTGTGTGAGCTGGCACAAGTTATTTGTCCTCTCTGTGCCTCAGCTTTCCAGTCTGTAGAAGGAGTACAGATAGTGCCTACCTAAATATTATTATGGGTATAAAATGTTAACATAGAGAAAGCAACTAGAACAGTGCCTAGCACCATTGCAGTCATTAGAAGATTTGTCCCCTATGCAGTTGGCGGGATAATATCCTCATTGTCACTGAGTATTTTTTGGAACATCTCTAAGTACATGGGAAAAAAAGGAAGCCCCTTCAAGAGTTTTCATAAAGCTGTTAGCAATGAGATTACCGTGGATTGTTCCACAACTCCGTACGGTCCTTGGGAATTGAATGGTGCAGTTCTCCTTCGCTCCTGGACCCATTCCCATGGTGCATATGTGTGTAAACCATCAGCATCACCTGGGGGAGACTGGATCCCAGACAGACCCACGTGGGATGAGCAGATGTCATGGTTGGGAAGAAGGGGGTATCACATGCCCTTGTCCCCCTTGGGGACACATCCTGGAAAGCCTCTCTTTTGTCCTGATTCCCAGCCCCATTTTTTTTTTTTTTGTAATATTTTAAAATTGAAGTACAGTTGATTTATAATGATTCAGATATATATACTTTTTCAGATTCGTTTCCATTATAGGTTATTACAAGATATTGAATATAGTTCCCTGTGCTATATGGCAGGTCTTTGTTGGTAATCTACTTTATATATAGTAGTTTGTATCTATTAATCCCAAATTCTTAATTTATCCCTCTCCCTTTTCCCCTTTGGTAAATACACATTTATTTTCTATGTCTGTGAATCTGTTTCTGTTTTGTAAATAAGTTCATTTGTATCATATTTCAGATTCCACATATAAGCGATGTCATATGATATTTGTCTTTGTCTGACTTGCTTCACTTAGTATGATAATATCTAGGTCCATCCATGTTGCTGCAAATGGCATTATTTCATTCTTTTTTATGGCTGAGTAGTATTCCATTGTATATATGTACCACAACTTCTTTATCCATTCATCTGTTGACGGACATTTACGTTGCTTCCATGTCTTCCCAGCCCTGTATTTAAAGACGGCAGTAACTGTAAGGGGACAGTTAGTCCTGCCAGCACTAAATAGTACTATTTTGTGATTCTATGCTCACTTGTATGGGTAGCAAACCAAGTTTGGGGCAATCAGAATAGTCATTAAGGCAGCATAGGCATTGGCTATAAAGCATTCATAACAGTAATACAACTGGCCTTTGGTCTTCTTTTCATTATCAACATATGTTGGCAATTCTTAACAATGTCAGTGGTAAAGTATGCTTCTCTGACAAATAATATTTTGTTGGTCTAAGTTGTATACAATTGCTCTGGCTATCATTGAGTTTCTATAGTGTACTGGTAAACTTCAAATTAGCACATTTTTGTGACCTATTCTTTAATAAACATTTATTTCACATGAAGTTAAACTGGAGAACCCCCAGTTATGCAGTTACTCCATCACACGTGGGCTCAGCTACACAGGTTTTTTGGAGAGTAAATTCTTAATGAATGGAATCACTGGCGCTCGTCTTAGGAACAGTTCCTATCACCAATCCCATGGTTGTACACACTCCCCCTCTATTTAAATGGTTCACTCAAAATAGACAATGATAACTCAGTGGCTTTAAAGATAAAGAAACAACTTGAGTTGCTTCTATTCTGACATTCTATATGGACACTTGGGGTTTTAAATTTGTCTTTCAAGTTTAAAACAGTGAAACACTACAAATTGAAAGATGTGATGTTTTTGTTTGTAAATTCAAATCTTTGGACATATAACACGTATTTCATCGAATTTGAATGATATATTTAAAATTGGAATTTTCTCAATTGCTTAATTTTTAATTGTTTTTAAAATGAGTAAATCAAGAAAATAATAATTATACCTGATTATTACTGAAACATAACTTCACTGTAGAGAGGAAGAGAGAGTTGACAGGGTGGAAAGGTTTTCCTCAGGTGTAAAATAAAGTGAGTGGGCCCCTGCTTGTCCATGTCCTTCTCTAGGCTGGAGCCATGCCGGGGTTACCTGTGTGTCCCTGAGACATAGCACTGTATTAGGATCAAAGTGAGTGATAACCTGTGTATTCCTAGAAGGAATGAATAAGCGTGTGGCATGTTCTGCTTATTCTGTTTGCTAGGAATTATTCTTGATTCCGCATGTACAGTGGAAGAAGAGACAAGGAAGGAAGGAAGGAAAGAAGGAAGAAAGGGAGGAAGGAAGAGAGGAGGGAAAGAGGAAGGCGGGAGAGGGAGGAAGGGGTCCAGCAGGGAATGGCCTTTGTTCCAACACCAAAGGCTATTACACTATGTGCACCTATCATATTACTATCTGGACCCCAGAAAATCCAGGTTAGTTCCTGGTCTTTTGAAAAAATTTGAAGACTCTGGTTTGAACCAACCTAGAATTGGCAAATCATATCTGGACTTGAGCCAGTCTTGGAAATATTGTAAGTTTGTACTGAATTTGCTTTATTTTATTTCTAGGCAAGATGCATGCCCTAACCTTAAAAAAGGCTAACAATTTAATGTACTAACAATGCAAATATTTCCTTTTTTTTTTTAACATCTTTACTGGAGTATAATTGCTTTACAATGGTGTGTTAGTTTCTGCTGTATAACAGAGTGAATAAGCTATATATATACATACATCCCCATATCTCCTCCCTCTTGCATCTCCCTCCTACACTTCCTACCCCACCCCTCTAGGTGGTCACAAAGCACCGAGCTGATCTCCCTGTGCTCTGCGACTGCTTCCCACTAACTATCTATTTTATATTTGGTAGTACATACACGTAAATGCTACTCTCTCATTTAGTCCCAGCTTATACTTCCCCCTTCCCGTGTCCTCAAGTCCATCATTCTCTACATCTGCATCTTTATTCCTGTCCTGCCCCTAGGTTCTTCAGAACCTTTTTTTTTTTTTTTTTTTTTTTTAGATTCCGTATATATGTGTTAGTATACGGTATTTGTTTTTCTATTTCTGACTTACTTCACTCTTTATGACAGACTCTAGGTCCATCCACCTCACTACAAATAACTCAATTTCATTTCTTTTAATGGCTGAGTAATATTCCATTGTATATATGTGCCACATCTTCTTTATCTATTCATCTGTGAATGGACACTTAGGTTGCTTCCATGTCCTGGCTATTGTAAAAAGTACTGCAATGAACATTGTGGTACATGACTCTTTTTTTTTTTTTTTACATTTATTTATTTGTTTATTTATTTTTGGCTGTGTTGGGTCTTCGTTTCCGTGTGAGGGCTTTCTCTAGTTGCGGCAAGTGGGGGCCACTCTTCATCACGGTGCGTGGGTCTCTCACTATTGTGACCTCTCTTGTTGTGGAGCACAGGCTCCAGACATGCAGTCTCAGTAGTTGTGGCTCACGGGCCTAGTTGCTCCACAGCATGTGGGATCTTCCCAGACCAGGGCTCAAACCCGTGTCCCCTACATTAGCAGGCAGATTGTCAACCACTGCACCACCAGGGAAGCCCACATGACTCTTTCTGAATTATGGTTATGCCCACTAGAGGGAATGCTGGGTCGTATGGTAGTTCTATTTTTAGTTTTTTAAGGCACCTCCATACTGTTCTCCATAGTGGCTGTATCAATTTACATTCCCACCAAGAGGGCAAGAGGATTCCCTTTTCTCCACACCCTCTCCAGAATTTATTGTCTGTAGATTTTTTGATGATGGCCATGCTGACCTGTGTGAGGTGGTACCACATTATAGTTTTGATTTACATTTTTCTAATGATTTTTGAGGTTGAACATCCTTTCATGTGTTTGTTGGCAATCCGCATATCTTCTTTGGAGAAATGTCTATTTAGGTCTTCTGCCCATTTTTGGATTGGAGTTTTTTTTGGTATTGAGTTGCATGAGCTGCTTGTATATTTTGGAGATTAATCGTTTGTCAGTTGCTTCATTTGCAAATATTTTCTCCCATTATGAGGGTTGTCTTTTCATCTTGTTTATGGTTTCCTTTGCTGTGCAAAAGCTTTTAACTTTCATTAGGTCCCATTTGTTTATTTTTGTTTTTATTTCCATTTCTCTAGGAGGTGGGTCAAAAAGGATCCTGCTGTGATTTATGTCATAGAGTGTTCTGCCTATGTTTTCCTCTAAGAGTTTGATAGTGTCTGGACGATAGATTTAGGTCTTCAATCCATTTTGAGTTTATTTTTGTGTATGGTGTTAGAGAGTGTTCTAATTTCATTCTTTTATGTGTAGCTGTCCAGTTTTCCCAGCACCACTTACTGAAGAGGCTGTCTTTTCTCCATTGTACATTCTTGCCTCCTTTATCAAAGATAAGGTGACCATATGTGTGTGGGTTTATCTCTGGGCTTTCTATCTTGTTCCATTGATCTATATTTCTTTTTTTGTGCCAGTACCATACTGTCTTGATTACTGTAGACTTGTAGTATAGTCTGAAGTCAGGGAGCCTGATTTCTCCAGCTTCGTTTTTCTTTCTCAAGATTGCTTTGTCTATTCAGGGTCTTTTGTGTTTCCATACAAATGGTGAATTTTTTTGTTCTACTTCTGTGAAAAATGCATTGGTAGTTTGATAGGGATTTCATTGAACCTGTAGATTGCTTTGGGTAGTATAGTCATTTTTGCAATGTTGATTCTTCCAATCCCAGAACATGGTATATCTCTCCATCTGTTTGTATCATCTGCCATTTCTTTCATCAGTGTCTTAGAGTTTTATGCATACAGGTCTTTTTTCTCCTTAAGTAGGTTTATTCCTAGGTATTTTATTCTTTTATTTTGCAGGGGTAAATGGGAGTGTTTCCTTAATTTCTCTTTCAGATTTTTCATCATTAGTGTATAGGCATACAAGAGATTTCTGTGCATTAATTTTGTATCCTGCTACTTTACCAAATTCGTTGATTAGCTCTAGTAGTTTTCTGGTAGCATCTTTAGGATTCTCTATGTATAGTATCATGTCATCTGCAAACAGTAACAGCTTTACTTCTTCTTTTCTGATTTGGAATCCTTTTATTTCTTTTTCTTCTCTGATTGCTGTGGCTAAAACTTCCGAAACTATGTTGAATAATAGTGGTGAGAGTGGGCAACCTTGTCTTGCTCCTGATCTTAGTGGAAATGGTTTCAGTTTTTCACCATTGAGAACGATGTTGGCTGTGGGTTTGTCATACATGGCCTTTATTATGTTGATGTAAGTTCCCTCTATGCCTACTTTTGGAGGGTTTTTATCATAAATCAGTGTTGAATTTTGTCAAAAGCTTTTTCTGCATCTATTGAGATTATCATATGGTTTTTATCCTTCAGTTTGTTAATATGGTGTATCACATAGATTGATTTGCATATACTGAAGAATCCTTGCATTCCTGGGATAAAACCCACTTCATCATGGTGTATGATCCTTTTAATGTGCTGCTGGATTCTGTTTGCTAGTATTTTGCTGAGGATTTTTGCATCTATGTTCATCCGTGATATTGCCCTGTAGTTTTCTTTTTTTTGTGACATCTTTGTCTGCTTTTGGTATCAGTATGACGGTGGCCTCGTAGAATGAGTTTGGGAGTGTTCCTCCCTCTGCTATATTTTGGAAGCGTTTGAGAAGGATAAGTGTTAGCTCTTCACTAAATGATAGAATTTGACTGTTAAGCCATCTGGTCCTGGACTTTTGTTTGTTGTGAGATTTTTAATCACAGTTTCAATTTCATTACCTGTGATTGGTCTGTTCATATTTTCTATTTCTTCCTGGTCCAGTCTTGGAAAGTTATATCTTTCTAAGAATTTGTCCATTTCTTCCAGGTTGTCCATTTTATTGGCAATATTGTTTATCTTCTCAAAGAACCAGCTTTTAGTTTTATTGATCTTTGCCATTGTGTCCTTCATTTCTTTTTCATTTATTTCTGATCTGGTTTTTATGATTTCTTTCCTTCTGCTAACTTCAGGGAATTTTTGTTCTGCTCTCTGTAATTGCTTTAGTTGTAAGGTTAGGTTGTTTATTTGAGATATTTTTGTTTCTTGAGGTAGGAATGTATTGCTATAAACTTCCCTCTTAGAACTGCTTTTGCTGCATCCCATGGGTTTTGGATTGTCATGTTTTCATTGTCATTTATCTTTAGTTATTTTTTGATTTCCTCTTTGATTCCTTCAGTGATCTCTTGGTTATTTAGTAGTGTATTGTTTAGCTTCCATGTGTTTGTATTTTTTATAGTTTTTTTCCTGGAATTGATATCTACTCTCATAGCATTGTGGTCAGAAAAGATACTTGAAATGATTTCAATTTTCTTAAATTTACTGAGGCTTGATTTGTGACCCAAGATATGATTTATCCTAGAGAATGTTCCATGAGCACTTGAGAAGAAAATGTATTCTGTTGTTTTTGGATGGAATGTCCTATAAATATCAATTAAGTCCATCTTGTTTAATGTGTCATTTAAAGCTTATGTTTCCTTATTTATTTTCATTTTGGATGATCTGTCATTGGTGAAAGTGAGGTGTTAAAGTACCCTACTACGATTATGTTACTGTCAATGTACCCTTTTATGGCTGTTAGCTTTTGCCTTATGTATTGAGGTAATCCTATATTGGGTGCATAAATATTTACAGTTGTTCTATCTTCTTCTTGGATTGATCCCTTGATCGTTATGTAGTGTCCTTCTTTGTCACTTGTAATAGTCTTTATTTTAAAGTCTATTTTGTCTGATATGAGAATTGCTACTCCAGCTTTCTTTTGATTTCCATTTGCATGGAATATCTTTTTCCATATCCTCACTTTCAGTCTGTATGCATCCCTAGGTCTGAAGTCGATCTTTTGTAGACAGCATATATACGGGCCTTTTTTTTATGTATCCATTCAGCCAGTCTATGTCTTTTGGTTGGAGCATTTAAACCATTTACATTTAAGGTGATTATCGATATGTATGTTCCTATACCATTTTCTTAATTGTTTTGGTTTTGTTATTGTAGGTCTTTTCTTTCTCTTGTGTTTCTTGCCTAGAGAAGTTCCTTTAGCCTTTGTTGTAAAGCTGGTTTGGTGGTGCTGAATTCTCTTAGCTTTTGCTTGTCTGTAAAAGTTTTAATTTCTCCATCAAATCTGAATGAGATCCTTGCTGGTTAGAGTAATCTTGGTTGTATGTTTTTCCCTTTCATCACTTTAAATATGTCCTGCCACTCCCTTCTGGCTAACAGAGTTTCTGCTGAAAGATCAGATGTTAACCTTATGGGGATTCCCTTGTATGTTATTTGTTGCTTTTCCATTGCTGCTTTTAATATTTTTTCTTTGTATTTAATTTTTGATAGTTTGATTAATATGTGTCTTTGTGTTTCTCCTTGGATTTATCCTGTATGGGACTCTCTGTGTTTCCTGGACTTGACTGACTATTTCCTTTCCCATATTAGGGAAGTTTTCAATTATAATCTCTTCAAATATTTTCTCAGTCCCTTTCTTTTTCTCTTCTTCTTCTGGGACCCCTATAATTCGAATGTTGGTGCATTTAATGTTGTCCCAGATCTCTGAGACTGTCCTCAATTCTTTTCATTGTTTTTTCTTTATTCTGCTCTGTGGTAGTTATTTCCACTATTTTATCTTCCAGGTCACTTATCTGTTCTTCTGCCTCAGTTATTCTGCTCTTGATTCCTTCTAGAGACTTTTAATTTCATTTATTGTGGGGTTCATCATTGTTTGTTTGCTCTTTATTTCTTTTAGGTCCTTGTTAAATGTTTCTTGTATTTTCTACTTCCAAGATTTTGGATCATCTTTGCTACCATTACTCTTAATTCTTTTTCAGGTAGACTGCCTATTTCTTCTTCATTTGTTAGGTCTGGTGGGTTTTTGCCTTTCACCTTCATCTGCTGTGTGTTTCTCTGTCTTCTCATTTTGCTTAACTTACTGTGCTTGGGGTCTCCTTTTCACAGGCTGCAGCTTCATAGTTCCCATTGCTTTTGGTGTCTGCCCCCAGTGGGTAAGGTTGGTTCAGTGGGTTGTGTAGGATTCCTGGTGGAGGGGACTGGTGCCTGTGTTCTGATGGATCAAGCTGGATCTTGTCTTTCTGGTGGGCAGGACCACATCTGGTGGTGTGTTTTGGGGTGTCTGTGAACTTTCTATGATTTTAGGTAACCTCTCTACTAATGGGTGGGGTTGTATTCCTGTTTTACTAGTTGTTTGATATGGGGTGTCTGGCACTAGAGTTTTCTGGTCATTGAGTGGAGCTGGGTCTTAGCATTGAGTTGGAGATCTCTGGGAGACCTCTCACCAACTGATATTACATGGGGCTGAGAGATCTCTGATGGTCCAATGTCCTGAACTCAGTTCTCCCACCTCAGAGGCTCAGGCCTGACACCTGGCTGGTGCACCAGGACCCTTTCAGCCACATGGCTCAGAAGAAAAGGGAGAAAAAAAATGAAAGATAAAATAAATAAATAAAATAAAGTTATTAAAATAAAAAAATTATTAAAATAAAAAAGTAATTAAAAAAAAGAAGAGAGCAACGAAACCAATAAACAAATCCACCAATGGTAACAAGCACTAAAAACTATACCAAGCTAAACATAAAAATTAGAAACTGGTCTGTCACAGACAGCAAACCCCAAGTCTACATTTGCTCCCAGAGTCTACCACCTCAGTTTTGGGATGATTCGTTGTCTATTCAGGTATTCCACAGATGTTGATTTTGGAGATTGAATCTGCTGTTCCTGAGGCTGCACTGAGAAATTTCCCTTTTTCTTCTTTGTTTGCATAGCTCCTGGGGTTCAGCATTGGATTCAGTCTCTCCTCTGTATGTAGGTTGCTTTCTGGCATCTGTTCTTCGACCAGAGAGGAGGAGGTTAAAGGAGCAGCTGATTAGGGGGCTCTGGCTCACTTAGGCTGGGGGAAAGGAGGGGTACAGAATGCGGTGTGAGCCTGTGGCGGCAGAGGCCAGCATGATGTTGCACCAGCCTGAGTCATGCCATGTGTTCTCCTGGGGAAGTTGTCCTTGGGTCACAGAACCCTGGCAGTGATGAGCTGCACAGGCTCCTGGGAGGGGAGGTGTGGATAGTGACCTGTACTTGCACACAGGTTTTTGTTGGCTGCAGCAGCAGCCTTACAATCTCATGACCATCTCTGGAGCTCGTTTAGGCAGTGCTCTGAATTTCCTCTCCTTGCGCACCCCAAAACAATGGTCTCTTGCTTCTTAGGCAGGTCCAGACCTTTTCCCGGACTCCCTCCCGGCTAGCTGTGGCACACTAGCCCCCTTCAGGCTGTGTTCACACAGCCAACCCCAGTCCTCTACCTGGGATCTGACCTCTGAAGCCTGAGCCTCAGCTCCCAGCCCCCGCCTGCCCTGGCAGGTGAGCAGACAAGCCTCTCAGGCTGGTGAGTGCTGGTTGGCACTGATCTTCTGTGCGGGAATCTCTCCGCTTTGCCTTCTGCACCCCTGTTGCTGCGCTGTCCTCCATGGCTCCAAAACTTCCCCCCCCGGCCCACTCCCCATCTCCATCAGTGAAGGGGTTTCCTAGTGGGTGGAAACTTTTCCTCCTTCACAGCTCCCCCCCACTGGTGCAGGTCCCATCCCTATTCTTTTTCCTCTGGTTTTGCTTTTTTCTTTTGCCCTACCCAGGTAAGTGGGGAGTTTCTTGCCTTTTGGGAAGTCTGAGGTCTTCTGCCAGCATTCAGTAGGTGTTCTGTAAGAGTTGTTCCACATGTAGATGTATTTTTGATGTACTTGTGGGGAGGAAGGTGATCTATACATTGTACTCCTCCACCATCTTGAGGGTCCTCTCCCAAATATTTTCTTTACAAAATTTACCCTTATAGAAATTAATTCATCTACACAGTGTGCATGCACATAAATGTAGAACATATACTTTACTTCTATTAAATAAAATACTGATTTTAAATAGAACTAAATTAATCTCCCCTTTTAGATTCCATTTTAATGTTGGAGTGCACGTATTTTCCTAATTTAGTAGAAAGACCTTGGATTCCTGGGCCCCTTGTGAAAAATCCACAAAGTACCTCTGTGAGTCAAGCTTCCTCTCAGTAATGAATATATCTGATGTTACCATTACAGGAATATGTACACCTACATATTGAAATTTCACATCTATGTAGAACAATATTTGGAAACAAAGCTCACATTCTTTTAATGTGTTTTAATACTTTTCTTTTGTGTTATCAAAACTATTCTAATAATTATTCTACCAGAGTGAGCAATTCTGTGTGTGTTGTGTGTGTGTGGGGGGGTGGTATGTGTGAGTGAGCTAGCGGTGTGTATTTGAGTGTGTGTTTGTGTGGTGTCATGTGTGGGTGAGTGGTGTGTGTGTGCAAGTGTGTGGTGTGAAGGTGTGTGCACACACACATTTAAGGGCCAGGCCACATGGGTTTTGATGGATGAATTTCTATCTAAACTTTAATCATCACTCCCCATGCACTGCTCCCTGCTCATTATTCAGTTTAATTCATTTTACGTAGTGGAGATTTGAAAGAGGTGGCTAGATGGCCTTCTTTCAGAAGCAAGCGGGTCATTAAAGGACGTGTGTGCGCAGTGGTTGGGGTCCTGGGGGGCTCAGTGCATCCTTCCCAGGCAGCAGGTGCAGCTGCAGGGCCGTCTGAAGAAAGCATCACACAATCCTGAACGTGGGAGCCGGGATCACTCCATTTTCTCTCTTTAAAGCTTCTAGGTTAAGTATCCCCATGTGTGGAGATGGGATAGACCCTTCCTTATGGGAAAGTGATCGGTGGACCACAGAGAGGAGAGGAAATGCTGACCTCTGCCTCTTCGGCTGCATCAATCGTGGATCCTCCATACAAATGAACTTAGTTACAAAGCAGAAATGGACTCACAGACATAGAAAACAGACTTATGGTTACCAAAGGGGATTGGAGGGGGGATAAATTAGGAATTAGGGATTAACAGATACAAGCTACTATATATAAAATAGATAGACAACAAGGACCTGCTGTATAGCACAGGGAACTCTACTCAATATTCTGTAATAATCTGTAATGGAAAAGAATCTGAAAAAGAATATACATATATGCATAACTGAATCAGTTTGCTGTACACCTGAAACATCGTAAATCAACTATACTTCAATAAAAAAGTGGACTGTCCACAATTCCAGGGGTGTATTCCTCTTCTCCTACCTTTAGCTTTATTTTTAAAGCAGTTTAACTGTACAATATTATAAGGACAAAGTTGACATTATTTGGATCACACTTGTTTAATATTCGTTTAAAAATCATGAGTTCCCAGGTAGATTCCTTAAATATATCAATACATTTAATTGTTTTAGGGACAATTAAAAGAAAAAATTGATCAATATAAATCAAATACAGGACATGGTTGTTTCTCAGTAATGTTTTTGCTAACGAAAATGCCCAAACAAGACAAATAAGCCAAAAGTAACCACTTTACTATTACAAAGAGCAATGTATAAACTCCAGTTCAAGAATGAAACCAAATTTGTGGAATGGTTTTTTTGTCACGGATATTGGACATATTTCAGATCTCAAAAGTTGCCTGTGTCAGTTTCTACCTGGCCAGAGGGTTATTGTGATTTATAATCAAGGAATGAGAGTCAGAGTTTTTTTACTTTTGTTTCATACAGTGTTCTTATTTGGTAAAAGTGATTAATGTTGCTTAGAACTGGCAGAGGATTATCATGGAAGCAGATATCCAATCACGAGGAATTTCCCAGAACTGTAATCACTCAACACGACAACTTACCTTCCCTTTAGCATCTCACAAGTCCAGACAAGCACAGACAAGGGTATCAATGACCAGGGAAAATGATGCTGCTGGGTGGTAAGGCCTGGTCTGCAGGCTGCATTGATCAGAGCAGGGGGATTGTTGTACTACGACTGCTAATCAATAGATATTGATGCAATCCCCTGCTCTAAATGCAGCTGGGTTAATCAGTGTCTACACAGAACAATGGGCTGAAAGACAATCTTCCCATGCAAGGGCCGCAAAGAGGCGGGTCGGTTTGTTGCAGCAGCTGCCTGTGGAGCAGGGGTGGTAACAGCTTGGCCTTTACCGAACGTGGCCTGGAGCAGCATGGGCTGGCTGTAAGGACAGCTGCACAGCCAACAGGAGCACTGTGGTCAGAGGATCTGTTTCTGGGTCCCCCAAAGTCTTCGAGGCTATCTCTCTCTCTGATAGAGGTCATGTAAAACTGCTCATGGATTTTTGCACCTGAGACCTTTGGGTTTTGTTTTGCACAGAACACTGGCAGTTTAGGAAGAAGGGTAAAGGCCTATGCTCCCTAATATGGAATGCCCCAGACCCCCAGACTTTTGCTTGAACTTGAGCATCATCTGTTTAAGAAGGAAACAATGAAAGAAAAAGAAAAAAAAAAAAAACAAGAAAGAAGAAGGAAGGAACGGAGAGAGGGAGAGAGAGTAAGAAAGAATAAGAAAAAACAAAATAACAGGAAGACAACCTATATGTATTTTGATCTAGAGGAAAGCACCAGCAGGCTTGGGTAAATACCATCTGAATATTTCATCATGTGCTCTCTAGGAAAAACAGTTCTGGGGAACCATCCATTTTCTCTGGCCAGGATGAGATTGGAGCTGAAGAATTAGAGAGGAAATGTGTGTGTTTCTATATTCTTCTATCTTGTGCACAGAAAGCCTGTGGTTCCAATTACCAGTAATTCTGAAATGTCTTACTCAGCACATAGACAACAGCAAAGAAACAGCCTATTTCAAACTTCAGTATAGGTAAGAGTGTGTAATGCAAAGATTGAAGGAGACTTGAATTTATTGTGTCCTGTGGAAGGTCTCGACTTCCCTGACACAGAGAGACCTGAGTTCAAATATTTCATTCCATGAAATCCCATTCAGACTTTCATACTTACCCAAGTAGTAATATGATTTCAGTTTAGTTAATCCCCAGCTCAATAGAGTTTTCAGCCCCTTGTCAAAGATAAGTTCCCAAGTATAATTTCTCAGATTTGTGGCTGTATAATTAAAATGAAAACAAAAAAACAAAGTAAAAAATCAATAACACAACTGAGTTTTTAAAACATTTTATCATATTATAAGAAAGAGAAGGATAGGTCCAAGATAATTAAATAACCAGTGTTCAGATATTCATTTTTCCCAACTATGACGTGAAAGATAACTGCATATTTATCAGCTATTAATATATTTAAATGACAAACTCATTTATTTTTAACTGATAGACTCTTGTCCTCATTTGGCTGCTGAATACATTCATTTTCCATCTGGCTTTGGATTATTAGATGACCAGGAATAAAAAAGAAAAGTGCTTTCTGTTATTTTAGCACATACCTCCTCTAATGAATACAGCCTTGGGTGATGGTGATCCCCAGGGCCTTGGGGAACACCTGACAGGTCTTTATTTTCTTCTGCTTAAAACCAGGCCTTTCTGGCCTTTTTGTGCCCTAAGATTATGTGAATTAGCCCTTCCCTCGTCATGTTTTGACACAGGAATAAAAACAAAAACAATTATATCAAATTATTTTAATTCTACGATGTACACTTCTCTGATCAAATTATTTTACCCCCTGAAAAAATGGAACGCAATTATTTTAACATTTTAGACTTTTCATGCATTTATTTCATTCTTTTGGCTCTCCTGTCTGATTATGTTACCACAGAGGCTAAGCATCCCCAAGTATATTTGTGATCCTTTTTGTGCTCAGTGTGAAGATAAGGCACTAATAACAATTCCACAACCCAAATCAATAACTCTTCTTATCTTTGCAAAATTCCATGCTGTGTACATGGAGAACTCTGGTGAAAAAAAAGAAAGAAAAAACACTGGGAGCCCAGAAGGTATGTGTATGCCTGTGTCTTCTATTGCTCTTGGCAGGTAACCTAAGTGAATAATTAGCTTCTTTCTATCTCTTTTACATCAAAATGAAGAGGATAACAGAGGTCTCTTTTTCTTGATAGAGATGCTTTTTGATCACAGATAACAAGATCTTCAATTTTTAAATCTAAAGTAGCCATATATATTTAATAAAATATATTTAATAAAAACAATTAGGATATAGTATATATAGATATATACAGATATGCTGTTTTAAATCAGGAATGTTCTGGAAAATACTGATAGGCATAAGTTCTAATCTGTGGCAGAAAATTGTCATTTATTTCCCTTTTTATATGAAAGCATATTCATTATACAGAAGACTGATCATTTTTTGAAGTCGGTATTCACAACATGGTCATTATTGAGTTTTTAACTATGCATGAATTTAACAGATAACTGGTACTGCTTTATAGCTTTTGAATAAGGTTATAATTCTAGAGTTGTGATTTTGGGGTCATTTTCCTTTTATTTCTTCCAATAAGGGAGCGTTTCATGTCTATAGGGAGCTATCATCTCGAGTAATCTGCAATGCCGATTCTCTGAATTTTATTCCATCAAGAGTCAAGTGAAATGAGGTTCAGGCCCACTGAAATAGAATGGAAATAGGTAAATTGTGATCTTTTAAAAAATACGTTCTTTGTTTTCTTTGGATTTCTTAGCCACATTTGGGTTTGTTGTTTCCCATTAATCTTCTATTTTGTTATCTTGCCATTTTAGACAGAGTTGAGGATTTGAAAATGAAAACCAAAGGAAGTTGGAAGAGATGGAAAACACATGTGAGTGTGTGACTATGGGTGAGTCATTTAAACTCTCTGAGCTTCAAATTATAATGTACAAAATAGATATAATATCATCTACCTCAAATAGATCATTTTCTGAGTTAACTGAAATTATTTAAGTACAGTACCTCCCAGTGCCTGGTATATTGTAAATGTTCAGATTGATGTCTTTTCTTCTTATGAATATTATCTACACTATTAGGAACCCTGACAATAATCTAAATCAAAATGAAGATAGAAAAGAAGAGGCCACAATAGTCTGGAGGATAAAGGTAACTGCCTTGATGGGTCAGGTGTAATTTATCCTCTGTGGTCAGCCAGCTCAGCTTATCTGTCTGGGACCACAACGTCTGAGAAGCCATGATTGAGAATTCAGGAGGGACCAGGGCACGCGTTGATGTTCTTGTTCTAACCACGAATCTACTGACTGTTCTCTGTTGCTAAGGCGCTCTGTTTTTCTGGAGGATGTTTACTCTTTTTACTGCTAAAGTTCCCTTCATTCCAATCTTCATGAACACAGGGAAGTAGGGAGGAGCCAAGTTTTCCAGTTCCAGAAGCCATTCCTAATCCCATGCAGCCCATACTTAATCTATTTCTCTTTGCCCCAAGTGTGTAAAAGATATGTTTAGCCAAGGCATTCGACATGATTCTCTTTAAAGAACTTAGAACAGACTATGAGAAGTGACTCTTCCAATCTATGTGGGAGTTCCAACAGCAGGAGATAAGCACCATTCTCTCTGGCACTTATTTGGGCTTTTGGGGTAGGATTTAGCTGAATGTATGGAATAGTAGGCAGACATATAAGAAAGGGGGTTTATGCAATATGCTAGTTCTCAAACTTGCTGTGCTGTTTGACACAAGAAGTGGCAGCAAATAACTCTTGGAACATTATTCAGGTTGTGTGGTGTGGCCGGATCAAAACTAACAGGAGAGAAAGGGTGTTAACGTTCCCAGGATAATTGATGACTTTATGTTCCCACAAACCAGAGACATAAAGGGAAGAATCCAGAGCAGCTCTTTGAATAAAAAACTTAGTAACTGAGTAAAAGAAATGGAAGACAAATATGAGGAAATTTCCCAGAAAGCTGAGCAAAACGGTCAAGCAACAGATCATAGAAAAATTCATAAAATTAGAGGTTCAGCCCAGAAGGAACAACATACAAGTAATAGCATTTACAGATAGAGAAATCAAAGGAAAAGGAGAGAAGAAAATCTCCAATAAAACACTTGAAGAACATTTCTGAGACACAAGGGACATTGGTTTTACAATTGAAAGTATCCAGCACAATGGAAGGAAAAAGACCCAGACTGAGTCATATTATTATAGCATTTCAGGCACTAGAGACAATGATCCTAAAAGCTTGGACTCAGAACACTATGGACTTGAGAATAGCAGCCCTAGGAGCCGCAGGAAAATGGAATAATGCCTTACCAATTCTGAGCAAGGTTGATCTTAGAGTTATATTTGTTACCAAGGGAAAAGATCAATCAGGTATGAGGATGGAGTAGAGACATTGTAAGACGTGCAAGGTGCCAACAATTTACTACTGTGGGATGTTGTGGCCACCCCAGGAAACTCATACACAGCCTTCTCGGAGATATGTTTACCCACCACCTGGTCCCAACAGTCTTCCTAGCATTTCTATTACTGAAACACCTTTAGTTCTTTTGTAGAATGTGTGATATTTCCTAAGAGTAATTAAATTTTTTTCTGAATGTTTCTGAATATCTATGAGCAGCATAAGGGCAGGCATCATGTTTAATCATTCTTTAGTGTGTACCCAGTGCTGGACATACAGTGATGACCCACGTACTGTGGAAAGAGAGGTAACAGGAGAGGGAAGATGAAGAAGAAAGAAAACATGAAATGGCTTTGCCCCTCAGTGCATCTTTTTCTTCTGATTAGAATTCTTAATATGATGGCCATGCGATAAGATCTCACAGGAAAATTGTTTGTAACCTTAATTGGTAAGGCCACCTATCCCATTAACAACATTTTTTTTTTCTCTTTCTGACTTTTGTTTTTATTACACAAGTAATGTATAACACATTCCAACATGATCCAATCGATGCACTTGCATATTGATTAAATCCCCTCACCTCCCACTGCCTTTCCCATCTCATGTGTATTTTATCCTGTTGTCACGTACTTACACACATATAAACGTGTGCATACATGTTTTATAGTATTAATAGGATTATATTAAACATACTTCTTTCTTAACATTTGCTGTTCACCTAATAATGTGAGTATGCATTTTCAGGTCAGTACAGACACCTCTAACTCATCATTTCTAATAACTGTGTAACTGTGTTTATTCCATGGAGTATGCCATGATTTATTTCACCACATTTGATGCACATTTATAGTACTTACTACACGCCAAATGTGGCCATAAATATCCTTATACTTAAAATTTTAACTTCTTAGGAATGTCCTTAAAAAGATAGTTTCCTAGAACTCCAATTTCTAGATCAAACAAAATTTACATTTTTTTATGGACACTGATAACACTTACTAAATGTTTTACCAACTTGCACTCCCATTAAAATGATGTGATACTGCCAGCTTCTCTTATTTTTGCACCACTTTAAAATTTTTTTCAAATCTATTGGGTGAAAAGTAATATTTAGTTATTGTTTTAATCAGTTTTTATTTGACCACTAATGATGTTAAGCTTCATTTTCTGTATTAATTGGTCGTAAAAGTTCTTTGTGTATTGCCTGTTCATTTGCTTTGCTCGATTTCTATTAGCTTGCAAATATTTTATTTTATTGATTTGTAGGTATTCTTTATATATTCTTGAATAATTTTTTAATCCTTTCCTTTATTTATATATGTTGCACACAGTTTTTTTTTAAATAATTCAAACAACCTGTTATAATAATGTAGCCAGTGATGGAACACTGACTTTTCCAGGGGAAATTAGCTGTATGTCTGCAAGTATAAGTATCTTTCCATGTTTAATTAATTCTCACTAGTGTCAAGGTCCTATATTCGTTGTGGTTCATTCTCACTTGAGGACAATGTGATTGGTGATAATGACACAAATGTCAATCAACTGTCTGCTTGTCCAGTTATCTACCTGTGGAAGCAGAACACCTGGACACAGGTTGTAACAGACTTGAGCCAGTTACACTGAACCACAAGGGGGAGGTGTCTGACCTCAACTATGAGAGATGAAAGACAAATTGAAGACAAACATGCCCACCTGTCTGCTAGCCTTAGTTAACATTTTCCATTTTTTTCTCTCCCTCACCCGAATCACAGGAACGAATTCAAACTTTAACAGACCCAAATGATTGCAGGACATTTTTTGAAAGCTAAGCAGTATCACCTGCTGCCTGGGTTGGTGTGACATCTGCCAATCGGAAGGACATCTAAGGTAGACGTGATAGGGTATGTTTGTGTATACATCTATTTAATACCTTTTAGTCTGTCATTTAATTCTTATCTTCTTCAAATGCCTGGACAAATGCAAAGAAAACATTCAGCTGAGTCAAAAGTGAAGAATTATTAATCAACCTTTGCAAACAAACGGGCCATTTGAGCTATTTGGCCCCTTTGGTGGGCTGAAGTCTCAGAACTGCAGAAATGAAGAATCGTGGTGATATGGGGGTATTTGATTCTTGTCTGGCAGAGTTTATCTCAATTCCTTGTTTACTCTTCATTACCTTTGAGCAAAAGATAAAATTGCCATGGAAGGTACAGAGGTTCCATCACGTGAGGGTCTCCTAATTGCTGATACCATCCATTAATCAAAGGCTGGAAAGCCAGTCTTGGGGCTCACTGGGGCCCCAGCAGGTCTGGGCCACCCAGGTTACTATGCAAACGACGGCCGTCTATCCTAATATGATTGTCAAAAGTGACTTTCTCTAATCTGTCTTAAGCTGTTGTGATACTCTGAGCACACGGGGACAGCTGTGAAATCAGATGCTGCCGCCCGCTCCAAGGGGTTTGGTGACTCTGTTTAGGGTCTCAGGAAGGTGACAGAGGCAGGAAGGCAGGAGGCTGAGAGAGCAGAAGCAGGTCAGCTCTCACACGCAGGTCAGAAACGACAAAGCACACCTGCATGTCCCCTTCAGAGACTTTCATGAACTGGGAACCACAACACCCAATTCCCCTTTTATTGCATCAAATCCTGCTGGAAGCCCCAGCCCAGATTTTAAAGGAAGACCAGCATTAAACCACTGAAAACCTGAACTAGCTTTATATTTCAGTGAGCACATTAAAAAATGTGTTCCTTCTACGAGGGACTGAAGTTTGGTCCAGTGATGTGTTTCAGAATGTTTCCTAACATGGACTGCAGTTGGGTTTGCTTTTTCTGAATGCCTAAGGCTCGAGGGCATGGCACCTTTATAGAAAATTTAGCTGGGAGCGTAAATGATTCAGAGGAGAGCCTTTATCTGATTAAGGAATGAAAGCAGATGGTGACCTGCTGATGACCATTCTAAACCTACCCTGATTTTGTGTGTTTCCCACAACCCACGTTTGTGGAAAAGTTTCCCTCCCACCTTTCAGTAAAACCACAGCAAATAACTGTATTGGGGGGATGAGGGATTTGAGACGGTGGCTCACTTTGCATGCAGAGGTGGGAGGTGCATTCAGCATCTTTACTAAAATGGACACTGTGCAGGTCCTGACAGCCTGGTGACGATTTATTTGTGTTGCAGTAACCAGTAAGTCTGTCGTTAGTCCTTGCGTAATCGCTCCTGTCAGCTTGTTACACATTAAAAACAAATGCCCTGGAGAAAAGCCATGCCTCTTTTTGAGATAGAGAGTCATTTCTAGGCCAGTTTCCAGTACATGTGGTAATTGGCGGTCCTGGGGTTGTGTGTGTCCTCACATCCACCACATCTGAAGCTGAGCGGGATGGAGACGTTGAACTTCTGACCTGGGAGCCAGGTCCAGTCCCCAGCTTGGTCTCTAGGTGTCCATAGATGGTCACTGATGTTACGGCACAGAAAACAGATTTCCTCCTGAGGACTACTCTGGTTATTCTAGGCATCAAAGGCTCTAAAGTTTGGAGGAAGAGAGAGCCCTTCAAGAGCTGTGAACAGTTCTTAGTCAGATAATTAAATTCTCAAAGCCTTGAGAAGGAGCTGAGGCCATTTGGACTCACAGTCTAATGGAAACTTACTTTATTCTTCATTTTTTATTCTCCAGATCTTCTCTTCTTTCCTTCTCCATTATCCCTTCTCCTTCAAGTCTGTTTTAGTTCTCTCTTTCCATCAATTCTATTTTATCTTTCTTTGTTCCCATATCTGTCTCATGGATCATGCATATATTTTGATTTTATTGTATGTCTGGGTGCGATTCCCAGGTTCTATCGAAGTATTAGTGGTAGTCTACATCAAAGAGGTGTTTTATAAAATAAGTTGTTCATTCTTATTTAATAAGCAGCTACTGATTACAAGTGAGATAATCATAATAGTTACTAAAACTAAGGTATATATTTTATATACCTTAAAAAGGTATATACTTTAAAAGGAATTTTGGGGTATCTTTCAACTACCTAAGTCCGTTCTGCAGAGGTAAAGCTGTGTCCTTAAGGGCATTTGTTATGCAGATACAAGGTGAAAAGTGGCTTTCTTCTGTGCACAACTGCTTCTTTCTAGGCTTAGGTTTACTAAAATTAATCAGTTGGTGATCCATCACTGGTGTGCTTATTTTCCTGACACCGTGTGAAGCATATTTTCATATCTCAATAGAAAGATTATGGCTCAAGAGAGAATCTTCACAGGAAGAGACTATATTCCAAATTGAAACCAAGCATTTGGTCATGTGATTTGCTTTCCTCTGGTCCTAGGGAAAGGAGTTCGTGAGGACAGCAGCCTCTGTACTTCTGTAGGAAGACACATAGCTCTCAGCCAGGCTGGAGAATTTCAGAAACATTGCTGGTGTGAAATTCACTGACTGACAGCCAGGGCCTGCCTATCTCTAGAATTTTATTGAATACATATACACTTTCTAAAAGCAGTTTTTCTTTGCCGAAATGACTTTTAACAAAAATGTCACTTTTAAAAGCCACTTTCAATGATCAATCCATAATCAAGTTCAAATTGTAGATCCCAGAGTGCCTTTGCAGACAAACTAAGATAAATATATTCACCCAGAGCTCAGGAGAGAGCTGGCAGAAAAGTCAAACCAAAGGGATAAAAAGTCTCAAAACTGCACCTGTGACATAAATTTCCAGGGAAAGTTCATGAATTCTACCAACAGCAATCTTAGGTTCTCATATTTCAGGGGATATTTAACGATTTTAAATAATCTAGGAGTATCAGATCCATGCAACACTGGAAGACCTATAAAAATTGATGAGGGGAGATAAGAAAGAGGTATCCATGGCACATTTTAAATGCAATAGATTTAATTTTTTTTTTAATGAAAATTAGAGTGTCCAAGATGTCACTAAATCATCACAGAAAGGGGATAATATATACAGGATTTTAAAGTCAAATATGTGAATTAGTTACTGTAATCTCTTTAAAACAATTCAAATAGAAGATATGCCATAAGGCTGATTTTGGAACAAATGTATACATTGATATTCTAGCACCTGAACACAAATAATAAATGGAGATATTATCCTGACAAATTGGAGACAGGTCTTTAAAATGTTAGTAATACAAAACCCTGCAAGTTCCTAGTGTTTATACACTCTTAAGTTTGAATCTCTGTACCTTCTAAGTACAGATATTTGTGATAGAAAATGAGCATCTCTCCTACTTTAATCACTTGCCACGTAACCCGTGACAACAGGGAAGCTTTGTGTTGACGAGTGGCGGGAACAAGGAGCTGCCTGCAGTAAGACTGTGCTGAGTTCTCTGCCGTAACCTCACATCGCTCCTTCTGAAGAGACCGCTGCCCGATTCACTGTTTTGTGTTCAACTAGTCTTTCCAGAATATATGTCCTAGAGCATGGCTCCTACTAGGTGTTTGGTGAAAAGAGTACCCATATTCTTTTTGCTGTTTAACAGGCCCTAAAACAGGGGCAGATTCTATGCAGAGGAGGAAGGGGTAAGGTGGTGAGGAATCATTGTTTCTGGACAGGGCCATTGACAATCTTTCCTACGCCAAAGCAGTAAAGCTGGCCAAACTCTGATGATCACTGATGGCTGAGGTTTAAGGGACTGGGATGAAAAAATTATCTGGGTTTTGGACTATATTGGTTGCCTCTTGCACTTATCAGTAAGAACCTATGGAAAGAAGTAATCTTAGTGAGGAGGAAAAAATCTCCATGATGTTCCAAAATAAGACCATCTTTGTCTATAAATGACAGTTCAAAATTTTGAATCTGTTTTTGTGGAAAACATTAAAATAATAATAACCATCACAAAGTAAAGTTAGTGTAAAAAGAGGCACTTATGTCACCTCTAGATATCACTCCAGTCCCTTACCCCCTCTCCCCCAATTTAGGCTTCTCTGCTATAAAAAAATAAAATCATGCTCATACTCACTGTTTTTTTTTTTGTTTTTTTAAAATTTAATTTAATTTTTTTTTTTTATACAGCAGGTTCTTATTAGTTATCTATTTTATACATATTAGTGTATATATGTCAATCCCAATCTCCCAGTTCATCTCCCCCCCCCACTACTCTCCCCCCTTGGTGTCCATACATTTGTTCTCTACATCTGTGTCTCTGTTTCTGCCCTGCAAACCGGTTCATCTGTACCATTCTTCTAGGTTCCACATATATGAGTTAATATACAATATTTGTTTTTTTCTTTCTGACTTACTTCACTCTGTATGACAGTCTCTAGATATATCCACGTCTCTACAAATGACCGATGTGTTCCTTTTTATGGCTGAGTAATATTTGTTCCTTTATATGGCTGAGTAATATACCACATCTTCTTTATCCATTCGTCTGTCAATGGGCATTGAGGTTGCTTCCATGACCTGGCTATTTTAAATGGTGCTGCAATGAACATTGGAGTGCATGTGTATTTTTGAATTATGGTTTTCTCAGGTTATAAGCCCAGTAGTGGGATGGCTGTGTTGTATGGTAGCTCTATTTTTAATTTTTTAAGGAACCTCCATACTGTTCTCCATAGTGGCTGTATCAATTTGCATTCCCACCAACAGTGCAAGAGGGTTCCCTTTTCTCCACACCCTCTCCAGCATTTGTTGTTTGTAGATTTTCTGATGATGCTCATTCTAAACAGTGTGAGGTTATACCTCATTGTAGTTTTGATTTGCCTTTCTCTAATAATTAGTGATGTTGAGCAGCTTTTCATGTGCCTCTTGGTCATCTGTATGTCTTCTCTGGAGAAATGTCTATTTAGGTCTTCTGCCCATTTTTGATTGGGTTTTTTGTTTTTTTAATATTGAGCTGCATGAGCTGTTTATATACTTTGGAGATTAATCCTTTGTCCGTTGATGTGTTTGCAAATATTTTCTCCCATTCTGAGGGTTGTCTTTTTGTCTTGTTTACAGTTTCCTTTGCTCTGCAAAAGCTTTTAGGTTTCATTAGGTCCCATTTGTTTATTTTTGTTTTTATTTCCCTTACTCTAAGAGGTGGGTCAAAAAAGATCTTGCTGTGATTTATGTCAAAGAGTGTTCTTCCTATGTTTTCCTCTAAGAGATTTATAGTGTCTGGTCTTACATTTAGGTCTTTAATCCATTTTGAGTTTATTTTTGTGTATGGTGTTAGGGAGTATTCTAATTTCATTCTTTTATGATTAGCTGTCCAGGTTTCTCAGAACCACTTATTGAAGAGGCTGTCTTTTCTCCATTTTATATCCTTGTCTCCTTTGTCATAGATTAGTTGACCATAGTTGTGTGGATTTATCTCTGGGCTTTCTCTCCTGTTCCATTGATCTATATTTCTGTTTTTGTGCCAGTACCATATTGTCTTGATTACTGTAGCTTTGTAGTATAATCTGAAGTCAGGGAGTCTGATTCCTCCAGCTCTGTTTTTTTTCCCTCAAGATTGCTTTGGCTATTTGGTGTCTTTTGTGTTTCCATACAAATTTTAAGATTTTTTTGTTCTAGTTCTGTAACAAATGCCATTGGTAATTTGGTAGGGATTGCACTGAACGTGTAGATTGCTTTGGGTAATATAGTCAATTTCACAATGTGGATTCTTCCAAGCCAAGAACATGGTATATCTCTCCATCTGTTTGTTTCATCTTTGATTTCTTTCATCAGTGTTTTATAGTTTTCTGAGTACAGGTCTTTTACCTCCTAAGGTAGGTTTATTCCTAGGTATTTTATTCTATTTGTTGCAGTGGTGAATGGGATTGTTTACTTAATCTCTCTTTCTGTTCTTTCATTATTAGCATATAAGAATGCAGGACATATCTGCACATTAATTTTGTATCAGGAAACTTTACCAGATTCATTGATTAGCTCTAGTAGTTTTCTGGTGGCATCTCTAGGATTCTCTATGTATAGTATCATGTCATCTGCCAAAGGTGACAGTTTTACTTCTTCTTTTCCAATTTGTATTGATTTTATTTCTTTTTCTTCTCTGATTCTGTGGTTAGGAATTCCAAAACTATGTTGAATAATAGTGGCAATAGTGGACATCCTTGTCTTGTTCCTGACCTTAGAGGAAATGCTTTTAGGTTTTCACCATTGAGAATGATGTTTGCTGTGGGTTTGTCATATATGGCCTTTATTATGTTGAAGTAGGTTCCCTTTATGCCCACTTTCTGGAGAATTTTATCATAAATGGGTGTTGAATTTTGTCAAAATCTTCTTCTGCATCTATTGAGGTGATCATATGGTTTTTGTTCTTCAATTTGTTAATATGGTGTATCACATTGATTGATTTGTGTATATTGAAGAATCCTTGCATCACTGGGATAAATCCCACTTGATCATGGTGTATGATCTTTTTAATGTGTTGTTGGATTCTGTTTGCTAGTATTTTGTTGAGGATTTTTGCATCTATATTCATCAGTGATATTGGTCTGTAATTTTCTTTTTTTGTAGTATCTTAGTCTGGTTTTGGTATCAGGGTGATGGTGGCCTTGTAGAATGAGTTTGGGAGTGTTCCTCCCTCTGCAATTTTTGGAAGAGTTTGAGAAGGATGGGTGTTAGCTCTTCTCTAAATGTTTGATAGAATTCGCCTGTGAAACCATCTGTGAAGCCTAGACTTTTTTTGTTGGAAGATTTTTAATTAGAGTTTCCATTTCATTAACTGTGATTGGTCTGTTTACATTTTCTAATTCTTCCTGGATCAATCTGGGAAAGTTGTACTTTTCCAAGAATTTTTCCATTTCTTGCAAGTTGTCCATTTTATTGGCATATAGTTGCTTGTAGTAGTCTCTTATGATCTTTTGTATTTCTGCAGTGTCAGGTGTAATCTCTCCGTTTTCATTTTTAATTTTATTGATTTGAGTCCTCTCCCTTTTTTCTCTTGATGAGTCTGGCTAAAAGTTTATCAATTTTGTTTATCTTCTTAATGAACCAGCTTTTAGTTTTATTGACTTTGTTCTTGTTTTCTTTGTTTCTATTTCATTTATTTCTTTTCTGATCTGTATGATTTCTTTCCTTCTACTAATTTTGGGTTTTATTTTTTCTTCTTTCTTTAGTTCCTTTAGGTGTAAAGTTAGATTATTTATTTGAGATTTTTCTTGTTTCTTGAAGTAGGATTGTATTGCTATAAACTTCTCTCTTAGAACTGCTTTTTCTACATCCCACAGGTTTTGGATTGTCGTGTTTTCATTGTCATTTGTTTCTAGGTATTTTTTGATTTCCTCTTTGATTTCTTCAGTGATCTCCTGATTATTTAGCACCACACTGTTTAGCCACCACGTATTTGTGTTTTTTACTGTTTTTTTTTTTCTTTCCTGTAATTGATTTCTAATCTCATAGTGTTGTGGTTGGAAAAGTTGCTTTATATGATTTCAATTTTCTTAAATTTTCCAAGGCTTAATTTGTGACCCAAGATGTGATCTATTCTGGAGAACGTTCCATGTGCACATGAGAAGAAAGTGTATTCTTCCGCTTTTTAGGAATGTCTTAAAAATATCAATTAAGTCTACATGGTCTATTGTGTCATTTGAAGCTTGTGTTTCCTTATTTATTTTCTGTCTGAATGATCTGTCTATTGGTGTAAGTAGGGTGTTAAAGTCCCCCACCATTATTGCGTTACTCTCAATTTCCTCTTTTATAGCTGTTAGCATTTGCCTTATGTATTGAGGTGTTCCTATGTTGGGTACATGAATATTTATAATTGTTATGTTTTTTTCTTGGATTGATTCCTTGATCAGTATGTAGTGTCCTTCCTTATCTCTTGTAACTGTCTTTATTTTAAAGTCTATTTTATCTGATATGAGTATAGTTACTCCAGCTTCCTTTTGATTTCCATTTGCATGGAATATCTTTTTCCATCCCCTCACTTTCAGTCTGTATGCGTCCCTAGGTCTGAAGTGGATTTCTTTTAGACAGCATATATAAGGGTCTTGCTTCTGTATCCATTCAGCCAGTCTGTGTCTTTTGGTTGGATCATTTAATCCATTTACATTCAAGGTGATTATTGATATGTATGTTTCTATTACAATTTTCTTAATTGATTTGGGTTTGTTTTTGTGAGTCTTTTTCTTCTCTTGTGTTTCCTCCTTAGACAATTTCCTTTAGTATTTGTTGTAAAGCTGGTTTGGTGGTGCTGAATTCTCATAGCTTTTGCTTGTCTGTAAAACTTTTGATTTCTCAATTGAATCTGAATGAGATCCTTGCCAGGTAGAGTAATCTTGGTTGTAGGTTTTTCCCTTTCATCATTTTAAATATGTCCTGCCACTCCCTTCTGGCTTGCAGAGTTTCTGCTGAAAGATCAGCTGTTAACCTTATGGAAATTCCCTTGTATATTATTTGTTGCTTTTCCCTTGCTGCTTTTAATATTTTTTCTTTGTATTTAATTTTTGATAGTTTGATCAATATGTCTTGGTGTGTTTCTCTTTGGATTTATCCTGTATGGGACTCTGCACTTCCTGGACTTGATTGACTATTTCCTTTTCCATGTTAGGTAAGTTTTCAACTAGAATCTCTTTAAATATTTTCTCAGACCTTTCTTTTTCTCTTCTTCTTCTGGGGCCCTTATATTTCGAATGTTGGTGCGTTTAATGTTGTCCCAGAGGTCTCTGAGTCTGTCCTTAATTCTTTTAATTCTTTTTTCTTTATTCTACTCTGCAGCAGTTATTTCCACTATTTTATCTTCCAGGTCACTTACCTGTTCTTCTGCCTCAGTTATTCTGATATTGATTCCTTCTAGAGTATTTTTAATTTCAGTTATTGTGTTGTTCATTATTGTTTGTTTGCTCTTTAGTTCTTCTAGATCCTTGTTAAATGTTTCTGGTATTTTCTCCATTCTGTTTCTGAGATTTTGGATCATCGTTACTATCATTACTCTGCATTCTTTTTCAGGTAGTCTTCCTATTTCATCTTCATTTATTTGGTCTTGTAGGTTTTTACCTTGTTCCTTCATCTGTAACATTTTTTTTGTCATTTCTTGTAATTATTTATTTATTTATTTTGATTGGTGGGGCTCTATTCCTGTCTCACTGGTTGTTTGGCCTGCGGCATCCAACACTGGAGTTTGCAGGCAGTTGGAAAGAGCTGGGTCTTGGTGCCGAGATGAGGACCGCCAGGAGACCTCACTCTGATTAATATTCCTTTGGGTCTGAGGTTCTCTATTAGTCTAGCAGTTTGGACTCAGAGCTCCCACCACAGGAGCAAGAGCCCAAATTCCGACCTAGGAACCAAGATCCTGCAAGCCACCTGGTAAGGCAAAAAAAAAAAAAAAAAAAAAAAAAAAGCAGACAATAACAAAGAATTTAAAACAAAATAAAATTAGAAAGATAAAAATATATTAGGAAAAATAAAAATATAATTAAAACAACTGCATTAAGATAAAACAAAACCACAACAGAAAAAAATAAATAAATAAAAGGGGAACAAGCCAAAGGAGCAGAACAATAACAATATATAAAGAATAAAATAAAATTAGAAAATTAAAAGATTTGTTAGAAAAAAATAAAAATATAAATGAATCAACAACAATGAATCAACAGCAAGGTAAAACAGAACCCCAATCTAAAATAGGAAAAAAGAAAAAAAAAATAAAAGAAAATAGAAAAAAAAAAACCACCTTGGCTATGGGGGTGTGGAGTTTAGGCGGAGGTGGAACTTAGGCAAGGGTGGGGTTTAGGGTGGGTCGGGACCTAGGCAGGGGGTTGAAGTTTGAGCGAGGGGTGGAGCCTAGGCTCAGGACCCACCAGCGGGAAAAGGCCTTGAGGCAGGACCTGGGCGGGGTGATGTTCAAGCCTGGGGCGGGGTTTCTGCTTAGGAAGTGGAGAGGCAGCACGTGGAAAGGAGGCCTCTGGAGTGTGGAGTTCTGGAGTTTGGAGGTAAGGCTCTGAGTGAGGGTGTGTGGGTGGGGTTTAGGCCTAGCTCGTTGGAGGGGGTCTCAGAGGGGGTCTCCAAGTATAGAGGTAGGGCTCTGGGGGGGTGTGTAATGCTGGTGCTTGTGCTCTGTGCTGCTGGAGGGAGGCTCCGAGGGCAGAAGATTAGGCCCGGGAGCCCAACAGGCTCCTTGGTGCCTGAGTGGACAGGGAAAGCACTGGCTGTGTTCCCTTCCATTCCTCCCTGTCCCCCCATGTCTCCCCCAGGGTCTCCCCCATCTCCGCTGCAACCCTAGCCGTGGGTGGGTCCCACTGGGTGTAGGAACTCCTCTCCTCCCCCAGCCACTCCTCAGGGGCGCTGGTCCCAGAGGTCCAGCCTTTACTTCTACTCTCTCTTCCCTCCCTCCCACTCCCTCAGGATCTGCATGGCTGGAGGGGGCCTCGGTGGGCAGAGGATCAGGTCCGGGATCTCAGCAGACTCCTGGGGTCCGAAGAGGGCAGGGGAAACCTGGCCACTCTCCCTCTTGATCCTCTGCCTTCCCAATGGTCCCTCAATTTCCCCCTTCGGGAGTGGAATCCCTTCCCCTCCCACAGCCACCCCTCAGGGTGCCAGTCCCATCCTGCCTCCACTTCTCCTCCCCCATCACTCCTCCACATGCCCCATGTCCTACCCAGTCACTGGGGGTTCCTCCCGTCTCCTTAGGTGTCTGTGGTCCCCCACCAGTGTCTGGTAGGTGCCCTAGTTGTGCAGAGACGTGAATTCCACATCCTCCTAGTCTGCCATCTTGACTCCTCTCTTCAGTAGATATTGTTACTACTGTTGCAACAACCACTTCCTCTCTCTTCCTTCCAACTAGAATCTCGACTTGTTTTTAGAATCCACTCATTTTTCAAAGATCCCATATGTCCTAAAGGAAGATGTCCTAGGAATGACCTAGATTGATTTAAGTGTAATTCTATTTCACTAATTAGTAAGAGGAACAGGCATGAGACCCAGTTTGGGCCAGTGATGACAATTAGGGATTTTTATGGGTGCTTCTGCAGTGTTTCTCTTTATCTTGTTCAGAACTCCTGGAAGTGACCTCTTTTCAATTTCTCACAGTGTTGTACTATGTAAATGTGAGTCTAAAGACAACTTTAACTGTGCTGCTACCAGGTTGCTGGCCTACAGAGGGGGACAAAGATGAAGGAATCTTGAGGTAGAGTTACTGGATCAAGTTAAAATTGAAACCCACCTTACCTCTAGATTTCACAATATGCTGTTTCTTATGGGAGAAACCCATTTGAGTTGGTTTTACTATTACTTGGAGACAGAAGTATTGCAAGTGATATGGCTTAAATGAAAGAATAGTCCCCCATAGGAGCCACAGATGGCTAGTAGAAAGAGTGAGAGGAAGAACATAAGAGTATTACCAAGGGAGGAAACAGCACAAGGAGGACAGAAGGAGGGGTGATGGGAGAGGGATATGCATTTAGCCTCCTTAGCATTAGTTCTTAGGCAAAGTGTTAGAATGCTAGAATCACAGAATCTCAGCATGGAGGGCTTTAGTCTGTAGAGTGGCACTAGCTGAAATATACTGGTCAAACGTGGTTAACATACATATGTTTCAAATATCTTTTATTCTATTAAGTCTGTTCCCTTTTTTGTTTGTCTGTTTTTGTATTCTTTAATTGACTGATAATAGATGTTTAATGTTTAGTTTCTTAATTTGGCAAAAAAAAGAGCTTAAAATCATATTAATTAGCTTTAATTTTATATTATTTAAAATTTCACTGGTTTGGGAAACTCAGGATCTGGATATTACCAAACTAGTTTGATACCCTTTACTGATTGTGATAGTTAATTTTATGTGTCAACTTGCTTAGGCTATGGTGCCCAGTTGTCTTCTCAAACACCAGTCTAGATGTTGTTTTGAAGGTATTTTTTTAGATGTGATTAACATTTAAATCAGTAGATACTGGTCAAAGCAGATTACACTTCATTGGGTGGGCCTTATCTAATCAGTTGAAGGTCTTAGAGAAAAGACTGAGGTCCCCCAAAGAGGAAGGAATTCTGCCTCCAGACCACCTTTGGACCCAAGACTGCAGCATCAGCTCCTGCCAGATTTCCAGCCTGCTGTTTCCCCTTTAGATTTCAAACTTGCCAGCCACACAATCACATGGGACAATTCCTTAAAATAAATTTCTCTCTCTATATATAATATATATATATAAATGCACATCCTATTGGTTCTGTTTCTCTGGAGAAGTCTGACTAAAACATTGATTCTTGAATATTCAAACTTTAACGAATGTTATTTAAGTCCTTACAATGTGCAAAACACTGCACTAAGACAATGGGAGTAGAAAAATGGTAGGAACCTTGATGATGTCAGCACATGCCATGCAATGTGATGCAAACTTAGAGGTGAGGACAAGATCCTGTTTAATACAAGACGCAGGGGCCAGAGAAGTCAAGAATGCACTCTCAGAGGAGGTGATTTTGAGTTGGCTTTGAAGGATGAGAGGATGTTTATCAGACGGGAAGGAAAGAAAATTCTTCTCAAGAGTAAACACATATGTTAAACCTCTGCTGAAATATCTCCCCTGTGATCAGACCTTACTAGCTGCTGTCATCCCAGTGACAGATAGCTCCAATTATAAGAAACGTCTTTCTCAGCTGAACTGAGAATCTTCTCCCCTAATGTCTGTTGGTTTGGTTCTGGTCCTGTCTCTAGCACTTGCTAGACACGTGGCTTTGCAGAGCTCATGCATTCGTTCTTAGATTCACCGTCTTCACCTGCGAGTGGGAATGAATCACTTACCTTATGAGGCCATAGTGAATGTTAAATCAGATATGTTATCTAAAATGCCTATAAAATACTAGGTCATTATTCATGTTAGTTTATTTCACTTCACTTTAGTGCCCATTCTGGGGTCAGACAGAGCAAATCGATTCCAAATCTGTAGAAGAACCTTTCATAAAATGGTATCTTTATGATAAGAAATGTGAAAATAGGTTAAAACCTAATGTCATATAACATTAATAACTTACATAAAATATAATTATTGTAAATATAATTAATATACATTAATAATACTAATATTAATATATTAATACAATATTAATATATAACAAAAATTAATATAGTTCACAACATTTTTCTGTCTGGACACTTTACCACCCAGATATGAGCCTGAGGACAAGATGAATTAGTATAAAATAACAAAATCATTAAAACAAACAAACAAGTACCTCCCTTTCACATCTCAGTTCAATGAATGATAACTTGTGGTTGATAATATATATTTCCCTCACAATCAAAATGACATATTTAGAGCCCACGTTGCTTTATGCTGAGGAAGAAGCAAGTGTGTTTCCTTCTTTGTGCCACAAAAATTTTTATTTTAGAAAAAAGTGATTTTTCTTAACATTTGCAATCAATTATTCTAAAAGTCATGAATTCCTTAAATTATCTCTCATTTTTGTGAGATTAAATGACCACAAGCAGGTCAAAGAAAGTAAGAAAACTTAATTCTACAAAGTTTGATGTGTATTTATGGAGGGTACTCTATAGAATTAGCTATTTTCACTTTTCTTAACAGGTTGAGGCATCAGCAAATAAATATAAAACAAGTGAGGATTTTCTCTCCACCACTTCATGCTCCTCACCAGCATGCTTTCTGTACGAAGACCTGTGCCTATTTGTCTCACACACCCAGCTCTTTTGAAAGGGCTGGTAGGCAAATAAGACCAGGCTGTATCACTGGTTCCCCCTCAACTGTGTGTTAGGATCACGTGGGGACCCTTTAAACATGATGCCCACCTTCCACACCAGAGCCTCTAAGTGCTTGTTCTGAGTGGGGTCCTGCATCGGTATTTTAAAAACTCTCTAAATGGTTTTATTATGCAGCTAGGGTTAAAAAACACTGAGCTGATAAAATATAGGAGGGTAGGGAAAAAGAAAGAGTAAGTGAAAACTGCAAAAGAGATCAATGGAATTTTAATGGAGCTCTGTTGAAAATGATAGGTGTTTTTATTTGTTTGCTTTATCTTTTCCACTTGTCTCCATTCACTTGTAGAGTATCGACAAAGTCTTTCATTATGATCTTTATTTCTCCAGGAGAGGGTGATTATATCAGTATTTTCTGGAGTTGGGGGTATATAAATTTGTAAAGACCTTCAGTATTTTACCTAAACCCAAAGAGGTGCTCTTCTTTGAATAAAGCTAAGATGGTGAAAAAAAGCAGGTAAGATACCCTTCTTAACGATGTTCTCAATGGGTGTTGTCTCCTCACCTGCTCATTAGGGTGATCCTAGAACATGTGTACCAGTGGCCCTTTAAAATACGTTTCCTAACAAACATGTAGATACAGAGAACAGAGTAGTGGTTACCAGAGAGGAAGGGGGAGTGGCAAAATGGGTGAAGGGGAGCAACTTTATGGTGATAGATGGAAACTAAATTTTTGGTGGTGAACATGTGGCAGGGTATACAGAAGTAGAAATATAATGTTGTACACATAAAACTTATATAATGTTATAAATCAAAATTGCCTCAATTAAAAAAACACAATTCATACCAAAAAATATGTATTCTAATGCCCTTAGGGAATATTTAAATTTCAAGTGTAACATGTTTTAATTTTACTTGCCATACTCTTGGTCAGTTCTTGAAGTTTTCTTAAAATTGAACCACATTATTTATTAATTTTAAAAATACAAGCAAAATAATTTAAATTTTACCTGACACTCTACTGATAAATTCTAATGATATATATATATCCACCCACACACAACATATATAGACCATATACATGCACATATAGTACAAATATATACATAAATATGTATAAATATACATCAAATAGTATCCAGGAAACTTCAACAAGTTGCTTTTCATTTGTGTTTTCTGCCTTAGTCAGTTTGAGCTGCTATAACAACATACCAAAGACTGAGTGGCTTATAAACAACAGAAATTTGTTTCTCACAGTTTTGGAGGCTGAAAGTCTGATATCAGAGTGGTAGCCTGGTTGGGAGAGGGCCCTCTTCCCGATGGCAAATGGCAGACTTCTTGTGTCCTCACCTGGTGGGAGGGCCAAGGGAGCATGCTGGGGCCTCTTTTATATGGAAACTAATCTCACTCATGACCTAATCACCTCTCAGAGGCCCCATCTCCAAATACCATCACCTTGAGTCTTAGGGTATAGACATATGGATTTGAGGGGACACAACCATTCAGACCATAGCATTCCCTGTTTCAGTCAGATGCCCCCAATGCTAACAGAAACTTGAACCCTAACCAGAAATCCAATTAACAGCCTCAACAGTAAGCACATTGTCCCAAGTAACTGGAAGTCTGTAGGTAAGAAAAGCTCTAGTGATTGGCTCAGCCCGGGGATCTGGTTCTATTTCTCTGTCAATGTCCTGACTCACTCTTCAGGCTGTGTAGATGTGACTCTCAGCCAGTGGCTGCAGCAGTTCTGGGTATCAGGCCATCAACAGAGATTCCATTTGAGGAGACATCAGTGACTCCTACCTATGGTATATTTCCTCTTATTGGATTTGCCATGATTGGTATATGTACTCATTACAGAACCGGCTCTGATGGCCTGAAGAATGCCATCCACAGGGCCGTAGCCTGGTTCCCGAGTCACTCCCTGGCAAGGATGGACGCGATTACCAGCATCACATTTAATCAGGTATCGCTCTCTGCTGGATCCCGAGTCATTCTGCAGACCCCATAGCTGCAATACCGTGGGGGCACAGAAACCTACAAAATTCAACTTAAAGGGCCCACAAGAGAACCAGGCACTCCAGCAACCAAGTCTGAAGTTTAGAAGGAACTCACATTTGGGGCTCCATATTTGGGATCCTTAGTGTGTGTTTGCTACACAATAAGAAGGCAGGTCTGTGGGCACAGACCCACATACAAAATTCACATGTAAGGGGTGGGGTGGGAGGAAAGGATGGTTGGAATATTAAGTGAGCATCATTCTCAGGAGAGGTTGCCGATGGTGAAAAATATTGCTTTTCAGACCATGGTCTAAAGGTTTGCATCAGAATCACCAGCCATCCTTGTAAAAATTCAGATTCCAGGGTCCCAAGTCAGGACTTCACTGAGTCAAACTCTCAGGAGTGGAGCTCAGCCAGCTGTCTTTTTAACCAGACCCCCAAGTGGACCTGAGGCAGGCTGAGGGAGAAGGTGTCCCCCACCTGCCAGGAAAGCCCTTCATTCCTAACACCCAGTGATTCCAGGAATGGGAGACTATGTTTTTCTAAGTCCATTTTTCTTATTGGTTTATGAATGTAGCACCGGTTCCAGTGTCTTTAGGCCCCAACTTTGTTTGAAATGGGCAAACTGATTTCTTATTCAAGGAAAACTACACATAAAAAGGGTCATATGGCTTCTTTGACATCAGTTTTTTAAGATAACAAACTGTTTTGATAAATTGAGGGGCTCCAAATCAAAGCCATCTGGGCAGTGCTTGGACTGCAAGGTCAGAAGGTGTGTGAGTAATTGGCCAAGAGTTCAAACACTAGAGTAATTCCAGGGGAGAGACAGGCAGATCTGAAGGGCCCAGCTAGCTCATCTGCCTTACTGACCCCATTACTGTTAAATACTGGAGTTGCTCATTCATCACAAGACTAAAGCATAATGAGACTAAAATGAAAATTCCAATGGTACTTAGAGAAGAGAATTACGTTCCTTTATAGTGAAATAATTAATAGGTCATGCATAACAAATGTATGGATTTAATGTTTTACAGAAAGAGAGGAACAGCCTTCTCCTTCTCAGCACGTGTAAGTGTGTGTGAGCTGTAGGGTAGATACAGTGAATGGTGGGTGAGTATCATAAGAGAAGGTCTAGGTGATCAAAGCAATTCAGTCTTTAAACATTGACAGAGAGGCTGCCTAGTCTGTGACCCCAAATTTCAACCTGCCTGTAAAAATTGCATTTTTTAAAGAAAATATATCAATCAGTGTGCCATACTTTTGTTTACTATATTCTGTGGATTAACTATATTGTTATGTGGTACAGATTTTGGAGTCCACTGCCTCAGTGCACCTATTACTAACTACTGGGAAACCTTGGGACAATTGCTTAACTCTTTTTAGTTTAATTTTTTCATCTAAAAAATGAGGATAATAATATGTCTCTCAGGATTGATTTGAGAATTAAGTAAATTAATACATATAAATCTCTTGGGATAGCGCCTTGTACATAGAAAGCCACCAACATTTAGATATGTTTTCTAGTAAAATTATGCATAATATATATGTTGGTAAAACATCTTTCATATTAGGAAAATTTTGTGAACATTTTTGGTTATTTGTAGAAGAGTTATTTTTATACCTACACATGTGTCAATGGGAGTAACCTTCATCATCAGATTTGCCTAAGAATCCAAACAATTAGAAATTCCATATACTATTAACCTTATATAGTTCCAATTTTTTTTTTTTCTCACTGTACCATAGAGCAATGGTTCTCAAACATATTGGTCTCAAGTATCCTTTGAGTTTCATTTATGTGGATTATATCTATCAGTATATATCATATTAGTAATTAAAACTGAGAAATTAAAAAATTATTATTAATTTATTTTTAAAAATAATAAATGTATTACATGTTAGCATAAATACAATTTTGAATGAAAAATGACTTTTTTAAAGACATAGAATTAGCAAGAAGAGTGACATTGTTTTATGTATTATATATCTCTTTAATATCTCTTCATAGAAATGAAGAGGATTATTATATTTCCTGTTGTATTCAATCTATTGCAACATGCAGATATGTAGTTGGAAAAAGGAAGAGTATTTTAATAATCTTTTCATGTAAATGTGGAAAGTCTTATTTTTTAGAAATGTCCATATTACAATCAGTTGGTCTGTCTTGCACTCTAAACGTGTCTTTTCCTCATGCATAATTTTGTAACATCTTGCATTGATCATTTGAAAAATTGTTGGCTCACTTGAATTATACAGCCCTTGCAAATATTAACACATTTTATTACACATTATTAGAAAATCACATTGACTATTTTCACCAGCAATTTCATCAGAAAATTCTCAACTTATTGGGAGGCTGTCAGAATCACAGTGGCTGATTGGAGTTTTCCAAAAATTTTAATTTTCTCTTGAGAGCTTGAACTTTATGTTTGGCAACAAAAATTGCCAATTGATTTTCTTGAAGTGACAGGCTGCTGCTGCTCATTTTTAAGAATATGTCTGACACTGAAGCTCCAAGATCAAAGTTTGCTGTCAGAGGTTCTTTTCAGTAAATACGGTGTTCCATGAGAAAAGGGGGCTAGTTTAGCTTGTAACTTAAACAATCACACAAATGATTACCTAGAGACAAACTTTGTGCCTCCATACACAGCAGAAGTGTTTTATGTGACCTTCCCATTTCCTCACAGGGAATATTTGAAAGATATGAACTAAAAGATCAGATTTAACAAAAGTAATAACTTTGCTGATTAATCAAGTGTATTCTAAAGTATATCTGGCATTTTTGATTGTAACATGTTTCAATGACCACTGATACATTATGTGTAAATGCCTTGATTCGGGTTGAAATGCTAACATTTTTTGCCACCATTGCCTTGAGGCCACCACTGTGAAAAGGCACCTGACATTTTAATGTATTATGAAAACAGTGGTGGCTGCCTGGACTCCTGAAAGTGTCTCAGGGAGGCCAAGGGTCTGCAGACCTCACCTGAGACCCACTGTGTCCTGCTCTCTCTGACCTTTCTGAGCTATTTCATTAGGCTGCCAGCAACTAGGGAGCAGTATTAATGTTTTATGTGTTTTTGTTTTGTGTCCCTAGTACCTCATGTTATCAAATAAAAGAATGAGTGAGTAAATGAAGAAATGAAAGAACAAACGAATGAGTGAATGTACTTGGCTCTAGTTGTGCTATATTTTTTTCTGTTCCTCAAACAGGTAAAGACTACTTCTTGTTCAGGGTGTTTTGGTTACCACTTCCTTCTGCCCGAGTGTTCCTTCTGATATTTGAATGTCAGGTTCTTCTTATTATACAATCTCAGCTCAAACATCATAGGCATCCCCCAATTCCTCAAACTAAAATAGCCACCCAGCACCCCATTTCTATCCCCACGTTCTTCTTCTCTACACATATCACCATTGAATGTATTTGTATTTTAGCACCCAGCACGTGGCAGTCATTTAGCAAATTTTTTTTTTTTTTAGCAAATATTTTTGAATGAACAGATAAATGAGTAGAGCAGCTAATTCATTCAACAGATACTTATTAAGCATCTACTGTTTGCAAGGGACTATTAATATAAGTTCTTTGCTCTCAGCAAACTTACGGTATAATGTGTAGGAGGGCAGACAATAAACAAAAAAGCGAACAATGTGAAATAACAATTGTGCTGTTTTTTTAAGAAGCAGTACACATTTTATGTAAGTATATGAGGTAGAATGACACCTTTTCAGGGTCTGTCCTGGTTTCCCCAAGGAGGTGTTGACTAAGATAAGGCTACAAGGATGAGTAGGCATTAACTACTGAGGGGAGAGAGGTGGCCCAGGATCCCTCCAAGGGGAAGTGTTGTACCTTAAGGCTCTTGTAATGTTTGTAAACTTTTCATGTCTTTTTTCTCCAGACACACTGTCATCCTTCCTATCTTCCAAGAAAGTGGCCTGAGTCTTAAGTATCCTTCTACCTTCGTGATATCTAGTAGAGCCCTGAGCACAGATTAACAGCCATGTGTGCGTGGTTGCTTGGAGTGCAGGCATCACAGCATCCCTGGCAATCTGTCCTCACCCACGTGATGGTGATTTGCATAATCATGAATTTTCCCATCATCCCCTTGTTGTCAGATCAGTCCTGTATATTTATCTTCAGATGAGACTTTTCTCAGAATCCATGCTCTCCCTCCCCCTTTTTCTCCATTGCCTCCACTACTCTCCAAACGTGCTCTAGAGCAAATCAATCTTTATTTCTTTACCATTATCAGCCCATCCATAAATCAGTCTTGCCTACTCAGTGGTTAGTGTGACAAGGCCTCCAACTGTCCATTGCCTGCAAATGGTGTCGCTTTTTTTAGCTCCTCATCGCCAGCTGTTCCTGAAGCACTGGAGCCCCTGCATTTTCGACAAGTGTCTCATGTGTGAAACCACTTCTCTATTTTTCCCCCTTTCTTATTCCTTGTTCCTGGCAGCCGCTCACAGAGTTTCACCCCAGCCATTTATCTGGAGTGCACCTAGCACAGGTCCACGGCTGGCTCTTAGGTAATAAAAGCCGACTTTCAGTAAATCATATCTGTAAGGAGACCCATAAATCTGGTCCTTGCCTTGAACACATCAATCGTTACTGTCATGAATGTGCAAGCCTGAGTCATCTGGTCTGCCCACTAATTTTGGACCCAGTCACTGACTGGCTATAATTGAATGGGGACGATGTCTTGGAGGAGATCGTACTCTAGAAAATTGGTGTCTTCTGGAATAAATGGTGAATTAGGCTCAATTCAGGGAAATGGTAGTGAACTCAGTGAGCCCTCATCTGCCTGCCCATCCTGCTAATATAGTGATGGACACACTTGCTCCTGTGATGCAAAGGTTATGCCTTGTTCAAAGTGTGCAAGGACATGTCAAGTTTGGAGGAGAGAACTGATTACAAAAGCTCCATTTTTGTGTCTGCAGCATTTAGGACTTCAGCACTAGTTCCCATCACAACAATACAGCAGTAGTTTCGTTAAGTATCCTAACAGAAAGGACGCAGGTCAGGCAGACCTGCTTTAGCATCCTACCACTGGCTCTTCCCTGAGGCTGCGTTATTGCCTCTGTTAAGTGACAATTGGAAAACCTGCTTTGTCTTGTTGTCTCAAGGATTAATTATACTAATACTTTTGAAGCTCTGAACACAGGGTCTGGATGTTGCAAGTATTTAATATGTTTGTTACATGACTTCATGTTCATAAACCTGGTAGCTCCTTTGGTCGGATGTATAAATGACTTGCTGTCCCTCATGCAGTATCTGCCAGGGGAAGGCATAGGTGAGGGAGGGTTTAGGCTGCATCTGTCATATTGTCCAGCCCTTCAGTCATTTACACTTACTAAAGATGAGGCCATAACTGTTGGCAGAGATATGAAGCAGTTGACCTCGAAGTAACGTGGTGACATTGGGACCAAAATATGTTTTCTTTTTGCAGAAACACCTCAAACAATTATCAGCAGTTCCATCTTTTTGCCCCACAAAATAGCATGAGGCCCCTCCACTGAGCTTGGATGGAGGAATGAGAGGAGGGCATTGGAAATGAAAATCATTTTCCAATTGGGGCGCTGGGCTGGATTTTCCCCCTTATATTCAGTCTTGCCCACACTCTTGCCACTGGGTCTTAGCATGTAGGGTAGAGCTATAGCCAAGGTCTCCTCTCTCTTCTAATATCTCCTTACCATATGGCAGAGGCAACCTAAATGGGTACCCCATATCCCAAGTCTTTCAAGGACACAGGCATGAAAAAATAAGAAAGCTTTTTTATGATAAGATTATAAAAATTAGGGGACATGATCTGCCACATCCTTTTTGCTGGTTTCCCTTTGTTTTATGGCATTTTTCAATTCTCTGCTCTGTTGCTTCAGCACCATGGAAGCCAGGAGGCCTGACCCCAAGACAAGAGAGGGTCATCTGATCTGCTTTGAGCTAATATGAACAATAATAAAATTCTGTTATAATCTCACATTAAGATTTGGGGTTTATTGGATACCACAGCAAAGACTAAACGATCCTGACCAATATACCATTATGAAAAGAAATCTATATTTGTTCTATGAAGTATTGTTTCAGCCACATCTGAGGATGGAGATATAAAAAATATTGTTTATTTAGGGTTTAAGACACATAGAAATATAGACCATTAAACAGTCACCACCCATCTATACGCTCCATGTGGAAACCAAAGTTTTACAAGTGCCAGATAAAGTAATAAAACCAGGAGGTATTTTGGCTCTTCTCTGTGTTCATTCCTTAAATTGCCCTTGGGTTTCTTATGGGGCATGTCAGATACAAGATTATCTATCTCTCCCCAAATGTTATTTTCTTTCCTGCTACAGTGTGCACTTGGCCTTCTCATTTCCAGGCCAAGAAAGAACACTCTACATTTACCACACAGTTTGAATTCATATTACTCTAGTACTGTTCCACGTGTATACTCTACTTATGAGTGTGTGTATTCATTGGCTAGGGCCTCCATAACAGCCTCCCACGCACTAGGCAGCTTGAGCAACAGAAGTTAATTTCCTCAAAGTTCCGGAGATGGGAAGTCTGAGATCAAGGTGTCTGTAGGTTTGGTCTCTCCTTGGCTTGTAGATGGCGGCCTTCTCGCTGGGCCTCACATGGTTGTCCCCCTGTGCACACATCCCTGGTATCCCTCTTACAAGAACACTAATCAGGTTAGATTAGGACCCACACAAACAACCTCCCTTAAACTTAATTACCTCCTGAAAGGCCCTATTTCCAGGTAGTCACATTCTGTGGTACTGGCGGGAGGGGTGGTGGTTAGTATTATGAATTTGGGGCGGGGTACAGTTCTGTCCATAACAGTGTGGCAGATTGAAAAGTAGCCACATTTCTTCACACCCCTGCCAGTATCCACACCCTTTGCAAGTCCTGCCATCCGGAGGAGGCTTTTCTTTCTCACTCTTTGAGTCTGGGCCAGACTTGTGACTTGCTTTGGCCAAGAGGATGCAGCAGAGGTGACACTGTGCTGGCTTTGTGCCTGGACTCAGGAGGCCTTGGCTGCTTCTACTCACTGTCTTGAAAAGCCACCCTGGTATAAAATGGAGCTCAGATTGCCTGCTGGTGGGTGAGAGATGACATGGAAGAGAAACGATTGCTCAGCCAAGACCAGGAAATGCTGACCAGACAGCCCAGCCCCATCGTGGGTCTGCCTGGGTCATGCCCGGTTGACTGCAGATTCAGGCAGAGCCCAGCTGGGGGCAAAAGAATGGCTGAGCCTACCTTAGACCTGTGAGTTGGGTAACTACTTATTGCCTTAAGCCACTGGGTTTTGTGTTTGTGCTTTACCCCAGGTTACTGTGGCCATAGATCACAGATATAATGATTATAATAATTAAAAAGTCCTGTTTAGCCAAAGGGATTTCCCACTTAGAGTATCTTTACTTATGTAAAGATTTGATTTTATTTGTAATTTGACTTTCACAATTTTCCTTCAAGTAGATATTTATTCATGCAACCATTTTGCCTAAAAGGATTGTCTGCATTTGACTACTTTAAATAATTCCAGAGGGGTCGCACACGAGTAAGGAATGAAGCCCGTTCCCAGACCTCCACGGTCTGATCGGGGTGGGAAGATGCTTTACTTTAAGCGTTGCCTTCGTCTCTCCCAGTCTCCCCTATAGCAGTTAGTGGTGCTAAGAAGAATCACTGAGAAATCTCCCCTGAATGGTTAAGAAAACTAAGCCTTTACTTTCAGGATTTGTCTATTTTTTCTTTTCCTTTGTTGTGATTAATAAATATAGGATACCTGAATAGTAACCTCCACATGTGGGGTTTGGACTTATCCACAACTCTTTCCATCTTAGGAAACTACATCAGAAAAAAGGGCTAAATTTTATTGGAGGAGGCCATAATTTTCCTAATATGAAGTGGGAATTTCTTAAAACCTTTCTGGAGGACAAGGTTCAAGGCATGTGCATTCACTAGAGGCATGCAGGAGGTGATTGCAGAGAGCGTGTCTGAAGATTCATCACTCCACTCTCCCTCAGGGTTACCTTCTCAGGCTTCAGCCCCAGTGATGGAGGGCTGTGACCTCACAAGTGAGAAAGATTCAGCAAACACGAGGGAGAGCAGAATTCACTTCCTGTGACATCCTCTTTATGACCAGTTGAGTTGCCTGATTTTGAAAAAGAAAACAATTTATTCCAATATTTCCACTTATGGTCAGAAACATAAATGCTGATGTTTTTAACACCACTTTTTATCTATTATTTTTTCCCAATTTTACTGAGGTACAATTGACATAGAACATTGTGTACATTTAAGGTGTACCTTTTAAATCAACACATAGCATCTGCCTTTAGATTCAGTGAATCAAATGTCAAATTTTTCTTGAAACAGATTTCTGTTTCTGGTTGATACAGCTCAAGGCCTGCTGGGGGCATGAGCCACTATTTAAAAGGAAAATTTTTAAGTGAGGGACTAAGAACACCCGGGGGTTCCACTGTCAGGAGAGCAGGGGTGAGCCACAGTGGAAAAATTAAACAGCAAACTTTCACTCCTTTCCATATTGATTCCACACGTTCCTTTCTCAGTTAACTTGATTACTTTCGTATTCTCTCGTTCGACAATTTATTAATAAATTGCCGTCCATTGTTATCCTAATTCAACAACGACTCCTGGAGTGAGTTCAAAACCAGTGAATTTATAATGACTGGTTGTGTTTCTAAGTACATGAGTAGACACCATCATATATAATTCTACCGCATTTCATGGTGGAAGTGAGAGAAATTTCCTTTCACTTTCATAAAAACCCTATAATTCTTCCGAAAGCCAAGTAGCAAAACCCCAGAAAAGACTGAATAGCTAGCACACCACTAAAAGCTCTTATTACTAACAGTGGAGTGGAAGCATGGCTAATGACAGCCAAGCGACACTTGACAAAATTAAATCCATATCCCTAAAATTGTTGCTAGGTTTTGGCAGCCATTAATTTGCAGCTTCGGGAAAATTATAGCTGGGCTACTTTCCTTAATTGAAATTAGCAATCTTTATGTGTGGGGAAAGGGTGGGACTGCCATTTGTGTTTCTAATTCTAACTCAAGACACTTATGTTAATAGCAATTTTTAACAAACATGTGAAGAGAACCCTGGCATTTTAACTTCAGCTATCTGACGTGGAGGAGAAAATGAACTTCAGAGGACAGGTATCATGGATATGGTTGAAGGTGCATCAGTGCTACCCTTGATGAAGACAGACCAGAAAGCTTGCTGCAAACTCTGCAGACAATTCACTCTACATCCTTTCCAAATAACGTTCTTTGAGTTGTGTTGTGGCTTTAGGCTATTGATTTTGGTCTGTCATTTACAGTACATAGAATATAAATATAAAAAACAGACAAACTGAATGTATTTATATGTCATTTGAAGGTTTCATGGGAGCACTTTTTATAGAAGTTAAGTACGTAGGAATTTGTTCTTGTCTAGAGAAGGTGTAAGTTTGTGTTTGTTTGGTAATAATAGATCAAGCAAAGTTTTCCAGTTTTGGTCAAACCCCACTCAAACTCTTCTTCCCATCTCCTTGGAGAAAGAGTCCTTTCCAGAGGTCACCAATGGTCACAAAGCCAGTGACCTAGACAAAGATACCTTACATCTTAATGGCCTTGTTCATATGAAGAGAGGAATGGGGATATATCATGTATTAAGTGCCTATCATGTGCATGTGCTACATAGTTTTTCTTAGGTCACATAATTTAGTACTCACATCACCCTATCAGTTACTGTGACCATTAATTTCACTTGTCAAATTGGTTAGACGATGGTGCCCAGTTGTTTGGTCAAATACTGGTCTAGATGTTGCTATGAAATATTTTTTAGATGAGATTAACATTTAAATCAATGTGGGTGGGCCTCTTCTGATCAGTTGAAGACCTTAAGTGAAAAAAGGATGGAAATTCCCAGAGAAAGAAGCCATTCTGCCTCCATTGCTTTTGGACCTGAGTTGCGACATCAACTCTGTTCCATGTCTCCAGCTGTCCTGCATGTATTAAAACATTTGGATTTGCCATCCACACAACTGTGTAAACCAATCCCTTGAAAACTCTCTCTCTCTAGTGGTTCTGTTTCTCTGGAGGACCCTGACTAATACAGTTATCTCTTATTATTCCTGGTTTACAATTATGAAAACAGAGGCACCGAGAGGTGACTTGACTTTCCCAAGATCACAAAGTGGAGTCAATATTCAAATTCGGACTTCCTGCCCAGTTCTCTGCTGGAGTTGGAATGCCGGAGCAACCTGGCTATAATTTGTACGAAGAGATCCCAGCAGCCTAGCTGTCAGTGTCAGGAGTGTTTTCCACAAGAAGCAAGCACAGGGTAAGAGAACCTCATTTGAAAGAAGTATCCAAAAGCAGTAAAGGACTCTGGAGTTCACACTAATAGCTCCTCTGGACATAGAGGGATGCTTGGATTTTTCAGAGGAAACGTAGGGTGCAGAGGGTATTTCTGAGGAAATATATGGAGATGGAGTAAGTGTGGCATGCCCAGGGAACCATGGGTGATTAGATAGAATTGGAAGTAATTTGGCAGTCAAGCAAAAATGTCTACACTTGATTCATGCATTTGCAAGGTATTTATTGACTATTCAGGCACACTGTGGAGCTCCTGGAATAAAAGGAGCAAGAATATGGAGGACACAGTCTAGTGGGGAAGATGCACATCAAATAAAGTATTACAGATATAATCAGGTTACCACAGGTGTGATGAATACTGTGAAGGTACCTTTCATAGGTTAAGAAGACCAGCCTTGTCTGGAGTGTCAGGAAATGTGTCTTAAAGGAAGGAGTATATTAAGGAGGAGGACAATAGTTCTTAAACTCCTTCCCAGCGTGAGCTACACATGAGTAGACATGTTCTACTGCTAAATGGAGTAGTTTTGATCCTTTTTTCCAACTGGCAGAAACATATTTAATGAATGGAGAGGATTTTTTCACTTCCAGCTTTTCCTTCCATATATATTTTTAATTGTGACACCTGCTAGTACTTCTCTGTGCTAGCAGATGACAAATGAATGAACACGTTGTAGATGAATATTAATGGAAAACTTTAAATAATGAATCATACTTATTTAGCTATCATACTTATTTACTTATTTATTTTATGTCATCATTATTGTTTTGTTTTGTGAGACCATGTGCTTTTTTTTTTTAATGCATACTAACATTGTCCTAGTCGAGAGAATGGAGTTAAACATACAAACGTCACCATGTTCTGCAAGATGCACGGAGGTACAAATTCGAGGAACCCTGTGAATGGCAATAGGAGTCATGTTAATTTTCTTCACAGGAAAGAAATGGGATAGAAAATCCTAACATTTACCAACCACTTTCTATGTGCCAGGACTTGCATGTGTATGACCTTACTTGTCCTTTACAACAGTACAAGGAGGCGGGCATCAGCCTCATCCCTCTCTGAGATGAGAAAAGTGAGACTTAGAGTTGCTGACTGGCCCAAGGTCAAATTATTAGCACTTGGCAGACAGTTTGAAGCCAGGCATTCTAATCCAAGATGTCTGTATTAAATAGAATCAGTAGAATACCTATTTATTCATCTATCTATAACCTACATATAACATATATACATATATAATATACATATATATACACATGTATGTACAGAGAGAGAGAGAGAGAATAGGCTCATAGGATTGTGGGTTGGCAGTTCCAAAACCTTCAGGGCAGGCCAGCAGATTGGAAACTCAGGCAGGGTTTCTATGTTACATTCTTGAAGATAATTTCTTCTTCTCTGGGAAACCCCATTCTTCTCTCTTTAGTCTATCCACTGATTGAATGAGCCCCACTCACATTACAGAGGGTGATCTGCTTTATTCAAAGGCTTCTGATTTAAATGTTAATTACATCTGAAAAATACCTTCCTAGCAACACGAAGTTTAGTGTTTGACCAAACCCCTGGGCACCAGAGGTCTATCTAAGTTGGCAATAAAATTAACCAAAACCACACCTTCCCTTAAATGACTGGGTTGTACCTCCTAAAACTTTGGTGTAGAACTGCTTAGGCTGACGCTGACCTGGGAATGTGGTCTCAGATGCTTGTGTGGACCGTGTGTGCTCATGCCTCTGTGCCGGATGAAGGGTGGACTCCTTTACAAACTGCTTCCTCCCTCAGAGTTACACCCGCCTAACCCTTCTCATGAAATCTTTCCGTCCGACATCCTCTGTCACATTCGGTTTCTCTGGTTTCTATGTTTGCCTCTCGCCCCACCCTGGTACAGGGACACCGCCTCCACACCCGCTTTTTCTCACCCTCACCTTTGACCCTGGAGTGCTGCCCTGAGTCACCTTCAGTGGACCCTCCACAGACCCCAGAGCCCCGCCCAGGCTAGTCTTCAGAATCCCCCCCGGGCCCTGTGTCTCCAGGCAGTTTGAACAGATCTTCCTATACCAGATTCTCCACTGCAACTTCTTGCAAACTGAGACATTTGAACGGGAGCCTTTCCAAAGAATATGCCTGGGTGGTTTAAGGGAATCACTTTCCAGATAGTCAACATTCATATTACTCTTTCCTTAGTTGATCCACCCGAGGATGGACCTGAGAGGGAGATTTTACTCTTGAACTTCCCCTTTTCATAATCTCTTTTTCATATTTTACGAGAGAAAAGCATGAATCTCGAGTGTCCCTTTGGAGTTTAACACTATGAGGAGCCGAAGGAAGCACGATTCGGTAATTCTTTTAATTAAAGCATCGAATTGTCCCCCAACCCAATCTCTCTCATTAAGCGATGCTTTGGCAATAAAAGTTTACTTTTATGTTAATAATTACTCATAAAAAATTAATACCTTTATGCTTTACTGTTCACTTGCGTACTACTAATATTTTTAATAAAACTTCAACCGGAATAAATTTTTAAGCATTTTATGCCCATAGTTATAAGGACATGCAAATATTAATCTTAATTTTCATATATATTTTTATTGAAGTATAATAGGGAATGTTAATAAAAGCCTGTCAAGCACGAAAGCATATTGTACTAAGATAAAATTTTTGTGAAAAGGAGAAATAAAATACTAGCCCCAGGGGAAGAGGAACAGGTAAAATATTGGGCTGATAAGGAAGAGCTTGTTAAGTGATGAGTTTCTATGGTATTTAGGTTCCACTGGAACCTTTTAGCATGAGATAATCATCTTATTTTAAAGTACCCATATTTTAATATATTGGACACCATTTATTTTGCAATTATATAATTTATAATGAAAATTTTAAATATAACAAAATATATGACACATTATGTAGAATTTTAAAGTACTTTTAGTGACATATGAGCAGAAATTTGGAGGAATGCTGCCCCTCTTCTCACCTCTCCCAGCTCTCCAGCCACAGGACTCAACACCATATGGCACCACACCACGCCACGTGGCCATTCTACATCATACTACTTACCACACCACGCCACGCACCTCACGTCACACACAGCACATTTAAATTACTCACTTCCGAAAGGGAAGAACAGTGAGAAACGGGGGCATGAATTCTTGGAAGGAGTTTAGAAGATTTCAGAATCGACGAATTGATTCAAAAATAACTTGTGTTTCACGGGCTTCCCTGGTGGCGCAGTGGTTGAGAATCTGCCTGCTAATGCAGGGGACACGGGTTCGAGCCCTGGTCTGGGAAGATCCCACATGCCACGGAGCAACTGGACCCGTGAGCCACAACTACTGAGCCTGCGCATCTGGAGCCTGTGCTCCGCAGCAAGAGAGGCCACAATAGTGAGAGGCCCGCACACCGCAATGAAGAGTGGCCCCCACTTGCCGCAACTAGAGAAAGCCCTCGCACAGAAACGAAGACCAAACACAGCCAAAAAAATAAATAAATAAAATTTAAAAAAAATAATAGTAAAATAACTTGTGTTTTAATATTTGGTAAAATGAGAATCCAGTTGGAAATCAAAGCTCACATCTGTGGACTTTCATTAACAAGGTAAATAAATGAATCTTTGTCTTCGTCTTTGGACAGACGCTGGCTGCTCTGAAGAACAGGCTCTATTGTGTCTGTTCCATTCTTCTGAGCACCCTGTGAATTGGCGAAGACAGTTCTTAGAATCTCCCCTTTATAGACTCAGATGGACCAAGTCATGCCTTAGGTCAAGCAGATCTCAAGTTTTAAGCTGCTATAATAGATATAATTTGGCAAACAAATACACCACCTTTTCAAGTGTGTTTTCTCCTCGTTCCTCTTAGAATAGATTCTGGAAAGTCACAAATTAGGCATTTTGCTTGGGTCATATTTTAACCTGGGAAACATCACATTATAATGATCAGACACAGAAATGGAAAAAACTTTGTGAACTTTAAAAAATTTGCTAATTGTTCATTTTTTACTTTTCCTACTTCCTACTTTCAACACTATGAAAAGGTTGTTGTAAGAATATAGGTCCAGAAAAAGGGGGTGAAATTTTTGTGGATTATAACGTTTCTGACAAATGAGTTAACCTCATTTTTTTCTTGGGCTGGGGCCAAATGACTTAAGAAAAAGAGTAAAATGTAGGCAAAGATGGAAGATCTATTTCGTGAAAGGTCATAATATAAATGACTGATGGTTTTAAAAGATGTCTACAAATCCTTTGATATTTCTGCGTTGAGAGGTGGGATTGATATTCCCTCCCCTGAGTCTGACTGCCTCCATGTGAAAGATCCCCCATAAGAACAGCCCATGAAATTCCTCGTCAAAAATTCGAGCAAAATAAAATAGCTAGTTTAAGTCACTACATTTTGAGGACATCTTGTTATGAGGCAACAGTAAGTCAATTGGTGACTATCATTTCTTAGATATCGTAGTAGACCTAAGTTTAAAACAGAGTTTTAGCGTTCCTATTTGTGAATATGAACATAGATGTCTAAAGAATACCTATTTAAATGGAAAATAACAATGTGTAATTGCATTAATTGACACATTTGGAAGCCTCTTCTCCTTTCTATTATTTCTGTTTGATTTTCATGGAAAGCTAATATCCTGAAATTCTTTTCACTGTATACCTAGGCAGCAAAAAGCCTCACTGACTAGAAGAGTAACAGATGTTTACCCTCAAATGGGACTCTGTGTCTAGTATTTAATTTTGCCTGGGTGTGGAGAATTGGGGTGAGGGAGAGAGAATCTGTTTTGGCTGAGTTCCCAATCTCATTTGGTGCCAACTCTCTCCCTTCTCAATCCAGGATGGTCAAACTAAGTCTCGCTGCTGAGTCCTTGAGCAACATCGTAGCAAATCCCCTGGGCTGCTGCTGCAGGGAAAAAATGTTAGCTGAGAACATCTGCATTTCCAAGCTGCCTGACTAAAAAGAATTCAAAGGACACATGTGCCATACTGGACATTATGTTCTCTTTGTATACATGAAAGATGATAGTGGGAAAACTAAGATAATGACTAGCCTTCAGCCTTGGGGGAAAAAAATGGAGTTCTGGCCTTTCCAAATAGTTTCTCATTCTGGAAAGGCAAACATAAGCACGATAATTACTACTGGCTCTTAGCCTGGTCCCAGGTAGCTTTTCTGTATATTCAACCAATGTTTGCTTTCTCCTTTCTCTCCATCTCTCTCTTTCTCTTTCTCTCTCTCTCGTTCTCTCTGTCTTTTAAAAGTTTTCCCCATAAATATGAGTTATTTTTCACAATGAAAGGAGGAAGTTTTCTTTTTTGCAATAAATCGCATCGGTTTATTTCAATTTTGAGTTCAACTTTTTTTCCGTTTTGAAGAGTATTTTGTAAAAAGAGGATAGAGGAAGTCATAAGCCCACATTATTCATCCGTCAATTGATTTTTAAAATTTTTCCAATTGTTGGAGGAGAGTGTCTACCAAGAGAATGGTGTAATATCATAACATAAAGGAGGTGGCCAAGTAGGGAACTAGTTTGTGTGTGTCTTTGAAATGATTTGAAAATAACCATTCCTTTCTGAGAGCATATGGTGGTCAATTTTCTGTTCCCCTTCTTTCTCAAAGATGACACCCTACTGTTCCAACCACACGTACTTGGTCTCAATATATTGTTAAAGTGTTGCAACTTGCATGCTCAAAGCTGATTTACCCAAACCACATCCATGATCCAGCAGGGAAAGGGCAAGCCATTTGTTTTCAGAAAGAGACACAGACTCACTTCTACTCACATTCCATTGGTACAATTTTGACTCAGAGCTTGGAAACGAAGTCTGTAGCTGGATGATCACTGCCTTACTGAAATATGTAGATTATGTTACTAAAAGTAATAAAGGAAGAATAGATTCTGGAGAACAACGAAAAATCTCTGCTCTAATCATGAACAATATGTCAACAGTCTTGGAAAAACAGAGCAACATGAGCAAAAGACCCTGGGTCCCTGTCCCTCCACATGGAGCAAAGTTGCCTATTGGCTCTGCATCATCTTCTTACCTCTGTGTCTTAGTTGGCTAGGCTGTCATAACAAAATGCCATAGCCTGGGTGATTTAAACATCAGAAATATATTTTCTCATAGTGTTGGAGGCGGGAAAATCCAAAATCAAGGGTCAGTAGGGTTTGGTTCCTGGTGGGTACTCTCTTCCTGGTTGCTTCTGACTGTGTCCTCATGACTGTGGAGAGAGAGAGGGAGTTCTAAACTCTCTCCCTCTTCTTATAAGGCACAAATTCACTAACTCTATCATCGGACCCCAGCCTCATGACCTCATCTAAGCCTTATTACCTCCTAAAGGCCCTGCCTCTAAATACCACCATATCAAGGGTTAGGCGTTCAATATATGAATTTAGAGGGGACACAAATATTCAGTCCATAGCATTCTGTCTTGTATGATAGAGAATCAATTTTTGCTGTGTCTGAGATAACACATTTGCACCTATTTGTTGTACCAGCTTAGCCTATTTTTGACACAATACATGCTCCAAAATGAGCATATTACTCCTGATATGGTTTACTCAGCATAGGACAGAGTAGGACTCACTTGAGTTCTAGAAGCTCCTCTATTAATGCTAACTTCATATAAACCTTGTGTAGAGAATTATAACACACTGCTGTTCCCTAGTAAGCTTGCTGTGGACTACAGTCTATAAACCTGCCCATCAAAAGTTACTACTACATACAATTTTCTCCACGACAGTGTTGCAGTCTTAGATTTTTGGACTTCTGTAAATTGGCATTAGGTAATTCTCACATTAGTCATTTTTAGGACTATTGGCTATTTGGAAGTGTTTATTTCCTTTCCCTTTCCTGCTCTTCAAAGAAATGAGGACATAAATGCACATTATCTCATAGTTCAGTGTAAAAAATATCTCTGGAACTATCTGATTCACACTCAGAAAAAAAAGGTCATTTACTAACTTGCTGTGGTTTTAATTGTGTTCCCCCCGAAAGAAGTTCTACACTCCTGCATTGTAAATGTGAGCTTACTTGGAAAAAGAGTCTTTACAGATGTTAACAAGTTAAGTTAAAATTAGGTCATACTCAATTAGGGTGGACACTAATCCAATGGCTTCCCTGTAAGAAGAGGGAAATTATGACACACAGACACACAAGGAGAATGCCATGTGATGGTGGAAGGAGAGACTGAGTGATGTGTCTCCAATCCAAGGAACACCAAATATCGTCAGTGACAGCAGAAGTTAGGACAAAGCAGGGAAAGATCCTCTCCTATAGGTGTCAGAGGGAACACTGCCTTGCTGACAACTTGATGTCATATTTCTGACCTCCAGAACTATGAGAAAAGTTTCTATTGGTTTAAGCCACCAAATTGTGGTTGTTTGTTATAGCAGCTCTAGGACACTAATAAGTAGCGTTTGAGGCTTGGACAAGTCAACCTCTCCAAACCTACTTAGATCACCTCTGAAATGGGAATAAAGATAGACTGCAGTTATGAAGAGGAAATGAAATAACATATGTAAAACATCTCACACTATTCTTAACGCATAGAATCTGACTCAATGAGTATTAGCTCTCAGACTGTGGGAGTGGAGAGGCCGGGCAGAGAACTCTATTCCCATGTGTGGGTAGAGGTTTCCTTCATGGTTTTACAACGGCCCACTCGCCATCTGTGAAGGTAATAGGAATAACAGCAACGGCCTCTATTTTTATAAACAAGGACTTGGGAGTAAATATCCTCTCCATTCTTGAATTTGCATGTGCCATATATTTCCCAGGAGTGCTTTATAACTAAAATATTCATGACAAAATCATGTCTTCAATTTTTAAATCATATTTTGACCTGCAATAGTTTTTTATTTTATGAAAAAAAAAATCATAGAGTAATTGCAAGAAGGCTTTGTCTTTCTGAAAATTATAGCATGTATATGAATTTGATTAACTAAACTCTTCCTATTGGGTCAACTTTATGTTTATTTTAAAAATATTTAAATAATAGCATAATGTGATTACATAGGTATAGGCTACAGAAAAGGATAAAAAGCAATTGCTTAGGGCTTGGATTATTCCATGGAAATGGCTCAATGAAACATTTATTTAGTTATTTATTTTCATGGGGACATGATAATACTACATGTTGTGTGGACAGAAAAATACTTTTTTTGAGGGCAGAAAATGTAATATGGAGACAAAAGGAAACTGTCATATTATGAGTCCCATTCATATGACAGATGCTGTTGGAGGAGGTTAGCATTTTTACTCCTGGATAGGTAAGCATAAGTTCTTCATTTTACAAGAGGAAACACTAAAATTAGGGTTTAATTAAACTTCCCATCATTACTCATCTGTTAAATGGAAAAAAAAAACTGAACTTGAAGCTGTCTTCTGACTCTCTATTATATTTTGTTGCCAGAAGGATTCCTGTGATGTAACTTACTGTGTTGGTCCTCCTGAAAAATAATTAGCTGGAAGAAAAGGTGTTTTCTTTCTACCCTCAGCATTGAGATTTATTATAAAGCAATATTAATTGTTTCATTAATTAATATTAATACTGACATATAGATTAATGAAGCAAGGTAGACATGACACCCAATAAACTCTTTTAAATGCACAGTGGTATTTTACAGAGCTGGCATTGATGGAGAGTGGGCAAAATGTGAAGTTTTCAACACACGCTGCTGAGATAGTTGGTTATTTGAATGAAAAACAAATCAGCTTGCATCCCTACCTCATGCCACACATACAAATCAATTCCAGATGGAGAAAACCTTCAATGGGAAAGGCAAAAATTTTGAAACTTTTAGAACATCTTTATGCTCTTAAGCCATGAAAAGAATACAAAAATGTATCTCATTACATGAAAGACAAGCTATTACTTGGGAGAAAATCATTATGACATATGTAATCAAAAAGGTTTATTATTACAATGTATATTTAATTTTTTCTATGACTCCATGTGGAAAAGACAAAACTCACCAGAAAAATGGGAAAAATGCATTCATTTCCTATAAAAGAAACACAAATTATGAATAAATGTATGAAAAGGTGTTCAACTTCATTAATAGTCATGAAAATGCGAATTCAAATCCTAAATGTGTTACTACTTAACACCCAGTAGATTGGGGGAAGGCGGAAATAGTGTGGTAATATTAAGTGTTGGTGAGATACAGAGCAGCCGGAACTCTAATACCTTTCCTAGGGAACTATAAATTAGTCTCTCACCAGTGCCATAGTAAGGCTGAAGAGCTGTATTATCTAAAATCCAGAAATTCTCCTTCTATATAGATACCCTAGAAAAACCTTAGCACAAGAGAATTAAGATATGTAAACGCATAATCAAGGCATTGTTTTTAACAGCAAAATACTGGAAAACAACCACCTAAATGTCTATCAAATGTATAAGTAAACTGTGGACTAGTTGTATGATTAATCTAGTACAGAGTGACAGTTAATCAGCTACTTCTCCATACATCAATATAGATGCATTGAGAAAATGTAATGATGGGTGAAACAATGAAGAAAAGAATAATGTACATATTTATGATTCCATTTGTATAAAGGCTAAAAGCTTGGAAATTACTAATATTATTATAATTATAGAATTATTCATTTGGGTAATAAATCTGTAAGGAAAAATAAGGGAGGGATTAACACAAAATAGAGGTAGTAATTATTCCAGGTTAGGAGAGAGGGTGAGACATTATGAGAAGTGCAAATAAGGGACTTTGAATCTGGTGGCGATTTTCTGTTTCTGAAAGTTGGTGATGAACTAATAAGTATTGAATTTATCATTATTATGTAAATGTTAAATATGTATTTCCATTTGCTTTTGTATGATATGTGTTTTTCTAGAATACCTTAAGATTTTGGAAGCCTTCCTAAGGAACACAGCCCTGCTGACACCTTGATTTTAGCTTTCTGATCTCCAGAATTGTAAGGATGAATTTGGGTTGTTTTTTTACCACTAAGTTTGTGTTATTCTATTATAGCAGCAATAGGAAACTAATGCATACTGATGGTCTGTGCTTCCCTAAGGTCCACTGTGTGAGGATTTAGATGGGAAAATGGTCCATTGTGTCTCTCTCCTGCCTCAAACCCTTCAGTGGATTCCTACCGGGGAGAGCAAAAAAAGGAACAGAAAGATGGGGAAAGGAGAAAACATGTAACCTGACCACACAGAAGGCCCTTCCTGGCCCTGGGACTGGGCAAATCCCACCCTTCTACCCTAAAAGCTCTTCTCTTCACTCTTCACCCTGCAAACTTCTACTCACCCACCAGGTCCCGGCATCAATATCACATCTTCAGAAGCATTTCCTGATTCTCCACCTCCTTAACACCACCACGAACATTTCCTCTTCTCATATACTGTGCTTTTCTCTTCCAGAGAACTTGAACAATTTGCAATGATGGCTCTATTTCTACGTGTTCACTTCACATGCGTCCCCATCTAGATGGTAGCTCCATGAATGTCCTGCCCTGTCCACTCATGTGCTGTCCCCTTCGCCTTGGCACTGGACCCGAGGACACACCTGGGCATCTTTGCTCTAGCTTGCACACCTGGACAGAGGGACCCAGTTCTCTCTCTCTCCTTTTACCAACATACAGCGCTACAGAGTTGTTACTGAAGTAACTGCATTTTTCCTATAGAGTTTGTGCCTTCAGACAGAGCTTTGGCAAAGTTATAAATTCAAGTGGTTAGGTATCACGTTGAACTCAGAATGGCCCTCTCCCTCAGAATATTTTATGTCTGGTTCCTTCGTTCAGGATTTCTCCCCTAGGAGCTCTTAAATCCTCAGGCAAATAAGCCTGCCTGAGCTTGCTCCGCGAGGTTCCATGTGCTTGGTCAAGTACAAATCCCACTTTCTTTGAAAAAAGGATTTCAGATACTCTACAGGTAAGACAGTGAGATGAGAAAATTTTAAATTTTAAAGGTAACATTTCTACCAATATTTCAGTGGGGATGTTGAATTAAAGCTCTCGCTCGACAGTGAGGGACGTGTTTGCTAAGAGGACCAGCCATCCCTGGAGAGGGAGGGACATCGTCCCCAGGGCAGGGGCTGTGCTGGGGATGGAGCATCGCTGAGCCGGGCTGGCGCTGCCTACCCGCTGCCTACCCGAGTGCTGAGCAGTTACCACCGCCCCTCTAACCACACCGAGGGAAGAGACCTTCGTTTTATTTACAGTAAACAACCGAGAACACGGAATATGCATCATCCTGCAGGCCAGAGTGTTACTTTCTGCTTTAATAAATGTTGCCCTATGTTTGAGAGCACACCGCGGAGAGGCATGGACATTTTCTCCCCTTCCCTGCAGTGCGTTGTCATTCCCCTGATTTGTAGCTATTTTCTGCAGCTGTGTAATGACTATAAAACTGGAAAAAACATAAAACATGAAAGAAAGGTGTTGAAGTCAGCCTTAAGGTACTAAATTCCTGACAGCAGCTTGTAAAGCAGTCAGGAAATAGGTGCTCTGGGGTGCTGATGACGGTCGGGAGGTGGGTGGAAGGAGGTGCTGACATGGAGAGGCCTCGGTGGGCTGCAGACTATCCAGGGTGCACTTTCCAGCTGGGTGGGAGCTGCAAGCCAGGCAGGGCCAGAGCCGCTCCCGTGATAGGCGGAGAACAGATAGCTTAATAGGCCATTCACCAGGGACACTATTAGTTTTCTCACCTCTTTTATTTGGGACTGGATGGAAATGCAAATGGAAAGACATATATTTAGGTTTTTAAAAAAAATATGAACCATATGGTTGATTTTTCTAACAGAGCACTTTTCTCCACTTTACATCACCATTAGTAGTGAGGTTCTTTTGAAAAGTGTTTTGACTATAAAAATACCAATTAACTTTTTCAAAATTAAAAGCAGGGCAAGTTTATGAAAATATTTTTGTATAGAGTAAGTGTTTAGGATAGAAAGTTTTGTTCCTCTTGGTACTCCAGTAACATTTTTTTGCAATCCTCTCCACTGATTATTATAAGTGCATCTTATTCGCCCTGAAACCGCCACACCCCCCCCCCCCCAATTGATTCTTCTAGCACCAGCAGGACAAGTGTTTCTAGACATTTTCTAGAAAAGCCAGACTCATCGTAGTGTGTGCAGGGTATGATTTCCTCAGGACTCCCATTTAATATCTATAAGGTTGCCCTGGGGTGAACTGAATCATGCTATTGTTTGAGTCTAGTGGTAAAGACTTCCAAGCTGTAACAAGTTCTTATCTCCTGCTGAGGGCAGAGGTACATCTTGCTTCCATTCCCATGCTAGTTTTTGACTAGTTCTGGAAAGTACAATGTGAGTGAAATATGTTTGTTTCATTTGTTTCTATCCCATCACAGGGCCATTCTCTGGGGTGTGGAGGAGACTTTTGGGCTTCTGATCAACATCCTTTCCGTTGGTTTTCTTTTCTGCTGATAGAACTTCCTCTTGGGACAGAGGTTTCAAAGCTAGATTCTTCCTTTCCCTGCTTCTGCAGCAGAGGGTGTCCATGGGACCTGGTTCTAGCCAATGATAAAGAAGAGAAAACAACAGAGGCACTCAGAGAAAGATTTGTCTCCTTCACAAGGAGGACTCTCTTCTCTGTCATTGGGTGAAATTGTGTGAGGTTGCTGAAAGCCATTGAAATGGTCAGAATGATGACTGATTTTTACAAACAAGAAATAAGTTATTGATACATGGACCGACAACTTAGTGAATAGAAACCAAATGGAAGCAGGCAAGTTACTACTAGTGGGGATGATCCCAGGGAAGATAGACCTGTGTCATTTTTAATAGCCAGCAGCAGCCTCAGGTGTCCTCAGATTGTAATGGCTTCAGTTTTGTGCAATTTGCCTCCATCTGCTTGCCTCTACTTATGTTCTTAGCCTCCAAAGCCACTGGACGTCTCAGAGTTTTGGCCTCATATTATATCTTTCACTTAGTGCAAATTATTGTTATTTTGGTTTCCTACTTTGTAACATTTTGTGTTCATTATCTTGGTTATCCAGTGTTTAGCTGATCTTGATAAATACCCTACCAGGTTCACCTGATGTTGACAATGGGGCCTGTAATGTTAAAAATATATAGCTGGTCAGCCAATACTTTGCTAAAGGGGAGAAAGAGGGTCACCATGATGCACGTGGAAGAGACAGTGACATTGGCACACAGGTACAGGACAGGATTTGGGGGTCAAAGTTCTCTCCTCAAAGATTTAAAAGAGTCTTGCATATAACATTATATATATATATATATATATATATATATATATATATATATATATGTTCTATATACAGATATATTCCCTACATATATATATATCCTATATATATATTTATATAGGCTTTGAGATGAGAATGAAATGACATGACATACATTTTGAAATGAATTTTATTTATTTATTTATTTTTGGCTGTGTTGGGTCTTCGTTTCTGTGCGAAGGCTTTCTCTAGTTGCGGCGAGTGGGGGCCACTCTTCATTGCGGTGCGCGGGCTTCTCACTGTCGTGGCCTCTCTTGTTGCAGAGCACAGGCTCCAGACACACAGGTTCGGTAGTTGTAGTTCATGGGCCTAGTTGCTCCGTGGCATGTGGGATCTTCCCAGACCAGGGCTCGAACCCGTGTCCCCTGCATTGGCAGGCAGATTCTCAACCACTGCACCACCAGGGAAGCCCCCAATGACATACATTTTGTACATAAGTATCATCTAGCTTATTTGACTCAGTAAAGCTATCAGAAAACCAGCTTTTGATAATAACCAGAATAATACAACGTCACTTTGGAAATGCTACATACACTTGATAGTAAATATTAGGAGAATGATTTAATAGAGGAAAGAGTAGCCAAATGAACAATGGTAAGTTTTAGCTGATATCTCTAAAATCAGGTAACAAAATTTATCACTCTTAAATTTATGATTATGGATAGGTGGCTTAATATATGAAACCAGAGACTTGATTTGGATAACATGATTTACATTAAATGCATTCCATTATCCATTATCACTTCGGGCCTTACTGATTTCTATGATATTTCATTAAATTTTTAAAAAATCTACTGAATTCATATGCTCTTAATAGGATATACTGCAGAAGGCAATTACAGAATTACCCAGACATTTAGAATTAAATAACTTTTACCAGAAGCTCACTTTGGTAAGGCTGATATAAAGATAAGTTTCTGACAACAAATGAAAGATTTAGAAATTTATTGTAATAACAAAATATATAAAAAGATCTACAAAAAAACTGAATGGTTTTGGATAACTTAGAAACAATTTGTTTATGGTCACTGACCACAAATGTAGTTATTTTCCAGCTTTTCCACTAAATCTACTTACAATTTTGAAATAATATCTCTATTTTCATATTTTCATAAAATACAGAGTTTAGAGAACAACAGTTTTGTAACTTCTGAAAAATGTTAATTTAATGGTAAATTCCTAGCAGCCTAGAGTAAAAGAATCCAAATTCCATGTGCTTATTAAGAGACTGTTAAACATCAGGCTTTGTACCAGGCCAATTCCTAGGTAGCTGGGGGTATTTGAACATATGCCTCAAATTTTGAACGTCACATTTCTGATTTTTTTTTTTTTTTATATTTAAAATAAGATGGTGACTGTCAGCTTGTGAGATTGTGGGGTGTCCACACGTGAGAAAGAATAAATGAAGCACATTCTCTGTATTTTCACACAAGGGCACCTCTTTTGATCACAATTAGCATATTTACTTTCCTGAAACCATTGTTGGAGATTCCAATCCAATTCTGAATGAGTGTTTGTGTACAGGGAAGATTATTCCCTCTTTGAAATCACCTATAATTCTCCCTTTGGCCCTGTGTTTCCTCATTCTCTACCTCGTGAGTTCTGCCACCCGCTCCAGTTCCTCAGCCCCATTCCTCTCCCCTCCAAGGCTCACGGTTGTCGTTCATGTGGAGCTATTGTAACTGCCTCTCTGCTGCCCTTTGTCCCTCTCCCCAGAGTACGTGTGTATCTATTGGGATCGACATCCTGGTCCCCACACTGACCTCCATGGGTGAATTGGGATGGGTGCTTCCCTTCACATCATTGGACAGCCTCTCCTCCCACTCCTTCCTTCTTCCAGACAGGTGAGGCTCAATTTCCCACAACCTCCTCCCTAGATGAAGCCACTTTCTTGGTCCAGCCTCACACATTTCTCTGTTTATAACCTTTAATTCAGTCCACACAGATCTCTTCAAACGGGGCTGGGGTGGTGTGTCTCACCCTTGCTGAACAAGCCCCTCCCGGGTAGAAGTGGCAGAGCTCCCTCCCTGCTGCTGTGCTTCAAATATTTGGCTTTCTATGTACTCCTCAAAATATGTATCTTCTATATTCATGCCTCCCCCTCCCCCAGGGAAAGTACAGGGAACAAGTCCTTCTTCTAAGATGTGTGGATTCAACCCCACGCCTCCTGCCCACAGCCCCCAGCTGAACTATTCTTTTCTGCTGATGCTTTGCCTATGATCTGATCATCAGCTCCAGCTGCTATAACAAAATACCCCAGACTGAGTGGGGTAAACAACAGACATTATCTCTGACAGATACGGAGGCTGGAAGCCCAAGGTCAAAGTGTCAGCGGGGCTGGGTTCTGGTGAGAGCCCCCTTCCTGGCTTGTCAACAGCCTCCTTCCCTCTGTGTCCTCACTTGGGAAAGAGAGCTCTTTCTCTCTTCCTTCTTATAAGGACACTAACCCCATTATGAAGGTCCTTTATTACCAGATCTAACCCTATTTACCTCCCAAAGGCCCTGACTCAAAACACCGTCACATTTGTGGTTAGGACTTCAACATAAGAATTTGTGGAGGACACGCAAATTCGGTCCATGACACATCCCAAGCTGGCTCCCTGCCCTTAGACACGATGCTTTAATTCTATCCATGGGATTTCATGGTGCTCTTTCCTCATTGCTCAGTGGTTGTTGGTTATCTCTGCTTGTCCTCACTTCTAGGTTTCAGGACCCTATTCAAGGGCCATGCTTTCTGCACCCAGCAGAGAAGACCATGAAGAAAGAGCCTGCACTTTCTTAGGCTGTGACATCAGCTCAGCAGAGGCCGCACACCCACAGCCCCACAGGGAGAACTGTTGACACCCAAGGCATTGTGACAACCACCCATGGCGTCCAGAATGCCCCTGCTGCTTCCTGTTGTTCTAGCTTTCTGATTCTCCGTCAGGGTCCTGATTCAATGACTCCTCTCCCATCTCTGGTCAATGAGCTTGGTATTTGGATTTAATTTCTTCAAGTTGGAGCCTTACACATCCCTGGAAGCAGTTGACTTGGCTGCCACCAGGATTCCATCATCTATTTCTCTGTTTCTGCTCCAGCTCTTAAATTCACCATAAGTCCAGCTCCAGAAGCTGTGAATCCAGCTTCAGGAGGCAGCAGGGTGGCTGGTAGTCCCTTCCAAAATGTAGTTCAGATCTTGGTGGTGACAAGTGAGCTAGAGGGCAGTATTTGGGGTTACTCTGCCCCTCACACCCTGCTGGTACTGGGCTCTTTAAATTCGAACAGAAGCCCTCGTCGGCAATTATTGCAGTTTCCCGGTCCATCTGGTTTGAATGGATCCTTTCAGTTTTGATTCACCCAGGCAGATGAAATCTCAGTGGTTTCAATATCTCATATTGGCAGGGCCAGCCTGACTTGAGGATGGAGCCAGCGCTCTCCCATCTGGTCTGATTTCAGAGGCATTGGTGGGGACCAGACACGCCCCTAGCTTCACTCCTTCCCCACGTCCATCATGATTCTGTGTTTTCTGATTGTGCCTGAGGTTCAGTGTAAGAACCTCAGCCCTTGGGTTTAATGATCAGTGAAGATGCATATCCCGTTGGGAAACACACATCACGGAGTTATCAGCTCTTTATACCATCCTGAGAATTAAGAACCTGTGGGCATTTGATTTCCGCTTACTTACACAGTCTCCCCTTTTCCATGTGGATCTGATGACGCTACAATACAATCTGGTAACAAGGTGAAATAAACACATTTAAAATATGGAAAGTGATGATAAATGTAAAAGTGACTAAACAAAATGAAGAAGGTTGTTATATAAAAAAGGCTTCTTTATGTGGCCATTTTAAGAGTCATGTAATTTAGACACATCCAACTTGGGAATTGACATAATTATTTCCATTTTACAGAAGAAGAAATTGAGGCTCTTAGAGCTCTAATGAATTGCCTTAAGTCATCTATTTAGTATATGACAGAGAATATTGACACCCAGGTCTGTCTAGTTCCCCAGTACTTTCCTATGTAGTATGCTACTTGCTTTCAAAACACAGCTCTGGAAGTCAAATCTGTCCCCTTCACAGTTTTACCTGAAACCAGCCCTGGATATAAAAGGAGGAAGGTGTTTAAAAAGGAGGAAGGAATGAGCTCAATTTGGCAGATATTTCTAGTATATATTCTTAAAAGGAGCTGTAATCTCATCTGCACAAGTAATGCTGAGGAATTAGTCTTGCTTCATCAAAAGAAACAGCACGCGACTGATGGGGGACACAGGTACATTGCATTTCTATCAGAGCATGGTTTCTAATGCTGCAGCATTAGTCACATTTACACTGTCTGACTTTTTTTTTTTTTTTTCCAAAATGCCTCATTTAAATGCTGACAGATCCGTTGGCATCATGAATGTCTTTGCTATGTAATCAGGAAATGGTGTGACTTGTGAAAACGTGGTCTATAAAACTGCTGTTACTCCGACTAATTCCACGGTAGCATTTGATGGACAATAAGGACTTATGCAAAAGGTGATATCTGTTGAGATTGGGGCGGAGTTCAATGTGGTGTGTTGTTATTTAGATGATATTTAAAATCTTTTTTGCTCATTGCACTCTAAAAACTGAGAAAGCAGCCCTTGAGAATGGAGAAACAACCTGTATCCTGGCCAAATCCTCCCTTTCAAGGTAGCTTGGGTTGATTCTATTTTCCTCTTGATCTCCAAATAAATTTCCATTTTTTAGCAAAAAATCCACAATGCTGAATTTTGTACATCTGGGAAAGAAAAGGTTATGGATATGTCCCTCCCATCCCCAAGTAGCACATTTGTTTTTTAAATTTATTTATTTGTTTTTGGCTGCGATCGGTCTTTGTTACTGTGCACGGGCTTTCTCTAGTTGTGGCGAGCGGGGGCTACTCTTCGTTGTGGTGCACGTGCTTCTCATTGCTGTGGCTTCTCTTGTTGCAGAGTACAGGCTCTAGGCATGCAGGCTTCAGTAGTTGTGGCACGTGGGCTTCAGTAGTTGTGACGCATGGCTTAGTTGCTCTGCAGCATGTGGGATCTTCCAGGACCAGGGATTGAACCCGTGTCCCCGGCATTGGCAGGCGGATTCTTAACCAGTGTGCTACCAGGGAAGTCCCAGCACGGTTTTTTTTTGTTTTGTTTTGTTTTGTTTTTTAATTTTTTGGCTGCGTTGGGTCTTCCCTGCTGCATGCAGGCTCTCTCTAGCTGCAGAGAGCGAAGGCCACTCCCAGATGCAGTGCGCAGGCCCCTCATTGCAGTGGCCCCCCCTATTGGGGGGCACGGGCTCCAAGCGTGTGGGCTTCAGTAGTTGTGGCGCACGGGCCCAGCCACTCCACAGCACGTGGGATCCTCCCAGACCAGGGATCAAACCCGTGTCCCCTGCACTGGCAGGCAGACTCCCAACCACTGCGCCACCAGGGAAGTCCCAGCACGTTTGTTTTGATGTTAAAATACTGAAATGCATATGATGGCTCATCACGGGACATCCAGGGGGTTTGGGAAGGGTAATTTACTTGAATTTTCTTATGGTCTTTCATGATTCCTATGAGCTCAAAATCCTTTAGAGAGGAATTCCTCAGCTAGGGACAGGCAACTGGTGACAATTTCAGCCGCAGATCTCCTTCCTGGTGGAAGACGTCAGCCGTCGTTCTGTGTCCTGGAGGGCAGCCTCTGAGGATGGGGCTGGTTCGCCTGTGCTTTTGGTGATCCTGGCTTAGCAGGAACAGTGAGCTGGCTCTTGGCTCAGGTCACACGTCTGCAGGGGTGGGTCACTTACTGCTGGTTCAGAACTTGTGGCTGGAGTGGAATGTACTTCTTGTTATTAGCCAACAGCTCCCTTGGCTCTTTTCCTTTACTCACCCGAAAACAATTGCCACTCCAGAGATGTCTCCATAATGGACACATCCTAGCCCTCTCACACACTAGGAATACGAATGTCCATTAAAAGAAATCTAAAATAAAATCTGTCACTTTTAAAGAAAATACAGAACTGGCCCTTGGTAGCAATAGATTATCAACTGGGTGTGACTCTTGTCCAAGAAGCCACTAAGACTTGTGTTCATCACTGTGTTTGTGTGTGTGTGTGTGTATTCTGATTAGTTTGATATTTTTCTCTTTCTTTGAATCTAATCATTTCCCTAAAAACAAGAAAACAGGCCCCAAATGGAGTTACTTTTGCAAAGTCCCACATCTCCAAACAGAGACTTAATTACAATTTCAGCTCTTCCAGAAATGGAATCTCAAACCAATCAATCAGGAATCAACTGATCAGCACTAGTTAGGTCACTTGCCGGCTAGACCCGAGCCATCCCCTAAAGGAAAGGAACTTTGCAGTAACCAACCTGCTTTTTTGCCCACTGCAGCTTCCTCGTCCCCGCTCCCTCTGCCTGTGAAAGCCTTTCATTCGGTAAAGCTCCTCGGAGTTCCTTTCTATCTGCTACATTGGGATTGGTTCAGATTGATTTTTGCTCAAACTCTTAAAGTTGTTAATATGCCTCAGTTTCTCTTTTAACAATTTCAACCATACCAGTGAAGATGACATTACTTTCTTCCTTCCTTTTATGTTACAAAGAAGTCATGAAATACTGGTATCACATCTCTGAGATTATTATTTGACCAATGAATAAGCATCTCTCACCCCTTTCTACAACATGTCCAGGAACATGGGTGTGTGAACAGGGAAATCTTTTCCTCCTGAGGGAAAGCAGTCACCGTGAGACAACTGTTATCTGTTGAGTGCCTACAAGTGCCAGTCTTGTGAGGTAAGCACATGGCATAACTGATTCCTTTCTTAGGTGAGGACACGGTGGGTCGGCAAGTTTCACTAACGTTATCATATGTCCACAGCATGTAACTGCAGAGTCTGGGTTTAAGACTGTTTCTCAGTGCTCGGCATTAATGGCCTCCTCAAGTATCCTGCCGAGTGTCGGTGAACCTGTGAGCCTGAATCTTAGCAATCTGTCAGTGAGTCCACACCTGGCCACTTCACCTCAGAGAGTGTTTTTAAATGCACAAGGCATAGGCTCTTGGTGCCTCCTTGATTTTAATATCTTGATTAAACAAGATACTTAATTCAAGTCTGAAGCGATTCACCGAAGCAATGAGTTTGATTCTGATTTAAAATGTCTCGCCATCTCCATTTGGGTTTAATGCTCCCTGTGGATTCACAGAATTGCAGGGACACAGAGGTGTACAAGTTGTGTGAGATGAAGCTCGTGCTGCTTAAATTACTGCTCTGTGACTTTGACATTATATATACTGGTGCCTTTTCTTTGCAATAGTCTTCTTTTGTGCCATACTTAAAAGTACCCTTTGCTGGGCTATAAACTACTACTTAATTTTATTAGTCTTCTTCAGAAGGTGTTAAGGGGACAACAGTATCCTTTTTTTCCCCTTGTCCAGAGGCAGCTATGCACAGTACTTGATAAAAGCAAATAAATGATGAGTGAAAAAAATTCATGGAAAATGAGGTCTGAAATGTCATTTTTTTTACCTATATAGGAAAAATCATCTTTTGCACTATTCGTTTGAAAATATATATTATATGCATAGTTTAATAAAAAATAGAAAATATCTAAATGCCAAATATATATTAACTTGAAAGGTTGTTTTTAGACTTCTCCCCAGCATAGTAAAAGGGAAAGAACATGGTTATTTAGTTAAAACCTACTGGGCTTCAAATAGTGGTTCTAGTAAAAACTAGCATTGTCACCCCAGGGAATTTACATAACCTATTCTAGGCACATTTTATCCAATTGTAAAAGAGGACGAGGATTACCTAAGTTAAGGTCTTCCCTGACCACTCTGTGCCCCTCTCCTCCACGCTGCTTTAACAGTATGTACATTCCTATATAATATCACTGATCCCAGGATATTATCATTGGAATTGTGAGCTTGGTACAGAGTTCTCAAACATCTACAACTGAATTTAATTTGTATCACGATAGACATTTTACCTGATTACCTAGAACTTAATAAGCATAAAGTCAAATAATTTCAATCAATTCAGTTTTCTTGCTCAGGACTAAATTTTCTACTTCTGTCCCATGTCCTCTGATTTGCAGCAGACTTTGGCTTGAGTGTGGTAGAGAGCTGATAGGAGAGTGGGGTGACCCTCAGGGACTTCCCTTAGGTTCTGCTGAAGTATACAACAGGCGTGCCATGACTCACATAGCAAGAGCAGGTTTGGTATAATGTTGTGTGTCAGAAATGTTACAGGAGTTGGCTGCAAAACAAGTAGCATATGTGAAAGTGGGAAGTATGTGGTACACAGGTAAGGGATGATGTGTATCAGAGTTGAATTTTGATGAGTAGGAGAGTGCCTAAAAGTTTGGGCACATAAACCTAAAATTAAAGGAAACTCCAATTTTGAGAGCGTGACAGTACCATGCAGCAACACAAAATGTGGTTCTAGTAATAATTGTTTCAGGCCATGGATCTTAGTAGTTGTAACCCTGTAAGTATCTAGCATATGAACTTACTGCAATCCACAGAAAATGATTCATTCTGTAGCCTCTGGATAGTAAAGACCTAGAATTGACTTTGAAGTGGTGAATCTTATCATAAATGAATTCTTCTGATCAGGTAGCTTTTGGTCACTCAGAATTCACTTTGAATGTATTCTATTGAAAGTTCCTGTAAAATACTGAAACCTGGGTGATCACTGTAACCTCAAAAAGCTTGTGTGCTGAATAAAATCGCAGATTTAGCAATTTTCCTCATTGTTCCACAATCACAGACACATCATATAGAGAAAGGCAGCAAATACCAGACGAGTCCATTTCTCCTTTTGGCTCTTCAATCAGGTTGGCATTTTGTAAACCATCAGTTTTCTAGGGAGACCCCTCAAGAACTCATTCTGTTCTGAAGATGCATCCCCAGCTGATGTTCATTCAACGTGTTCCCGAAACAAAATGTGACAGGAGACACAAGTAGAAAGAAAAGGGAGAAGACAAGACAGAAAGACTTGGCTGTTTAGGAAAATCTTTTTCATTTAAAAGGACCATTGGAATCAGATTTGCTTTTCCACTGGCCTACCAAACCCAATCATATTTGCAAAATTTATATCTCTCTTCCAAATTAGCATCAACAATAATAAATGAAAAGTGTACAAAATCCCTGTGTAATTGGCAGGTTATGCTGAATCTCCACAATACTTTATATCAGTTAATTTTTGCTATACAATAAACCACCTAAAACTAAGTGGTGTAAAACCACATCATGTAATAGTATTATTAGTCACGATTTGGTGGGTTGGTTGGAGGATGGCTGATCTAGAACGGGCACAGCAGGTGACTCTGCTGAGGCAGTGCTTCTCCAATTGTTTTTTGTTTTGTTTTGTTTTTTTAACATCTTTATTGGAGTATAATTGCTTTACAATGGTGTGTTAGTTTCTGCTTTATAACAAAGTGAATCAGTTATACGTATACATATGTCTCCATATCTCTTCCCTCTTGGGTCTCCCTCCCTTCCACCCTCCCTATCCCACCCCTCTACGTGGTCACAAAGCACTGAGCTGACCTCCCTGTGCTATGTGGCTGCTTCGCACTAGCTATCTATTTTACGTTTGGCAGTGTATATGTGTCCATGACACTCTCTCACTTTGTCCCAGCTTACCCTTCCCCCTCCCCATATCCTCAAGTCGATTCTCTAGTAGGTCTGTGTCTTTTTTCCTGTCTTGCCCCTAGGTTCTTCATGACCAGTTGTTTTTTGTTTGTTTGTTTGTTTGTTTTTAGATTCCATATATATGTGTTAGCATACGGTATTTGTTTTTCTCTTTCTGACTTACTTCACTCTGTATGACAGACTCTAGGTCCATCCATATCACTACAAATAACTCAAATTCGTTTCTTTTTATGGCTGAGTAATATTCCATTGTATATATGTGCCACATCTTCTTTATCCATTCATCTGTTGATGGACAGATTGCCAACAAACACATGAAAGAATGCTCAACATCATTAATCATTAGAGAAATGCAAATCAAGACTACAATGAGATATCATCTCACACCAGTCAGAATGGCCATCATCAAAAAATCTACAAACAAAAGAAGCTGGAGAGGGTTTGGAGAAAAGGGAACCCTCTTGCCCTGTTGGTGGGAATGTAAATTGATACAGCCACTATGGAGATCAGTATGGAGGTTCCTTAAAAAACTAAAAATAGAACTACCATTTGACCCAGCAATCCCACTACTGGGCATACACCCTGAGAAAACCATAATTCAAAAAGAGTCATTTACCAAAATGTTCATTGCAGCTCTATTTACAATAGTCTCCAATTGTTTTTAATCATCCTTCTGAGATGAGCAGAGCAGCCCAGGTGTGTTGAACTTCTCACAGGTTTGGCAGAAGTGAGAGAGGGCAAGTGGAACACATGAGGCTTCTTAAAGTCTCCGCTTGGTACTGACACACTGTGACTTCCTTCTTATTCTACTGATCAAAGCAAGGCACAAGACAAAGCCCCAAATCAAACGATAGGGAAATGTATTCCACTTTTATGGGAGGAACTCCAAATTACACACCAAAGGGCATAGATTCAGGAGAGGTGAGAAATCAAATTAGTGTCGGTAATGAGATCTAGAATATTCTTATGTGAAAAAATGGTACATGATCATCAAAAAAGAGCACTAATCATAAGTAAGTCTTCCAACTAAGGAAATGTATCCTAACACTTTGGGAAACCGCATCACAATCAGCTCAGGAAGCCACAGAGGAGCGGGAGAGGTGGTGGTGAAAGTTGGATGGCAGTCTCTGATACAGATGCAGAGAATTTTGCAGGAAAGGAAAACAAAAACCCGACAGACGAAAACCAGCAGCCTCACAACACTTGTGACAGTTCCAGGGAAAGAGCTCGTTATTTTGTGACACGGTTAGTGGAAAATAGTCAGGAGTTGAGGCCATCTGAAAGACAGGGCAGCTGTGGAAGGGAATTCACCATTAGTGACATCAGGGATCAAAAAGCTTTGTGGTCTTTCCAGCAGGTGAGTGTAGCAGTGCAGAAAGAATAGAAGAGGCAAGCTCATATGGAGATCGCAGGCAGGCAGACGGCTTCAGGAGAGTTTGCTATTTATACTTGTTTAGCACATGCTGTATGGCAGGCAGTTTATATGTTATTTCTCAAGTCCCTCAAAAACACTTTGAGGCGAGCATTCTTACTCCATCTTAGAAGTGATGTTGCAGGAGCCCATTGCAGGGCTAAGTAACTTAGAACCACGAACCTGTTAGGCTGTAAAGCAAATGCAAATTCATATGAATTTGATTCCAAAGCTCATAGTTGGATTCAGTGTCAGAGCCCTAGACACAGAACAAGTGGGGCTATCTCTCTGGTCTGAATGTTTGTATCCCCCCCAAATTCCTATGTTGCCGTCCTAATCCCCAATGTGATGGTAGTAGGAGGTGAGGCCTTTGGGAAGTGATTATGTCATGAGGGCGGAGTCCTCATGAATGGAGTTACCGCTCTTATAAAAGAGACCTCAGAACTCCCTTACTCCTTTCACATGGTGAGACACAGCGAGAAGACTGTGACCCAGAAGAGCGCCCTTTTATGTTCACAATCATGTCTTCTGTTGAAATATTGAAAAAAAATATGCTTGCCTTTTTTTCTTGTTTTATTGCATTTACTAGGTCTTTCAGTACCACGTTGAATAAAAGTGTTTATAGCAGACATCCTTGCCTTGTTCCTGATTTTTGGAAGAATGTGTCCAGTCTCTAACATTAAGGATGTTGTTATTTATAGGTTCTTTGTTCTTGCCGTTTATCAATTTGAGGAATTTTCTATTCCTGTTTCTTAAGAGGGCGTGGATTTTGTCAAACTTTTTTTTTTTTACATCAATGGTTATAATCATAATTTTCTCTTTTATATTCTGTTAAGATTGTAAATTACACAGATTGGTCAAATCTTGTATTGCTGGAATAAACTCTACTAGATCATAATACATTATTGATGTTTTAAATTACTGGCCATATATTAGATTTTTTGTTATATTTATTAGGGTGAGGCTATTTTTATAACAAAGTGCCTCAAAGATACAGTGGCTTTAAGAATAGTGAATTTATTTTTCTCTTATGTAGTAGTAAGGTGGATGTCTTAGGCTGGGTTGCGTTTTGTGTGTTGCAGGAAGTCACCTGCATGTGGTCCAAGTCTCCCTTCCAGCATCCAGGATGGCAATACTCTCACTCACATGATTGAACCTGAGTTGCCTCTATATCCAGGTTCCCCACATCTGGGTTGCATTCAATTGAAAAAAGTAAAAGTGGAAGAACATGAAAGAGATATAAATTTACAGTGGTAAGTCACAAGGGTCATAGTGGTATACATCATATATGTTTAAATTTTATTGAAAATTTAATCTTTTCCATATATATCTACAGAGGAGATTGGAGAGGGAAATGTAATCATCTGTACAGGAAGAAGGGAAAAACAAATTTTGGTGGACAGGTAACAGTATCTGAAACACTATTCTCTGCCCTTGTTCTCTTAATTTTATTGTATTATGCCCATAGCACGTTGTCTGTGTAATAGACATATATATATTTTTTTAATTTATAAAGGCTCTAATGACTTGAAATTTGATTATTTAAATCATTTAAACTCTCCTTATATTTTTCTTCCTGATCAATTTGTGAGAAGCATATATTAAAATATTTAAATAAAAATATAGATATATTTATTTCTCTATAAATTTCTGTTGTCACTTTATAAAGTTTAAGTCTATATTATTTGAGGCATATACATTCTTAGCAGTTATAACTTCTTTTTTTTTACCAATATAAAATGCTCCTATTTGTCACTGATGTATTTTAGGTTTTGCTAAAACAGAAGGATTAAATAAGATACAGATTCTCACAATATAATGCCTAAAGTGTCCAGGCTTCAGTTAAAAATCACAGGTCATATGAAGTACCTAAAAGATCTCAACCTGAATGAGAAAAAGACAATGAATACATGTGGGAAAAAAAGGAAGAGATAATGTTAGAATTATCTGATCAAGATGTTAAAGTAGCCATCATTAAAACACTTTGATGACCGATTACAAACATGCTTGAAAAACATGAAAAAATAGAACCTCAATAAGAAATAGAAAGTCTCCGAAAAAAAAAAAAAGTTGAAGATATAAAGGAGAGCCAGATGGAAATCCAGAAAGTTTTAATTTTTCATTTTTCAAGACAATAACTGAAATATTTTAAAATGAAAGTCTTTAAGTTTGTAATGTACCTCCCAAAAATAAGTAAAAGGATTTCTACTATTTTAAGAATACACATCTCTCTTCTATCATTTGCAGAATTTTTCTACTTTTGTATAGCATGTGGTTACTCTGCATTTAAACGTATATTAAACTGGCTACAGAGTTTTGGTTTCTAAAAGATGGATAATTGGCATAGATACTAGAACTCCATTCTCTAAAATTAACCTTGGAGAAACTAAAAAATACACAAAGAAGAAGAAGAGGCTGTTACCTGGTATACTTGTGGAGACATGGCACCCACCAGAGAGTTTAGTAACAAGATCAGAGGAGGACTGGGAATTCTTTCACCATGCTATTGTTGCCTCTGCCCTGTGACACTGAGAGTAACTTTGCCTACCTTTTGCCACTGAAGGCAGAAATCAGCAGCAGTAACTCACAGTGGAACTCTTCCCTTTCTTCTCTCTCTCTCTTTCTTTTCATAATTTTATTTCTTTCTAATTTTACCTCTGGGTTGATATTGCAATCTCATTAATTAATTCAGAATTTTTTTTCAACTTTAACTAGTTTGGGTAGACAGAATTCTGCAATCCCTCAAAAAGTTGCAAAACACTTCTTTCAACTAATCTCTTGATTGCCTGGTAAAGAGCTTTATTATTTTCCTGGTTTCCTAACCCTAACCTTAACCCTACTGATATTACAAGTCTTCTCTTCCAGAATTCTTCTCATTAAATGAACTGCATTTTTACCCTATAATATCCCTGTATGACTGAAGGGTCAGATAGCTAATCTTCTAGCCGTCAATTTACATTCAATCAAAACTAGCATAATTATTGCTTTTTTTAAAATTCCATTGACAATTTTTTAAGTGCCTGAGGTATTTCTTGTAGCCTTTGTTCTAGGCACTGAAAGTACAAAGGTAAGCAAAACAGACACAGTCTTTACCCAAGCAGACTGACAGCCCAGCTGGGGAGACTGACAATCAGTAGTTCAAAAAAATTATACTGAGGAGTCTAAGAAAGCGTGCTTGGGAGACAGAAGGAAGAGAGTGTGAGATTTTGCACACACTCTACCCTCTTGGTGCTTTATATTCTATTCTTTATCCCTTTGTCTATCCTCAAATATTACCATATGCTGCATTTTCCCTTGTACCTTTCTTTTTCTTTTCCAACCCATGTTAATATTTTTAGACTCAGAATTTCGAATTGAAAGGACCTGGAGAAATTTTCCTCATTTGAGAGTAGCAGAGAGGCCAAAAGAATCAAGTGACTTGCTCCAAGTTTCCCTGACTACGCAAAGGCAGACTGACTTCGTAGTTCCCCCAGTCTCCTGCCCCTGCCTACTGTTCTTGGCCTCCTGTCTCGGAGCACTGGTGAAGTATAATCTGGCTTACCTATCTATTTATTTGCCACTTATTATTACTGCCCTGTACAGTTAGCTATCCATCATGTGTACTTCCCTCAGTTGTACCAGAAGTGTCTTGAACACAAGAACATCCTTCTTTTCTTCTCTTCAATGTACCCAGCTGCCAGAGAATCTCTTACTCCCTTCTGGGGCTTTTCTAGCTTTCAGAAAGGTTTGGATTTGCTTCCAGGTTTAGTACTTACTTGGGCAAAGGACTTACCCTTTTGAGTCCCAGTTTCCTCATCTGTAAAATAGAGATAATAAAAGAATCTACCTTATTTATTTATTTACAAATGAGATCATACATGTAAAGTTCATGGTTCAATGCCAGACATTCTAGAAGTGTTCAATGATTAGCAGGGAATTCTGTTGATGCCTTTTAATTCCCTCCTTTGTTCATTCAATTCCTTTCACAAGGAATGACCTCCAATTTCACATGTTATCTTGTGATTAAAACCTGACATTTTTCTACCCAATCCTCCTGGTTGCAATTAATGATAACTTTCTTACTACTCACACCACATTTTTCTTGAACTTTTATTAATTCACAGAGTTTATTCTGCTTTATCTGTGTCATCTACCTACACTAAATTGTGAGGAATTCAAGGTCAGAACATGTAAACTGTGTCTCTCAACATTACTTTAGCATCACTTAATATTTTTCACAGAATAAATACTAAATACATACTTCCATAATAATAACATATTATATAATTCATTCATTTAATTATCCATGAAACATTTTTAGAATATTTACATTGTTCCACTTTCTGTACTGTTGCTCAGCACAGAATTAGGAACATAAAAGGATCCTGATCAACTGTTTTCTTTAAATAAATAAATGGTAGAATTAATAATAAAGCCAAATTGTGCAGGCTCAACTTGGTAGCTAACTGTCAAGCCCAGATCTTGGTCTGAAAGGTGAAAGTGGTCCAAGATTCTGAAGGCATCTAGATTTGACTTCCAACCTCCACACTCAGTGGAGCTGCCATGTCTGAGAACAGAGAAATCTCGCCACAACTCTCTGGATTGAGACATGAAATACTCATGGAAGATGAAGGCCTTTCACAGCTCATTCAAGTCCTTGCAAAGATCTGGGGAAGTTGCTTCATTTGCAAATACTTTCTCCCATTCTGAGGGTTGTCTTTTCATCTTGTTTATGATTTCCTTTGCTGTGCAAGATTTTAAGTTTCATTAGGTCCCATTTGTTCATTTTTGTTTTTATTTCCATTTCTCTAGGAGGTGGGTCAAAAAGGATCTTGCTGTGATTTATGTCAAAGAGTGTTCTGTCCAGGTTTTCCTCTAAGAGTTTTATAGTGACTGGCCTTACATTTAGGTCTTTAATCCATTTTGAGTTTATTTCTGTGTATGGTGTTAGGGAGTGTTCTAATTTCATTCTTTTACATGTAGCTGTCCAGTTTCCCCAGCACCACTTATTGAAGAGGCTGTTTTCTCTCCATTGTATATTCTTCCCTCCTTTATCAAACATAAGGTGACCATATGTGCATGGGTTTATCTCTGGGCTTTCTATCCTGTTCCATTGATCTATATTTCTGTTTTTGTGCCAGTACCATACTGTCTTGATTACTGTAGCTTTGTAGTAGAGTCTGAAGTCCAAGAGTCTGATTCCTCCAGCTCCATTTTTCTTTCTCAAGATTGCTTTGGTTATTCAGGGTCTTTTGTGTTTCCATCCAAATTGTGAAATTTTTTGTTCTAGTTCTGTGAAAAATGCCATTGGTAGTTTGATAAGGATTGCATTGAATCTGACAAAGGATTAATCTCCAAAATTTACAAGCAGCTCATGCAGCTCAGTATCAAAAAAAAAAAACAACCCAATCTAAAAATGGGCAGAAGACCTAAACAGGCATTTCTCCATAGAAGATATACAGATTGCCAACAAGCACATGAAAGAATGCTCAGCATCACTAATCATTAGAGAAATGCAAATCAAAACTACAATGAGGTATCACCTCAAACCAGTTAGAATGGCCATCATCAAAAAATCTACAAACAGTAAATGCTGGGGAGAGTGTTGCAAAAAGGGAACCTTCTTGCACTGTTGGTAGGAATGTAAATTGATACAACCACTATGGAGAAAAGTATGGAGGTTCAGTAAAAAACTAAAAATAGAACTACCATACGACCCAGCAATCCCACTACTGGGCATATACCCTGAGAAAACCATAATTCAAAAAGAATCATGTACCACAATGTTCATTGCAGCACTGTTTACAATAGCCAGGACATGGAAGCAACCAAGTGTCCATCGACAGATGAATGAATAAAGAAGATGTGGCACATATATACAATGGAATATTACTCAGCCATAAAAAAAACAAAATTGAACTATTTGTAGTGAGGTGGATGGACCTGGAGTCTAACATAAAGAGTGAAGTAAGTCAGAAAGAGAAAAACAAATACTGTATGCTAACACATATATATGGAATCTAAAAAAAAAAAAAAATGGTTATGAAGAACCTTGGGGCAGAACAAGAATAAAGACACAGATGTAGACAATGAACTTGAGGACATGGGGAGGGGGAAGGGTAAGCTGGGATGAAGTGAGAGAGTGACATGGACTTATATATACTACTAAATGTAAAATAGATAGCTAGTGGGAAGCAGCCGCATAGCACAGGGAGATCAGCTCAGTGTTTTGTGACCACCTAGAGGGGTAGGATAGGGAGGGTGGGAGGGAGATGCAAGAGGGAGGAGATATGGGGATATATGTATATGTATAGCTGATTCACTTTGTTATTAAGCAGAAACTAACACACCATTGTAAAGCAATTATACTCCAATAAAGATGTTAAAAAAAAAATTAGGGGAAGTAAGCTGGTTACTGCCCTTGTGATGATATATACCCTTCTTACCATAGAGACACACATTGTCTGTACTAGCCTATTCAGAACTTTTTATGAACATTAAATTGTTCTCCCTCTATAAATGCTAAATCCTCCTGGCTAGAGAGAAAAACCATAAATCACCAAAACAAACTAGGAAAATAGAAGAAAAAGAGAAAGAACTCTTCTTTTAATGTCTTAAAACACCTTCTTGTATTTCACCTCTGTGGTCTGTTTCTGTTTTTGAGTTCAGCTTTGGTTATAGACCCATGAGGTATTGGTTTTATAGTTTTTGCTAAGCCCTGTGTCATCATTTGCAGGCCCAGACATCAGCATGATTTAAGTAGAGAATTAGTCTGGTAAGCATATCATCAACTTAGGCTCAAGAATAAATATCAAGGGGAGTAGCCCTATAAAAAGCAAATTGCTTTTAACTGCCTAAAGAAGTCTATACAGAAAAGACTTTTTTGTACATCTGTAAAGACTCTTTTTCTCTGTTTATCTTATTCCATTTTCTGTTACATGACTTTCTCACAGCTTTTTATGATGGGCATATGTGTATATTTAAAATGTGCTAACGCATACTTAAACACCCCAATGTGTTACATTGTGGTATGCATTCAAACTTCCATTAAAATAGTGACTACAAAAGGCTAACTACTAAAAAATTCCCAAATTCAGAATTAGCTAAGTCTTGTAGAACTAAAGTTATCTTCTGGCAGTAAACAAGAAATATTCCAGGAAAATATTAATGTTTGCAGAATCTTCCCCTGCCAGCTGAATGAGCTTTTCCCTTTGCTCCTTTGACTTACAGGAGCTGAAAATGAAGGACACGTTTCAAGGCAGACAATTGACAATAGTGCCCGTGATGAGCCTTTGTCTCAGAAAGCCTTTCTAGGTTATGTCTTGGCCACATTCTTCTCATGTGTATACACTGGGCTTCCTCAGAAAGCAGTGATGTCAGGATGACCTTGGCCTTCTTTTGTCTTTGCATCCTTGCCTCTCAGCTAAGACTTCATCCCCAGTTGCTGAGATGAGGTTTCAGCAGCATCAGGGAACAGAACGGCAAGGCTGAGAGGAAGACCCTTTGTCTGTTTTTGTGAGGAAGAGGCAGCGAAGAAATTAACTTCCTCACTTGTAGAGTGCAAATGATAATGGTGACTTACATCAGTGTGTTGTTATGAAGAATAACTGGGAAAGGATAGTACATTCAATGAGAAATGTTTATTAATTAAATGATGACAAATGTTGCTTAGAAACTAGCAATTTTTTCTTGGTTGGCAGGACAATGGGTCATTTTCTTTTTTCTTCTCTTGGTTTTGCAAGATTCATTACCAGCAAGGAAATATGTGACTCCTCCTTTTGTCAATTTATTTTTCTAGCCCCATGAAATGCGGCTCTCAATGGCAGTGGCCAACTACATAATCAAACTTATAATTGTATGAAAGGACGCCCTTCAATGCCAAAGACAAGCACGCAGGGCTCCATGGAAACCCAGAGGAGGGTAGAGCACTTGTCTCCATGATGCCTGGCAATAGCGTTTGTGGCAGGGAGCCATCTGACGTAGTAGTTCACAGCCAAAGTACCAACATTCTCTTAACTGCAGGGTGGGAATTGGAAAATCACAGCACACAAGATTTCATTGTAATGTCGTAGACCTGGCCCCATTTGTCAGAGGCTAAGGTGCTGGTGTTATTGACAGTATTGAAACAGTGTGAGAATTTCATTTACAAAGGAAATGCAGATCTAGCCAACACCTGAGGCTCAGAGAGTGCCTCACAGCCCAGACCCAGGCTCCCAGGGAGCAGGAGTCAATGTCCCGCATGGGGTAGAGACTCAGTCATCGAAAGTGCTTTCCTGGTCCACCATTTTTCTCTCTGCAATAGCACCTTTCTTGTTCTCTTGGCTTCACTGTCTCACTGTCTGAACCTCTGTTGATCAACTACTCTTTACTGAGGGCCTCCTAGGAGTCGGGCACTCACTGCACGAGCTCCAGCCAACATTTGCAGAGTGGTCCAGGGTCTTCTATTTATGCAACCACTTGCTTCATTCATGTCATTCCCTCCTGTTGCTCCTCCACTGTTTCTTCTCCAATTCTTCTCATTCTTCTTAAGCTTGATTGTTTTGTTTTTCTGGCTCTGGCCACTGATTCTCAGTTTCCTAAATTTGGCTGCTACTTTTGTATTCAATGCAAACAAGGAGAATATAAATCTCTAGGGGCTCCCTCAAGAGTGGTCCCAGCCATTGGAGGCCAAAAGGGAAGGTGGAATAACTAATTCATTGGCCACCATGAGAAACTGAGGCTGGTGAGTTTCCCTCCCAGGACACCCACCTCCTTAATTTTTCAAAGAAGTCTACTTTGGGTACCAGAGATTTTCTCCCATGGCTCCATCATAAGGGAAGCTCAGAGTTTTCAGGAGCCATACTTCGCATTTTTCAGTCTAGTTTCCTGAAACATTTAAGCAATTTTCATAGGTCTGGATATTAGTAGGAGACCTGGGAATCCTGGTAGACATAGTTTCATAGGAATACAGATTATGATTCATTTGAGGCAGGACAGAAGGTTTGGGAAGGTGAGGCAGGGAGGAGAAATTATGGAAAGAATATTTCATTCATAACTGAGAAATAAAACTATTCTTTACCTTTCCCGGAAAAAGCAGTACAGCACAATGGAGAGACCATAGGCTGAAGCATTAAACCTGTGTTCAGATCTGACATGGCAATTTGGTAGTGCTCTGAGCCTGAGCTTCTTTATCTTACCATTCAGAAGCTAAAATATACCCTATGACATTGTAGCATGAAATAAATTCGCATGTACAAGGCATCTGACCCATCACAGAGACTCAGTAAGGACTCAATCCCTTTTTCCTCCTTCAGATTCTTACAAGATTAAGATTACATTTTTCAGAATATGTGGATGTCTGTATCTTTGGTTTTCTCATGATTTGCTCTGTTTATTCAACCTGAACTTTGGGTTTAAACTTTTATTATTTGACTAGGCTTTCCTCCTCTAAACAAACACATCATTAAGAAAAAAAAAATGCTCAGTGGTTTTAGTGTGATTATTAATAAAAATAAAATATTCACATGGGGATTAAGAGGGAATAACACGGGCCTAACACTGATCCACACTTGATTACCCATTATGCTTCCATGCCAAAGATAAAGAGGATCTAGGGAAATCCTTCCTCTCCCTTGGAAAGTTTATTAAAATGATAAATGAGGCTTTGGTGGCAGTTATGCATCTATAAAGTATTCTCTTGTGGACAAACTCCACCCCTGCTTGTTAGGGAGCTTTCTGACTAGGAGATCTGGCATTAATGTCAGCAAATCAGGATTGGGTTGTCAAGGTTACAGAGACTCCTGGATTCCTGGACACCAAATATTCCAAAACTACCACCAGGTATATCATAAGTATTAGATATTCTGAAACCTGCTTTTGCATGGGTCATTTTCTTGGGATTTATCTCAAGAGAAACAGTCCATATATTAATTTTCCTAATGGAACTCAGCACTGACAAGAAGTAATGAGGAGGCTTCATAATGACCTCATTTTCCATCTGTCCCAGACACCGCTGACGATACTCACATTGTATTCACAGGACCAGTTAAAACCAGGAAGCAGCACTCTTGACTGGACTCTCTTTCATCTTATCAGAAGCAGGAAGACTTTGTTCAGAATTTAGTATTATAAACTTGGGAGTTTACAGTCTGTATCTATTATTTGAAGCTATAGAAATTGATGAGAAATGGATGAAAGCACCTAGGAGGAAAATATGGATAGACAAAAGATAAAGAAAAAAAAAAGGTACATGGAAGCGTTTTGGAGAAACCCTGGGCCCCCCAGTTTCAACATATTTAAAATATAACATGCTTTCTCTTTCTACATTCTTCTATAACCTACTGCCAAAATTCTAAGTGCTCAAGTCAGGCGTGGATGTCTGGCATGAGGATATATTGTTATGCTTACGTTGATGCTTCCAACACCTGCCCTGCTTAAAGAAAGTTGAGAATTTGTGTGTACCTTTGTCAAGCTTTTATATCATTAAACAACATCTCTAAGCAGATTTTACAATCTAATAGAAGACGATAAAATTTACCTGTGGGTTTGCTGAAAGGATTAAATTAAGACACACTATGTGAAAATGCTAGCACAGTTCCTGGCATGGTATAGCTGACTGAGACTTGTATTTTATTTATAAAATTGTAACTTCAGAGGCTTCTTCACTTTCCGGTCCACGTAGTTGAATAAAATAGCTGTTTAGTAGAGGGTCTGGATATCTCAAATGAAGGGGTGTTTTCATCCATTAACTTGTGGAAACACCTATCATACTAAGTGCTATGACAGTAATGGAAGGTGGGCAGGTACAGTAGGTGACAAGGGAGTTGAACGTATTGGTGAGAGCAGCTATAAGACCCCTGGAAGCTCGTCAAACCCCGAATTTGTGCTATTGTTTTGTGTTCAAAAGTCTCACAAATTGACCCAAATCTACTTTTTATCTGCAGACCATGAGGTGGATTTAAATAGTGACATTGTTATCTACATCATTTCTTCTGTTTGAAATCTACTTCTATACCCACCCGTGGTCCCAAATTCCTACTATATAAATATGGTCCAGGATCTGCTCAAATGTTTTCTCTCTGAGTAGCTGTCCTGATCACATATGGAAATCAACTCTCTGTACTGTAAGCTTGTCTAAATGTGTGTGTGTGTGTGTGTGTGTGCGTGTGTGTGTGTGCGTGTGTGTGTGTGTATTGCATTTAAATGTACTTATCCTATAATGCTTAGCAGTATAATTTACCTACACAATCTCTAGTAATAGATATCAATCCCTTAAATTTTTACCAATTTTGACTAATTTTTAGAAATACATAATGTGGGAGAAAAACAAAAAGGGAATTTGCAAACAAAAAAAATGGTTCCAGGTTAAGGTTGCCTGTTTCAAAAGGCTATGAACCTTATAAACCAGGATTCAAATTCCAGCTCCATTTGTAAAAAAGAACTATTATATGTTCTCTCTTTGAGACTAAGTTTCCTCATATATAACAATGTAATAATATATATCCTGCCGGATGATTGCAATGATTATATATGATAATGCATATAAAGCCCCGGGCAACTAGCAGACACAATGAAAAGTAGCTGTTATTATTCCACTTACTGAGGCATGAGGCTAGAGATTAGATCTTGTCAAATGTGTGCTCTGTCTCAGAAACTTTACAGGTTAGCTCTTGAAATTATCATAGGGAGCTCAATGAGAAACATGCATCCCACATGGGGTAAGTCATGGATCCAAAGTTAGTCCATGCTGTAGTTTGTCTAAGACAAGATGTGAACCTGGGTCTGGACCCCACCCCTGCCTTGGTGCAATGTAGCTTTTCTGGGAGGTTTTATCAAGTCAAGGGCAGAAGATGAGAAGGTTCCTGGACATGCCAAAACAGCCATGTCCTAAATCAAGCACACTTTCATTTTTGCCAGTCACAAATGCTCAGGAATGCAGGGCGTGTGGTCTTATGCCCAGTGTAAACTAAAGACATATCTTGTGTGCTAACAAAGCCTAGAACCTCTCAGAATTCTGAACTCTGAAGAAACAGCACAGTGCCTATGGGCACAGTAACATTCTTTTTTTTTTAATTTTTGAATTTTGTTTAATTTACTTTTTTTATACAGCAGGTCTCATTAGTCATCAATTTTATACACAGCAGTGTATACATGTCAATCCCAATAGCCCAATTCATCACACCCCCCCACACACCCCCGCGGCTTTCCCCCCTTGGTGTCCATATGTTTGTTCTCTACATCTGTGTCTCAATTTCTGCCCTGAAAATCAGTTACCATTTTTCTAGGTTCCACATATGTGCGTTAATATACGATATTTGTTTTTCTCTTTCTGACTTACTTCACTCTGTATGACAGTCCCTAGATCCATCCACATCTCTACAAATGACTCAATTTTGTTCCTTTTTATGGCTGAGTAATATTCCATTGTATATATGTACCACATCTTCTTTATCCATTCATCTGTAGATGGGCATTTAGGTTGCTTTCATGACCTGGCTATTGGAAATAGTGCTGCAATGAACATTGGGGTGCATGTGTCTTTTTGAATTATGCTTTCTTCTGGGTATATGCCCAGTAGTGGGATTGCTGGGTCATATGGTAATTCTATTTTTAGTTTTTTAAGGAAGCTCCATACTGTTCTTCGTAGTGTGTGTATCAATGTACATGCCCACCAACAGTGCAAGAGGGTTCCCTTTTCTCCACACCCTCTCCAGCATTTGTTGTTTGTAGATTTTCAGGTGATGCTCATTCTAACTGGTGTGAGGTGATACCTCATTGTAGTTTTGATTTGCATTTGCCTAATAATTAGTGATGTTGAGCATCTTTTCATGTGCTTCGTGGCCGTCTGTATGTCTTCTTTGGAGAAATGTCTATTTAGGTCTTCTGCCAATTTTTGGATTGGGTTGTTTGTTTTGTTAATATTGAGCTGCAAGAGCTGTTTATATATTTTGGAGATTAATCCTTTGTCCGTTGATTCATTTGTAAATATTTTCTCCCATTCTGAGGGTTGTCTTTTTGTCTTGTTTATGGTTTCCTTTCTTGTGCAAAACTTTGCAGTTTCATTAGGTCCCATTTGTTTATTTTTGTTTTTATTTCCATTACTCTAAGAGGTGGATCAAAAAGGTCTTGCTGTGATTTATGTCAAAGAGTGTTCTTCCTATGTTTTCCCCTAAGAGTTTTATAGTGTACGGTCTTACATTTAGGTCTCTAATCCATTTTCAGTTTTTTTTTGTGTATGGTGTTAGAGAGTGTTCTAATTTCATTCTTTTACATGCAGCTGTCCAGTTTTCCCAGCACCACTTATTGAAGAGACTGTCTTTTCTCCATGGTATATCCTTGCCTCCTTTGTCATAGATTAGTTGACCATAGGTGTGTAGGTTTATCTCTGGGCTCTCTATCTTGTTCCATTGATGTATGTTTCTGTTTTTGTGCCAGTACCATATTGTCTTGATTACTATAGCTTTGTAGTATAGTCTGAAGTCAGGGAGTCTCCTCTATCTCTGTTTTTTTCCCTCAAGACTGCTTTGGCTATTCGGGGTCTTTTGTGTCTCCATACAAATTTTAAGATGTTTTGTTCTAGTTCCGTAAAAAATGCCATTGGTAATTTGATATGGATTGCATTGAATCTGTAGATTGCTTTGGGTAGTATAGTCATTTTCACAATATTGATTCTTCCAATCCAAGAACATGGTATATCTCTCCATCTGTTGGTATCATCTTTAATTTCTTTCATCAGTGTCTTATAGTTTTCTGCATACAGGTCTTTTGTCTCCTTAGGTAGCTTTATCCCTAGGTATTTTATTCTTTTTGTTGCAATGGTAAATGGAAGTGTTTCCATAATTTCTCTTTCAGATTTTTCATCATTAGTGTATAGGAATGCAAGAGATTTCTGTGCATTAATTTTGTATCCTGCAACTTTACCAAATTCATTGATTAGCCCTAGGAGTTTTCTGGTGGCATCTTTAGGATTCTCTATGTATAGTATGTCATCTGAAAACAGTGATAGTTTTACTTCTTTTTTTCCATTTTGTATTCCTTTTATTTCTTTTTCTTCTCTGATTGCCGTGGCTAGGACTTCCAAAACTATGTTGAATAATACTGGTGAGAGTGGACATCCTTGTCCTGTTCCTGATCTTAGAGGAAATGCTTTCAGTTTTTCACCACTGAGAATGATGTTTGCTGTGTGTTTGTCGTATATGGCCTTTATTATGTTGAGGTAGGTTCCCTCTATGCCCATTTTCTGGAGAGTTTTTAGCACAAATGGGTGTTGAATTTTGTCAAAAGCTTTTTCGGCATCTATTGAGATGATCATATGGTTTTTCTTCTTCAGTTTGTTAATATGGCTTATCACATTGATTGATTTACGTATATTGAAGAATCCTTGCATCCCTGGGATAATCCCACTTGATCGTGGTGTATGATCCGTTTAATGTGTTGTTGGATTCTGTTTGCTAGCATTTTGTTGAGGCTTTTTGCATCTATATTGATCAGTGATATTGGTCTGTAATTTTCTTTTTTTGTAGTATCTTTGTCTGGTTTTGGTATCAGGGTGATGGTGGACTCATAGAATGAGTTTGGAAGTGTTCCTTCCTCTGCAATTTTTTAGAAGAGTTTGAAAAGGAGGGGTGTTAACTATTCTCTAAATGTTTGATAGAATTCACCTGTGCAGCCATCTGGTCCTGGACTTTGGTTTGTTGGAAGATTTTTAATCACAGTTTCAATTTCATTACTTGTGATTGGTCTGTTCATATTTTCTATTTCTTCCTGGTTCAGTCTTGGAAGGTTATACCTTTCTAAGAATTTGTCATTTTCTTCCAGGTTGTCCATTTTATTGGCATAGAGTTGCTTGTAGTAGTCTCTTAGGATGCTTTGTATTTCTGCGGTTTCTGTTGTATCTTCTTTTTCATTTCTAATTTTATTGATTTGAGTCCTCTCCCTCTTTTTCTTGATGAGGCTGGCTAATGGTTTATCAATTTTGTTTATCTTCTCAAAGAAACAACTTTTAGTTTTATTGATCTTTGTTATTGTTTTTTTTGTTTCTATTTCATTTATTTCTGCTCTGATCCTTATGATTTCTTTCCTTCTGCTAACTTTGGTTTTTGTTTGTTCTTCTTTCTCTAGTTCCTTTAGGTGTAAGGTTAAATTGTTTATTTGAGATTTTTCTTGTTTCTTGAGGTAGGCTTGTTTAGCTATAAACTTCCCTCTTTTGCTGCATCCCATAGGTTTTGGATCGTTGTGTTTTCATTGCAATTTGTCTCTAGGTATTTTTTGGTTTCCTCTTTGATTTCTTCAGTGATCTCTTGATTATTTAGTAACGTATTGTTTAGTCTCCATGTGTTTGTGTTTTTTACGTTTTTTTCCCTGTAATTCATTTCTAATCTCATAGCGTTGTGGTCAGAAAAGATGCTTGATATGATTTCAATTTTCTTAAATTTACTGTGGCTTTATTTGTGACCCAAGATGTGATCTATCCTGGAGAATGTTCCATGCACACTTGAGAAGAAAGTGTAATCTGCTGTTTTTGGATGGAATGTCCTATAAATATCAATTAAATCTATCTGGACTATTTTGTCATTTAAAGCTTCTGTTTCTTTATTTATTTTCATTTTGGATGATCTGTCCATTGGTGTAAGTGTGGTGTTAAAGTCCCCCACCATTATTGTGTTACTGTCGATTTCCTCTTTTATAGCTATTAGCAGTTGCCTTATGTATTGAGGTGCTACTCTGTTGGGTGCATATATATTTATAATTGTTATATCTTCTTCTTGGATTGATCCCTTGATCATTATATAGTGTCCTTCCTTGTAACATTCTTTATTTTAAAGTCTATTTTATGTGATATGAGTATTGCTACTCCAGCTTTCTTTTGATTTCCATTTGCATGGAATATCTTTTTCCATCCCCTCACTTTCAGTCTGTATGTGTCCCTAGGTCTAAAGTGGGTCTCTTGTAGACAGCATATAGATGAGTCTTGTATTTGTATCCATTCAGCAAGCCTGTGTCTTTTGGTTGGAGCATTTAACCCATTCACGTTTAAGGTAATTATCGATATGTATGTTCCTATGACCATTTTCTTAACTGTTTTGGGTTTGTTTTTGTAGGTCCTTTTCTTCTCTTGTGTTTCCCACTTAGAGAAGTTCCTTTAGCATTTGTTGTAGAGCTGCTTTGGTGGTGCTGAATTCTCTTAGCTTTTGCTTGTGTGTAAAACTTTTGATTTCTCCATCGAATCTGAATGAGATCATTGCCGGGTAGAGTAATCTTGGTTGTAGGTTCTTCCCTTTCATCACTTTAAGTGTATCATGAAACTCCCTTCTGGCTTGTAAAGTTTCTGCTGAGAAATCTGCTGTTAACCTTTTGGGAGTTCCCTTGTATGTTATTTGTCATTTTTCCCTTGCTGCTTTCAATAATTTTTCTTTGTCTTTAATTTTTGCCAATTTGATTACTGTGTGTCTCGGTGTGTTTCTCCTTGGATTTATCTTGTATGGGACTCCCTGCACTTCCTGGACTTGGGTGGCTACTTCCTTTCCCATGTTAGGGAAGTTTTCGACTATAATCTCTTCAAATATTTTCTTGGGTCCTTTCTCTCTCTCTTCTCCTTCTGGGACCCCTATAATGTGAATGTTGTTGTGTTTAATGTTGTCCCAGAGGTCTCAGGCTGTCTTCATTTCTTTTCATTCTTTTCTCTTTATTCTGTTCCGCAGCAGTGAATTCCACCATTCTGTCTTCCAGGTCACTTATCCGTTCTTCTGCCTCAGTTATTCTGCTATTGATTCCTTCAAGTGTAGTTTTCATTTCAGTTTTTGTATTGTTCATCTCTGTTTTTTTGTTCTTTAATTCTTCTAGGTCTTTGTTAAACATTTCTTGCATCTTCTCTATCTTTGCCTCCATTCTTTTCCTGAGGTCCTGGATCATCTTCACTATCATTATTCTGAATTCTTTTTCTGGAAGGTTGCCTATCTCCACTTCATTTAGTTGTTTTTCTGGGGTTTTATATTTTTCCTTCATCTGGTACATAGCCCTCTGCCTTTTCATCTTGTCTATGTTTGTGAATGTGTTTTTTGTTCCACAGGCTGCAGGATTGTAGTTCTTCTTGCTTCTGCTGTCTGCCCTCTGGTGGACGAGGCTATCTAAGAGGCTTGTGCAAGTTTCCTGATGGAAGGGACTGGTGGTGGGTAGAGCTGACTGTTGCTCTGGTGGGCAGAGCTCAGTAAAACTTTAATCCGCTTGACTGATGATGGGTGGGGCTGGATTCCCTCCCTGTTGGTTGTTTGGCCTGAGGCAACCCAACACTGGAGCCTACCTGGGCTCATTGGTGGGGCTAATGGTGGACTCTGGGAGAGCTCATGTCATGGAGTACTTCCCAGAACTTGTTCTGCCAGTGTCCTTGTCCCCACGGTGAGCCACAGCCACCCCCACCTCTGCAGGAGACCCTCCAACATTAGCAGGTAGGTCTGGTTCAGTCTCCCCTGGGGTCACTGCTCCTTCCCCTGGGTCCCAATGCACACACTACTTTGTGTGTGCCCTCCAAGAGTGGAGTCTCTGTTTCCTCCAGTCCTGTCAAAGTCCTGCAATCAAATCCCACTAACCCTCAAAGTCTTTTTCTCTAGGAATTCCTCCTCCCGTTGCTGGACCCCCAGGTTGGAAACCTGACTTGGGGCTCAGAACCTTCACTCCAGTGGGTTAACTTCTGTGGTATAAGTGTTCTCTAGTCTGTGAGTTACCCACCCTGCAGTTATGGGATTTGATTTTGCTGTGATTGCGCCCCTCCTACCATCTCATTGTGGCTTCTCCTTTGTCTTTGGATGTGGGGTATCTTTTTTGGTGAGTTCCAGTGTCTTCCTGTCGATAAGTGTCCAGTAGCTAGTTGTGATTCTGGTGTTCTCACAAGAGGGAGTGAGAGCATGTCCTTCTACTCCACCATCTTGGTTCCTAATCTTCCACAGTAACATTCTTAAGTCCAAAGCAAGGATACCAAATTATGGTAACTTTCATTTTTTATATTTAATAAATGAATCCTTTAATCCACTCACAGAATATTTACATAACAACTAATTTAAGAAGAAGTGTTTGTTGTTATAGGTTAAATTTTGTTCACCCCAAATTTGTATGTTGGAGTCCGAAGCCCCAGAACCTCAGAATATGACTGTATTTGGAGAGAGGGTCTTTAAAGAGGTAATCAGGTTAAAATGAGGTCATGAGGGTGGACCCTGATCCTACCTCATTGGTGTCCTTATGAAAAGGGGAAATCTGGAGACAGACACACAGAGTGAGGATAATGTGAGAACTCATGGGGAAGAAAACCATCTACAAACCAAGCAGAGAAGCCTCAGAAGAAACCACTCTGCTGATACCTTGATTTTTGTACTCCCAGCCTCCAGAATTATGAGAAATACATGTCTGTTGTTTATTAGATTCCCAACCTATGGTGGTTTCTTTCTTTCTTTTTCTTTTCCAGCAGCTGGAATAGACTAAAAGAGGTGAGTTCAACTTTTCCATCTGTATGAGGGCCTCCTGCTTCGTGCCTCATGCTCTTCTGTGGAAGTTGTAAGATGAAATTGGCCTGCAGTGTGAAAAGACTGCACTCTTTGGAAGAATTTAAAGGTCATGTATGGCCTTTGGACTTTTGGAACTTTGCAAAACAAGTATTTTTGTGTTTCTGGCTCTCTATTGTGGGAACCCTTTTCAAAAGAAGCAAAGTCAGTGGAAGCCCCACATGTACAAGTTCTAACCTAAGCAGAAGGCTTGGCAATCCATGTCATCTGAGAACAAAGCCGCCAGCATCCTCCCTCCAGAGACAAAACGCATTATTTCTATGACATGCTGGTCTCCATCTGCTCGGAGAAAAGGAGTGAATCTCCCATATGCCTCACCATTGGGCTGGTCTCGCCTAGGAGTATGGCTCTCCCCACAATGCAGATTTGAATGTTAAGTAACTTTAGGCTGCTTTAACGGAAATACCATATGGGAACAAAATGGTTGAAAACAAATGAATACCTTGATTATTTTGCTCTATTTTGGTGTTAATAAAAGCAATTGCCTCTAATCACTGATCAGTTTCTAACAATTTTGGGAAATCTGTTATTTATTTATTTATTTATTTATTTATTTATTTATTTTCTGAAGAATTCTCAAGCAATACCCATCATTCTCATTGTGGAAATTATATATTCATGAAAAAAATTAAATACCCCCAATTATGTGATATGGTCATATTTTCCACATAAACACAGGCCTTTATTTCCTCTTTCAGTACCCAGAGCCAATACAATATGTAATTTGCTAGACTATTTGGCAACTAAGATTGATTAAGACCCTGCTGTTTGCAGTTAATATGGTGCATAACTTGAGTTTGAGGCCAGAAAATGAAATAGGGCTGATACTGAACTGTTCCTTTGTTTGAGGGAGTGAAAGTTTCATGGGACATTGTGCCTAGTTTGGTAGGATATCGTTACAGAAATGACAAAAAAGAAAAAATATTATTTTATTTAAGATTTGTATATTATATTCTTAGTTTTTACATTTGATTGCAAAGTTACCATTCTAAGGGAAAACATTAGGCTTAGTCCTGCAGAGGACTTAGTGGTGAGGCAAGCAGTGTGAGATCCCTACAGCTGTCACATGGTACCTGCCATGCCATGACCACAGATGACATCCCTCATCCTGCAGGGTGATGTTGTCAATGCTTGTTCTGGGGTACAAAGAAGACAAGGTGAGCTAGTGTCAAGATCAAGACAAACTCATTTAAGAAGATTGAACTAGAAGTAAATGAAAAATTACAGACAAAAATCAAAGAACTTAGAAGCATTTACAAATCATTGTTGAATGAATGAATGAGTGATATTATTCTTTTCTTCTGGAAGAGCTGTTATACAGCCCTTCAGATGGAATTATTAGGGAAGGAGAAAGTTCTGATGAGAGATAGGACAAGACTAGAGGAAGGCTATTCCCAGGGGCACCATCTCCTGTGCATGATTTAGTCTAGAAGATTTGCTCCCTGTCCCTTTAAACTTCCCAGTGTGGCGGGAGGTGATTAGGGCTCAGTTCTCCAAATTGACTGGAGAGAAAGGGAATGGTCAGAGCAACCAATGAGGTGGGTCTTGTGCAGCTCTCTAGTCTGGACCATGAATGACACTCTGTGACCAGTGATGCCATGAGCCCTGCACTAAAGAGTGCAGTCCTTCAGAAGGTCAGGATTGTCAATCAGACCCTAGAAGATATTAAACAACATAGAGCAAAAGTGGTTAGGAAAGCTCAAAGGAACCTGAAGATTGTGCATTCATGTACCATACACCAAATACAAAGTAAGATGAAACCAAAATAAATGCATGGCTCTACTTACCAGTTGAAGGTTTGTCTCCAGTCCTCCAAGATAATGCATTAAAATCCACTATATAACAGGTAAGAGTGAGAAATAGAGATGGGAGATAGTATACCAGCAGTGGACAGTAGCACTTACCATTAGGGTAGAGGGAGATGAGCCCAAGAATTCGGAGTAAAACGAGCACAGAGGGAATGGAAAGAATCCAGCAGCCAGCACAATAATCAACTCCGTGGCACTGTGGCCCACGTTAATGCTACTAAAACTAAGCTTGATAGAGTAGTGCCAGTGCCACGCAGTTAGGAATCAATGCAACACATAGCTCCAGTCTGAAACATACCAGTTTAGTTTCACTTCAAAAATATTTCAGTTGGATAGATTGGTTACCCATTTGGAAGGTTCTCAGGGAGAAATAGGAAAGCAGCAGCGATTTATGACCTTTGCAGTTGTCCAAGTCGGGAGAGCGCACCGTGTAACCTTTGAATATCTGCCTGCGGCATGCCTCTGACCTTCATCCTGGTTCTGTGTTCAGCCAACCAGTGCACTAAACCCACTAGGCTAGATTATTCTGTACCTGAGTCAGCTTAGTTCAACTTAATTTTGAGGTGCCTCAAAGCACCAAAATGTAAACCTCTCTCTCTGAGACCATGGGTCATTGGAATGCAGGAAGTTTCTTTCTAAAGGCAGTGTGGAGAGCATTATTAGAAAGTAAATAAACCTTGACCACATCTATTTTCTTTGGGACCAGGGCTCCACCTCCTCTGAGGATCCACTGCAACGTAGGCAGGTGGTCCCAGGGGGAGCTGTCGTATGATGGGTTCCAGCCTCAGGTGGGATTAGAAGGCAGCGGAGGAGGTGGCTCTTGAGAGCGTTTACAACTCTAGGATTCTATAAATCTGTGGTAACCTAATCAAGAAACATTTTTCTGTTTCCGTTTTTTTTTCTAACCACTTGGTTTTGTCAATAGCTTAAGCATTCCAGAATATAGCCCTGGACTCTTTTCCCTGCTTGGTTGCTAGGAATGGATCTGCTGAAAATCTTGGGTTAAAGGAAGGTGCTGGAAGTACCAGAATGGATTGTGGGTCAGTTGCAGAGTCCACTGAGGTTAGATGGAGACCGTTCATGGTCAGCAAGCCCATTGAGCTGGTACCTCTATGGACCCAACGTTTTTTCACCTCCCCATCATATCATATGCGAATGATGATAGTGACAAGGACCCAGACGGTTACTCTTCACGGATATTTCTGTGCCAGGAGAGAGTAGGATGTGCAAGAATCATCAGACAAGCCCCACAAGGAATGACTTTAAACCACCACATAAATGCACTGATATAAAGATGCTCTGCTCCTTTGGTAAGATCACAAGTGTGGAAAATGAGGCTAAGAGAATTTAAGTCGTTGGAACAGGTTCTGAGTGATGATAACTTTGGAAATCTTTATCCTGGAGGAGATGGGAATCTAAAACACCCAGCAGTCTCTCATACTCTGGGTTCTCTCCAGAGTCTCCGTCCATCAGAGATTATGGGTCTGTCTTTGGTATCCAGCTCTTTAGGCTGTCATGCTTGGGGAGGATTTTCCACCTATCTGACTAAAGAATCTCTTGTTTACAGGTTTCTCAGCATGACTCTTCTGTACACATTTTTTTGGACAATGCAACATTTTAAAAGACTCTCTTTAACAGAAAGAATGACTTGCATTTGTGGGTGTTTGTATTCTGAGGGAAACCTGGAGACACGTGTTCTGGGGCTAGCACTCACCTAGCCAGCGTGAGTCTTCTTGTGGAGCTGGCCATGGTGGGCATGATCCCCAGACTCTGGGACTGTTCTCTGCCCAAGCATAGGAAGCCTCCAGCAGGCAGGGATGTGTCCTAATTAGGTAAAGCTGGTGTCTTGGTGGGTTAAATCTACTTTTCCCTTAGGCATTGGAAACTACAAGAGGGATCTTTTCTATCTTCCCTCCAGATATATTGTGCTTTTTAAATCTGGAAAATTTACTTCCATTACATCAATGTAAACATGACCCTGAATCAATTTCACGTCTCACTTTATTTAACTGAGATAAGCAATTAGATCAAGATGTTGAAAAATAAAAACCCCAGAAATCATAATATTTATGTCCTACTCTTATTATTAATTTCTCAATACAACTCCATTCTTGGGCTGCTAACCACAGAGAAACCAACACCTTGAGTTATTAGAATAAAAGGCAAAGCCTCTTTGTGGTCACAGGTGCAGTGTAAGTAGCCTGTGCCCAGGTTGAAGCGCACTCAACGTTCATGACCAAGAGAAGCCTGGACTTTGGTCTTCCCAGGATCCTGCTATTTGTGAACAGAAATGCAGGTTGGGTCTGGATGCTGTGAGGCTGAGGTTCCCCAGCAGAATGATGCCCTCTGATTTTCTCTGACCTCAGACAAAGATAAACAATGGCGGACACTAGTGTAAGTGGAAAGGAAAGATTTTAATCAGTGATATACTGTTGCAGTGAGAGAATGAGCCCAGCATGTACTGAAATCTACTTGCATTTGTACAGAGGTGACTGGGGGTATTAAAGAGAGAATTGGGGAATGTGGGAGAGGGGAGCAGGGGCTCAGGAGAGTCAGGGATGTGAAAAGTACACAAAATACTAAGAGGGGCTTGGCCCGTGTGAAACCCATCTGGCACTTATTGAAGTGGGGCTCCTGCCCTCCGGTAGAAGCTGGGACTCGGGGCCTTGTCGTCAGTGTTGGTGGGACACAGTCAGCTCTTCTGGCAGCCTGGAGGTTTTTCAGGCACTTTAAGGAGGCCCAGGCTCATCCATAGGATGTGGCCTTGAGTTGTTAAAGACTTTGTTAATGTTTGCTCAGGTCCTTATAGGCCCAGGTTGAGGTTTAGTCTCGAAGTCTTTGTCAAAGCCCACAGAAAAGGTTTTCTCTATTGAATCTTTTTATTATTCTTTTTTGCTCTTTCTCACTCACTCTCTCTCTCCCTTTCTCCCTTTCCCTCTCCCTCTCCCTCTTTTGTTTTATTTTTAGGTGTTACTGCGCCATCCTGCCATCTGCCATTCTCTCTGCATCCTCCCAGAGTCCTTAAATCTATTCATTAAACACTTCCCTTAATAGATTACTGATCTACCTGCTGTTCTAATTCATTTGGCTGATGCTAGAAAGAGCTTGAGTTTACAGGAAGATTCTTCTTTCACTAGGATATAATTTTTTAAATGGAAGAGAAATCTAATTGTGAAAATAATCTATAGCATTGCTGTTCAACGTAGGACACAGTGAATATTTGGATCACAGCACTTTCAGGTTTAAAGGCCTTGGGGACCAACTGTTTCATTTCACAGAGGAGGAAACTGAGGGCAAGAGATACACAAATTTCTTTTTGAGACACTCTTGCCTGCCCCTGTGTCATGGTGTATTGGAGGGAATTCCCAGTGGGTCCTTAAGACCTGTTGACATGACCATCTTTATCCTGATGTCTTGCCACTTCTGTGGGTCTCAACTTAGTGCTCTCCCTGGATTCTACAAACCTCCTGTCGATTCTGCTAGAATCTTAAATCACAGCTTTGTGAATGTTTTCTTTTTCTTCCAACCATGTTTTTAAAGTTTTGTTTTTTTGTTGTTTTTGTTTTTTTCCCCTATCCACCTAGGTCCTTCCCTCTCACACCTCCGTCCAATTCAGGATTAGGGTTTTGAAAATGTAAAGCCAAAGTTGACTCCTTTCAGTCTTGGAGATTCTGCTGTGACATATTATGGCTTGAATGGCGTCCCCCTCAAAATTCACATGCTGAAGTCCTCACCCCTAGTACCTTAGAATATCATTTTATTTGGAGATAAGATCTTTGCAGACGTAATAAGTCAAAATAAGGTCATTAGAGAAGGTCTTAATCCAATATGACTGGTGTCCTTATAGGAAGAAGAAATTTGGAGAAATACACACATAGAGGGAAGATGGCATGAAAACACAAGGGAACAGGTGATCATTCACAAGCCAAGGAGGGAGCCCGGAACAGTCTCCCTCACAGCCTAAGAAGGAACCAACCCTGCTGACACCTTGATCTCGGACTTCCAGTCTCCAGAACTGGGAGATGATAAATTTCTGTTGTTTAAGCCACTTAGTCTGTGGTACTTTGTAATGGTAGCCCTACCAGACTAATACACTGATCTTCCTGGTGTGTTAAGTATATTGTGCATGAGACAGCTGGATGGCTGGAAGACCCTAGTTAACATTTAGGGTAGTATTTCACCCATGTACAATGTCTTGAACCTGGAGTGGAGAATACTTAAAGCTGCCACCTTGGCCTCCATTGCCTTCCTCTTAGTCTGTAGGCTGTTTGAGGGGACTTCATGAATCTTCAGCATCTGTTAGAGCATAATTAGCAGAAAAAAACCAAGAATCGCCTTTTACAAATGAGGATACTGGTGTCTACAGATGTTGGTATTTGTCAATAAGACCTTTGTTTAAACGATGTGTAGTTGGTTTGTGCTTGAAAAGATTTTGTATGTCTGCTGCTCTTTCTTTTTAAATTACTATACTTATTGGTAGAAAATGGAATTGGCAAAGATAGCCAAAAGCATGCTGAGTATAGAAGAGAAAATGCAACTTTATAAAGATCAGCAATGGAGTAAAAGAATTGATTAAGTAGAATTTCAATTTTTAGGCCTATATTTATTTTATAAAAATAGAGATACCAAATAGAAAAGCATGTGAAAATCAGCAAATATTCTCTCATGCCCACTTATTGCTGCTACCATAGTAAGTCTCATAGTGGATGGGAAGGAGAATAAGACACTAGTTTCTTTCCCTCTGGCATTACCTCTGGCCAGTTTTAAAATCATTGAAACATATACATAATTTATTAAGGACAAAAGTTATGCTCGGTGTGACATAGTGTTGATGAACAAACATTGCACTCATTGTCTTATCTTAATCCTAAAACTAACCTTAAGAGGGAAATATTTATTCTCACAATACAGACGAGGAAACAGGCCCAGAAAGCAGCAGTGAATTGATGATGGTGTGAGTGAGGGAAGGGCCATTCTGGACCGGAGCTCAGGTCCTAGACCTCAGATCAAGAGGCAGCTCCTCTCTCCATAGGGTCAGGCAGGGCAGCTTCAAGGTGTGTGACCTACACAGTCACACAGAGCCCCAGGGTCAACGACCCTGTGTCGGATTTAATGTTCTGCTCTCATTATCTTGAAATTCCTAATTCTTTTTGAACAAGAGCCTTGTATTTTCACTTTACATTGGACCCTACTACTTATTTAATCTATCTTGGGTGCAGGCAGTCACTTTTCATGTTGACGTTAGACAAATGGTATAAATCTTTCTGCCACAATGTTAGTCTCATGACTTATTTTTAAATGGCTCAAATCTATACGTGATTATTGGAATATAATTGGATTGCTGGGAGGTTGCACAGTAAAAATTCACATATGCCTTCCTTCTGTAGCTACCAAATTCTTAGGCTTCTTTAAGAAAAGCAGTAATGAGGCATTTATACTTTCACCATGATGTATACACTTGAAGATTCTTAGGAATAATAAAACCTAGCACTTTAATATTCCTTTGAGGCACATCAGTGCTTTATCAACATTTAAAGTTGAGAAAAATAAATAAATCTTTTGCCAAAAGTCTGTATCAAAGAGAGCACCTTTTTATTAAAAAGCCAAATAAAGCATACTTAATGTCTCTCTACTTAGTTGCAAAGAGAAACATTGATTTTCTTAGAAAGGCCAGGAGGTTTAGAGGAAAAGAGAAGAATCTTTGAGTCAGAAAAACCTGTATTCAAATCTGATCTCTGGGATTTACTAGACTCTCACTAAGACTCCCTAACTTCATTTTCTAACCTATAAAAGGAAAATAATCAAACTTTTTGCAGAAACGCTTTGCACATTAGATGGTATATGGCTACAAAGTACCTATGAAATTAACTGACACATATTATCTATTTCAAAATTATTGTATTTGTTTTCTCTCATGGAACCATTTCTTCAAACATTTGATAATGATATAACTATGAATAAAAATGTTTAATACAAAGGATTAATCATAGAACTTTTAAGAAAGACGTGAAAGCCATGGTGATATCTGATATATATACCCTTAAATGGTGCACTTTAGAAAGAATAACAAATTTAGGTAAAAACTCATGACCAGAATTCAACAAGCAAAAATAATTTGAGACTTAGCTCAGCTCAAGAGCTCTCTGCCTGTCAAAGTAAAGAATTGAGGGTTACCAAAACCACTGAAAACATATTCAGATTTGTTAAATAGTATGTTGGTCAAAATAGTGACCAGTTTGAGACTGTGGATTGTATTTCCCAGTTTGCTTGGATGACATACTTCACCTGGCCCTGAGAATTTGATCATTGGGCTGGTGTGTCCTAAATTCACTATCATTATAATTTAATAGATAATTTTATAAAGCTAGAAAAAGACCAGTACCTCTTCTCATTTTACTTCAAATGACCAGGTCTGATGCCATGTTATTTCTCAGACTACCTGCCCTGCTTGGTCACTTACTTGGAAAAACAATTAATACATAAGAAGTGGATGGAATATGATGGGATAGACCAGGGAAAATTCCTGGTAAGAACTGAGGCCCTCTGAGATCATCCTGTGATGGATCTTTCTTCCCACAGGAAGCAGAACCTGGGTGTATTACTCTTGATCCAGGTGCAGCAACAATGTTTGTCTCTTCCCAGAACGTAGGCTGTGTCTTCAACAGAGAAGGAGAACAGGTAACGGTTGTGAATTCCCTGTGTAAAGTCATTTTTTAATTTTTCTTTTTTAAATGTCAGCTTTTAAGAGAATGGAATGAGGAGACAAAAGAGAAAGAACATCTTATTTCTTCCCATGTTCAGGTAAGATCACTGCGCTCTCCTCTTAGGTCCCTAAGGAACCCCTAGGGAGCAGCTGCATTTTCCTGACATGGTTTGACTTCTGCTGGTCAGCTCTTGGCATCTCTGTCCTGCGTCCTTGGTGGGGTTGCTCTGCCCCATCCCCTCCCATGGCTGCCCACTCTTCCTTCACAGTTGGGACCAGCGCCCCCATGTGATCTGAGGAGGTGCGCTGGCTGATACACTGTTGGCCTTATTCACTGGAACCTGACACAGTCCATCTAGCTGCTTCCAGATTTCTCTACATTTAGAGCTCACAGGCTGAACCCAGCTTCCATTTTCCTTGTCAGGCTGTCTTGTATCAACACGTTTGTCTAGGATGGCCTGCACAGGGGCCGAGATGCCAGGAAAGACAACTAAGCCCAGGTCAAGGACAAGGAGTTCTCCAAAGAACAGTGGTTGGGCTCTAGCCCAGCAAAGCCACTTCTCGCAGAACAAAGAGACAGTTTGTCTCAGTGATAACACAGGATTTCAACTAAGGAGACTGAAACTACACGAAATATTTTTAAAAGTCTTGTTTGCAGCCTTAAGACAATCCCCAGACCCAGTCAACACAGAGCATCCACATACAGAGATCACATTTATTCTCATGACAACCTTACACTATTATGGGTAAGGAAACTGAAGCGCAGAGAATTTAAATAATTTCCCCCAGATTACACAACTTGTGTGTACCAGTGCTATGATTTAAACTGATTCCAAAAGCCTCTTCCCTTTTTTTTTTTCCCCTTTTGCTGTAAAATATAGTAGCTCTGCTACTCCCAACTGCATAGTCTTGGGCGAATTTAACCTCTTTATGACTTAATTTAAGAGATGATCTCCAAGGAAATTTTCAGCTCAAGTCAAGGAGCCATCATGAGCTCAACCAAACAATAATGGAAATCTCAGGTCTCAAATGCAGCAAAGGATTTTTGTTTTTCAAATACAAAGTGTGTGTTTGCAAAGGAAAGAAGCACTTCTGTAATATTTAGGTGGAAGGAGAGGGGGACAGTCGTCCCCACTCTTAGCTCTCTCACTTCTGGAGACTTAAAATGGATTGGGTTTGTCTTTTCTTTGGCTTGTTTGTTTGTTTGTTTTAACTTGACTCTCCTTTTCACTTGACTTCTTGAAAAGTCCCAGATGGAATAACAAAGCTCTCGAAACTCTGCCTAGCCACCAGGCTTGCTAAAACAACCAGGACAAAAAAAGCTGTTAAAATCCCTGTTCAGAATGGATGGCCATCTGCTTTATCCTGCTTTCTCACCTTCCAAATGGCTGTAGATAAGGCAGGATAGGGTTCCTTTCCTATCACTCAGGCTGAGGCTTAAAGGGAATCTGAGACTTCAGAAACTCAGCAGAGCTTCAGAATATAAAATGAAGACTTAACTCTTCAATGGCCAGTAACTGTGTTTTTATTTTCCTGCCTTGTTTCCAAGTGTGCTTTGCCATCGACCTTAAGTATCACAGAGAACTGTGCACACCAGAGGTTTCTTTGGAGGGATGTTTGTTGTATTTTTTTTTTTTTCTTTTGCCCCTAAAGAGGAAAAGAAAACACAATGAATCAGCTTGAAAATCAGAGAAAAAGAGAGAGCAATACAGAGAGAGAGAGAGAGAGAGAGAGAATAACGGTTACCTGATTTAACTCATGTTTGGGAAGGTATATTTGGTGGAGGCGTGAGTGCTGGAATGTTTCAGCTTTCAGGACTGTAAAGATTCCTATTTATTGTCAGTCTGTTTATGCTCTATCATGTGTGGTAGCATAGGATATCAAAGGAAGAAGGTCTATGGGGCTGCCACCATTTTCAATGAAAAATGTCTCTTCTCCTCATGCATGGCGTTCTAATGTGGCACAGATGGAAACGTGTGCTTTTCTGTTTTACTGTTTCTGTACATTACACAGGCAATAAACACTGGCCAAATCAAGCTGTAATTTCTAAGGTTCCATATGACCTTTTTTTTACCAGTATCAGCTGCAACACTTTATGGGTCCCCTAGATCCCCTAGGGAAAGCTGCCCAGGTTCCCAGGTTTTATAGACCATTTCAAGGAGACCTCACAAATACAATGGATGGAAAGCATGGTCCATAGTTTTAATATCCATGCAGTTAGTGCTGTGTTTGCTTGTGATAGTTTGCACACTTCAATTATGAATTGAGCAGACTCCCTCTTTAAACTCATATTTATTCACTTATTCTTTCTAAAAATTCATTTTCAGTTCTCCTGAGACCTTTTTTTTTTTTTTTATTGTCTAGGGTGGATCCATGTAGTGTGAGAGGTGGGAGGGAAGAATTGTTTTTCAACGGAGTGTTTGTTCTGCCTCAGAATTCAGAGAAGGTCTTATGGGCTCTGAACGCAAGAGAACTGGACTCCTGTGTAAAAAGTAGGGAGATTGCTTCCAGTCTTCGAGTGCAATCACTTGGAAGAAAAGAGACAGACAGAGGGACTGAATAGATGCAAATGTGACCCAGCTCCACATCCGAGAGATGAACATTGGTTGCATGCCTATCATGAGAAAGGTATCAGGGATTTTTGAAAGATCATCTAATTCAGTCACAGCAGACCACAAATTAGGTGTTATCATTTTCATGTCACAGATAAAGAAACTGGATTTTGGACCTGCTGAGGACCTTCGAGTCATACAGCTAGGACTGGTGCTGAGCTGGATGTTGACATGAGAGGTGTCCAAAGAGGTGTCCAAATACCAAAGTCCATGATTTTTTTCTTTTTTGTTTTTTATCTAATGCTGCCCAATCTATTCTGGTTTTCTGACAATTGGACAAGGCTCAGTATGACCATCAAAAGTCCATCTTCATGCATTTAGGTGTGTCTTTGTTGGCCACACTATTTTGTTGGTCCAGTGACCTGCGTTCTTTAATACAGGCTTCCTACCAGATTGAGGGGAATTTATTCCCTGCTACCTGGAAGCCTGGGGTGTCAAAGTCAGCACTGTGGCAAGGTGACCCCGAGGGGAGGGGAAGGGAAGGGACTTGAATACCAGGGGAGACTTTCCCTCTGTCTTCTAAGAGAGAAGTGGCTGGAGGGGCAGAATGCAGGTCGTTAGTGGTCCACAGCCCACAGACCAGCTCAGGTTCTGCAAGTGGAGACTTCCTGGCTGACTTTCAACAACATTTCAAAATGATCCTGTACTTCCAACAAGACCTTCCCACGCGGTCCCCATGTAGGTTCATCTTCACTGGGATTTCAGAATGGTGGGGCCTGGACTTTGACTTCCTTGAAGAAAAGGTCCTCCACTTAGTTTTCTGGTGCTTGCAGCTCATATATGAAAAGAGCTTGATTACTCCTCATGAAATTAATGGTTTCAAATAGGTGTGTGACTGACACAAATCTTCGTTTAGTAAGTTTTTTCTTTTCTAAATATCATGACGAAGAAAATAATTTTTCTTTGAAGTATGGTTGATTTACAATGTTGTGTTAATTTCAGGTGTACAGCAAAGTGACTATATATATAGTTATATATATGTATATGCACACATATATATTTTTTCAGATTATTTTCCATTATAGTTTATTACAAGATATTGAATATAGTTCCCTGTGCTATATAGTAGGTCCTTGTTGTTTATCTATTTTATATATAATAGTGTGTAACTGTCAATCCCAAACTCCTAATTTAAATAATTTAAAATGAAAAGAATTTCTAAAAATACGTTTCTAAAACCCAAAATGTTGCAATGGCTTCTCTTTTCCCGGATGATCAAATTCAACCCATCATACATGCAGCCTGTCCCAGAGCTTAGATCTTCATCAGAGCTTAAACCTTGTTATTTGAAAAAGACTCTCTCCTTGACCAAACTTCAGTCTGGCTGTTGTCAACATTCTCAGCTAAGCCTGGACCTGGGCCCTCATCATGTCTTTGGTCTGCATAGCCCAGCCTGAGCAAAGAATCCTGCTGTCTCATTCTCTTTCCTTGATGTCTGATCAGGTTCTTCATCTCCTACCTTTGGCATCTAAGTCCTTGGCCAGTGTAGCCAGACTCTCTCTCCCATAATTTTCCATCCGCTGACCCCTCCCTCCATTTCTTGGCTGTGGATCCTCATCTGTCTTTGCTATATTAGGAACTGAGCTTGAATACAATAATCTTGAATATATTCTTTTTTACCATTTCAGTAAATGTCAGGATAATTTTTCTTTAACACGTTCCTCATCAAATGCCCTGTTTCTAACAATACCGAAATATTTTTATTTTGTGAATAAGCCACACTGTGTCTTTCCCCATTTCTATATCTTTTTACACGCGGTTGCTTCTGAAATGCTCTTTCCTTCTTTCTCAACTAGGAGAACTCTTGCTCACTATTTAAGATTCAGCTCAAATGTCACTTCCTTCCACTCTCAGAGCACTTTTTGAATTTACCTTTCTTAGGCTCCTTATTACATTGCATTTGAGTTAGCTACTGGCTCGTCTGTCTCTCTTGTTTCACTGTGAGTTCCTTGAATGGGGTTCCCATTCCTTATTAACATTGGTTAAACATTTTCCCCTCCCTTCCCTGGGTATAGGACCTGCTTCTAATCGGGACTTAAGGGATGCTGATGGCATGAATGATTGCAGTGAGAATGAATGAAACATTCATTTCAAAAAGTGATCACTCTTCCCTTTTCTTTAATTCCATGAGATTTCCACTGGGCAACTCTTAGTGCCTGACTTAAAAGCAAAGTTTTTTTTTTTTTTTCTTCCCTTAAAAAGCATAATCCATATTTAAGACTTGTCACCAATGTATACTGGCTTTTCCAAATGTTTTCATTTTTTTTCTTTTTTGTTTCTAGAACGTGTACCTCTGGGTTCTACTTTGATAAGGAATCCTATTTTTCTGTGCGTGCTAAACTTGTTACCTGTTTTCTCTGGACCCGAAATGGCAGGTCCACACGACATCCTTTCTCACCTTTGTAGCTGTTTTGTTTTTTTCTTTTCCATTTCATGACAGAGTAGGTCCCCTAGAGTCAGTGAGAAGATACTTTTTGGGCCCTATTTGGACTTTCCCAAAGATGTATTTCTTGGTTACTTTGTGATGAAGGTTGATGACATCATATTCAAATGACTATTATTTGCATAAATCCCTTACAATGCATGATCCACTCATGTTCTCTTCAAGTGTTATCTTGAGGGTAAATGCTAAGATACCCATTCATTTCAGGTTCTACAGGAAAAAACAAAAATAGAAAAAAAACCTCTCTTTGCAACCATTTCAACCTGCATTCTTTGTATCAGATACTCAGTTAACTTACTTAATGTCCTCAACAGCCCCATCATGTGTTATTGCTATTTTTTAAATTCCTGTCTTCCAGTTGAGTTAAGGAGGTGGGCGACTTGTCCTGTACCCTGTGGCCAGAAAGGGCATCCAGGGACTCCCGGCCGGATGGCGTGGCTGCAGCTCAGGCCTGTCCGCAGCCTTCCATGTCCTCCACCGAAGCTGATGGACCTCTTTTGTATATCATATATATATGATTTTACATAACTTTAGTTCTCCTCTAAACTGTTCAGCTAATAATCTATTTTTAAATAGTTTTGTATCCATTCACAAACTATAAAAACACTTTTGGTATCATTTAGAGCTAATTTAATGAATTCATGCCATTAGTTTGGGTTTACTTTAAACACGCATTTGAGCAGCTCAAATGGAGGCTTCCATGACCTGGTTGGGAACGTGAGGGGTGCCCAAGGGTGAACGCCAGTAAGGCAGAACGGGTATCTCAGTTAGAAACATGTACAGAGTTCCAGTTTCAGAGGTAAGCAGAAAACATGGTGATGGGCTTTGGAGTCAGGGCGCCACCCGTTCACGGGTCATGCAGACTCCATCATGCTCTAGGAACTCTCAGAACTCCAGCTTCCTGCTCTCAGATCGATAGCAACTATCCTGCGGGGTCATTCTGCAGGAATCATGGAAAGGTCCTCACGTAGTACCGATACTCCATAAAGCTTTTTCCTTTAGCCATTAATTAGCTTTATGACCTTCAGGGAAGTTGCTTAACTTCCCCGTGACTGGCTTTCTTCTTGTCAAATGGCAATATTAATACCCGTTTTATCCATACCTAGAGGTTTTTATAAGGGTCAAATGAGATAATAGGTTTGAAAGCATTTGGAAAATATCCAAAGGTAAGCTTCTGTGATTCATGACCCTGATGGTCATTTTACTGACACCAGAGAGGGAACACTGGGGAAAACAGACTCGCTGATGCTTTCCTCTGGACACAGCAGTAATGACAGTGGTGGTTCTGCATTAAAACCTCTTTTGTCTTTTGTCCTTATATTTTTCAATATAGGTGTGATAGAGAAACTTGCAGATCATTTTTTCTAACCTCAAATGAGGTTTTTTTTTTTTTTGTCTATTATATAATATGGTCCTTTTTCTCTTGCTTTTCTATACAGTTTTGATGATAAAGTTACACAAATTGTACTTTTTTAAACCTGTTTTATTATTTAGCATTGAACTCGACATATGTTTATTTATGTATCTCTCACCCTCTGAGAATGTCGGCAGATACGTTATCTTGACACTGAACATGAAGAGAATCTAATTTATTTTTCAGCATGGTTTAGGCTTCAATGAAATTATCTTTCCTTAATTTATGTGCAAATGTATACATCCCTCTAAGATTTTCCCAACATCTTATAGCATTCTTACAGAATCACAAACTAATAGGGCATTTTAAAATTTGGACACGGAGAGCTCTGTTCAAATGAGCTGTAGGAATTCATGGATTAAAAAATATCATTTCCCTGAAGAATTTACCCCTACTGGGTGTTGGTTTGTGATTGTGGCAGAAGAACAGAAAGTTGAAAGCAGTGTGTGGGAAGAAAAAGAATCAGAAATGCCAAATTATGCACTCTGCCCTGAATGTAATCATATGGAAGTGAGATGCCATAGACAGGCTGCATCTCCATGCTCAGCAGTGTCATTTTTCATAAAATACACATAAATAAGTAAATAAAATTTCTGCAAGTCAAACCTCAAGAATTTAGAAAGTTTTTTTTTTTTTTTTAATTTGAAAATGATCCTGCCATCTCTTAAAATTTCTAAGCAACTCCAACATGTTATGTATATACTCTTTAATTCATGGTCTCTGAGTTGATCAAGCTCTACATGGCCATTTCCTCTAGGACTGGAGAACATGTGTTGCCAGGTTGAGAGCCCATCCAAGTTCAGTGGTGTGGCCTTTTCAAACTGAACTTAAACCATTTGGTATGCAAGTTCTTTTGGTCCTGGCCAAACATGACTTCCTGTTTCTGAGGAGAAGGGCTTAAAAAGTCTCATAAAAAGACTCAAAGAGCTTCTTGGATATCAAAGGGTCCTTACAAAACATTGTTTGATGAGTTAAGTGTATGGAATAAGAAACACACGGAATTCATTTCCTCTAAAATGCACGTGGGATTAAGAGTCATGGAGAAAAGGGCTTAGGAAAATACATTTGAATTTTTATCAAACTTAAAATGTGTAAAACATAACGAGTTGCATTAAATGTATGAATCAGGGCTGAAATTATCTATTAAAATGTGCAACTGTTTATACATAAATACACTCATACAGAAGATGAACCTGTAAAATAATGTGATAGATGTTTAAGATTCATAATAGAAATTTTATCCCCAAATGATTTTTTGTTTCAAAATAGACAACTTGCAAGGCCCTTACACAGTGCAAGCACCCTGCCCCACTTTGCCTGGTATCCCAGCACCACCACCTGCAAAATGACATGACTTCTTTGTTTCAAAGTTGTCTTCGGGGTTTGGAAAACACTGTTTTGAATAGCTTCAGTCTTCATTTTACAACTATATTTGGGGATAAAACAAAAAACATTTCATTTAGAGTCAAGTCTCCTGTATGAATTAAGTGATAAATCTGGGAATTCTAATTTAGGCTTAAGAAAATCAGATGTGATTTTATTGTGGGTCTCTTAAACTGGTTCTGTGACAGTCACAACACAGGAGATCCAAAAGTATTTAGAGCCATGGAATCATTCTTGGAAGAGACATTCAGACTCATCGGATGATTATTTCAAAGGATGATACCCATTCACATGGGTATATTTTGTGATATCTGTTCAAAATGCATCCATTACTTTACAATGACTGTCTGTTTTGATGTGTGAGTATGTGTGTTAGCATACAAAAATAAGAGGGAAAACATTGAAACATTGACAAGGTGGGGATCCCCAAATGGTAAGATTATGGGTATTTTTTCTTTTTTCTTTTTTGTACTTATCACTGATCAATTTTTTAAATTGTCTTATATAAGCACCAAGTATCATGCTGATATTTAACAGCTGACTCTCAAAAAAAAAAAAAAGAAAGAAAGAAAAAGAAAAAAAACAAACTCTGATCTCTGATCTGTAGTGTTTGCCAATTTCCATGGTGCAAATTCTCCCATTGTGACTTATTTTAAGTGTCCAATGTGACATCAGTGAATTCATCTTTGGGATGATATGTCTCTATTTGCATCACATAAGCTTGTGCAGGTCATCTTCAGCACACCACTGGAGCACCTGCTCCTTTCATAAACAAGAGTGTATTTTGCATTCAAAGAAAATGGGAATATAAGACTTATACATATGGACACCAAGGGGGGAAAACTGTGGTGGGGTGGGGATGGTGGTGTGCTGAATTGGGCGATTGGGATTGACATGTATACACTGATGTGTATAAAATTGATGACTGATAAGAACCTGCAATACAAATAAACAAACAAACAAAAAAACAACTAATACTAAATTTTCTTTTGGTTATTTGTATGGAAATATGTTAATATAAATGTTTCAGACATTACATGAAATTTCTAAAAATCTTATATGTTCTGGTATAATGTTATAAGTCATAATTCTAGTTATTACTTTAAAATGTATATCTCAGAAATAAAACAAAAACAAAAACAAAAACAAAAACAAAACAAAACAAAAAACCAAAAAGAAAAAGCCAAGAGCATCTACAGATTTGGAAGCAGGTATTAAAAAAAAAAAAGATACACATAAAGTCTGACTTTAGATTTTTAAACTTTTTTTTTTAATGGAGAAAGGATTTAACTGTTTAAAATGGTTATCTCTGTATCATGATGTTAGAATAAGTGAAGATGTATAACACTTTTCATCTTAGAATTAGCCTTATAATTAGGATGTCCATATACTTTATTGTCTAAACTCTGACAACTTTGAGTGAAAAGGGAGATTATTATTAGTTTTGCAAGGAGACAAGTGTAACTGGAACTCCCCCTAGAAAACCAGAAAGTATGTTCAGCCAACTTATCCTTGGTATTTTGGGAAACCGTAACCATGATGTAGAACCTGACCCTTGGGTGGGTATTGAGGGAGGAGCCATGAATTGAGTCTTTATCTTGTTTTTTCCTGGTCTGTTCACCGGACATTAGGTACCTCATACATGATGAGCACTGTAATATGTAATGGGGATAAAGAGCCTGAATCAGTATAATGCTACATAGTTTAGAAAGTACAATAATAGATATTTTGTAAGACGCAGAAGATTGTCGGGAATCCTGAGACATCAGAATGGACGCAAAGGCATGGTTTCATATTCTCATGGTGTGTTTATTTAAAATAAAAATTTTTTTTCAAAGAACTTCCTCATTCTTTTTTTAAGATTTACTTATTATTTATTTATTTATTTAATTTATATTTGGCTGCGTCGGGTTTAGTTGTGGCACTCAGGATCTTTCGTTGCGGCTCACGGGCTTCTCTCTAGTTGTGACGTGTGGGTTTTCTCTTCTCTAGTTGTGGCTCGCAGGCTCCAGAGTGCCTGGACTCTGTAGTTTGCAGCACATGGGCTCTAGTTGAGGCGCACGAGCTCAGTAGTTGTGGCGCGCGGGCTTATTTGTCCCGTGGCGTGTGGGAACTTAGTTCCCCGACCAGGGATCGAACCCGCATTCACTGCATTGTAAGGTGGATTCTTTACCACTGGGCCAGCAGGGAAATCCCTCTCATTGTGTATTTAGACAAAGAAGGGCTAGTGTCCCCCACTATTTCCACTTTTCCTTGAGACAGGTGATTAATTTTCCATTATTTAATAAGAATAAAGAAAACACCCTGGATTCCAAGCCTGAAACTTCACTTCCATTTATGTGTTGAGTCTGGAAATACAGCACCATTTCCATTAAGTCTATAGAAAATCTACATAAATCCTATGCATCAGTCCAGGATGGAATCGATTCATTATTTAAGTATTGCCTCAATTCTCACAACACACCTGAAGCTTTTATCGATTCATGTTGATCAAAATAATCTCTCTCTCTAATGGATTTTATAGCATTTATTGTTGGTACTATCCTATAGCTGTATCTCTGTTGTAAGTATACTATCCTATATAGACACACCCAGGAGATACTATGGGTTTGGTTCCAGACCACCACAATAAAACAATTATCACAAAAAAGTGAGTCACGCAGATATTTTGGTTTCCAAGTGCATACAAGAGTTATGTTTACACTACACTGTAGTCTATTGAGTGTGCAACAGCATTACGTCTAAACAGTGTATAAACCTTAATTTAAAATACTTTATTGCTAAAAAATGCTAACTATCATCTGAATCTTAAGTGGGTCATAATTGTTTTGCAATAGTAACATCAAAGATCACTGATCACAGATCACATAACAAATATAATAATAATAATAAAGTTTGAAGTATTATGAGAATTACTAAAATGTGACACAAAGACACGAAGTGAACAAATGCTGTTGTAAAAATGATGCTGATAGACTTGCTAAACACAGGACACAAGGTTGCCTCAGACCTTCAATTTGTAGAGAACACAATAAAGCAGAACACAATAAAACGATGTATGCCTGTAGTAGTATTTGTAGATGGTACTTAGCATATACTCTCTTTCATTTGGTTAATTCCCTCATATGTTTTAATTTCTCAATTAAACTGAAAATTGAAACTTCTGTACAAACAAATTCTTAGTCTAATATCTGCCTTTCTTTACAAACTGCCTGGGATCATGTTTTGCTCGTAGTAATAGCTAAATAAATCTTCATTTATTAATGGATTGAAAGTCACTTTGGAATCTCTGTATTAAGCACAGTATAGGCTAGTGAATACCTGTTAACACTCAGAGTGTCTTAATATGAGCAAGAAGTTTAATAAATTCAAATCGAACTTTATAGGACCGAGTGACGACTCTGATAAATCCGAAGGACATGAGAAATGTAACATAGCTCCACATGAACAAAGCCTTGGCGTCTGCCTCCTAATACAAGCTCATTAATAAGCTTGAAAATATAATCACAGCCATGGGGCTGTGCTCTGACGTGGGTGATTTGCATTGTACCTTTTCACATAATATTTCATATGAATATCGTGCCACAACATAAGTTCAGGATAAGAAGTCCAGAGTTCCAGGACCAGTTCCTGTCTGTCACAAGCTGGCCAGGTGATCCTCGGACAAGAAAGCTGAGGCTTCACCTCCTCTTCAGCCCAGAAGGATCTGCTCCTGATCCGTGGTTCCAGGCTGACCTTTGGTTACGCTGTCTGGCTCAGTTTCCCTGGTAACCTGGCAACAGTAAGATTGTTACTTTTGTTACTAAGCAGCCCTCCTTAGGATAACATGCCTGCTGACTGGACCTTGTGTCTGGACTGGAAGGGACAACCAATAAGCTGTAAATACCTGATGGACACTAGGCTTTGGGCTTTCCCGGCTATGGTGGCTCATATAGCTGGTCTGTATTTATGCCTGTGAAATTGTGAATTGTAAAAGGTACTGACTGCTTTTAGGGCCTGTGGTTTTACTCCAGGAACTTTTAGTCCAGGGCAGCTCCTGCATCTGCCCTTTGTGGGTCTCCTCTTCTTGCACCTGTGCTGATTATGGTACCTGTGTGGCTGTCAAGCCCCTGCTGTGGGCGAGGAATGCCCCTGCTGCCCAGGGCCAGCTTCCACTCCCTCTTCTATTCTTCTGAGCAAACTGGAGCCACATGTGGCTCTGGGTCATCTTGTGGGTGGGAGTGTTTACCTCCGGGGGCAAAGGCTTAGTGCACAGTGGAATATGGAGTTACTACAATTTTTTTTTTTTTTGCAATGACTTTTTGAATGCATTTTTGAATCAAGATTTTTTTGTGAATTGAAACATGTCACATATTTGTTCATTTACGTTTTCAAATACCTATATAAGCTCAAAATAAAGTACATGAAAATGCTAAGGAATTTAGTACATTGTGCTATAACTGTCTGCTTACTTAGCATCATGTTAGTATTACAAGGTGATTATATAAAAAGTTTTGACTCTGAAATAAATTTTCTTGCTCTCAGTATTTCTTCTAGATGTAGCATTCCTTGACTTTTATGATTATGTATTCTATAATGTTATGACTATTATTAATATTAAATGTGTTGTCACTAACATTTTTACCAACTGAAAAATCAACAGATTCTTAGGATTCCATGCAAAAACATTTTCCTCAAATGTTGGCTTATGAAAACTAGGATAACTAAAGGTGGCTTTAATTGCCTTGAGAAGAAGTAATGTCTCCTAAATTAAAGCAAAGTTTAAAAACTTGTATGTATTTATTACATATTAAGTGTCTATATGATACTGATGTGTTTAGATAACACACACATTTATAATATGAATGTGAGTATTTTCAAACTCTAGGATATGACAGATTTTTAAAAACTAAAAGCATCTACTCCTTTCTCATTTCTCAAGACCACTTTGGTAGAGCAGAAGAGGTGCCCTCTGATTGATCTCCGGCCCATGGGGGCAGATCAAGAGGTTCGGAAGGTAACTGGATCTCAAAATGTATAGAATTCTGTTGAATGAAAATCCTGTAATTGCAGCCAGAAACATGCTGGAAGGAAGTGCAGACTGGAATGGGTCACAGATCCATAGATGTCTCTTACCAGAACAGATGCTATAACAATATTGCCATAAATAGCACAAACAATTTGAATTTCACCGTATATAGTAGTGCTCAATTAAACAGAAATTTGGATAATGGTAAAAGAACTTGCAAGGAATGGGAAGCCCAATGTTCTTGAATAACTGAGAGTTCACTGAGAAGTTCAAGGCTGGCTCCAGGCATCTAACTAACAAAAACTTGGGATCTGTAGAAATTTTTGCCCTCAGAAATGCCAACATATTTTCCTTTCCATAGATGGTACATTACTTTTAAAATATTGCACCATCTAGCCAAGATACAGGAAGAGGTACTTCCCTGTTTCCGATTCCAGCCTCCATCAAAATTATTTAAAATATATGTTACATTTAAAAATCTTACAAAGTGTCAAGACATAGAAAATGAGGGACCAGGGAAGAAAGGAGGTATCAGAAGAAAAGAAGGTTGGGGTTTTGATGGCTTGAGGTCCCCCACACAAAGGCTTTTTTCTGTCAAGGCCCATCCTTTTTTCAGTTTTCCTTTCCACAGAATTTCCCAAGGAGGCAGCTACAAAGAGGCTTGGGATTTTCGAGCATCTTGAATAGATCAGAGGAAGTTCAGATGAATTGAGGGGAAAAAGTGTCCCGAATCATCTGAAGGTCAGAGCCTCCAGGAAAACAGTGTCAGACGTTCATGAAACAGCAGCTGTTACTAAAAATAAAGGAGAGGGTAAGAAAGGGAAGGGACACAGTACAAGGAAGTGGAGTAGCAAGAAAAGAAGTGTGGAAAGCAGGGATAAGAAGGTGGAGAGGAAAGTGGTGTCAGAAAAGCTGATAGAACCAATGCAGGAGACAGAGAAGAACTGAGGATGAGAGATAGGAAAGGAGGAAGGAACCAAGGAATGGGAAGGGATGAGAAAGAAGGGAGGGAAGAGATCCAGAGATGCTGCCTATTTTGAACTATTAAAAACAAGGTAGATACCAAATCCCGATTGATGCATCGTATTTCTCTGGATGCAAATGTGTCAGATTATATGAAAGACTCAGCAATAGCTATCGTTTTATTGACAAAATCAGGAATCAGAGATCTATAATGACATTTTGTTGAAAAAGAAAATCTAGTCACAGATTTATTAGTGTTTTTAGAAACTGGAATTCTGCTTAATTTGCTCAGTACCATCCACTTTCCTTAGCAGGAATACAGCCTCAGTAAAGCCAACACGGGAGAACAACTCTACTCATAATCCTCTTATACCTAACTTGTTGTTCTTTGTCACAGAGAAATTGAACATATGACCATGGGCTGTACATTTGCTAAGTTTTCTTCTCTGTGTCACATATCAGCCTGTTTTCAATCATTAGTTCTGATAGATATAAGATCATTGACATCTTTTAGAATGAAGTACCCAAGGCGTTTTATCCCAAATTCAATGATCTCAGCCTTTGATTGTCTGGATTTTTTCCTCCTGAAGATAAGATAGAAAAATACATAAAAGGAAAACAGGACCAAAATCCATAAGATGAGCCCCGGGTACGGGACTCATTCCCTTAAGGCCACATTCCCATCACTTTCTTGCTCCTCTGACTTGGATTCCGGGCACAGCTGGAACAGGACACCAGAGCCATGGAGCTGTCTTCTGGACAAGCACACATCACGGGACAGGAGGTGAGGGAAGCTTGTGTATTTCAATGCTGTGGAGGGATTTCACTGAAATCAGCTTCACAAAATGAACAGCTTCACAAAATGGCTCTTTAAAATTGTCTGTTTTGTGGAGTATTATCACGATTCAGTGCATGAAAAGGCCTCACCATCCTAAGCACACACATTAGTGGGGAGATAATTAGGAGTTCAGACCCCTCTTCAGTTGATCACTGCAACCCTCATCCAAGCCATTTTCTAAAGCAATTGAAAATTGCCAGTGAAGAATGCTCAACAATGTTTGCCATGAGACGTTTCAGTATGCAGATCAGCACTGGAGACTTGAAAATACACATCATGTCAAAGCCTCACTGTGTCAAGGATCCATTTCTTTAAAAGAGTACTTGCATATGAATTTAGAATTCAATAGACTATGTCAGCTTCAAGGATGTAGTCAAGGGGTAATGGTTAAATAGTGTAAATTTTTCAAAACTAACTGTTTATGTGACAAAAATAGTGCTATAGTCAATTATTTAAATAGAAATTTCTTAAAAATTGAGGAAGTGCACAGGTTAATAGTATTTTCTGTATCTGGGAAAGAAATTAGGATATCAGCAATGTGAAAAGGTTCTAACTGAGGAATAATCACTCCCTAAATCTCAGTTCTCAGAGAAGAGAGCGCAGGTTTTTCGTGACAGTTGACCGGATGGCCGGTCAGGGGACCAGCACTCTGCTGAGATGTATGAGGCTCTCCATCCCCTTGGTCCTACCATCAATCCATGTCTGCTCCCTGCCAAATGGAACAGGGGCTGCCACGCCAACCATGCATGACTCCCTTCTCTTCTTTGCCCTCCTTCCATCTGGCCTGGGAAGTGTCCTGACACATGGGTTAACTTCTAGTCCTCCCTACAAATTATGCCACCAGCTGGCAGAGTTGTTGAGCTGGCAGGAAGTGGGCAACGCCATGGACCTTGGCCAGCCATTGTCACTCAACTCAACGTCTTTTCTTCCCTTTCCTCTTTTCCTCTCCTGGCTGCTTATTCCTGTCCTGCTCATTCCTAACAGAATGAAGCTGAAAAAATAAATAAACTAAAACAAGGCTGACAGTAACAGTAAAGTCTCCAGAACTTTCCATCTTTTAAAGACATCTCTGATGCTTTCTGAAGTTTGGTCAAATTCTATGGGGCTTAATCTCCCCACCAAATGCATTCTATGAAGGTGAAGATTATGCTGGTGAATTTCTATGGTGACTTATTCACTGTACTCACAACACACTATGCCTGTGGTCACACGCTTTTCCCCAAACTTGCTCTATAAAAGCGACCACCATGATCACCATTTTTTTCTTATTTAACTAAACAACTGCATCTCCTTGCAACCCTGCAGGCTGTGGAGATGGCTCCCTCTTGGGAGTTTACAAAGTTGACTCTGATAAGGCTTGCTTGCCAATGTTGTGGTAATTGTTTTGCCATCTTTATCTTGTTTTTATGATTGAATTCTCAACCCCTAGAGAAAGTCCTCTGGGCACAATGTGAAGAGGCATGGTTTCTGCCATTTGTCTAAGCAGAATTGAAAACAGCATGGTCAGAGCACTTAAGAACTGGAGTGACTTTCCAGAAACTCAGTTCCTTGTAGGCAGGGAGTATGCACGATGGTTAGTGTCAGAAAAGCTCAACAGCTCAGCTTTTTCATTTACCAGTTGTATGGTCTTGGTCAAATTATATGATTGCATGAATATTAGTTTATTTGCAAAATGGGAAAAAATAAAGCTGTTTACCTAATAAAGCTTTGATGATTTAAAAAACACTAATCTGTAATCTGTGTTTAGAAGAATGTCTGGAACAGAGAAAATTCTCAATATTTGTTAGATATTCTTTTTATTTTAATTTTATTATTGTATTATTATCATGTCTATGATCTCCTGGGCTCTAACATGCCTTTGTATTTCTTGTAGTTGCTTAAAATATGTTTGTTGTTTCTTAGTTTCTTTGATTAATGAGTTATTCTTTGTTTAAAGTTTGAAAACACATATATATGTACATATTTAAGCTATACAAAGAATATACACTAAACATCAAGTCTTCTACCCAACCCTCCAAACCTCCTTTTTTTGAGTCAATCACTATTAGCAATTATTTATGTGTCTTCCAAAATATGTGTGCCTGTTTTTCCTTTATAAAAAAAAAAAAAATCTGCTGAAACTATCTTTATGCTCCTCCCAAGCCCATACTACTGTCTTCCCATCAGAGGTAATCACTATCATGAATTTTATATTTATTTACCTTGTTTTCCTTTTTAATAATTTTACCATGCCTAACTCCAAACAAAATTTTTTTAGTTATGTTTATTTTAAGCTTTATAAAGAGGCTACTGATCAGCTTTTAAATTTATTTTTAATGAGTAGAAGCATGTTATACAAATTTTTCAAACTTTTTTTTCTCTTAACTATAGTCACTGCTTATTTAAAGTATTTGAGTCAATTGTGTGAATCAGAAAATTTTCATAATTGTGAATTGATGAAGATAGAAATAAGACTAGTTTTTAAAAAAATTATGCCTAGAAATAGTATCATTTTAGTGATTCTTCTATAACTTTTTTTTCCCCTCTTTTCAGGTCTCTGACTTATTTGGAAACCAAATGGTTAAACACTGATACTTCTAAATTATAAAGGCGGTGCAAAGAGATGAGAACTGGAATTACAGCTCATTTTCTTGTCCGCAGAACGGGCCGGAGCGATGCTGGAGTTGATGGTTCCATCACATCTATGAGAGCTCCAGATATATTTATGATTTGGGGTAATAGCTTAATAACTACTCACACAGGTAGGAATGCTGTTGGGTGACCCTAAGATGAAATCAACTGCTGCATTTCTAATCATTTTAATTAGTCCTTCAGGTTTCTATTAAAATAGGCATAATGTTGATGATGTATATATTAGCTGTTAAAAACTTAGCTTATGATACTTTCCATGCACAAAAAGCAATTAGACTAACAGCACTATAGATTCGGGAGCACAGACTCCAAATGTGTGGTGCTTACAACAATTCCGTATTGAAACAAATTATTTTCCATGTAAAGGTGTTAATGATGAGTCCTCTTACAGTCATCTGAATTCCTCAGTGGAAGGGAGCGTAAGCAAGCAAGGGACTCAACGTCAGCACCTAGGGTCCCTTTAGGAAATGTGGACATTTCTGAGTGCCTTTGCAGCTGGGGAAAGCTGGAGGCATAGAGGAATCAACCCCAGAAAAATTATTTTTTTGCAGTTTGCATGTATTCACTTTACCTAATCACTTTATACTCAGTATTTAACTTGCTTCCCATTTTCCTGGAAAGAGAAACATACCTCACTTAAGAACATTTAGATAAATACAACCAAAACAATGAGAGATGAGACTCGTTTACACTGATATATGAACCAGTCTAAGAGATCTCCCAGTCTCAGTTTGCTGACTGGTTTGATTGCTTTATTTTAATCATTCTTTGCATCCTCCTTTGTTCCCTCCTTCCTTCCTTCCCCCCTTTCCTTCTTTTATTCCATACTTGATGACAAGCTACTACATGTCAGCCTTAATAGATGCCAGTATTAGGCTCTGGGACAACAAATAGGTCACAGTCACTTGAATTCAAATTAACAAAGAAACAACTAATTTTTGGTCATTTTGGATGTGTGTATTTATACCAGAAGGGTGAGTTTGGTGAAAAAAAGGTGGAGTCAAAGACATGCAGCAAATAACTTAAAGTATCTTAATATAACTAGAACCTCATCTATCATGTGTGTGAGTCTCCTGTTGGCTCTATTTATAAAATGTCTTAAGAAATATTAGGAGGCAAATTAAAAGGAGAGAAGTTCCTCTTATGATGGACAAGACAACTCCATCCATACTCTGTATATAAACTATAAAAAGGGATAGAGGAAATATAAGCATTAGTTTACTAGTTAATAGAGAGACTATCAGAGTGTCTCTAGTATATAAAACATGACTTAAAAAATTTTTAATTTCTCTCCTCTTTCTCCCCTCTGCCATCTGGCTACATCCGTGGTATTAACTGACTCAATGGGATCACACAAGCCAGGGTAAAGCCATTTGATTGTGAGGTTGCTGGTAGTGCAAATATGCTCCTTCTTTCAGGGTCACTGGGTAGAGACAAGAATAACAAAAATCATTTAAGAGGTAGAGCAAAGTGCAATGCACAAAGTAGGTAAGCACTTACAACAGAAACACAGTCTGTGCTTGATATGCTGGTCCTATTATTGGGCTACTTACTAAACTTATACGATAATAGCTAATCCTGAAAATACTGTGCTAAATGAAAGAAGTCAATCTCTAAGATTCTATGTTGTATTATTCTACATATATGGAATGTCCCAGGAAAATCTATAGACACATAGAAATTATGTTAATGGATGCTTGCAGCTGGGGGTTGGGGAGCAGGAAAGAAGAACCAGTCATGAGTAGGGGCTTTCTTTCTGAGTGATGAAAATATTCTAAAATTATATTGTAGAGAGAGTTGCACAACTCTGTGAATATACTAACAGCTGCTGAACTGTATACGTTAAATTGATGAGTTTCATAGTATGTGAAATATATCACAGTAAAGCTGTAAAAAATGAGTTCCCCTAGGGTCGGGATCTTCCCCAGAACCTAATGGCAGCACAGTTTCCCGACTGGAGTAACAGATGAGCCACCCTACAGGAGAAGCTGGCTCGAGGGGCCTCCGCATGCCCGCCCCTCTTCCATCTGCACTCAAATCTGCCCATCCTTGGGGGCGTCCTAAGCAGGAGGTGGCCACAAGTCTACTTATCCCGTCAGAAGGACCTAAGGGAAGACGAAGTAGAAGATGCAGTTGTCCATTCAAGGAAAAAGCGAGAGAAGGAAGAGAGAATTTCTAGTTGTCTGATTCAGTGTCTGCGTTCCTTCAACAGGAGGATCCTTCCTTCCCCTCCCCCAGCTGGCTTTCTTGTTTGCTTGGAGCCCATTTTCCCTTTGATCTATATCAGTATCTCTTCCTCCTTGGGATAGATTGACTTAACACAGAACAAGAGCCTTCAGTTCCTTAGAGGAGGGTGTATCTGACCATGATTCACAGGGTCCTCCATTCAGCATTTCGGGGTCTTTACCGTTCAGGTGCAGAAGCTGAGTTAATGGTTCTCTTCAGTTCACAGTTCACCTTTGTCACCGATTTCTGCAAAGGTCCTTTTTAAAAAAAATTCATTTGCATCTTCTCGTATACTCACGATCTAGTCTCGACCCTCCCATTTTTGCAACCACTTAAACGTAGTGGTTTATGTAGTTGTTCATCTGTATCCTTTATAATACGCTTATTCATTCATGTGGTTGTTCATCTGTATCATTTATAATACCCTTAACGATAAACTAGTAAGCATAAAAAAACAGTGCAATTTAGGTAGTTTTATAGACAACACAGAAAGAAAGAAAAGGAGGAAAGCAAGGAAATTGCTTAGGAAAATGGAAGTGATTTGAAACTTGTCTTAGAATAATATAATATCTAAAATAAATATTAGTCTGACAATGAAGGAAGTATTAAAAAATTTGCTTGTATATTACAAGAAGGTCAAATTGGACGTGCCCCCTTCATCTCCCTAATTCAATTCTGAAGATTCCACTGGAAGAAAGACTGTTGATCAATTACAATACAACAAACTAAATAGAATTATAAAAGCCCCCGATTCAGTGTGTGTTGGGGGCTGAACTGGCCGAAGGTCACGGTGCGGAGATGGGAGAGAGAACATTTTTCTCTTCCCATGTTACCTTGGGAGATCACTGGCTGCTTTTTCACTCTCTCAAGACAAAAAAAAAAAAGAGAAAATTTAGTTAACATCATGTCAGCCTCTGAGCATTTACTGCTCAGTACCAACAGCCTCAAGCCATCAATTAAGGCTTGATTAAAAATGAAAAGACTCTGAACAGAGCAGGGCAGGCGTGAGGAGCAGGTGACAGTTCCAGAGACTCTCTGCATTAGGCATCGACCTTCACTTACTGTGGCCCAGCCCAGGAAGGACAAGGGGAGGACCCCGTCAGCATCCCTCCCTCCCAGTCACACACATCTGAAAATATCAGGTGACTATAAACTCATAAGGATAAATAATGAGTCATTTTGAGACAACTAACTGAACATCTTATTTCAGATACAGCATAATTATGAAAGCAGAGAGATCAGGAATTTACAGTAAACTTTCTTATGGAGAATATCTTATATTGGAAGCAAGTATTTTAACTACTATATAAAATCTAGTAGTTAAAATAAAGATATTCATAGACGGGTATATTAAAAACCTATATGGCTGCAGAACAAATCGATGGCTGGACAGACTAGATAAAACAGTTCCCAAGGGCACGGAGAAAGAGAAAGAGTTAATATAACAAAAATAAATAAAAATTTAAAAATGAAAAGTTAAATTAGATGCAGGAGGTGATATTACTTTTGAGAACAGAATTGAGAGAGAATAGAAAGGCCAAAAAAACCATCTAAGTGATGCTCTAGAAAGATCGCAAAAATAATCTATTGGTTTCTTAATAGAGTTAAATGAACACGTAAACCGAATAACCTCTTCAAAGTCATTACCTATGAGAGATAAAACTATGCCCACACACCACACGACAATGTGCACGTGAATGTTAATGCCAGACTTAGTCACAGTAATCAAAAACTGGAAACAATCCATCAGTGTGTAAACTGATAAACAAAATGTGATACATTCGTGCACCGGACCACTACACAGCAATGAAAATGAACAAATCAGCAATACACGTAACAACATGGATGTATTCCAAAATCATTATGCTAAATGAAAGACGCCAGATGTAAAAAGTGAAACACTATACACTTCATTGCAATGAAATTCTACAAAAGACAAAACCAATCCCATAGTGAAAGAAAGCAAGTAAGTGGCTGCCTGGAATTGTAGAGGAAGGGAGCTTGACTGCAAAGGTACATGAAGGACTTTTTGGGCGGATGAAATGTGTCTTAGCTATTGTTGTGGTTACAAGTATATATAGATTTTTCAACACTCACTGAACTATTGACTTACAAAGAATTCATCTTGTGACATGTAATCATACCTTAATAAAATTTATGTATGTGTATGTAAGCATACATATATATGTACAGTCATGCTTGTATTTTCTATCAAAACTCCCCGGAGACACAGAAAGTTTGAAGAAGTAGGTGAAAAAAGTTCTTCAAACTTGAATCAAAAGGAAGAGAATCAAGGGTGAAAATTTAGAAGTAGTCTAAATAGAACTTATACCAAAGAAAACATATCTATATCTATCTATCTATCTATATGTAATAACTAAATATTAGCTAACTAAATAAAACTGTGTATAAAAACATAACACATTTTTACATTTTGACATCAATCTCATGAGTATATTAATATAGTAGAATAAAAGATGAAAAATTACATAAAGATTTCAAGAGAGACAGAATAAAGTATTTAATAAAAGTGAACATTAAAACAATATCAGAATACTAGAAAGGGAAGAACTATACATAAATGTTATATTATTTTATATAAAAATCCTGCAGCAAACCTCACATTCAATGATGTATCTGATTTCAGCTCTGACTTTATGGAGGTGGATATTTTGTTTGGTTATTTGAGTTTAAAGCTATGAAATCTTTTTTTGCTACATGGAAACTTTTCAATTGTTTTGTTTTGTTTTCACGGTGTTCATTCCTATATCATTTTACTAATTTCTTTTAGTATACATCTAATAGTTAAAAGGAAATCACGGCAAGATCCTCTTTGTTTATTGTTTGCCTTTGAATAAAGTTTGTTTTTCCTGGATGAGCAATTCTTAAGAGCACAATGTTGGAGGACGGTGGGCGGATAAGGAAACATTCAGAAGGGACAACTGGGGAGAACCCCAGAGTCTCATGGCGTCACACATACTGTTTCAGCACCAGCTAGGTTTACCAGCCTAGAGCAGCTCTCTGTCAGGAGAAGAAATCTAGTCCTTGATGCGAGTTTAGAGAGTCAGAATGGGCATCAACAAAAAGTCTACAAACAATAAATGCTGGAGAGGTTGCAGAGAAAAGGGGGCCCTCCTACACTGTTGGTGGGAATGTAAATTGGTGCAGCCACTGTGGAGAACAGTATGGAGGTTCCTTAAAAAACTAAAAATAGAACTACCGTACAACCCAGCAATCCCACTACTGGGCATATATTGGGAGAAAACTCTAATTCGGGAAGATACACATATCCCAGTGTTCATAGCAGCATTATTTACAATAGCCAAGACATGGAAGCAACCTAAATGCCCATCAACAGATGAATGGATAAATAAGTTGTGGGGTGTATACACACACACACACACACACACACACACACACACATATATATATATATATATATATATATATATATATATATGGTGGAATATTACTCAGCCATAAAAAATAATGAAATAATGCCATTTGCAGCAACATGGATGGACCTAGAGATTATTATATTAAGTGAAGTAAGTCAGGAAAAGACAAATATCATATTATATCACTTCTATATGGAATCTAAAAAATAAGATACAAGTGAAATTATATACAAAACAGAAAGAGACTCACAGACATAGAAAACAAATGTATGGGTACCAAAGGGGAGGGGTGGGGGATAAATTAGGAGGTTGGGATTAACAGATACACACTGCTATATATAAAATAGATAAACATCAAGGACCTACTATATAGCAAAGATTATATTTTGTAATAAGCTATAAGGGAAAATAATCTGTATATATATATATATATATATATATATATATATATATATATATAGCTGAATCACTTTGCTGTACACCTGGAACTAACACGACATTGTAAATCAACTAGACTTCAATAATAAAAAATAAGAACAGATTGCCATTTCTTGATAAATAAATTAGGGACTCCTTTGCCAACATCATAAAGCCTAATTTTTCATAAAACTGTAGAAGCCTAATTCACAGGAGCTGGCTACCTGGTCCTGGAAGGACGAAGAACAAAGTTGAAAATGTTAAAGACCCTAGGGCTTTGAATCAGGTCTTTTAAAATAATTTCTCCTAAAAGGAGAAATAAAAGCTTCCAAAGAGATGTGACAAGTCTCTGGCTGCTGTGAGAAGAGGACACCAAGAAAGTGTTGTGTGTTACCTGGGTTAATACACTGTAATCTCAAAGAAAGCTTGGTGAATTCCAATTCAGTGCCCTTCTAATGGTATATTCCAGTAAAAAAATCACACCGTCCCAATAGACCTCAAGTAAACACTTCCAGCTGGAGGAAAGAAGCGTACTTCACAAGGGGAGAATGAGGGTGTTGTCATGACAACTATGAAGAGTGTTTTATTAGATGGCTGAATTGAATGCTGTGCAGAGCTTCCGGGCTCTGTGGTCTTAGTTGAAAGTCTAGGAAGCTGTCTGATGTCTCATGTCCTTAAAATTGTAGAAAAATGTGGCTACTCTGATCTCCAAAGTGTGACCCAGTGAGACACACCCCTTTTATCTTAATCCTGGTGTCTGCTTTAAAACAGATAAACATCTACCTATGTATGTCTATATATATGGAAGGCTCTGGAATACCACTCACTTGTTCTCTGTGCTGGACGTCAAGGCTGCGCAAGCCTCTCACTTTAGAGAACGTCTTGACAATATGTTTAGTGCCGAAAGGCCTGGGAAGACTGACCCAGGACCTCGAGGGAGAGCTGCGGATCCTGATGGAGAATCAGGATTTCAGATTTTACTTATCTCAAAGATCTCTTTGTTTCCTTTCATTCACATTCTTCTCTTCTATAGTTGGAGCTAAGATTTAAGCCAGTCTTTATACAAACTTGTCTCTTCTACAGTTGGAACCAAATTTTAAGTCAGTCTTTATATATGTTTAAAAGCTACTTGACCAAAAAGCTTTCCTCCAGTGCTTTGGTCAGTCTCACTGAAGCCGAATCCAGCCTCTGTACCCCGACACCGAATTAATTTTCAAAGACAGAGTTTTGGGTGAAGTAGAAAAGAATAGCTTTATTGTTTTGCCAGGGAAAGGGGTCTACAGCGGGAAAATGCCCTCAAAGCTGTGTGTCCCTGGAGGGGGTAGTGAGAAGTTTTGTAGTAATGGTTCAAAGAGGGCGTGATCAGCTCATGGACATTCTTCTGAATGGCTGGTGGGATGGTAAGTGGGAGTCGGCATCACCAATCTTCTGGTTCCAACTGGTCTGGGGTCTATGTGGGCAGCAGACAGTTAACTTCTCCCACCTGGAGGGAGTTTCAGTATCTGCAAAACAGCTCAAAGATATTGTTGTGTGTATCCCTTGAGGGAGAACCAGGACCCTGCCCCAAGGCTGCACTATGTTTTCTCTTGACTGCCCCTCCCATGTCTCGCATCCCCTCCTTCCCTAATTAGCAACTCTTTGAACCTACTCCTTGGAACTCAGGGAAGGTCATGGAGACTGAATGAAGCCTGTTTCCTGTAATCAAGAAATGGGGGACACAAAGAGGCTTTTGTGCCCAGGAGCCCCACAGAGTCCTGCTGGGTATCACCACCAATTTTTGTTTAATCGTGAATATTTTATTCTTTCTTTGAAGGAATTATTAAAAATAAATACCCTAAACTTAACACCAGAGTCCCTAACCATTTAACTTTAGTAAAAAAACCAAATCTTCAAAGCAGCTAATTTTGATTATCCACAAAGACCTTGCATAAGGATAATAGAAAACAAGAAGCATTTTTGTAAAAATCACCTTATTTTTTTCCTGAGTAATATTTGAATACACTTAGAACAGTGTAATGTAGCCAAAGAGGCCAGAATGATGCATAGTGCACGGGAGGATCTGAACACAGCTTTTGAATGAATGCTCTGATCCTCATTTTCTTGTATCTACGTTAATTGCAGAACTAAGATCTGAACTCCAGTACTTTGATTTCAGAGGCAGTGCTTTGATCTACTATGCCCACCATCTTCTGAGCACTCATTTATTTGTCATTTTATTTTGTTTTGCATTAGGGAAAGTGGTTGACTTGTTTCCTTTCTCTACCGATTAGAGATAGTGCCCTGTAGATCTACTTCTCTTAATAAAGCATAAAGCAGAGGGCTTGCTTCCAGTAGCTGGAGCCAAGCTGATGGGGAGAACACATGGGTTTTAGACTCAGACCAAATCTGAATTTCAGCTTGGACACTGTTATGGGCTAATCAAGATCCCCACAAGCCCCCAAATTTATATGCTGAAACTCTAACCCCCAGTACCTCAGTATGTGTCTGTGTGTGGACACAGAGCCTTGAAAGTAGTAATTAAGTTAAAATGAGCCTGTTAGGGTGGGCCCTAATCCAATATGACTGGTCGTCTTATAACAAGAGGAAGAGACACCAGAGGACAGTGAGCAAATAGAAAAGACCACGTAAGGACAGAGAGAAGGCGGCCACCTGCCAGCCAAGGAGAGAGGCCCCAGGAAAACCAAACCTGCCGACATCTTGGTCTTGGGCTTCCAGCCTCCACAACTGTAAGAAAATCAATTCCTGTTGTTCGTGGTATTTTGTTAGGACAGTCTGAGCAAACTAATACAGTAGTTGGACTCCTAATCATACTGTGCTCTTAGGCAAGCCACTAAACTATTCTGTGCCACGATTTCACATCTACAGAATTATGGAAGGTGAAAAGCATATGGCACATAGTACTTGTTCGAAAATGGTACCTATTATTAGTGTTATTATATTATTATTATCATTAAGATATTGGACTTCACTAGAGAAAACAGAGTTAATTATACCATAAGTATGTAAACCACCCCTCTGTATGCTGAAGTGAAGGGTACACTACACACTCTCACATATAGATATAAGCCATATCTGATCAGTGTTGTATATACAACTATTTTACTATTTTACTTGTTAAATAACATATTGTACTATTTTATTTATTAAATAACATATATTTATATATTATGTAACTTACTATTTACCCACTTTCCAAGAACAAATGAAAATTGAGCCCATTTCCATAGGTGGTTTATGCAAAATGACAAACCCACAACCACTTACATGTGGACACTCCTCACCTGAAGACAGGGTCCATTCTCCCTTGTATATCAGCTCTGAGAGCTTGTTCTCTGATTTGTATTGGTTGCTAGTTCATTTGTCTCAGCCTTAAGCTGGTACTGGTTGATGTTTCAAAAATTATTGTAGTCCACGTTTTAGAGTGTGTTTTCCATTGTTTCTATGAAATCCAAGGTATGTAGTTATTTAAGTATAGTCTGGACAAAGGGCCATTTTTTTCTCCTTTTTTTAACAAACTCCTTTAATAGGAAGTGAATGTATACCCTGATTTTCCTGGGATTGTCCCTAAACACATTGTCCTTGCATGATTATTAACAACAAGGCCTCTCACTCCTCGATATTCTCCCGGTTTGGATAATCATTTAAGCATCATTTGGATGACTTTATGGTTACCCTACAAGTAGGGCACTCTTTGTCTTCACAGCCACACCTTCTGTAACCACATCATCAAGTGATTCAATACATCTCACTTTGAAGGCTAGCGTATTTGAACATTACAGACATTGAGTATACACTGTCAGGTTTCTTCCCTAGTACACACTGTCAGATTTCTTCCCAGATTTCTCAAGGCACAAACAGAAGGCAAAGATAAGAGTGGAAAAAAAAAAAAAAAGTTAAACCAAACATTATTCTCCCTGGGTAATGCTATTCCAGGACTTGAATACTCTGCCTTTTCCAGACTTTCTTTGATGATAGCTCTTTGCTAGTTTGTCTCTAAACTCAACTGACAAGACCTTCATGAATTGTCTCTAAGTTCTGAGAACTAGGCTAAATAATGCTTCTCCATGGTCTCCAGATTCACTGAGTTTGCTATTGAAAATTACAAAAAAGAACTAGGGATCCCAGGTTCTGGTCAATTTTACATCTATTTGGGGATAAATGTAAAATGCCATAGTGTTGGCACTCTTGTCCTTTATGGAGGAGATTGTAAAAGAAAAAGTTGGGTCCTGGAAAATAAAGGATATTGGGCCAGAAGGATAAAAAAGCTAAAAACTACAAAGCCACACTAAGATTCAATATGCTAAGAGAAGAGTCAAGGTAGTGAAATAAGTCAGACAGAGAAAGACAAATACCATATAATCTCACTTATATGTAGAATCTATTAAAAAAAAAAAACCTCATAGAAATGCAGAGCAGATTGGTGGCTTCTAGAGGCAGGGGTAGGAGGGATTGGGTGAAGGGGTCAAAGGGTACAATCTACCACGTATAAGATAAGTAAGAACTGAGGATGCAGTGCATAGCCTAGTGACAATAGGTAACACTGGTGTATGGTGTATTTAAAAGCTGCTAAAAGAGACTAGATCCAAAAGTTTTCATCACGAGGAAAAGCTATTTTTTTAACTAAATGAGGTGATGGATATTAACTGGACTCGTTTCAGTAAACATTGAATGATATATGTGTGTTAAATCGCTATGCTGTACACCTTAAACATATACAGTGTTTTATGCCAACTACATTTCAATAAAACTGAAAGGAAAAACAAACAAACATACAAAAGTCAAGGTGACTGGCTAATTCAGGGTTGAGGATGGGGCCTGGAGCCAAGAGTATCAGCAGGAAGACAAAAGCAAACTAGCTCTGGACAGGATGGAACCAAGAGTAATATTGCTTTCTGTAACATGCACGCCTTGCTTTTTAGTCTGCCTAGAGAGTAATTGATGGGTGAGTGTGTCAGCCCCCATAAAGACAAGCGATGGAAAAAGGCAAGCAGTGAAGACTTGAGGCTAGTAAGAGTAGGAGCCAGATATCCATTATATGCAAGGACAAGCACCAAACAAATGAAACTCGGGGATGTATAAACCCATAATAAGTGGCTTTTAGAGACAGCGTTCTTTCTGGCTTGCCTGGACTTGAAGCAGCCTGGGTCTGTTAAAAATTGAGAGAGGCCTGATTTGTAATGATTTACTCTCGAGATCCTCGGTGACTGAGCCAATGCGATTCTTTTGTCTCACCGAAGTGTCTCTCTCTCACACAATAATTTGCTAGTTTCTTCAGCGAGATTCTTCCTTCATTATGGCCAGCCTTCTCATTTTACCATTATTACTTTCTTGTTCTTCCACACTGAAGCCCTCATACTACCAAAATCAGAACATCTCTGTCATTTACAATAATGCATTGAGTTTTATTCACGCCAAGGTAATATAGCCCAGGAGAAACTCTTTGTATCACTTAAGTGCTATCTGGCAATACCACCATAAGAAAGGAAAAAATGAAGGCTTGTTATCTGTCAGCCTGAAAACAATCCCTTCTGTTTTGACTTGAAAGGCAGCTGGCTTACAGGGATACCTTTACCCAGGAAGAGATTTACTCTTTTCTAAAAGTTAAGACCACATAGACCTTTTAGACCCTGACAATGGGATCAAAGACACAATGCACTAGTGTCTTACAGTCACTGACATAAAGGCATGATCAAATTAAGAAGACTCAGAAAATCTAATAATGTAGCCCTTGTTAAAGTGCATACGTGTCCTCCACATTCTGTTCAGACGTGATTCATTTGAAACTCAGAAATGTCCTGACCTTCCAGATACTCATATATTTGTGTTTTTATAGAATTTCTGATTATTTGGAAAGGTGAGTTGCCCTATACATCTGAGTTGATTTTTTTTTTTTTTTTTTTTTTTTTTTTTTATGGCTGTGTTGGGTCTTCGTTTCTGTGCGAGGGCTTTCTCCAGTTGTGGCAAGAGGGGGCCACTCTTCATCGAGGTGCGCGGGCCTCTCACTATCGCGGCCTCTCTTGTTGTGGAGCACAGGCTCCAGACGCGCAGGCTCAGTAATTGTGGCTCACGGGCCCAGTTGTTCCATGGCATGTGGGATCTTCCCAGACCAGGGCTCGAACCCGTGTCCCTTGCATTGGCAGGCAGATTCTCAACCACTGTGCCACCAGGGAAGCCCCTGAGTTGATTTTTATGCTGATTATTAATTAGAAAATGAATCTAAAGATAACATTTCAGTTCAAGGGCAGTTCTTCACCATCATAGTTTTCTCCATGATTTTTCTTTGTAGACATTGGGTCTTTATGCCATGATATCGGCAACAGCTTGAATTTATAATACTGAAAGTGAAGGACCCTGAAATCCTACCTAGAAACAAGACTTTTCAAAGGAACATTGTATATGTTGAAATATTTTTGATGAATATAAGTTATATATACATATATATTCATCCAAAATATTATATCCATATATATAAAACCTTACATTAGAACCTATGTTGAAAATTCTATACATTTTTTTTCTCTCTTCTTAAGTACTTAATGTCTAACTCTGCGTTTCTTTCCACACAGCTTAAAAACATTTTGTATTCTCTATCCTGAGAGTCATCTTTCCCTTCTTCTTGCTTCCAGCCAGTTTTCTTTAAAAAAGAATCACCAAAAGTCTGCAAACCATAGCCCACACATAAATTCCTCGTGTTTTGCAATGAATTCCTTGCAATATGATTTCCACCACTATCATGCGGGTTACCTCATTGATGACCCCGGGGGACAAGTGTGCATTTTGCATGAAGAGTCTTTGGGAGACCCATGAGTTGGTAGCGTCTGCCTTCCCCAGGCACTAATGATGGATGAACTGCCAGGTCAAATAGCTTTTCTTAGTTCTTACTATCTTTGGATCTGTGCCCCCCATGCTCTTCCTTTGAGCACTTGTCTTGGTTTTGGTTGATGATTTACTCCTTTGAATTGTGTTCCCATTCTCACCAGGGGTCATAGCTCACCAGACTTCTCTAATGCTTCTTCCGTTATTTACTCAGCTTTTTTTTTTTTTTTTCTTTTACAATTAACTATAGGATCACCTCCTGGCAAACTCCAACTCTATCCCTAAAAATTTGGGGTGTGTGTCAATATCACATCTCCAACTGTTTACTGGCAATTTCCACTCAAATTACTTTTCCCTCCCAAACTTCCCCCTCCTACCAACACACACACACACACACACACACACACACACACACACACACACCTCTTTACCTGGGTACCTGCTGGTGGGTGAACAAGATTAGAGAGGCAAATAAGGAGGAATAATCTTTCCTTTGGCACAATGTGCTCTTAGTTGACTTTTTAGACAGTCTATTTGTGCCTAAATTACGGGAGGATTAGGAATAAAGATACTGGGGAGACTTCTAGTAGCCTCATAGGACTAGGGTCTGCCTTTTCCTTTGAGAAAGAAGGAAAGGAATAGGTCCTCCAGCAAAGCAGATGCACAGGGACAGTTTCAATCTTGGAGAAAAAAAAAAAAAAAAACAACTTTAAATTAGTTGTTATCTGTATCCAAGGGAAAAAGCATTTGGTTCTAAAGAGGACAGGATCATGGGGAGAAATGGTTAGAGCTTGATAGTTTAGGATCCTGCAGAACAATTCAGTCATTCTCATCATAAGACAGAGGGTGATGTGAAGAAACAGATGTCGGGGGGCGGGGGGCAGGGGAAACAAGCTCTAATCTGGCCACACACACGAGAAAAGACCATCCTCCTAGATGATCCTAGATCAAGAAATATTTGGGCCCCAGATCTGACAAGAAGAATGAGTTCAGAGGTTGGGGTGCTCTTCCAATTACATAACTGATTTGAATTTTGGGGTTAAATTTTGTATACTTACTTTTCCGTAACTACAGGGGCACCGACCTATCTCCAGTGTATGTATGAGTCTATTTGTTTCAATAATGTTTATTTATTTTTCTTTCTTCTAGTCAATTTGACTTCCTCCCAAGAGTCTGTTTTCCTCCGGTCAGTGCTGAAGCACCACCTGTGAGGAGAGAGGATGGTCCTCCTGAGGTCCACGCATGAGCTAAGAGTTCAAGGTTTAGGGAAGAAAGTCATGTCTGCTGACTTCTGGGTTCAGAAACATAAGCTGGGAAAGATTTTTGGTTTTTAGTTTTTCTTGAAAACCACAGAGAGAAGATTTTGAATAAAAGTTTCTTTAATTCTATTTCCCTTTTCAAATAACTTTCTAAAATGAAGTATAGATAATTTATCTTTAAATCCTCTCAGGGAAAAATCTATACATATGTATATGCACACAGATACATATTTCTGTCCAAAAAAGTAGTTCCTGATGTAGTTAAAACATTTTTGAAAAAGAACGAAGTTAGAGTACATTCACTTCACATTTTCAAAACTTATAAAGCTATAGTCATCAGGATAGTGTGGTCCTAAAATAAGGATGTATAGATCAGTGGAGCAGAATTTGAGATATCAATGGAAGAGAACTGAGAGTCCAAAAATAAATGTATATATTGATAATTGATTGTTGACAAAGACACAAAGGCGATTATCAGGGAAAGAACATTCTATTCAACAACTAGTGCTGGGACAACTGGTATCCACATGCAAAACAAGGACCTTCATGTGGACCTTCACGTCAATCACACAAATTAACTCACAACTGACCACATGATTATATGAAAGTGCTAAAACAACGGGACTTTTGGAAAACAATAGGAGAAAATCTTCAAGATGTTGGGTTCAACAAGGATTTCTTAGATTCTATCCCAAAGGCATAGTATAAAAGAAAAATATGATAAATTAGACCTCCTCAAAAATTTTTAAAATTTCACTTCAAAACACTTAATTAGAAAAAAAATACAATCAATGGATTAGGGCAAATTTTTGCCTTAATAACTTTGTCAGATCATATTTTTGCCCTAATGAAAGTATAACTTCTCTTCTCATGCCAGTGTAATTCAAACATGTTAGCCTAGTAATGAATGAATGCTCTTTCCAGCTGTCCCTCCAACTACCATTAATTCCTATCCCCATTAATCTAACCCTTCATAGCCTCACTATTCTCCTTCCTAATGTTTACCACAGCATGACAGCATGAGTTGTTCTACCTCTGATGCTTTTCTTATGCTTTCCCTTTAACCAATGGCTCCCATTCCTTTGCCTTCTCTAATAGATTCAAAACCAAACTAAAATGCCATTTCTCCATGAAATCCGCTTTACCTGCTCAGGACTAAACTTTTCATCTTATCAATTGGAACTTTGGCTTTTACTCTTCTTGGGGAATTTCTCAAACAGAGTACTCTTCTATACTTCTTCATGTACATATCTTATCTTTCCTAAGAGACTTTATGCTCTTTAAGGCAAGGGCCACTTCATATCCAGAGAGCTTTACATGGTCCCTTTCTTCCAGAAGTTATTCAGTAAAGAGTCTGACTCACGGGCAGAAGAAGAAAATCAAGTTCAAGAGGAACCATGGGAGGAAATAAACAAAGGGAAAGAGTTCAAGTTTAGTTATGAGGATCTAGGATGGTTTCTTGAGGAAAAGGGATGCACCTGAGAAATACCTAAAGGGCCAAAGGGAAATAAGTTCAGGGTTCCGTACCTGACACAGACTCCAGAGGTGGTTTTTTTTGTGTGAATAGAAACTTAGTAAAGGTAAAAATGTTTTCCAGGGAAAGTGTTGCATTTTTAAAAAATAAATATTATTACCATATGCTTTCAGGGATATCCAAGGTCCAACTCCTAGTGTGAGAAAGCGCATGGCATTAGATACTAAGTGAGGAGTTGGGCCTAAAGATGTGAATGAGAGCATCTTCTTGGAGGCAAACGCTTGTGTTCCAGTTCCATAGTTTTTAGTCGGTGGTTTAGTAACAACTTTCTTCTTTCCCTAGGCAACCCATTCTAGAATTTCTAACATCTTCCTATATCTCTTTTATTTATCTGTCCCAACCATACCTAATATGTGCATGCTCCTATTAATCACTTGCTTTGTACCATATCTGAGACAACCATCTGAACCTCCAGGATTTTATAAGAAGCTGACAGACATAAACTCTATTCTGTACATGCCGACTTGTACAGAGTGGAGAACTGCAAGGCTGGGGACATGCAGATGACCAGTTGGCATCCATGTTTCTCCCCTCATAAAAACCCAAAGGCATCCTCTAAAGCTGTGCACTATGTCAGAGCACAATCTATGGTGTATAATAATCTGCCTCTTCTAGAAGAGTGTGAGCTTCTGAAATGGAACGATGGGGTCTGACTCAAATTTGCATCTCTTCGGTGTCTGCACAGTTGCTGGCCTACAGAACTTTCTTATGTCAGGTGGAGAACTTATTGGATATATAGGAACAAGAAGCCTCTTTTGTGACTTTGAGTGATTTCTGGACACCTTGTTATTGTTTGGTTGTCTATTGGGTAGGCTGTGACAGGTAAAATATCAAGTATTCAGTGATGTGAACCATTTTTGGTGAGCTAAACATGGCAAACTAAGCAGGACTGGGGGATAAGTAATCTGTAAGGTCTACCTCAGAAAACTTATGACTTACACACTAAAACTAACTAGCTAGTCAAATTGGGTGTTGAGTTGAGGGCCTGTGACATATTGAGGTGGACCTGGGCAGCTCGCTGTCAAAAACATTGGCTCAGGTTGGAGATTTAGATCTGAAAGCTGGCGGAGAATTTGTAGAATTTGCCATCATGTGGCAGATTGCCCACTGGGGAATACATTACCTAAGTATACAAAGAGGATAAAAGCCCACGTTTAAGGAACCAGCAGTGGTAGAGAAAGAGAAAAAAACTGGATGGGGAGGTTGAGAAGATCCAGGAGAAAGACCTTGGTGGGGGGAGGTCAAGAGCAAAAAGAATTCCAAGCAAGAGGGACTCATAACCATGCAGAATTGAGACCGAAAGTAACCTTTATTCTTGGGAAAATCACATGAGGAAGGAATCTTTTATAGTTGATTTCTGGATAAAGGGAAGAGGAACAGAAGGGTGAATGACGGGTTCTCATGGTGTGAAAGATTTTGTTGAAGAAACCTCTGTGGCCATGACACCTGAAGGAAAGGATTTGGAAACTTAGGAGGACTGAGTTTACAGTATAAGAAATCAGATGCTAGAATACCTAGGGCGTTGGTGAGGAGGCCTGCAGTGAAGAAAATCTGGGAAACAAGGGGAGCTGAATACATTTTAATCAGACAGATCTGTGGGCACCAAAACAAAGTCGGCTCCACAGAGGAAGGGCAGGAAGTGTAAGGGGATGCCGGGTGGGTGAGCCCTGGATTGTCCCGACATGTGAAAGACAGATGGGAATGATCCCCCAAAGGCAGAAATCAGGCCTCGTTCCTAAGAATGGGCTTAAATAATTAAATCCATTGTAAAGGGGAAAGAGCGACCTAAAGCAAGAAAGGAGATACGTCATGGAAACGTAACTGAGCCAGCGGGAAAACACTCAATATATAGGCAAGAGGGAGGGAAGCCTGATAACACATGGCTGTGAAAGGGGAGATCGACATTTTTTAATTGTTGTTCATTTAATTCAGATTCTCTCTTTACAAAAAAAAAGTGCAACAGGGATATGATAACTAGACAGAATGCCACCTGTGGTCAGTGCAGGTAAAGGAAGAAAGTAAAATAGACGAGAAAAGGGTAAAGGAGCAGTTTAAAAGCATAAAGAGGTAACATAAAACTGTGAGTGTGGACAAGCCTGCAGGCTTGATAGCATGTACAAAAGAGCTTAAGTGATCCCCTTGGCGAAGAACCCTCCGGGCTTTGTGGGTGCTGTGCAGACTTCTTGGTGCGGAAAAGACAGAACTGGAGGCTAGGCTAAGATGTGGCACCTGCCACTGGCAGGGCTGGGGGTGAGGGTGAGGATATTTGTAAGAAGAGATTAGGAGACAAGTAGGTTATGGTCTAGAAGCCTACACGGGCAAAACCAAGACGAATACAAACTGTCCTGTGGATGCTGATTTGCTAACAATATTTCTTTAATGAGGGTGAACATGGGGGCAGGAAACACATCTTTATGTCCAAGTAGTTCAGTAGGGAACTTGAAAACAATGAATATGCAATTTAGGGAAAGTCTAAAGGGTGCAGAGTTGAAAGGACTAGGGCTGAGCTGAACGGTAAGAGACAAAGCACACCTGATGGCTCCGGCGTTTCCAGGGAGACAAGGAGGAGAGCTGGGGACCACTGTAGGCAGCAGCAGAAAGCCCTGTGAGCCATAGAAGCTGTTCTCTCTTTCACCCTCTTAAAGTATTTGGCTGGAAAGTCGGCTGAAAGCTGTGAGGTATGGCCATCCAGCTGTCACATACTTTAACACTCGGCAAAAACAACCAGGGCTTTGGTGTGTCTTTATAAAACTGGGAAACTCAAAGATGCTCCTATATCTGATGCCAATAAAGAATCTGGCTAGTGAGAAAGCGTTTGAAATCAAATTAACTTTGCCTGAAATATACCATTCTCTTTGATTTTTAGAATAATGGCAAATTCAGCAATCTCCATGAGGCCAGAAACAATTTGATGGAAAGGAAATTTGTGAGATGCCTGCTTTGATATTTAAGAACGCTCCTTTTTATTATGTGTATGCATAGATGACTTTCTTTGTTCAAATTAGAAATCCTGATCCTAGTGTAAAAGTGTACAATAAAGCAACTCTATCACTAGCTGTTTTCAAAGGACTCAAAGGGGAAGATGTGATTTGTGGTTCTGTGAAATGCCTAAGTTTTGTTTGAGAACAGAGCCTGCTATGATTCTGGCGTTAACAGGGACAGAGAACCCACGTAGATCTTCTTGATTTATATTTTGCTTACATTATCCACCACCTCTTAGTTTCCTACAATTTTAATAAGTCTGCCCATCTACAAGAATACACCCCCAAAATTTTTCAATGAATGTAATCGTGTGGAAGTTTACCTGCAATCTAAGATAAAGCCTGGATAGTCAATCAAGTCCTAACTGCCATTCAACCCTCAAACTCACCAGTGGAAAAATGACTTGAGACCAAAGGCCAGTCCTCAGGAGCTGAGTGATGCCAATCCTGTATCTCAAGTACTAGCTCCTGGCACTGGGTTGGCAAACCTTGTCCTGGGTCCAGTTAGGATAAATTCCTCAAGTTGGACACATACCGGAGAGAGAGCGTTCTCTTTCTGCAGAATGAGTCATTCTGGAGGCTTTTCAATACTGTATGCATGGGATTACGGACAGAAGCCATCCCCACTGTCCCTATCTCCCACTGGTTGAAGTTGCGCTGGGAGGGTGTAACCCCCTCACATTCAGGCACTGCAGCCAGTCAGAGAAGGGAAAAGCAGACAGACCCACAAGAGGCAGGAGCGTTGATCAGGCTGGACACTGAACTTGCACAGAACTGTCCGCTGTCTGTGAGACTGAAGTGAATGGGGCCTCAGGAATATTGTGTAAGACACTGGGGGGCGTGGGGTCTGATGGAGTGCTTTTGTTTTTACTTAATTTCTCCAAAATGCAATGAACCATTTCCATCCACTTACTGAGCTCTCACTGTTACTTACTTATGAATGTTTTCAATCATGCCCTTGACTCTCACCTCACTTCTTCATGTGCCAGCATTTAATGCAAAAACTTCAATTTTTAGATTAGATCGCCAATCTCAGTCTCCAAATCTATTGTTTCCTCTTAACATCTTCCTCATTTTGTCTTTTTACTTCCTATTCGAAGGGAGGATACCCAACGCAGCCAAAAATAAATGTCAAATAAATAAATAAATAAATAAAATAATTTAAAAAATAAATAAAAGAATGTGTGAACCTGCATTCTTAGTATTTAAATTGCAATATTATTTTACTAGAACTGAATATACTCATTATCGATAATGGTCAAAAGACATATAGGCAAATGGTGAGTTTTAAGGTGCAAAATATTCAAATGAAAATGTCAATGAAGGATTTGAAAGTAAGTGCTAAGCACAGGAAACAAGGCAGCACCAAGGTTCCAAGGTCAATTCTCAGTTTCTAAAGCTGATCTGCAGTTGCATTTTGTTATTAGCATTTGAACTGGGATAATGAGGTGATAAACAGTTTTATAATTAGACAAGAGTAGGAAGAAACATCCAAGCAGAAGCTCTAACAGACAACACTATTAGAATGACCACTGCCTGGACCCAGGCCCAGGGAAAGCAAGGGACACACAGCAGCCCTGCTGGAAACAAAGCATGGTTCAGTCTTCCCTTGTCAGTCTTTTTATGGCTCCAGAGAGAATGACCTTGCTTAATACCTTATTTCATCATAAAAAGGGGTCATCCTGAGGTCATCCACTGCCAAGGATGTGGAATTTTGTTCAGCAGTTTGGGGAAGCTAAGGACTTTCTGGTAGTGGATGAATCAGGAAGAAGGTCCCACCATTTCTTGTCAAAGATTGCAGCCTCTGTTAAGTTAATCATAAAATAATTTCTAAATTTGAGCAAGACATATTTTGATAAAAAGGTATGGCTTTAACAGTACTTATTAATGTATTATCTCAACTCTTTAATCCTTTAACTAATACAGCTAGCAATCTGTTTCCCAGATTTCTGTAAAACAAAAACCAAAAACACAGATGATCCTTTTTCTCCTTTACATTGCCTTTTCTATATGCAAAATGACAGCATAACTATTGTTCAAAACAGGTTCAAAAATTTTAGTTGACAATGACACTAATAAATTGGTTAACCATTCGTAAACTGTTCTTTCACTATTTTTGTTAAATGATTTTTCAGATCAATTCATAAATGATTAGAACACATACTATTGAATGATTGACCACTGCTGTTCTAAATTGCCACCCCTGTTTCAGTAGGTCCTGGGATTTCGATGATCTGATCTTAGGATGCTGTTCTAGTGCATACTTTCCATTAAACAATATTACACACACAAAATATCGCCTTTGCCGTTGCAACAATAACCCAAACAACAACAAAAGAATGAAGCAACAGCAAAGATTAAGATGTTTGCATAAATATTAAGCAGATGTTAACAGCATCACGTTACCAGTATCACCACTGGAGTGACTGTCGCTTCCTTGTTCCTGACTTTCTCTTGTGTGGCTGGCATGTCCCTGGGACCTCTGCTTCCACTCATTCCATGTGCAGATATGCAGCTCTTTCCACTAAACTTTTGAAAGAAATCTGGTTCTCTCCCAAAGGCAAGACCTGGAAAAAAAACGCTAGATTCCCTTTTAATCATGTCCTTAGTCTTTACCAAATCCTGAGAATATGTTTGTAAAATTAATATGAGAATTTCAATAAGATACACTTGCAGGGGGGTGCAGCAACATGTACTCAGCTGATGTGTTGCTTCTGAGAAACCTAAAAAGCCTTATATGTGTGGCATGATTTCAACTTCTCTTTCAGCAGCTATCTCGTGTCAAATCCCATCTGGCAATCCAAGTCCTGAATTATTAAGGCTAAAGAAGTGTGGCTACATTCAGCTCCTATGTACAGCCTTGGCTTGACTAGAAGACTCGATTAATTACCAGATCAAAATTGGGCTTGGATTTGCTTTGTAAATTGCTAAACAGTTTAACTGGGTTATAGGGAAAGACTCTATATGACACCAAATGACCTTCCTAAAAGCTTATTTCTCTCCCAACTGCTCGTATTGGAATCAATTTCAGGAGTCATTCAAAATGAGCGGTTTATTAGCTTCCTAAATGCATTTACTACATGCCAGCTGTTCGTCTCACACCAGTCTACCCTTGTCTTTCAGTGACCCCTTGAGTAGATGCTGCCGCCTTGATCCATCACCCAGGAAACCCAGGGCACAGAGTCCTGTGGTTGGCAGGCTGGGTTCCAAGGAGAAAGAAGTCATCCCTGAGGTGTGGGCAAGGGGATGATGTCACGGGGCAAGGCTCTAATGAGAACACAATTAAATTTGTCCAGGATGAGTTTAGAAATGCATTGTTTTCTCAGACCTCTAAGTGTGTTTCAAGCATTTGAAATTCCTTCCATTAGATGCAAATTAGAAGCGAATGTGAGTAATATCTCCATGACAGTTCTAGGCCTATTCTATAGCTGGCTTAAACTTTATTTTTTTAAAAAAATCTCATTAACCCAAAATATTCTGCAGGAGAGATTTGCAAGACTTTTTAATTTTTTCATTTAAATGGTGAGGTCATTATTATCCGTTGTCAGAGGCACACTCTGAACAAAATGTAAGTTAATCATAAAATAATTTCTAAATTTGAACAAGACATATTTTGACAAAAAGGCATGGCTTAACCAGTACTTATTAACTTACTATCTCAACTCTTTAATTCTTTACTAATACAGCTAGCAATCTGTTTCGCGGATTTCCATAAAACAAAAAACCAAATTACCCGTTTTCTCCTTTACATCGCCTTTTCTGTATGCAAATGACAATATGTTTATTGTTCAAAACAGGTTAAAAAATTCTAGTTGATGATGACATAAAAATTCCCCAAATAATTTTTAAAATTGTATGTAACAGTGTAAACAAAACTGAAACAAGTTAAAATAATTTTGGACAAATATTTATTATAAAAATACATTTAAATACATTGAAAAATATCGGTAAGTATAATTTTGAAGTGAATAATAAAATACTTTATTTGTAATTTAATGTCTTATTTCTATGATAAAAACATGAATATTGTGAAACATGCATTTATTTTGTGGAAATATGTAATAAAAGGGACAGTATAGGCATCAATAAATAGAAGCATTAATAAAACATCAACAAAATGCAGAACAATAAACACAAATGCACCATTTAAAATATCAAATATCATACCTGAATGTCTTTCTGATTTCACCCAGAGACATTTGCTTTCTATCTGTTGGGTCTATAAAAATGTCATAGTTAATGACCATATTTTCTTGGATACCATGGGATAAAACTGAATTACATAGTTAATGGTAATGAGCATTGTTAGGTTATGCCTAAATTCCACAGGGAAAGGGTTAAGTTACTTTTCTGCTCACTAAGTTGTCATGTACACACAGTCAAAGCTTCTTAATGGTGATGATGAAAAACTTGGAGATATTAAAACATGGAAATTATTCAGATTAATATGCATATGTTAACATAGTTTTTGTTGTTGTTGTTTTGGTTTATTTTTCTTTTTCAATTGCAGCAAAAATTCAGCCCCAAACTGCTCTAACCTTGCTGAGCCAAGTGAAACTGGTGTTGCTTTCCCTGGGGATGTTTGAGAACAAGAAAGAAACATTGAGTAGAATGGTGTAGAGGGAAGAGCCAGTGTGGGCTGAAAGGCCTAGAAAAGTCAAGTCATCTTTGTGAGGCTCTGTTTACTCGTGTGTAAAATGGAGGTAGTGACAGTGTTAGGGTGAAGCACAGATGCAACAAATATGAATGACCTAGCTTTGTGCCTGGCATCTAGCAGGTCCTCAATAATGACAATATGGCGGACACGACTCATATCCAACAGTTCTTACTCTTTTCCCTGAGTGTGGCCGGTAACAACTGTTCTGGCTTGACCTCTGGGGTCTGTTTGCCTCCCTTGCTCTTGACGGAGGCCTCTGTCTTGGCAGACATGGCCAAGTGAAGGGTTTAACACAGGTGCCTGGAAACAGGGAGGGGAGAAGAGCCGGGACTGGGAAGGCTGTGGGTACTGGGGTACACGGAAGGCATTGAGAGCCATATATGAGGTAAATAGACGGGGGGATGGGGAGAGAAGAGTAGGACGCCTGCAGGTCTACTTAGAGTCTTCACGGTCTTTGCAAAAAAAGTAAGTGAAAGGCAAATTATTGTAAAAGTGTTTTTGGTTCCTCGAATATGTTCTTTTGGTTTTTTTTTTATTAACATGAATTTATTTTCTAAGTTAAAAATCATTACATATGTATCATAAAATCAATCAATGAGGGCAAAAGGGCCCCTTCTGATAAACACAAAAATCTGACAAGGGTAAGGGAACTACATTCTTATACTAACATTCAGTTTATTTCTTAATTGAAGTATAGTTGATTTACTGTGTTGGGTTAGTTTCAGGTGTACAGCAAAGTGTAGAATATGTTCTTTTGAATTCAGCACCGCTCTGGGTCTGAACTATGCAGAGCCTGGCTTTATTGGCGCTAAAATGCATATGGTCATCATTTTCTAGAGGGATTGAAGTGTACTTCTGACTATTGACATACACGAGGTAGGCCTCTTGGATTTGTCATTCATACCCGAATCCGTCTTATCTTAGAAAGTCCAAATACCATGTCTGCCATGATCACCACTGTCCCTGGTTCATCTCACTGGCAGAAATATTTTGCAAGAACTCCCTTTATGTTTTACCTGTGCTGATCTTTGGTCAGAATCCTTAGAAGAAGAACCTGGGGTGGAAATTCAGCTGCATGCGATTCCTTGAGGGAAAGCCAGCAGGAGGAAGGGGGTGTAGGGAGATGGGATCCGCCGGAGGGGAGTCAAGGACAGGTATGGTTTCACCAGAACTCCACCTCTGGCCGGCTCTGGCCTGCCCACAGAGGTTGCTCTGGAGCATGAACTATATCACTGAGCGGCTCCAGCCTTGAGGCAGGAAGTCAGCCTTTAGACACTCAGGCCAGTCAGCTATTGACTGTGGGCTCTGCCTAAGCTCCTGGGAAGGACATTTCACTGAAGGGTCTTCCCTGGAGGAGAAGAGAGTACAGTCACTCAATCTAGGGTCCTGGATGGCGCATCAGTGGTAGCACCCAGGACCCAGCTACATCAGGAGTAGCACTCTTCCTGATGGCCTTTCTCACTCTCCACCTTGTATATTCATATTTCTGCCCTATTTCTACTAGATTGTGAATGAGTTGAGAACAAATTAAGTGAAATTACTTATATTTGCAGCTTGCAAAATACCTAGCCCAGCTCCCTGTATACGATAATACTGGGAAGAATTTTGGAATTGGTTGCCAGGACTTAATTTCTAACTAGTGGAGATCCAGAATATGGTTCCCATTTGTTCTACCCCAAAATGGAGTAGAACATTAATATTCATGAGGAAACATCCTGAAAGTTCAGAAATGGGCAGTTTTACTAACACTGATATAACCAGAGTTACCAAGGTATATGAGGTCCAAAGACAAAGTGGGTTCAGAAGGGCATGGATTAACCAGGTTTCCTCAGCTGCTAAGTGACTTGTTCCTACACATGAAACTTACATATATGATTCATTTCTAGGCCTCAGGAAAATGACACATGTCTATACATTACAGACCTTCAGATATTCATAAAGACTGCATTGGGGATATTAAATATGTGAATGCCATGGGTTTGGTAGGCATATTTGTGGAATAAGTGAATGACATATGAGATTGTAGAATGTGTCATAAATACATGTTATAAAACCCCTGAAAGAGCAATGAGAATGAAGATGGGAAGAAAATCTGAGAATAATTCTGTTTTATGCAGACTTACTCAGTGATCTTATCCAGCCTCTTTGTTGCCTATGCTGTCTGTGTTCTGAAGACTCCCAGGTTTAAATATCCTTCTTCGATTCCTCACCTAAGCTATTGTCCCAAAGGTGGGTGACACCTTTACCTGAGAGTCCAGCAGCTTCCTGCAGCTGGAGCATAAAACAATCATTATCATCTACATCATCGTCATCACCATCGTGGTTATAAAGGATTTTGTGAATTTGTGTTTTATGTATCCTTCTGTAATTCCATAAAAATAAACTCTATCTGGATTAGTTTGCTGATTTTCTCCAGTACTGCTATTTTCTCTTGAAATTAGGGTTTAGCCACGTAAATGCTGCTGACGGCAACGTTGCCGATGTAGTCTTCTATCTTTTCATGAGATGAACTCCGGAAGAAGATTAAGCTCAGCCTTCAGTGGTTAAGAATCTCCGCTCTTGAAAGCTAAATGGAAGCTGATCGTAAATCTCTGGATGCTTCCAGGCACCGCTCATTTGGCGATGTGCTGACAATGTAACTAGTAATATATAAAAATAAGAACTCCCAAAGCAGAAGACTGGTCTCATGACCTGGCAAAGATGCAGGTGGGGAGTGGGATTAGGATGGGGTATAATCATTTTATACCTCCACACAGAAAATCCTAGAAGAAAAGTTCTTCTCCGTTAGCTGTCACTGAGAATTGTCTGTCTCCTGGGAGTAGCCTGGTGACAATATTTTTTGCTGAATTTCAAAAGAGCACCTATAACTCAGGTCATGACCTTGGCATGCTAAAAGAGCAGAGCTATTCCATCACTTTACAGCGGCTGTGCTCTGAGGTCAGGAAATGTGGGCATCTCTGGTGCCCTTAGGAGGGAGGGTTTGGGAGGATTTTCTTTAATGATTCCTTAGACAAGGGAGGGTTGAGATGGGCTTGAGGTCTGGGGAGACTTTGTTTTTGTTCTATCCTTTCCTGGGTCCTTCTCCTCCTGGACCACTGCGGATGAGAAGGCAAGGAGCGTTCTCTGGAGGCAAGGCTGAGTCGCTGTGCCAGCTGTGTGTGGTTTCTGCAGCTGTCTGCCTTCCAGGAGCCTGAGTACAGCCTCGTGCTCCTGGCTCCCACAGCTGAGGAGAGCAAGAGATGAGCTTTGCTTTCCTGCTGCTATTCCCCAGATACAACACGGCTGGAGGCCCAGTGTGAAGATGTGCAAGCAGGCAGCGCTACGTGAGCACAGAGAATAAGAAAGCGCTGCCTGGGGCTGCCGGAGAGAGCAAGCTGACCCAGAAGGACAGCGCTGGGCAGGGCCTGACACCTTCCTTCCTTCCTGAGTATTATGCTCCGTGTATAATAAGAGGGTGCCCACTTTCCCTCCCCTACAGGCACTTACACAAACCTGCACTGAAACGGGAATATTTTTAAACCTCATTGTAGGAGTGATATTTATAGATTTTATTTTGAAAGCTGTTTTTCCCCCTCGCCTGCTTTAGAACCATCTCTTCTACTTTTGCTTCTGCTTTCTGCAATTTCTCATGGTCCCCAGACCTCAGACTGTCTCGTAGGCATAGGATGGGGGTGGAGTCAGGAGAGAGGAGGGGTCATGTCTGTATGCCTTTCCCACCTCCCTCAGGTGCTTGCTTTGTGACTTTCAGCAAATTATTCAACTTCTCTGTGTCTCAGTTTCTTCAGCCGTAATTTGGGGATAATATCGTCACTTACCTCAGGGGAGCGTCATGAGGATGAAATGAGTTAGCAACTGTAAGTCAGCGTAGAACAGTTTGTGGGACACTGTCACAACTATATAATTCTTTGCTTTTATTAGTATTATATTTTCAAAGCTGATTATAGTCAAAGTGAATGAAGATTAACCTCCATCCCTCTCTGCTGGGGTCTTAGAATTAAATCTTCGACCCGCTCCAGCTCTGGAAACCCTACACCTCCAGCCACTGCCTCTGTCCAGCTCTGCTCCCAGCCCTCCTGTGATTTAGGGTCCCCAGGGAGAACCATGGGGCCTGCAATGCTGAATAAGACCCACTCTCGCTGCTCTTCCCATGCCTTGCATCTGCCAAGGATCAGCTTCTGCTTGGTGCTACTCCCAAATTCAGATGGATCGTCTAGGTTCATTGTGGGATGAAAAGACATCCTGCTTATTTCAGACCAATGGGAGTCCTGCCACCTTTTCTTGTTTGGGTCAGACTTTCCTCCAAAAACAGAAGGGGCATCATGACCAGTGTCATTGACCAACCACTATATGCTTGTAGAAAAATTATACACACACACACATATATATATACACCAATCTCATGATCAATATTTATTGCTAAGTAAAATATTTAATATAATAATGACATTAAAATGAGGTTTTCAATTTTTAGTCTAATAGGAAAATGCTAATGATATTTTTAAGTGAAAAAGACAAGACATAAAATTGTATATATAACATGGTTTTATGCACACACATTTAAATGAAAGGAAAAAAATTGCATACTTACATGGTGGTGAGATTATGGATCATTTATATTTTTATAATTTTCTATATCTTCCAATATTTTTATACTGAATTTATAGTACTTTAATATATTGTGACATAAAAAGCAATTAATAGTACTATTTTTAGAAAACTTGAATAAGAAGGATTTACTCAACCCCTTGGGTACTTATCATAATCTGTGTTCCCCATTCATCAGACAGAAAATCTAACTCTCATGCTGGAGGATCTACTGAAGAACTGTAATGAAATCTTGGAAGATTTGTTGTGACGACTCTCAGCTTCCCTGACTATGAAATGAGGGAGCTGGAAGCTCCAATTTCCTCCTCAGTGCTAACATTTCCTAAAGCTTAAAGTAATACATATTTCTAACAAACTTGGTGACCTTATTGGGGGAATAAAGCCTTGTCAATAAAATGGTGAGCCATCTGCAAGATTTCTGATTTTGTGTGTGTGTGTGTGTGTGTGTGTGTGTGTGTGAACTTTCTCTCTGTGTATATACCCAGGGGCCAAGAGCCCTCTTTCTCCATTGGCGAGTCTCACTCTGGGTACTGTGATTTCCTACACTCTCAGTCTACCCCTGCATGCCAGTACACATCCTCAGGATGGGGGACGATCTGCGCTGACCCCAGATGAAAAGATGCAGCCAGCTCTGAGCGGCTTGGGGTGTTCTGTCTGGTGACCCAGAGGGACACAGGACATCCCAGGCTGCTGCGATGGAACCACCATGAAGTCACAAGCCTTGGTGTGATGATAAAACTGTGTGGTCACACCTAAAGGACACTGATCTAACCATTTCTTCAATGATGCTGAAGTTCACTATATTTTGGAATGAACTTTCTTTAAATCCTCATGTAACTCGGTATGGGGGAAAAGGTTATTTTAAGAGGCACGGATTGTACTTTTCCTATGTTGCTTACACACACTGTAAATCAAATCATCCTTAGGCAAGAAACCGTCAAAAATGAAAATTTTTAAAAAATGCAAATGGCGGAAAGGGGCAAATGAGGAGCATGATTTGCCCTTTGACTTTTGGGATTATCGGCAGGTCAGAGTTAGAAGATGCAGGAGCACCAAGTCAACCTCTCCTTCCTTCTCACGGTGTGTTTAGTCCCTGTCAAAGCCAACTTCAACTCTGACCTGGAGGCCAGTCAGTTAACACTATGACAGGTGTCTTGGTTTATATATGGCCTCATATCATGAATTCCATGACAGAAACCTTTCTGAAGCCACAAAGCAAAGCGTGGAATGCTCATCTGAGCACCTCAGGGGAGGACACAGCCCACTGATACTGAGTCCAGAGTGGAGGAGAAGGAGGGAGGCCAGTTTCATTACCAGCTGCCCAGGTCCGTGGGGGGTTCCTGTCCCCACCACTGGAGCAACCCTCCCAGGGCGCTGTCGTGTCGAGGTCTCTGTGTGGGTGAGGAATCCCCAGCAGTGGCTGCTCCAGGTCCATCACCAGGCTCCCGCGGGTGTCCCAACAGTCCCTGCCTTCCCGACATATGGTACCTCTCACCTCCTGCCCGTGACTTCTTTCCTTCTGGTACAGCGTGGCTTCCAAGGGATCCCTGCATGGCACTCAGGGATGTACAACTCTGAAGTGAGGGGCACCAGGCAGGTAAATGCTTCCTTCTTTCTGTGCAGATGGGTGGTCCTGAGATGCACCCCCTACTGCTTCAGTGTCCACGGCAACAAGCCCCAGCTTACACACAGTGGCTTCCAGGTAACAACACACCCTCGTTTGTCACTTCCCTTCCTCCACTGCTCCCCTCTCTTGCCTCATCTTGCTCCCTAAGACCATGTTACCTCTTCCCCAGACTCTCCTCTCCCCAGACTCTGCTTTCTAGGGAACCCCTGTAAGACACCAAAGTAGGAGCTGGGCAGCAGACCAAGATGCCATAACGGGGGTGGGCAACATTCAGAGAGAGACTTGAAGCAGAAAACAGAAACCCAGTGAGCCCAGAGGAAATAGAAATCTTATGCCTTGTGTTTTATCTTAAATAAATAAATATGCAGTACTTACTTATGGAGTGGATATAAGAATGAATGAATAAACCAACCAAATAGTTAAAGCAAGTCAAGGGTGAGAACTGCAAAGGAGGAACACCCAGTACCTAAGGCAATTCCTGAAGGTAAGGTGGGCCCAGCTGAGCATTTTTAATCCTGACTAAGCAACATGTAGGCATTTGTGCTGCCTGGATCTTAAAGTCAGGAAGGATGGATTTTTACACTTTAAAATTTCCCAGGGTCTCAGGATTTCTGTGCAAATAAAAACATTTAATCCATTTACTTGATCCACTTCTCTGTTTAATATCCATTTTTGAGCACCCACTATGTGCCAGACAGAATTCTGAAACACCTTGCCAACATGTGTGCCTCTGCCTTACACATACACATGTACACACAAGGACGCTGTGGTTTGGGGACCAAACCTATACGCTGTGGAGCTGCCTTTCTGGCTCCTGCACTGGCTCAGGACTCTGCCTCCATCCTCCTGCCCTCATTCCTTCAGCATCCCTGGGCCTGCTGTAGCCTGGGGACACGATCTGAGCATTTGTGCTGCCATCCCAACTTCCTGCCCAGCCGCTGAGTCCTTACCTCCCTGAAGTGGTATTACCTGGGCAGGTTCTTCAGACCAGGGCTGTCCAACAGGATTTTCTGTGGTGATGGAAAAGTTCTTTTAATGTACTTTAGTTTTTAATTTATAATTTATTTTATTTTATTAACTTTTTTGGATTATAGTTGATTTACAATGTTGTGTTAATTTCAGGTGTACAGCAAAGTGATTCAGTTATATGTATACCTATATTGGTTCTTTTTCAGATTCTTTTCCATATAGATTATTACAGAATATTGAGTAGACGTCCCTGTACTACACAGTAGATCCTTGTTGGTTATCTATTTTATATATAGTAGTGTGCATATGTTAATCCCAACCTCCTAATTTATCCCTCCCCACATTTCACCTTTGATAACCATAGTTTGTTTTTGAAATCTGTGAGTCTGTTTCTATTTTGTAAAAAAGTTCATTTGTATCATTTTCTATTAGATTCCACATATAAGTGATATCATATGATATCTGTCTTTCTCTGTTTCCACTATTTACAGTAGTCAAGACATGGAAGCCACCTAAATGTACATCAACACAGGAATGGATAAAGAAGCTGTGGTACATTTATTTTATTTTTTTAATTTAAGTACCATTAATTTACAATGTTGTGTCAGCTTCAAGTGTGCAGCAAATTGATTCAGTTATATACACACACATATATATGTATATACATATATATATATTCTTTTTCAGATTTTTTTCCATTAGAGGTTATTACAAGATATTAAGTGTAGCTCCCTCTGCTATACAGTAGGTCCGTGTTGTTTATCTATTTTATTTATATATAGTAGTGTATATATGTTAATCCAAAACTCCTAATTTACCCTCCACCCCCCATCCCGCTATCCCCTTTGGTAACCAGAAGTTTGTTTTCTATGTCGATGAGTCTCTTTCTGTTTTGAAAACAAGTTCATTTGTAGATGGAAATGTTTTGATCTGCACCATCCAAAATTATAAAAGCTAGCCACATGTGAACAGTGTGACTAGGAAACTGAATTCTAAATGGTATTCAATTTTAATTTATTTACTTTGGAAAACCACATGATGGTCAGAGCCTACTGTATTAGACAGCACAGACCTATGCTGTTCAGGGTCACGCCCATGTGTCAGCATTTTACAGATCTCTTCTTCCCCTGGAACAAACCTGTCCTGATTCCCATTCTCAAGTCAGGCCATTAACTTGTGACTTTTCGAAAATCCCAAACAGTGGAAAAGTCTGTGAGAATTTGCAAGAGTTTTGGCAAATGATGAGAAAAGCAGATGGAGGCAGAAGACCCAGCAAGGGCTGAAGAAGAGGACGGACATCTGTAAATCTCCGAGGATAATAAGAAGAGAAAATGCTATTATACAATTCAGTTTCATAAATGAATTAAAAGCACTGGGGGTTAGAGTGACTAACAGAATGAGGGAATCACTGAGTGAAATCACGTTTGAACTGATAACAAAAGTGCTTGGCTGGGTTCAACAGAAACTGTGGGTGAGTGAGGATTGGGAGGAAAGAGCTGACGTGAACAGGAAGCGGGTGCTTGAGTGGGAAATTGGAGAGGCCCAGTGGCCGGGGGCCACACGTGGGCAGGTGTCAGAAAACCGCTGCCCTGCTCCCCTCCTCAAACAGTCGAGTTTGCCAAATTGTATGCAGCCTCTCTCAGGTTTCCACATCAGAAGTGGTTTATGGCATGATACGTGTTTTCATCACTTCCCTAGATGAAAGATGGTGAGTGAAAGCACAGGACAAGAATGGTTGTCCTGGTACCTGCTCAGTGTTCACGTGCCCAGGGATGCGACACCGATTATGCCCCGGTATAAGTTGGAGCCGATCTGAGAAGGACCACAAACAGCTCTGAGATAACTTCAAAGTCTGAACAAGAGAAAAGTGATGGCGGGACCAACCATGTTATTTAAAGTTTAAATACACTGTGGAATCTAAAAAGAAGAGGTACAGATGAACTTAGTTATAAAACAGAAAGAGACTCACAGACATGGAAAACAAACTTATGGTTACCAAAGGGGAAAGGGGGGAGGGATAAATTAGGATTTTGGGATTAACAGATATGCACTACTATATATAAGATAAACAACAAGAATCTACTGTATAACACAGGGAACTATACTTAATATTTTGTAATAACCTATAATGGAAAAGAATCTAAAGAAGAATATATGTATGTATAGCTGAATCACTTTGCTGTACACCTGAAACTAACACGATATTGTAAATCAACTATACTTCAATTTAAAAAATCACTAAAAAAAGTTTAAAGACACTGTATCAGGTCCTGGAAAAGCACATCAAAGAGAATTTAAAAAGTCATAAATCGACATGTAACATCGAAGCACTGGGGACGCAGCACCAAGGTGAGTGTCCCTGAGGACACACGGAGGCGCCTTTCATCAAAATCACTGTCCAACGCAGTGGGATGGCGTGCAGACCAACCTGAATACCGGGTCACCCAGAGCCCCCTCAGTTTCTCCTTTCAGGCCAGAGAAAGGCTATCCGACTGTGCAGCAAGCTTTGGTTTGGTGTGTTCAAGACTCGGGGAAGGGAACTCTTTAACACAGAATTTGACTTCCACCAGCAGATGTCCTTCTCCAACAAATCAAATGCAGAAGAACCCAGGCTCAGCCTATTGTGTGCTTTGCCTTTTCAGAGCCTTGGTTCTTTCAGGGGCTTCAAGTGGGTAGGGGCCTGGCTTGTTGCCAAAGCATCTGCCAAGCCTCTCTCTTCTCGGCTTGGGTGATGGAGGGTCCTTGAACAGCAAGCTTAATGGTGTTCACCTGACATGGCAGAGCTGGCTGGGGGCCGTCAAGGAGGAGGTGGGGGAAGTGTCCAAGGGAGAGGGACCTCCAACCGTCACTCTCAGAGCCTGGGAGTGGGGCTGGGGGAAGGCGGTACCCCTGTCTACCGCTGAGATACCAGTGTGTGTGGATCTGATCATCTTAAATCACTGAGATTCTATCACTGAGAATGACTTTGCTCCAGCCAGCATGCAGATGACCTAGTGCTGGACCAAAAAGGCAGATGGAGGCCGCTGACCCTCAGCACCCAACACTCCTGGTCGGAGGCTGGCGTGGTTAGATGTGCCTTCCAGCCCCTTGGAAGCCCTATGAGGGCCATTTACGTGAAGAATGGCCTGAAAAAGGAAGCTGATGGGAAAATTCCCTCTGGCTTTAGAGCACGAATCTCCCCTGCTCTAAAATGTAATACTGCAGTCAGACCTCCTCACGAATCACGTGGAGGGTTTATTCATATCGGGGGAGGTGAACTTCCAAAAGGTATTGTCATTTACATTAGTGAATTCTCTCCTTTACCCCAAGAATTTTTGTTTGTTACCACGTCTTTTTTAGATTAATCTGAAACCCAAGAAAAATGGAGATAGGAGAAAAATCCGTATCTTCTACACTAGAAAATGTGCACATGGGTCATATATGGGAGAAGCTAGGGTAAAGGAGGATGGTGTGGAGTAGGGGCTTCGGGGAGGATAAGTAGAAATCAGGAAGTAAAAAATATATAAGAAATCAACACTGATGACCTACTATGCGCCAGGCACTATACTTGGCAAATGTATATATCCTATTTTCTATAAAGCCCCCTAATGTCCTTTAAGACTGAGACTACATTCCCTGTTCTATAGATTTGGAAGAGGCTACACACCTTAGAAAACCTAACAGAGCTAATAAGTGATGGATATAATGCTTGGACAAGTCTGTCTGAATCCACCTCATAAACATGAAGAACACTGTGTCCAACCCCAGGCCAGGAACATGCATTCTCCAAGTCTTTGATTACTTAATCTCCAGCCATCCTTCCAATTTCAGTTCACATGTCACTTCCTTAAAAAGACCTTCCATAGCTCCCCTGAACACCCTCTTCATTACCCTCATTGCTACTGTGTAAGTATTTTGTTCAGTATTTGCTGGTGACCATATCTGTTTTGGTTATTATTATATTCTTAGTGCCTCACTCATAACAAATAAGCATTTCCTGAATAAATGAATGAATGACAGTTAAGTAGCACCGAGGGACTAAAGTCCATAGTTTGCCTTAATAGTGCCTCTTGTGTGTTTTCAGAGCCAGTTATGACTCTTAAAAAGCCATGCTTTGTCTTTTACTTCTGTTCTGGAAAAACGAAATCCAGCATCGATCTTGCCTGGACATGTCTCCTCAATACCGAATGCACATTCCATCCATAAAACATTCACTGGACTTGTTCTTTATTCATCTTCATTCTTCACCAAGCATCAAGTCCTATATGCTCAGTTATTAGTAATAAATACCCAAAGTATCAAATACGTAGTTGGACAATCTGTTATATTAGTTACATAATAGAATTGTGGTGGGCATACATGTTAATAAATAACAATGCAATATTATTAGTGATCACTTATACTTGCAAAATGATAAATTATGCAGGAGACTCTAAATTCTTGAATGTAACATTATATTAGATGGAAACTATCAAAGGTATATTTTATTCATAGCAGACTCTCAACATTTATACTTTTGATAGGTCCAATCATCTCACTTCGACTTGAGATTAGAGGAGGCTTGGTGTGAGATAGATTCAGGTTAACTCTTGGCAAGCTGCTGGGACACCATGACTTTTCACAGAATGCCCCAGCTCCACTGTGTTCAGGGAACACTTACTCTGCAATGTAGGTGAATCCAAGTCCCAGGGCTTCTCAGAGGCCCAGGAAAGGGGCACTCACTTGGCAGTGGCACAATGGGAACTTGCCAGATGGTCAGAGCATATGCTCCAGCGACTGCCACCATCTGGAAATTTATTTGCAGGTCACAGAACAATTTTGCATGGCTCTGGCCTCAAAGTCAAAATTGGTTGTTTAGCACCGTAGAATGCATTTCATTTTGGAAAGGAGGTATCTTTTGGTTCTTGAGCACTTACTACTTGGTATGTATGTTACTCCTTCTTTTCTTTCATCTTTGCATCCACCCTGAGATAGAAGCATTATTACACATTCCAGCCCTCATTCTAAAGCTCAATAAACAGAGTCATCGTATAGCTTGTCCAAGATCAAGATAAGTGGCCAAGTATGGATATGAACCCAGATCTACCTTAGGTCAAAATTCAGATTATGCTTTTATTACATCCCAGGCCAGCCTGAGGCTACTCAGATTATTATATCTTTGCCATTCTTTCTTTATCGGTAGTATTTCAAGTGTTATTTTCACTCAAGCACAAATACTTATCAGACTTTGGTTGTGTGCTGATTACTATGTAATCCTTGGAGAAAACATGGCAAGTAGTCAAGATTCAATCTCTTCTTCCATGAAGTTTTAAAGAATTAAAAAACTTAGATTTGGGCTTCCCTGGTGGCGCAGTGGTTGAGAATCTGCCTGCCAATGCAGGGGACACGGGTTCGAGCCCTGGTCTGGGAAGATCCCACATGCCGCGGAGCAACTAGGCCCGTGAGCCACAACTACTGAGCCTGCACGTCTGGAGCCTGTGCTCCGCAACAAGAGAGGCCGCGATAGTGAGAGGCCCGCGCACCGCGATGAAGAGTGGCCCCCGCTTGCCACAACTAGAGAAAGCCCTCACACAGAAATGAAGACCCAACACAGCCATAAAAATTAAAAAAAAAACAAAAAAAACCCAAACAAAACCCTTAGATTTACTTATTATTATTATTATTTTAAAAGTAAAACTAGAACCGGTTGGTTTTTGTTTTTGTTTTTGTTTTCTTTTCTCTCTCTTTAAATACACCATGAGCCTGAGATAGAGCTCATCGCAGGGCCACCAGCGCCATCCCTACCTTTCCACTGAAGTTGTTTCTCTCAAAGCATCCAAACCCCCAATGTAAAATGCTCAGACCTTGTCTTCTAAATCTCAGTCCTGCTTTACAGAGTGGCAGGATTTCTGTTTCCCTGTTCGGTTTACCCACTCTCTGGGATTTGCTAGGGGCCTCCTTGAATTTTCAGCGAACTGCCAGCTTCTCAGGCCAGGGGGTGCTCCTGGGACCTCTGGGAGGACTCCGTGCAAAGCCCATGTGCCACCTTGTGGCTGGAGCAGGAATTTCTCCTTCCTGGAATTCTGGGGCCAGGAGACAGCCACCAGGGACTCAATGTGATTTTAATCAACTTAATTTAATTTGTTTTTAAACTTATTTTACCTTATTTGTCCTCAGTGAGGCCAGTGATTCCACTAATCTTCTGACCTTTTGTTTTAATTGAAGTATAGTTGATTTACAATGTTGTGTTAGTTTCAGGTGTACAGCAAAGTGATTCAGTTATACATACATATATAATATAATAATATATAATATAATATAATATAATATAATATAATATAATATAATATAATATATATTCTTTTTCAGATCCTTTTCCCTTATAGGTTATTACAGGATACTGAGTACTGTTATCTGTGCTATACAGTAGGTCCTGGTTGTGTATTTTATATATAGTTTTGTGTATAAGTTACTCCCAACCTCCTAGTTTATCCATCCCCCTCCCCTCCGCTTTGGTAACCATCAGTTTATTTTCTATGTCCCTCGGCGTCTAGGTTAACTTTGGTCTATTGAGGAAGAGTAGTCCAAGAATCTTCCTTGCTTTTCTAATTTCTCATTTTATACCTACTACTATCCATATGCTTTCATGATATTCCCTTTGGAAAATGCAAATTTAGCTTTATGACAAAAAGTGATACTTATGGTTAAGTTTAAAAATGGAATCTTTTGGAAAACTAAAAATACAGAAGGGAAAGTTCTTTAAAAGAAATATCTCAATCTTCATGTTTGGGGTTCATGTGGTGCAATGAATGACCAGGACCACTATGTAGAAGGTTTTTTCCAGCTTATTTCTATCTTCCTTTCTCTAAATCAATGGTCCTCAAAGTCGACTACATACTGGTATCGCCTTGGTAATTCTGATGGGTAGCCAAGTTTAAAAACCACTGTGAATCTAGACCCAGAATGCCAAAAACAATTTATTATTTGTACATCTTATACTAAAAGCCAATACTGATCAGTCTGATGTGCCTTTGTTTGAGAGAAAACTATTAAGTGGAAACAGTTGGAACAACATGGTCCAAACAAAGGTTAGTAACCTAAAGTTATTAACTCAAGGTTAACTATTAAATACAGCTTTAACTATAGCTACTGACGGCAGCACTTCAAAGTCACAGAGTTCACACTAGCATTTTTGTGTTTCTGGAGATTTGTGTGAGAAGAAAAGCAGAGTATATAATGGGAAATACCTTTAGCTTTACCCAGAGTTCTTACCAAGACAGCTCTGATGTTTGCTAGTTAGAAACAATAATTAAGAAGTGGATGGTGAGTAAGCAGTGGTACTTAGGGTCTTGAGAGGTGTACACAGTGCACTATTTCTAGAAGAACTTGGCAACTTTAGGAGGTCTACACTCTTTGTATACTTAACATGCTTTGTCTTTATAACACTGTTGGGTTCTATAGATATTTGGCTTTTCACCTTACTGCATTTTTTCATTGAACAAACAATATTTAAACAATAGGTACTCATTTTTAACGTTGTTTATAGTAATGAATAAAACATTGTGTGTATGAATGAAATAGGTCACACTTTCCTCTTCCAGATATGCAGGGAGTAAAAATAATGCATGTGACTCCCCAAAATCCAGTCATAAATATAAATGATACATGTGTTCATATGTTCACTCTTTTTAAAAAGAGGACTTTGTAGGGTTTGTAATATTAAATACATGCAAAACAGGAAATGAATATTAAAGCTGAAGAGTTTATAGAGTTAAAAGGGGCAACCAAAGAGATGGTATCAGACAACAGGACCAAAATTTAGGTAAGTATATGTTGTATGCAAGTTAATGTAAATCGATTAACCAAAAATATAATTAATAGTACTTTTTAAACAATGTCTTAACTTAAAAAAAGTGCAGTTTTCCTTTAAAATGATGCAATATATCCAGGACTGTTTCTGTTGAATTTTTCTTTGAAACCCCAGAAATGTAGTCATTTTTTCACAGGATGCAGCATTTTAAAGATCAATGATGGCTTATAATAGGGCAGTGTGTAATCAGAAAAGGATCCCACTGCAGCACAGACCACTCTGGGCTATCATGGATCTACCTATTTTTCCCAGAGATGAGAACCAGATGGATATTTCCCCCTTGGTTACCTGTGAAGAGAAAACTGTACTTTTTTTTTTTTAATGTTTTATTTTCTAGGGAAGCATACAGTAGAACTAAATTTTAGATTTAATCTATCTCTCTGAAAACAGACCAAAAAAAAAAAAAAAAAGTCACAAATGCATAGATTCTAAGGCTAAAACCTGCACTTTTTCTGTTTCCAGTTCTCGTGAAAGAGGAAGGGATAGAGAAATGGATAGAAACTAAAATTTTGGAGCGCCTGGAATAGTCTAGACTCTGCGTTAAGTTCCTTACATTCTCTATTTTACTTTACATCAACACTTTGAAAACAGTTTTCTAATCTCTGTCTCCCAGATCAGAGGACTGAGCCTCAGAGAGGTTAAACAATCTGCAAAATGCCACGCAGATTTTTATTTGAGCCCAGATCTGTAACTCAAGCTCACACTGCTTTCTCTATGCTCTACTTGAACGTGGGAGAAGAGAACAAGACACTGAAGAAGGTCCGCACTCCAGGCCTCTGCCTGTCTCAGGTGTTGGTGGGTTCCAAGCCCCTCCAGGCTGGGTGTGTGACGCCTGTCTCTATGGAGCCACAGCTCATGTGAGTCTAGTTCCCTGCGATATGAGGTCATTATCTTCTCACATTCGTCCTCCACAATCTAGGTTCTCAGGGCACAGCCACGCAAGGTGCAGCTCAGCAGGCAGTGAGCACAGCCAGGAGGTTGGCTGTCAACTTCTTTTTCGGGATAGATATATTTTACTGTAAACCTGTATGTGCCACGATTGCTTCAGTTTGTGAAAACCCGATGCCCATGGCACGTGAGCTCTCCTAACCCCTCCGATGTTTCCACCTTCCACCCCCCAGCCCCATTCCATGTCGCACTGAAGGGGGAGCAAGAGGAGAGAACGATAGATGTGATGTCGTTATTACTGGAATGACATAGTGGATGCTTTTCTTCTACCTTAGTTCCTCCTCAGCATCTGCATCTCTCCTCCTTCATGCCCAAGCCATCAACACCATGCTTACAGGTTACTTGAGTAGAGAGAACCACATTTTTACCAAGTTTTCAGTTGGTATCAAAAATAATGAAATACTATATCTAGGTATTTTTATGAAGAATATGATCAGTTGAACCTAGTGAAGGGAAAGAATTTTGTGGAGGGAAAAAGAACTCACCTGTATTGACCCTGGTCACGCACCCACCAGTGGGTGGATGGTGCCACCTTCAGTGGGCACCTGTCTCCCAAGAGAGCAGAGAGCAGGACGACAGCTGGAGTCATATGATGAAGAGTCAGGGAGAACAGCTATGTTCTTCAGACTTTCTGATCCAAGAACAAGGGCACGCATTCTAATAAGTTCGATGTTACTGTTTTTCTTAATTTCAGAAAGGCAATCTGGTTTTTTTAGATATTATTATTTTTTTTTAATAAATTTATTTATTTATTTATTTTTGGCTGTGTTGGGTCTTCGTTTCTGTGCAAGGGCTTTCTCCAGTTGCGGCAAGCGGGGGCCACTCTTCATGGCGGTGCGTGGGCCTCTCACTATCGTGGCCTCTCTTATTGCAGAGCACAGGCTCCTGACGCACAGGCTCAGTAGTTGTGGCTCATAGGCCCAGTTGCTCCACAGCATGTGGGATCTTCCTGGACCAGGGCTCGAATCGGTGTCCCCTGCATTGGCAGGCGGATTCCCAACCACTGCGCCACCAGGGAAGCCCTAGATATTATTATTTTAAAGCAGGTTTAGGTTCGCAGCAAAATTGAGAGGAAGGTATGGTGGTTTCCCATAGACCCCCTGCCCCACACATGCACAGCCTCCCCACCATCAGCATCCCACACCTGAGTGGTCCATTTGTTACAGTTGATGGACCTACATTGGCACATCATGATCACCCAAAGTCTAGTTTGCCTTAGGGCTCACTCTCAGTGTCGTACATCTGTCGGTTTGGACAAAGGAATAATGACATGTATCCACCACTATGGTATCATAGAGAGTATCTCCACTGCCCTAAAAATCCTCTGTGCTCTGCTTATTCATCCACCCGCAACCACTGGCAACCACTGATCTTTTTACTGTCTCCATGGTTTTGCGTTAGTTTGATGTTATTTCTACCAGCAACGCAATGTTATTCATCTTTGTGCCTCCCCTCATTAGCTCACCATAGCTTTTGGAATAAAGTTCGAATCCTTAGTTCACAATACTCTTCACAGTCTCATTTCTTACTACCTTCCTAATCTCTTCTCTTGTCATTTCTGCACATATTTGACTCTGGTCATAAAGAAGCATTCTAAGTATAAAATAAATTTCTTACATCTCAGTTGTACTATGTGTTCTCCCATGAACAAAAGCCTGCAGTGACTATCAGCCTGCACCTGTGTAATGAATGACCCCTCCCCCCTTGTTACCATGCTTAACTGTGCATTCTAACAGACAGAGATGGGTCTTAGCTCTGAGTAAACAGTGGCTTTTGCAAATGTACATTCTGAGACATAAATTGCTATAGCCTATGATGGAATAACAGAGTTGCTAGGATTGTCCTTCCTCCTTTTATATATATATATTTTCTTTTTAAATCTTGCTGACTCTTTTCCCCCCCAAAGCTAGTATAAGTGTAACCTCTTTCAGGAAGTTTTGCCTTGCATATCCCATGGGATTTAGAGACCCATCAGGTAGGGTATCCTATCACCCTATGCTATCTCCATTCCAGAACTTACCATCCCATAGGGGGCCATTGATGTCCTTGTCCTTGTATGTTTCTCCCATAGTCTGGAAGTATTTGTGAGAGTTTTTCTATTGCCTGGCAAATCCTGGCACATTGAAAACATTCAATAAAATGTTTATTGAAAAGAATGTCAAAATAAGAATCACCTGGAGTTTTGTTGGATTTGTCACGAATAGAGACCAAGTTTAATAAGATAATTCTAGAGGCATTTTGGAATGTTTTCCACTTTCTTAGGTTTATAATATATGTTAGTTACTCTGATACTTGCTTCCCCATAATGCTTAAAAATCCATGCATACTAATTTGACTTTAAATGTTGGGGTATTTAGCTTTCCACTGGCAGAAACTAAAAGGTTAGAGTTGAGAAACAGGTTTTGCAAACAGAGTCCCAGAACCATCCATGTCTGAGTGTCAACCCACTTAGTATTCTGCCCTTTGATATGGAGGGTTAGGTTGTTAGCACTCAGGTTGACTCCTTCCATGATGGCAGTTGGGGAAAAAGAGTCTCTGTGATGAGCACTTACTTCGTCCAAGCTCTTGAACTTGATAAATATGGGTAAGAAAGTGACTGATCAATAAGTATCAAACAAGAGGCATTGGATTATCCAAAATTATGATTATTCGAGATTGTGATAATATTTGGCCACTCCTTAAATGAGAAAAAATCAAAACAAAACATGAAAATCAAATAATTGTGATCAAAGGGAGATTTGCATAGCAGATTTATTTAAATTCCTGATTTTCTTAAAACTCCACTGGAATTGGATATAAAGAAGAGTCAGGGATATATGATATTGACATTGAGTTAATAGAGAGTTAGAATTCATTTTTTTTCAGTTGCACTATCTGCCTAAAATTCCCCTAACAAGATCATTTTTGTACATGAAATTTTGCACCTCATTACCCCTAATTACATCCTTTAAAAGGCATTCTTTGAGAACGCATAGTGAACAATGTAGAATAAAAAAATACTTATCTTTCTTCTCTCCTTGTTAATTGTCAAGTCTTATTCTTACATCTGACTTCAGCATTTATCTTTTTCTATCCCAAATAAAACATTTTTTCATCACCTAAACTTCAGAGACTTTTCTTTTGGGGAACAGGGAGAGAAACCTACCATTTTAATGAATACAGAAGAAACATTTTCCCTTTCTCTCCTTTAGCACTGTCTTCCTACCTTGCTTTCATCATGCAACATGTTCTGCCAAATCATATAATTATTCAGTACTTGTTTTGGCTGCAAGACTACAAATTTCCCAAGGACAGGAACAATATCTTGTAGATTTCTTGAATCCTTAGAGTAACAAATGGGTGCCTTGTGAAGAATATGCATCTGACAGTTTTTGTTGAATAGAATGACACTGAACAGTTTTTATATCTTACAAGGAATCCTGCATTATGTAAATATTTCCAACTATTAGAAATGCTCTCCCTATTTTGAGGTCATTTCTGCTTCTTTTATCTTCCTCCAGATCATTTACTACATAAAACTATTTGAAGTATGTCTAACCATTCTCCCATGTCAGTCTAACAAATTCTTGAAGATAATTATATTATGCATCTGAATATTTTTTATACCATTATCCTCAACACCTGTTTCTTCATATCTTGATTTAAAATTTAATTATCCTCATTGCTCTTCTTTGAGTATGCTCTTGTACCTCTCTGTTAAATATATATTAATAAGTAGAAATCAAAATTGGATGTAGTCCTCTGAGATGATTTCTTTAGCTAAAGTAAATAGAACTATCATTGCTATTGCTCTAATACAATTTTTCTACCAAATGCTAGTAATACTATCCACACATACTTGGCTACTGTTAAAATCACCTATTTGAGTTAAATAAGAATTATTTTCTTTTTAATAGAAATCCAAGCTTCTCTTAGCATAGTCACTATCATCTTATTCTTGTAATTTTTGAGGGGATTTTACATCTTTCTCTAATATAAGTTGATAGAAGATGATAGATAGAGAGATAGATAGAGAGATAGATAGAAACAGTGAGTAATTTTTGGGGAGGTACTTATTTTGCAACAGGTACTTTAATGTGTTATCTAATCCTCATAATGAAAAAGCTATTATTGTCCTGATTATAAAATGAGTAAATGAGGGTAATGAGGATTAGGACCATAAAACTAGCAGTTTGCCTCTGAATCCTGGACCCCCAACAACTTCTTCACAATCATATCTCTGCCTGATGAGATGCTCTTAGAGTGAAAATATGTTTGCCTTTCATCTGTTGTTGCATAAACATCATGACACCAGGAAAATGGCTAGTTGAGTCAGATATATTTGGGAATGTGTACAGAGGTGTGTGCATGTGCTCTGCCCCGAAACTGTGCCACATGAAGAGGGAGGGGCCCCTCCTTTCATCTCTACTTAATGTAGAGGGTCCTCTGGTGACAACCTCCTTCCTTCCTGGATCTATTGTAACTTTTAGAATTTTTTAAGAGGAAAAATCTAAACCGAGATCTACATCTTGGTGGGAATAGCTGTGGACGGGTGAGACTCTGGTCTTTTCTCAAAACAAAGCACTTGGCAGTTGCCCTCTCTGTTCAAAGGCAGGAAGAGCCCTGTGTTAATGTCACATGATGTTCCTTCTTGGGTAGAAAGCATTGCATACAGACCATCTTGTCAAGAGGGTTGATTTATGTATCTTCACATTTTTTGAGAAGTATCAAGGCTTTTTCCATTTCCTGATCATTTGCAGAGTATTTAATAAAACCCATTGGAAAACACACTTACAAATCAGGGTTAGATTACCTCTATTTAGAGGTTGATTGGAAAAAGAAAAAGAAGATTTTACTATCAACATCATGTTGGATAAGAATAAAGGGCATTGTCCTAATGGTCAGGCCACCTGTGTATGATGACCAGTTCATCTCTGCCCTTTTAATGTTTTGTTCCTAGGATTATTGAAAGGCATCATATACCATGGCAAAGACCCCAAGAGCTCAAGACCTGAATCTTAAATGTCCCCAGGTCCCCTGTGTCGCATATTATCTCACAGAAAACTATACGTGCTTCGTAAGATTGGTTCTGACGAGCCGTTTCACTTCTGATGCTCAATTACTCAGTTACTAGTAGGTGCCAAGGCTTGAGTTTACATTCTAATCACAGCCTTCAGCTCATCCTTTCTCAGTCATCACACTAAGCATAGTCCTTTGAATAATAGCTTCTCCATGAAGCGTGGAGATCACACAAGCACATCTCTCATAACTAGTTCCTTTACCATTCTAGTCACAGCTCAGATCTTCTCTGTGGCAAGTTTGTTTGTGTGTGTGTGTATATGTGTGTGTGTGTGTGTGTGTGTGTGTGTGTGTTTCATAATGAAAAAGAAGTGTCAGAGAAGGAATGACCAAGGGGCCAATATACCTAATGTATGCAAAGGATTTAAGAAAGTCCTGAGGGTTAGGCAAGAGGAATCGTTGCAATGATCCTAACCTGTATTTTAATTTATCCTGTAGAAGTGACGAGGCTGTATCCAGAGTGAGTGATCACCACGCTATTTTATAAACTCACATGACTTCTATGGAATATGTGGGGAGGATATTTGGGGCATTATCAAACACCTGGAGATTTTCAATTCCTCATTTCTTGCTTCTGTGATTTATTAACAGTTCTGCTAATGCAGATAGAATGCAACCCCCAATTATAGCAGTGGATAAGGCTGAATGCTGCACAGTCTATGCTATTCAGAGTACAGAATGTCTTCAACCTAGTTGATCATTTTTGAATCATCAGCTCCATCTTTATGTTAAATTAACAATTTAACAGCTGCTTTCATCAAAGTTCTTTTGTGTCTATCAACTGGATGCTGCCATTTTCTTTTTCTTAAATGCAATTTGCAAGATCATTTCTGTATCTTTTTAGTCTCAGATTCCTGATTTGCATGTTTGCTCAATTTGTATACAAATGTTCAGGCATTTATATACCATCTAGGGAGCATGAAACACCCTCCACAGCTCTAGAGAATAATTTAATCCATCTCACCATTCAGTTAACTAATTTTTTTCTTTAAGGACAGGAGATGAATGAATGCAGTAAGCTATGACTGAGCAGCGGTCCATTGGTTCCCAAATAAGAAATATTCTAAAGCAAAAGAACAACCAAAGGTTCTATTTTTACGTAATTCCAGTAAGTGGGAATACTGAAAATCGGCTCAGACCTGTTATAAAAGACAGGGCTCTTCTCACCTTTTATGCTAGTTAGCTCAGACTATGGTAACAAAATACCATTGGCTGGGTGGCTGACACAGTAGAAATTGATTTCTCACAGTTCTGGAAGCTGGGAAGTCCAAGATCAAAGTGCTAGCCAATTCAGTTCCCAATGAGGGCTCTCTTACTGGCTTACAGACGGCCACCTTCTCGCTTTGTCCTCACATGGTCTTTCCTCTGTGTTTGTGTGTGCATGCACACACACACACACACACACACACACACACACACACAGATAGAGATGAGGGAGGTGATAAAGAGAGCAAGCTCTCTGGTGTCTCTTTTTATAAGAACACCAATACCATCATGAAGGCCCCAATCTCATGATCTCATTTGAACTTAATTATTTCCCAAAGTCTCCTTCTCCAAACACCATCATATTGAGGTGAGGACTATAACATATGATTTTGTGGGGGGGGGGGAGGGGGACACAATTCAGCTCATAGAAACTTTCATAGCTCAGAAAATATTTTGATTTTAGCTATAATTTATCAATACTTTACAATTGTCATTATATTCCTAAGCTATAAGATGTACTAATACAGCCTCAATGTCCTGAATCCAAAAGAAAGCATTAGGGTGACAATGCACCTAGAGTTTCAAGGAAAATCTGTGGTGTGTTTTTGGCAGACATCACTTGAATCTGAAATAAGTTGCTTTGTTGGCCACTAGATCTGCCTTAGAACCCAGGTCCTCCTGATCTGAACGGCCTCCTTCAGGACACTCAATATAATCCTCTATTACAAGTTGAGTTTAGAAGGAGGAATACCTATAATTAGTCTCTGTAATGAGTGTCAATCTAGCCCCTTCAAGCAATCCCCCAGGTAGGAGCTGCTCAGATCTGACCATTGCGGGAAGCTGTGGGACCAGATCTTGAAGGAAGCGCTGGGGAGGACGGAAGGGGAGGAGGGACAGGAGGATTCCCAGCAGAGTCCATAAGGGATTAATTGGAGTCAAGGGTCAAGGAGCAGGGGTTACCAGATGCTGACATCAGGTCCACAGGATCAAGGGGTGAGTTGGGGTGGGAGAAGAGAATCCAAAAATCTGAGTAAGTGGGGCAAAGTCGAAATGAGAACAGGCCCAAGACCCTAAACAGCATTTAGGCAACCATAGTTTGATTTATCCACTGCTGAGTGCTAGATGGAAAGAAAGAAATTTGTTCATCTGGGTTAAAGGATCAGAGGCAGTGTGGACCCAACAGTTGCCAAAGGGGAAAGCAAACAAGGGGCGTGGCTGACAAAACCAATGGCTCTTAAAGCTTTTGCTGTTCAAGTTCACCACAGGACATGCCCTGGCTTAATATGTATCTCCCGCAGAGTTGTAAGCTTTTTAAAATCAGGGCTTTGTCACACTCTTCTTCCTGCTCCTCACAGAGTACATGGTGGTGTCCAATAAACATTCACTTTGGGTTCTACTTTCTTGCACACCTTTTTGTAGTCAGGCATAAATATGAACTTCACTAAGAGAGGTAGCATTTTAAGTTATTCTCAAGATCTCATATCAAGGAGCTAATGAGTTTTAGGCCCTTTCTGCAGAATAGGTTTTGATTTGATGAGGGAAGTAAGCTAATTTAGCCTCAGGCTCCTAAGGGAGGGGCATGAGCGGAAAGGGGAGGGCACAGGTGGTTCCAAAAATTAAAAACAAATGATACAAATAGAGCGGAAGCTGATGATAGACCTTTCTAATTGTCCAAGTTTTGACAAGGTTCCAATGACATTTTATTAGCAAACCAGTCACTGATTCTTGTTTTGGAAGATTCTGTAAGCAGATAAGGAGCTTTGCCAAAATTTTTGCATCAACCTGATATCTCAAGTCCTCCTGTCAAAATAATTAGAATAAAGAAGCAATTGAGGGAAAAAAATGAAATTAACAGGTATTTCGGAGAGAAAGCAATTTCTAAGGAGTGATGTGGATTCAGTGCAGATATCCAAGTTGGATGAACCAAGCATCAGTGCCTGACAGCTGCCAACATAGAATGGTCCTCTTCAAATAGGCTGGTGGGGACCAGTGTGTTCTTCTCTAAGAGATCAGCCAAATTGTGATGAGGAAAGTATGTGTAATTGTTACTGAGTTTCAGAAATAAACCTACCTGGAAGTCGTGATAGTTAAGAGGGGTCAGTTGATTCCAAGAGCCTGAGATAAGCCATGTGTCTAATCTGTCCACATTTTAGGAGCCAAAGATCACCAGCTATCAACTAGCTACATCAGAACCATTGGATTTCCATCCCAGACTCAGTGAATCAGTATCACAGGATGGACCTGGGAATGTGCATTTTACCAGGATATCCAGGTGATTCTCATGCACTGCAGTGTTTAGAGAAAACCATTATAGAATCTAACCTACCTTGAAACTTTCAGAGCTGTGATTCTGTAACTTTGCTTCATACTAGAAATATCTGGGGAGCTTTTGAAAGCCTGGTGCCCAACCCACACTCTGTACCAATTAAAGGTGAATTTAAGAGGTTGGATCAAGAAGTCACTCTTTTTAGACCCTAGCAGGTGTTTCCAATGTGCAGCAAGTGTGAGAACCACTTTTCACTTGGAGTAACATGTGCAAGGCTCAGGGTCTTTTCTGGCAGCACTTAGAGAAGCTTGGATTAGGGGTGTGATATCACAGGTCTGCATGGCAGGGCCACCCCCAGGGGTGGCTTTGCAACAGTAAGTCTTGCTCATGCTATTTAAACTGGCAAAAGACCACCTTGCAGCAAATGGAAAGCATTCATCTATGAAGAAGAGTATTGCTGAAGCAGTGGGAAATGCCTTGAAGTGTGGCAGAATCAAGGTCTAGAGATCTGTGTCTATTGTTTGTCACCTGGAACAGTCCTGAGCAAGTAATTTGATGACTCTGAATTGCAGCTTTCTTACCTGTAAGGTGGATGTGACAGTACCAGCCTTGTTACATGGTTGCTATTTTATCCTATTAAAGAAGCTGACATATTCAAATGCACAAAGCGCTTTTGATTGGAATTGAGAGAGCTATTTGGAATTCCCTACTTAAACCTGGAGTCAAGGCTTCATTGACTAACATTTGTGATTTTCTTACTTGTGTCTCCATTATTAAACACTTTTACAACCCTTTATAAGGTCAGCGGTGCTAAATATGTTGCTCTTTTGTCTTAGAATCATTTTGCATCACACCGTCATAATTGGCCCACAGATTCTATGGTGTTGGTACTTTTATCTATTGCTGCTGAATAGGAGGGAAGATGAGGAGGACTTTTGCTGCCTACACATCTGATAAAGTCCAGATCCATCTGGAAACCATTTGGAGTTCATAGGCAAATGAAGTCGGTCATAAAATACGAAGAACTCAAGAGAAAAAATAAACTACCAAGGTTGAATTAGAAGTTAAGGTCTCAGCTCTTATCTTTCTTAATAATGCCTCCTCTGCTTGCCACGGCAACTGCATGTGATGTGAGTTGTTATGGCAAAGGGAGAGGACTACCCAAGGGAGAGGCTGTGAAATACTGCAAGGGGAGAGGGCATCTGGGGATTTGTAAAAACTTGGACTTGTACTTGAATGTGATCACCTGTGTGAATCAGCATGTGTCCCGATCCACTCAGATTTTGAGGCACGCTATTCTTCATCATCTTTTCTTCGGTGCAGAGCCCCAAAGGCTTTGGGGTATCAAAAGGTGGGTCCTGGTGTTAGTGAGTGTAAAAGCGTCTATCTTGGTACTTTGCCCTTAGAAGGCATTCTGCCTGTGTTAGCTAAATATGAATAATGTAAATGAGCAGCATGTTTATGTCAAGCTTTGAGCATATGCACTCTCAGTAGAAAAATACTGCTTAAAAACACAAGCAAGAATGAAAAGCTTGTTTGATCGATAGAGAATTAGAGCAACTGGAGTTAAATCCTTTTTCAAGGTCACCTCAAATGAATTGATGCTTTGTGAAGGGTATCTGATCAGCTGGTGCTCTGCGGGAGCGTGCTTTCTCCTTGTATGTACTCTAAGTTTCCTAGATGATTACAAATACAAGGATGACCATTTGCAGAGACTGAGGCTAAAGTTTATTGTTTTTAATTGGCAAAGAGTTGAAATTCTAGGATTAGAGGAGACTAGAGACCTATCAAGGGGCTATTTCACTGACCACAGATCCTTTGCTTGAAACCACGTAGAGCTGTGTTTAGTTTTCCTCACATGGATTTCAGCTTCCAGATTGTGTGACTTCAGCCCTCCTGAGAGTAAGACGAATTCTCTCAAAATCTAGACAATTTGCGCGTTCCACTTCTTAGTTGGGGGAGAAATAGTGGACGCAGGACTTTTCTCAGCACTGGATGATTTTCATGAAGAGGACGGGGACATTTCCAACCCATTTTTGATTTCTTTGAGGACCGAAATGATGGGCTGTGATGAGGTCCAATTAGACGGGGGTGAATCCAGTTTGATGGCCTCATTTTGTCACCTACCATGATTCTACTCTGTTTCATGAAATTGACAGTAAACCACAAGCTGTCACATGTACGGCAGACGTTTCTCACAGAAACTTGGCCAGTGGTAGATACTCTACTTGGTGCACCTGTGAAAAGAACCTTCTGGTAAATGTACACAGGATCCTAGTGCCATTCACTTTAGTTTAGTAGAATAATCATCACTTGTTAATTCCTTGGAAGAAAGGAAATATCATTCATGTGTATGGGGAGGTCAGGAGACTTTGGGCTTATAAAGAGGACTTTGATAAAGGCTCTTCCACCATGGTCTTAAGAAAACAGCAGACACCACTTCTGGCTGTTGTTTCCTGGGTTCCATCACCTGGGTCTTCCTTTATGAAGTTTGACCACCTCTATTATTTAGCCAATCTCAGGGCAGGAGTAGATTAGGAATTTTAGCCCCTATGGCCATCGGGCTTAGAAATTAGGCTTATTTTCCCAAACGTCCTGGTGTCTTTGTACTGAGGATAAGCCCTGAGTGTTTATGTGGAGGCTCTGTCTTGCTGCCTTGGTCCACAGCTTAGCTTCAGGTTTTGCTTTCTGACCTTTTGTCTGGGGCCATTAAATCTAGCTTTTTGTTTTTTCTTGTTTGGATTTCTGTGTCTGGATTTTATCTTGCTCAGTGGATTTACTTTCAAATTTATGTGCCAACCCTACATGAGCTTGAATGAGTTGTGTCCTCTTGTGTGCACCCTGGGTGCCAGCCCACTAGGTGGGATGGGTCCTGTTAGACTTCTAGACACGCTGACTTATACCCCATCCTGCTGCCGTTGTGGTGACTGTGGTCAGCACAGAGCCCCAGCTCTCTGCTCCTTCGGCATGGGGGGGGGTCCACTTCAACTGAGGATGGCCTCTTCACCTGGTCCTTCCCAGGGCAACCCAGCTGGTGGTCACCCGTAAAGGCCCAGGCCTGTCAGCATAATGGGGACCATTGTCCAGAACGCCCTGCAGGGCTGCTGATGCCACGTGCCTGCCCGGGGTAGCACTCTTCCTTGGCCAGGGTATGCCCCTGCCTCTTCTTTGCAAGGTACTGATCCCTGATGAATACCTTGTCCTCCAAACTCTGAGTTGGCTTCCAGAGAACCCCAGCCTGGGATCCTGTGCTCCTAATATTGAATCTTTATCCACGCCAGGCCTGCTGTTCCTATTAGGACATTAGAAATAGGACCCTAGCTACTTCTCAGGGACAAGTGGCTAGCGTGAGCAACGTCTCCAGACCCCCTCATAAAATATCAGGCCCTGAGGTGATACCCAGGGCAGAGTTGCCGCGTGCCCTTATCTATCTGTGCTAAAGCAGCAAGTTCACGTGCCCTCCAAGCCCACATCCGCAGCCCACCCCCCTAAATGACTAGGACAGTCTCCATGCAGCCCGAAGGACCTTCCCCAAACTTATTTTGCTCTTACCTTCTGTGATAACATACACCCTCCTTGTGATAAAACTGTACCAAAAAGGAAGTTTCACCTTTTAAGCACCTTTTCTTTGTTGCTAAAATATTCATTTTTGGATAATATTTACTGAGGTCCTGGATCTAACACCTGAATAACATTTTTGTCTGTTTTTTCATCTCTAAAATGAAACAACACCACCTAACTTACCTCCTTAAAGGGTTGATGTGGTAAATAATATTTAAAAGAGAATGAAAAAATGTGTACACAAATATTTTAAAAACGGAGACATCACAGCAAGTATGATGACGACGGTTTTATTTTATAATTATTTTGTAGTTGTTGGTTAGAAACTGTTTAGAACTACCCCTGCTCTTTTCTTTTCTAGTTCCATTTGTGGCCGGTGGCTGACATTTACAAGATGACTATGACAGGATGCAGCTTTGGCTGGCGGACAGAGCTCTGCTCCAGCCTTGGCTTAAGTGGCTCATATGGTGATTGATCTCCTGACCTTGGGCTCATTAACTTCATCCTCTGGCGAGAGGGACACACCAGCTATAAGGCACTCTTTGTTAGCACACTTTTCTTTGTATTTCTGGGAGTCAGAGACACTGGGTCCTAACTTGTGTGTGTAATCTGAAGTATATTCCCTTTGCCAGACAGTTTCAGGGATATTCAAAATTCATGAAATAAAGTGACAGCATGATGGAAAAATGTAGAAAACATTATAATACGTCTTAGCTTATAAGAGCAGGTAATAAAAATGAGAACCATGATACTTCAAGACTCTCAAAGAAACAAAACCATGATTCCACATCTAATCCCATAACAAAGTAGGGAGATCACTCCAATCTCAGGGGCTGGGGTGACTTCTATTGAAATGAATAACTCTCTGCTATTATTCATCAAGATCAAATTTTACAAACTCTCCTAGTTTAATTTGGCAACATAATCCTACCTCTGTTTTAGCCCAGCCACGATGCAGCACAAGGAAAACAAGGAGGTTGCACTGAGGGGTTTTTTTGGTTCTGTTTTTATAAAAACATAAGATTCTTTTTAACAAACAAATAGGAAGCACCTAGTCTGCCAGTGCCCTGGGGACATAAACGTGAAATCGTTCATGCATTTTCCTCCAAACTGCATCCGGTATCACTTTTCCAGGGGAGAGGGTGTGTGCTGGGGGCTGGGAGGGTAACCCGATCTCCCTGCACATCTGGGCACTCACTTCACTCCTAACAACAAGGCAAAAGAGAGCTTTTAGAAAGACATGGTCAGAAGAGCCAGGCAAACAAAGATTCCCTTGGTTGCTGGTGGATTTTTATTCTGGAAGGACTTTTCTCAGCGGGAATCGCCATGCCCAGCTCCCTCCCCCACCAGGCAATCCTGAGAAGGCCATCTTCAGTCTCTTCCACTCCTTCCTGCCCATGTTTTCCTTGCAGCTTCCTGTGGGCTCAGGGCCGTCTAATCAGAAGGCTTTGCCCCTCATGTGCTGCAGAGATCTGGTCCGCAACACTGCTTCTCAAAGTATCTGTGGTGAGGAACCAGATCTGGGTTTGCTTTGGTCTTTTGTTACTTTTTTTTTTTTTAATTTCCAATCTGTGTGGACAGATATTGTTTGTAAAATACAATCAAAATAAAATGTATTGAAAATTAAGATTTAAATACTATGAAAAACACAAGCTCTAACATCATCCTCACCATCATTATTGTTAGATTTAAGAGACAAATTAATCTGTCGATTCTGTTTCCTTACTTGCTATGTTGAGGAGCTTGCATCTGCAGACACAGTCCCTGCTCCAGGCCATGAGTGCTGCTGGGGGAACCAGAGTACAGGCCTCTCATAGTTCATGTTACCTCTTCCTTCCAGGCAACCTTTAGTCTGTAAGGAGTTTGCTCAGCAGAGGAGGAGGGAAGATGGGTGATGTAGGGAAGAGCATATGGACAGTTCAGACTGAGGGAGGATCAAATATCCTGTAATTGCCAGGGGAGGGAAAGTTCTGGAAGAGATTGCTACAGGTCTGAGAGAAACATGTGGGGGACACACTGTGAAAGCTCTAGATGTCAGGGTGACATTCTCTTTGCTCTGAATTTGGAAGCATCGGTGAGTTTAAACATTGTTTTTCTGACCATGAATTGATCATGTGCTATTACAGCAAATGAGGAAAAACACAGACATGGGCAAATAAAAGCCCCTTCTAAGAACACGGTCAGGAGACATAAAATACTTGGAGAATTTCCCTCTGGGTCTTTTATTCCACGACATTTTCAAAGACTTAACATCATACATAACACATTATTTTTCAGCATCTTCGTTTAAAACTATAACGTAATCAAATCTCTGTATTGTTACTTTGTCTTTATGACCATATTTTTAATGGGTAAATACTGTTGCATTCATCTATGAATCACAAATGACTTAACCATTACATCATTTTTGTGACATTTAGATGATTTCGGATTTATTTGCCAATATAAATAGCAATGAAATTAATGTTTATTTTTGTGTTCATAGATTTTTATATAGTTCATGTGTTTATTGTTTATTTGTATTTCTCCTTTGGTTAATTACTTATTCAAGCATTTCTATTAGAAAACTAGTACTTTCCATATCGATGTGTATAAATTCCTTGGATATGTACCATTGGTCGGTCATATAACTTCCTATATTTTTTTCGAAGGCCATTGTTCTTAAAAGCTAGTATCCACATTTAAATTTAGTTTTATTATGGTGTTCATTTTTACTTTTATTCTGAGGTAGCTGCTTTGTATAGCAGAAAGAGAATCAATAAGAGAAGGAACTAGTGGACAATTTATTTAACCTCCCTGAGACACCTGAACTCATCTTCTCTCCTCTGGAATATTGCTTTAGAATAGGACCCTTCTATCTGGGCTTCCTTTCACTTTGTGTTGATCTGCCAGCCTCAACACTTGATTTCTACCTTGTGGTCCAAGATGACTGACAGCTCTAGCATCTCTCAGCATGTCCACACTGCAGTGAAGGGGCTGGTACAAGGGGATGTTGAGGGCACGATCTTGACCTTGCATATATTTCTTCTGTCTGTGCCCCACTGGCATCTGTTATTGAGGATTCTAAGGGACAAACGGGAGGGTCTACCACAGTCCACACCTTCATCCACCCAATAACTATGCTCACCCTCTTCCACGTAGGACACACTCATGCTCTCTCTAAAGAACACCCAGCTACTCCATTACATCATCTAGATCGAATTCCAGGATCTCGGTGATGGACTGTCCCCTACATCAGGTTTGAACATGGCTTCGAAGAGTTCAGCCAGCTTTGAACTAAACTATAAGTTGTCTACCATTTATACCCAGTATTCCATTATCTATGATAAAAGGGAGAGCCACAATATAAAATGCCATTTAGAAAAGAAAAAAAATGAGAAACCCACACAGCAGTCATTTTCCTTAACAATAATCAGATTAAGCTGGAACATTCTTGAAAGTGATTCTCTGACTTGGTAGTGAAGGAAGCACTAGTAAACCCATCTGACAGGTGCCAGTGCTTCCCTGGAGGGAACTCCTGTATCCATCATTCTCTGTTGCCGCAGCTTACCCCTCAGGGAGCTTCTCCTCTTTCATCACCGCCTCACTGGAAATTCTGCTCAGCTGAGGGGCTGCACAGTGTTCCCTGCAGACTGCTGCATCAACATCACCAGCAGCTCAGAAGCGCAACATCAAATATTCTCAGATTTGTGAAAGTTGGATAAGCCTTTTTTTTTTTGAAATATTATTTTCTCAAATATTGAGTAGGGGGCTACAGGCTCTGTAGTGGGTCTAATGGTGGACTCCTGGAGGGCTCATGCCAAGGAGTACTTCCCAGAATTTCTGCTGCCAGTGCCCTTGTCCCTGCAGTGAGCCACAGCCACCCCCCACCTCTGCAGGAGACCCTCCAACACTAGCAGCCATGTGACAGACAGGGTCTTGGTGCTCCAGCTGTGTGTAAGACTTGTGCCTCTGAGGTGGAATGCTAAGACCCAGCTCCACTCGACAACCAGCAAGCTACATTACTGGACACCCTATGCCAAACAACTAGCAAGACAGGAACACAAACCCACCCATTAGCAGAGAGGCTGCCTAAAATCATAATATGGTCACAGACACCCCAAAACACACCACTGGACGTGGTCCTGCCCACCAGAAAGACAAGATCCAGCCTCATCCACCAGAACACAGACACCAGTCCCCTCCACCAGGAAGCCTACACAACCCACTGAAACAACCTTAGCCACTGGGCACAGACACTAAAAACAATGGGAAATACAAACCTGCAGCAAAAAGGAGACCCCAAACACAGTAATTTAAACAAAATGAGAAGACAGAGAAACACACAGCAGATGAAAGAGCAAGGTAAAAATGCACCAGACCAAACAAATTAAGAGGAAATAGGCAGTCTACCTCAAAAAGAATTCAGAGTAATGATAGTAAAGATGATCCAAAATCTTGGAAATAGAATGGAGAAAATACAAGAAACATTTAACAAAGACTTAGAAGAACTAAAGAGCAAACAACCAATGATCAACAACACAATAATGGAATTAAAAATTCTCTAGAAGGAATCAGTAACAGAATAACTGAGGCAGAAGAACGGATAAGTGATCTGGAAGATAAAATAGTGAAAATAACTACCACAAAGCAGAATAAAGAAAAAAGAATGAAAAGAATTGAGGACAGCCTCAGAGACCTCTGGGACAACATTAAATGTACCAACATTCGAATTATAGGGGTCCCAGAAGAAGAAGAGAAAAAGAAAGGGACTGAGAAAATATTTGAAGAGATTATAGTTGAAAATTCCCTAATATGGGAAAGGAAAAAGTCAATCAACTCCAGGAAGCGCAGAGAGTCCCATACAGGATAAACCCAAGGAGAAACACTCCAAGACACATATTAATCAAACTATCAAAAATTAAATACAAAGAAAAAATATTAAAAGTAACAAGGGAAAAACAACAAATAACACACAGGGGAATCCCCATAAGGTTAACACGTGATCTTTCAGCGGAAACTCTGCAAGCCAGAAGGGAGTGGCAGGAAGTGTTTAAAGTGATGAAAGGGGAAAACCTACAACCAAGATTACTCTACCCAGTAAGGATTTCATTCAGATTTGACAGAGAAATTAAAACCTTTACAGAGAAGCAAAAGCTAAGAGAATTCAGCACCACCAAACCAGCTTTACAACAAATGCTAAAGGAACTTCTCTAGGCAGGAAACACAAGAGAAGGAAAAGACCTACAATAACAAACCCAAAACAATTAAGAAGATCGTAATAGGAACATACATATTGATAACTACCTTAAAAAGTAAATGGATTAAATACTCCAACCAAAAGACATAGACTGGTTGAATGGATACAAAAACAAGACCTGTATATATGCTGTCTACAAGAGACCCACTTCAGACCTAGGGACATATACAGACTGAAAGTGAGGAGATGGAAAAGACATTCATTGCAAATGGAAATAAAAAGAAAGCTGGAGTAGTAATTCTCATATCAGACAAAATAGACTTTAAAATAAAGACTATTACAAGAGACAAAGGACACTACATAATGACCAAGGGATCAATCCAAGAAGAAGATATAACAATTGTAAATATTTATGCACCCAACATAGGAGTACTTCAATACATAAGGCAAATGCTAACAGCCATAAAAGGGGAAATTGACAGTAACACAATCATAGCAGGGGATTTAACACCCCACTTTCACCAATGGACAGATCATCCAAAATGAAAAAAGATAAGGAAACACAAGCTTTAAATGATACATTGAACTAGAAGAACTTAATTGATATTTATAGGACATTCCATCCAAAAACAACAGAATACTCTTTCTTCTCAAGTGTTCATGGAACATTCTCCAGGATAAATTATATCTTGGGTCACAAATCAAGCCTTGGCAAATTTAAGAAAATTGAAATCATATCAAGTAACTTTTCCGACCACAACACTATGAGACTAGATATCAATTACAGAAAAATAACTGTAAAAATACAAACACATAGAGTCTAAACAATACACTATTAAATAAACAAGAGATCACTGAAGGAATCAAAGAGGAAATAAAAAAATACCTAGAAACAAATGACAATGAAAACACGATGGCCCAAAACCTATGGGATGCAGCAAAAGCAGTTCTAAGAGGGAAGTTTATAGCAATACAATCCTACCTCAAGAAACAAGAAACATCTCAAAAAAAAAAAACCTAACCTTACACCTAAAGCAATTAGAGAAAGAAGAACAAAAAAACCCCAAAGTTAGCAGAAGCAAAGAAATCATAAAGATCAGATCAGAAATAAATGAAAAAGAAATGAAGGAAACAATAGCAAAGATCAATAAAACTAAAAGCTGGTTCTTTGAGAAGATAAACAAAATTGATAAACCATCAGACCGACTCATCAAGAAAAAAAGGGAGAAAATTCAAATCAATAGAATTAGAAATGAAAAAGGAAAAGTAACAACTGACACTGCAGAAATACAAAGGATCATGAGAGATTACTACAAGCAACTGCATGCCAATAAAATCGACAACCTGGAAGAAATGGGCAAATTCTTAGAAAAGCACAATGTTCTGTGACTGAAGCAGGAAGAAATAGAAAATATAAACAGACCAATCACAAGCACTAAAATTGAGAATGTGGTTAAAAATCTTCCAAGAAACAAAAGCTCAGGACCAGATGGCTTCATAGGTGAATTCTACCAAACATTTAGAGAAGAGCTAACACCTATCCTTCTCAAACTCTTCCAAAATATAGCAGAGGGAGGAACACTCCCAAACTCATTCTATGAGGCCACCATCACCCTGACACCAAAACCAGACAAAGATGTCACAAAGAAAGAAAACCACAGGCCAATAACACTGATGTACATAGATGCAAAAATCCTCATCAAAATACTAGCAAACAGAATCCAATAGCACATTAAAAGGATCATACAACATGATCAAGTGAGGTTTATACCAGGAATGCAAACATTCTTCAATATACGCAGATCAATCAATGTGATAAACCATATTAAAAAACTGAAGGAGAAAAACCATATGATAATCTCAATAGATGCAGAAAAAGCTTTTGACAAAACTCAACACTGATTTATGATCAAAACCCTCCAGAACGTAGGCATAGAGGGAACTTACTTCAAAATAATAAAGACCATATATGACAAAACCACAGCCAACATCATTCTCAATGGTGAAAAAACGAAACTATTTCCTCTAAGATCAGGAACAAGACAAGGTTGTCCACTCTCACCACTATTATTCCACATAGTTTTGGAAGTTTTAGCCACAGCAATCAGAGAAGAAAAAGAAATAAAAGGAATACAAGTCAGAAAATAAGTAAAGTGGTCATTGTTTGTAGATGACATGATACTATACATACAGAATCCTGAAAATGCTACCAGAAAACTACTAGAGCTAATCAATGAATTTGATAAAGTAGCAGGATACAAAATTAATGCACAGAAATCGCTTGCATTTCTATACACTAATGATGAAAAATCTGAAAAAGAAATTAAGGAAACACTCCCATTTACCACTGCAACAAAAAGAATAAAATACCTAGGAATAAACCTACCTAAGGAGACAAAAGATCTGTATGCAGAAAACTGTAAGACAATGATGAAAGAAATTAAAGATGATACAAACAGATGGAGAGATATACCACATTCTTGGAATGGAAGAATCAACATTGTGAAAATGAGTATACTACCCAAAGCAATCTACAGATTCAATGCAATCCCTATCAAACTAACAATGGCATTTTTCACAGAACCAGAACAAAAAATTGCACAATTTGTATGGAAACACAAAAGACCCCGAATAGCCAAAGCAATCTTGAGAATGAAAAACGGAGCTGGAGGAATCAGACTCCCTGACTTCAGACTATATTTCAAAGCTACAGTAATCAAGACAGTATGGTACTAATACAAAAACAGAAATATGGATCAATGGAACAGGATAGAAAGCCCAGAGATAAACCCATGCACATATGGTGACTTTATTTTTGATAAAGGAGGCAAGAATATACAATGGAGAAAAGACAGCCTCTTCAATAAGTGGTGCAGGGAAAACTGGACAGCTACATGTAAAAGAATGATATTAGAACACTCCCTAACACCATACACAAAAATAAACTCAAAATAGATTAAAGACCTAAATGTAAGGCCAGACACTATAGAACTCTTCAAGGAAAACATAGGCAGAACACTCTATGACATAAATCACAGCAAGATCCTTTTTGACCCACCTCCTAGAGAAATGGAAATAAAAACAAAAATAAACAAATGGAACCTAATGAAACTTAAAAGCTGTTGCACAACAAAGGAAACCATAAACAAGATGAAAAGACAACCCTCAGAATGGTAGAAAATATTTGCAAACAAAGCAACTGACAAAGGATTAATGTCCAAAATTTACAAGCAGCTCATGCAGCTCAATATCAAAAAAACCTAATCCAAAAATGGGCAGAAGACCTAAATGGACATTTCTCCAAAGAAGATATACAGATTACCAACAAACACATGAAAGGATGCTCAACATCACTAATCATTGGAGAAATGCAAATCAAAACTACAATGAGGTATCACCTCCTCACAGCAGTCAGAATGGCCATCATCAAAAAATCTACAAACAATAAATGCTGGAGAGGGTGTGGAGAAAAGGGAACCCTCTTGCACTGTTGGTGGGAATGTGAATTGATACAGCCACTATGTAGAACAGTATGGAGGTTCCTTAAAAAACTAGAAATAGAACTACCATATGACCCAGCAATCCCACTATTGGGCATTTACCCTGAGCAAACCATAATTCATAAAGAGTCATGTACCACAATGTTCATTGCAGCTCTGTTTACAATAGCCAGGACTTGGAAGCAACCTAAGTGTCCATCGACAGATGAATGGATAAAGAAGATGTGGCACATATATACAATGGAATATTACTCAGCCATAAAAGAAAACAAAATTGAGTTATTTGTAGTGAGGTGGATGGACCTAGAGTCTGTCATGCAGAGTGAGGTAAGTCAGAAAGAGAAAAACAAATACCATTTGCTAACACATATATATGGAATCTAAAAAAGAAAAAAATAGTTATGAAGAACCTAGGGGCAGGACAGGAATAAAGACGCAGATGTAGAGAATGGACTAGAGGACACGGGGAGGGGGAAGGGTAAGCTGGGACAAAGTGAGAGAGTGGCATGGACATATATACACTACTAACTGTAAAATAGATAGCTAGTGGGAAGCAGCTGCATAGCACAGGGAGATGAGCTCAGTGCTTTGTGACCACCTAGAGGGGTGGGATAGTGAGTGTAGGAGGGAGACGCATGAGGGAGGGGATATGAGGATATATGTACAAATACAGCTGATTCACTTTGTTATACAGCAGAAACTAACACAACATTGTAAAGCAATTATACTCCAATAAAGATGTTAAAAAAAAAATTGAGTTGGCCTATTCATTTTCTAGAGCTGCCATAACACAATATCACAAGCTTGCTTAAAAACTCAGAAATTTATTATTTCACATATCTGGATGTCAAAAGTCAGAGATCAGGTTGTCTGCAGAACCACGCTCACTCAGGACTCCAGGGAAGGATCTATTCTAGATTCTTGGATTGTGGCAAGTTAGCTCCAGTCCAATGCATGTCTATGTCCAAATTTCCCCTTTCTATGAGGACGTAGATCCTATTGGATTAAGGGTTCACCCAACTTCAGCATGACCTTAGATTAATTATCACTCCAATGACCTTAGTTTCAAATAAGGTCACACTCTGAGGTACCAAGGCTCAGGACTTAAATATATGAAAATTTTGTAGGGGGACACCCATAACCAAAATCTTCTGGACTTTTTCCTTCTGGTATTTTCCATGTCAGTAATCATCGTCAAAACACATCGATAGATACGAAGGCAGTTCTTAAGCCTGAAGACTGCCTGATTTTATTTACTGGTCTCTGAATTCTAACCACCCATTGTCTCATAACTATATGGCAATTTCCTTGAGACCATCTGAAGCAGCAAATTTTGCACGGAAACCTTCAAATTTTTTCTTCATTGTATTTCATCTCTGCATAGAGATTAGCTAGATTTAACATGAATTTCTCTCACTCTTATACAATTTTGCTCAAAATCAGCCAGAATTAGACAATACACATGAACTGTTGGGACACGCGTTTTTTGGGTTTTATTCCTTTGTATTCCCTACACGTGTCCCATATTTTGGTTCAGCCTCTACCAATAGATCCTTATTCCAGGAAGCATTCAGAAGGAGCGGAAAAAGGGAAAACATACTTTTTCCCTTTAGGGAAGTGACTCCAATGTCAGGCAGGTTATTTCCATTCTCATCCGATTGGTCACAACCAGTCTGATTAGTCACAGGATACACCTGATAGTAAGATGACTGGGAAATGTGGCCTTTACCAAGGTGGCTATGGGCCCAAATAAAAATTACTCTACCATGTGAGTAAGAGAGAATGGATTTCAGGGGATAAGTGTCAGCCACTGTCACAAATATGTACTTTAAATGAAGACCTTCAAACCCCTTGTTCAAATAAAACAAATTAAAGGGAAAGGAAGATGGATGGAACAATGGCGCTTCTACTTGATGGATAATCTGGGCTCAAATCTGAACTCTGATCCCAAGTGTGTCATCTTGGGCAAATACTTCCCTTCTCTGGTGTTTCCTCACCTGAATTATAAAGGGTTGGACGAGAATAGCATTTTCCAATTATAATTCTATGGAATAAAATATCTTAAATAAAATAGCTATATTGTGACAAAGAATTTTTATATACAAAGTTAGAAAGTGATTAACACTATATTAGTGATTCACCATAATCTGATAATCTTTCTATAGATAACTCTTAACCTGTCATATGTTTGGGTGTGTGTGTGTGTTTCACAGAATACTTCATTGCTCAATGATCTATTAACCTCATGTGAAACTCAATGTGGGGAACATCAAACTAAATGGCTTGTAAAGTTGCTCCCTGCTCTAATGTTCTGTGATATTGAAGTACATCATCAAGCTTTTGCCACCCTTCAACATCTATTTAATTATTTACTAGATACGTTTATAGCCTCCCATACCTGAAATTGAGTTAAGGAACCTTACAACAAAAGGCTGTTAAATAAGGCTCTATATCAACAACAGATAGTGAAATAAAAAAGCAAGACCAGTTTATATCTTAACATGAATTGAAATGTCAAATTTGTTGGCTGGGTTGGCTAGTTACATACTTAAGCTCTGGGGGAATAGAGCCATATGAGTTTGGAGGGAAATGCTGAAGTCACGTGAGACCTGTCACTAGGGGAGGAAGTGGGAGGAGGGTGGTTGGAGGGAGCTGGCACAAGAGACCCCCCAGGCAGGCAGAGAGCACGAACCCCTGCAGGGCACACTGAAAGGCAGCAGTGCACTCCAGGCAGGAGGGACAGCCGACTTTCAGGCTCCTCGACAATTTTGCTTAGGCCTGGCTTTGGGTGTGTTTAAATCATTCAGATAATTGCTGTAATTCTGTGCTTAGCTTGGCTGCTGAGACCCTTGCTTCATGAATATTCATAAGATCTATCCACACTCCACTATTACTTAGATTTTCCTAGACAGCTTTCATGCTGAGACTGCCAGCATGTTTGTGCTGGGGATGCGGATGGTAATAATTTCTTGCCTGGGTGGAAACTTCCCTGTGCTCACCCATCCAGGTGATGATAAGAAAAGGCAAGCTTGTATAAGCTGGCCTTGCTTCTTGGTAGCTTTTGGTCTAATACACTGATTCTTTCATTCATCGTTTACTGAGCCCTGTGCCCGGCAACTTGCTGGGTGCTGGGGTGCAGGCACAGGAGACAGGTGAGTACCAACCTCAAAATGGGTGCGTGTCCTGACCACCAGGATAGACTTCTTAAGAAACCATCACAGAATAATGATAGATGCTAAAAGAGATTGAACTTAGAATGCCGTAGATTTGAGAAGTTTAGAGAAAGTACACAAAATCATAGTTGGGAGTGGGTGAAGTCAAGATTAAGAAGGAATTACTTCTCACAGGATTCAAATACCTACAGAAATGTTTAAATTAAATCTTGAAGAATGAGTAACAAGATCCCAGGTAGATGAGGTTGAGGAAGGTGGTTTAGGCTCAGAAGACATCAGGGATTCCACAGAGGTGTGAGCCTCGTACGTCTTGGATCTGAATGAAGCCCAGGAGCTCTAGATGAGAATGGTCCTGGAGAGGAGGTGGGGCCGACAGTACAGTGCTGTATATTCCTGTCTGGGTCTAAGGAATTGGGGTTTCATCCTGAAGGCAAAGGAAGTCACTGAATGGTGGTAAAGAGAAGCACAGCCATTTGGAAAATCATTTGAAGGATGGATGGAAGCAGAGGCAGCAATGGATGGCTTTTAGCTGAGGCTACAGCAAGTACTATAAAAGCTTGACCATAGCCAGGCTGGATCGGAGCCAATCACACACAGAGACAAAGAATGTGTTCATTTTACCGTTGTGATACATGGACATTCTAAGTATGGCTTCTCCTCCACCTTCCCCTAAAAATGAGACCTCAAACATCTTAGCACCTCACAATTCAGCAAAGAGATTAATTTCACTTTGTGCTTAAATCCCAGGACTGGAAGACAGACCAGTTAAAAACTGCTTATCCATTCAAGCCACAACTCAAGTTATTCTAAAAGGACCATCTTGACCACAGAACCTCATTTTTGTTGGGGCTTAGTGCTCTTTCTCTCACATTTGCTGGCAGAACTGCATTCAATTAAAAGTATATTTAGAATAATATAGTAAATCATGTAGTTACAGCAAATTGGTTGCTAGAAACCATTTATAAATAAGCATATGGGAATATACATTTGCATTACAATAAACTTTTATGAAAAAAACAGCACTCTTGGGGTTAACTCTGGGATCAGTGTGGTTGTAGGGGGAGCTGAGATCATTTCTGCATTATTTTATATACTTTCTCTGGTAAAAAATATGTATGTTTCTAATAAAATAACAATATCTTCAAGTTTTCTTTTCTTTTTTTATCCAGAAAAGATACATTTTGATTTGAAAGAAATTTTGAAGGAAAAATATATAGGACATTGTACACGATTGGATATGGCAGGGAGATAAAGAAAAGCAGCACATGGGTGATTCTTTGGTTTCTGGTTCCCATGGTGGTGCCATTCACGGAAAGAGGACAAAGAAAACAATGAGAACCCACAACAAACTTGAAGTGTCTTCAGATACTTGAGTTTAAGACGTTAAGAAGTTATAGGTTCTCTTCATTTGAATTCCAGAGAAAAAATTATGTTGGAAATTTTAATTTAGGAGTCATCTGACCGTATATGCTCATTGCCGTCCTAGGGAAGGAGACAATCATTCAAAGAGTAGGGAGTGAAAAGTAGAGAGGACCTAGAATTGAGCCTTGGGGACACCAAGACTTAATGGGAAAATAAAGAATGATTAGCTGGTCCAAAGGAAAATAAAGGCTGAGACCAAGGAGCCACAACTTAGACAAGGGAGTGCTTCTAGAAGGATGAATCTTTAAGCTGACTCTTGGGATCTGTCCTCCTTTGGGGCCCGCACTACTCACCTGTTTGCAGAGGAGCTGAGTAGACTTGTAGATGAGGATCCTTCCTTAGAGAAACAACTGGAGAGCATGCAAGCTGGAGCCCCAGTTGCAGAGACTTAGAACAGGAGAGGCTGTCAAAAGTCTCTGAGTAGTTTTTGTCTTGGTCCTGGTTTGGGTTTCAGAGAGAGAGAGGCAGAGAGAGAGGGAGGGAGGGAGCACTTTGGATGAAAACGTAAAATGCACTCCTTTAAAACCATTGGAAATATCTAGACACAATTCCAGGCTCTACGAACACCTTTAGGACAGACTGTGACACAAAAACAAAGAGAGGTATCTCCTCACTTTTCTTCACACCACCGTATTGCTCTTCTACCTCAGCCAAATCAGCCTAGCAATGAAGGTACTCAGTGAAAGGAAAACTTATTTTCAGTGAAGTGTAGTTATCAAACAGGGGTGGCAAGGGACTCCCCTGGTGGAGCCATGGTTGGGAATCCACCTGCCAATGCAGGGGACACAGGTTCGAGTCCTGGTCTGGAAAGATCCCATATGCCGCGGAGCAACTAAGCCCATGTGCCACAACTACAGAGCCTGTGCTCTAGAGCCTACAAACCACAACTACTGAGCCCACATGCCACAACTACTGAAGCCTGAGCGCCTAAGATAAGAGCCCATGTTCCGCAACAAGAGAAGCCACCATAATGAGAAGCCTGTGCGCCGCAACAAAGAATAGCCCCCGCTCGCTGCAACTAGAGAAAGCCCACGTGCAGCAATGAAGACCCAACGCAGCCAAAAATAAATAATTAAAAAAAAAACCAGGGGTGGCAGTTCCCAACACAAGTTGATTTAGTGCCCAAACGACTGGGTCATGTCCACTTGCAACAAAGGAATAAAGAATAATTTGCAGTGGTAAACACGTGGTCCCCTATCGATGAACCAGAGCAGAAGAGGCAGGGGATTGCTAGATGCCATTTAGGTGTAGAATGGTTACGTATACAAGAGGTACCTCCTCACCTGGAAAAGCCAAGGCAAGAGTGCTATGGACATTGTTGCGCTCCTGCATAAAAAGTTTACGAAAATGGTAATAAAATTGGTAAAATTACATATACAGGACACACTTTTGTGTTTAAAGTTGATTTAAACTAAAAGGCTTATGCTAATTATTTTTGAACAAAGTCCACTCAAAAAGATGTTCACGTGGTCCAAGACACTGCAGGTTTCATTCGTAATATTTAACACACCTGCCATTCTTTCTAAGAAAAGATGGGGGACCTATGTAAGACCATAAAACCACAGATTTTTGCTAAACAGATAACTACAACAGGCCATGAAAGCTTAAGGCATTAAAGCTATAAATTCTGGGTTGTCGAACTTGAGCCCACAGGTCCAGTTGGACCACTGTGTGCTTTTGTAAATAAAGTTTTATTGAGGCAAAGACACCCTTGTTAGTTTATGTATTGTCTAATACAATGCTTTCAAGCTAAATTGAATGGCTGTTACGTCAACTATATAGTTTCAAAGCCTAAAAAATTCACTCTCTGGCCCTTGACAGATTTCTTTATTGTAAAGATAAAAATCATCATCCTTTGTTTGTTAGTTGTTTGTTTATAAATTAGCAACCACACCTTACTAGAAAGATCGGGCTAACCTCCTATATTCCAGAAGCAGCTGCCTCCCCAAGTTTACATGTACTAAATTTCACACTCGCACCCATCTCTATGGCACAGATTTTGCCTATATGATGAAAAGTGTATTCTAGTTTACACTGTGCCCTCACCCCCATCCTGCATGCTGACAAAGCATGACTATCCAGTCAGTCTTTCCCATTAGAGCCATCCATTGCCAAGGTGAACGCTGATGGCTCTTTGGGAAACCTCTTAGTACAATACAACTGCCCTATTAGGTCAGTAATCAATTTCATGCAGTGAGTTTTCCAAGGCCCATTTCTCTCACTGTGAATGGACTTCCTCACTGAGCATCGAATTTCATAGAACTACCATATGAGAGAATTCAATCAGTGAAAAAAAATAAGTGCTTTCTAAAAATGCAGATTTCTGGGACCCACCCCAGATCCTTTAAATCTTTTAGAGGGAGCCAGAAAATCTGATTGCGGGGAGGTGCAAAACCTCATGATCCTGATGTAGATCTCTAATCCGTATTTTGAGAAACACTGATCCACAGAATTATTTTCAGCCATACTACTTCACAGCTCTGTGAACACTTGGCTTGCTTTACATTCCATTTCTCAAATCATTCTGTAGGCTTCTATTTCCCTTTCAAAGCTGGAGAATATTCAAGCCGTGTGAGATACAGTGTTGAAAAGGGTTTATACCAGTTGAAATTTGTGTTATTATATTTGTTTCATGCATTTAATTCCTGTTGAGACCTTAAGTACGGGCAGCTGGATCACTCTTCCAGGTACTATGCCTCACAAATTATTGACATCTTTTCTCTCTGTTAGATACCAGAGCCCAGCTGTACCAAAACTAACATATCTACCACCTACAATAGCCTCTCGTTTGCCTGGGTGACTACTACTGAAGATGTGAAAGGATAAATTTGGAGGGGAGTTTGCTGTCCTGAGCTGCAGGCGAGCATTCTTTGTAGCTTGGCTAATTGAAGTATATGAGTAGTGGTTTCTTCTAGATTAGACAGATTTAAGTTTATTTCCTGGGAGAGATAAGAAGTAACACAAAAGCTTAGTGATTCATAAAAATTCTTGAGGTTTTATATAAGCATGGAAACTCGACTCCCATGTAGTTTTGCTAACAGGGAACTCACACCTCAGTGACTACAAATCCCAGAAAATGGTCAGTAATATCTGTCTTACCTACTTAATTGTCACAACTTTAAACTCCATTGCCTTAGTACCTCTAACATTAATGTAACCAATATTGATTAACTGTATTTTAGTATAACGGATATCAGAGTCAGCAGGTAGGGGCTTCAGAAATTAATACATACTCTTTGCTTTCTAGGTGCTTGTGGGTATAAACAAGCACTTAAAGAGTAAAGAACTGATTATACTGTGTCAGGAGGACAGGGGCATACATTTCAGTCTTCCGATTGGCTTGAAAACCAGAGGTGAGGAACACCCATGTCTTGGTATTTTTTCTCTCCCATGGTCCTTGTCATCTCCCCTAGTTAGGAACATGTGCACAGCACACACTGTCTTGAATTGAGTGGACTCTAATTTACCATTTTCCTTTTAATGGATTGGTTAAGAGCCATAAAATCTGTTTTCCAAATAGAAAATTAGCTGTTTTAGGTAAGTCTTGTCATTCATGATTTTCAGTGTTGAAAATGTGTTTTGCCACCTTGGAACTCAGGCTCACCTCCAGGTAAAGGAAGAGAGGAATTTTGGCTAGTTCCCTCTCCGACAGCAATGTTCTCAGCTATCCCACCACCCATTAGGAACACTTGTATTCTTGAATGTTCTACCCTCTTGGATGTTTCCTTCTCTCTCTAACTTCCTCTTCAATAATCACTTGTCCTCTGACTAGTTTTTCCAGAACTCACTCAGTGAATGGTAGGGTAATATAACAGATTGATGATAGGAAAATCTAACGAAAATAGTGTTCTCACATTATAGATTTGCTTTTTTACAGGAACTTTTGGAAACAAAAGGTCTTTAGCAAACAAACATAAAACAATTAAAAGGACAAATTTTAGGAAAGTAAGAAAGGCGTTTTCAGATAGGTCTTTAATGCCCACTTTTACACCAATCTGTCTGTTCTTACTTGGGATTAGAATGCCTTAACATCTGGTTTTAAAGGTAAAAGTAAGAATTTTTAAAACTTGGCTTATCAGGGCTTCCCTGGTGGTGCAGTGATTGAGAATCTGCCTGCCAATGCAGGGGACACGGGTTCGAGCCCTGGTCTGGGAAGATCCCACATGCCGCAGAGCAACTAGGCCTGTGAGCCACAACTACTGAGCCTGCGCGTCTGGAGCCTGTGCTCCGCAACAAGCGAGGCCGCGACAGTGAGAGGCCCGTGCACCGTGATGAAGAGTGGCCCCCGCTCGCTGCAACTGGAGAAAGCCCTCGCACAGAAACGAAGAGCCAACACAGCCAAACATAAATAAATAATTAATTTTAAAAAACAACTTGGTTTATCTTAAAAAAAATGCCTATAGCTTTTTTTTTTATCCTGAGGACCTTGCTTATCCATAGTATAGTGTCATATCCTCTAATAGAAAAAAAGTAGTCTTGAAAGAGTCTAAATCTAACTTTTATTAGTCTGGTCATTTTTTTTTTCTTACTCTGTTATTTGGTTTTTGTAGTAAGTTTCCTCAGAAATAAATCTTGCTTCAAATACCCAATATTTTAAAATGTACTAAATATCACACATTATATGATTTATATAAACAATAATATATAGTAAAAATTTAATATGTAATAGATCCAGTAAAAAGCATCTCATTCTCCTTGTCTTTACATCCTTATCTGATGCTATGGCATGCATTCAAATATAGGACTGGAAAGTCCTCACTGAATTTCAGATGGCATCAAATTTTCATAGGTGAACAGCCCCACATTCTTAGATGTGAAGAGGTTTCCCAAGGAAGCCCTGGGGTAGATTCTAGGTCTCCTGGCTCTTGGTCCAATTTTCCAGCTCCCAGGCAGGCAAGTAAATGTTTTGAGTTGATAGAGTCAGGCCTGAGCAAGGAGATGGTACCGGACAAAGTGCAAAGGCAAGTGTGAGAAATGGACTTCCCAGATGCCAGGCGTGAGCTGGCTTTTATTAGCTTCATCACTTTAGAAATGACTTAGACCCTCTCCGTCTCAATTTCTTTCTCTGCAAAGGTAGAGGATACATGTATAGTTGCTCTAGAAACCACTGCAGTGTTGTGCAGGTGAGAACTAATCTTATTACCATTCTTATTATTCTACATAAATAATATTAATTAGTAGTTGCTGGACCCAGTGGATATTGTTGTGCATCCTCTCTGAGTAGGCAAAGCTCTCAGCAGATGTCATCTCTGTCGTGCTCACACATCCTTTTCAGGAGTAATGGCAGCAAGGGTTTATCAATCTCATTTTACAGATGGGGAAACCAGAGCTGTGCCTTTCCCCCTGGCTGTGCTGACTCAGCGGCTTGTTAATGCCTGGGTCAATGCTTCCGGCTTTAAATCACAGAGAGAGAGCCAGAAAGCCCCAAACGGATCATGCCATTTCTTTAAACCACCATGGAATTGCGTGTTCCTGGAAGTTCTTAATTCAATATGGAGTGAGAAATTTATATTCCTCTATCATATATCAAATCAAAACTAATTTTTGGAGGAATGGTACCCCAGATCCTGGTGAAGGCACAGGTTCCTCATTAAATAAAAATTAGTGAACTAGGGAATAGATAATGACAACGTATTATTTAAATAGCAAGGCAGTTGGCTCAGAGGGTAAGAGTCTCATCAAGGGCAAGCTTGTCTTTACCCAGGTGCAGAGTCAAACCAAATGCTGCATTGATGTAAGTATATATAACTTTCCATTTGTCAAAAAACAAGAGGTTTATTTTTACTGCCTTTACTCTGGTCCCAGTGTGTTTACATCGATTCTCTTCATGAGCATGGTGAGGCAGGTAGAACAGCAAGCATACTGCTCATTTGATGAATGAGAGGGTGAAGGAGCAGGGCAGTCAGGGGTTTCTGCATGGCCGAGAGCCTCCTTAGTGTCATAGCAAGACACTCTGCACTTCCTGCCTCCATGCTTTTGGTTTTCCCAAGCACTCTGCAGCTCGAACCCTGATCTGCTCCCCAGTCAGGATTCAGAAGGGCTCCTGAGCATGGCTGACACCTCCTGTCACTTTATAGGACTCCGCAGTGGTGCCCTTGCCTGTAGCATCACGGGGTGCATATGTCTGTTAGATTTCCCACTCCACGTGCTTGTCAGGAAATCAGAGCGATGGGGGTGCATTTCACCTTTTTACACTGTATTTTGAACTCTTAGTCATCAAGATTTGAATGAGTTGCCAGGCCTTTGGCTAGTCCCCAATGGGTGCTTTCCGCCTCAAAAATCCTCAGCTTAAGTCCTCAATAAAACCTCAGGGCTGCTCTCCGGAAAGGATGCCCAACTTGAGCCATTCAAGGGGCTGAATAATCATGGGCTTATTAGTGCAGGTGGTCTCCCGCCATCAGAAGCAAGGCTCCTATTTAGGCTGTAAGAGGGCCATCGATGTTGAACGGCTTTATAGCACAGCTGGTCTGGAATGGTCCCATGGCTTAATTTCAGTTTTCCTCCTCTCTTCCATTTACACACAGACCCCAGCTGCCCAGATGAGAATGTCACCCAAAAGAGAACATAAGCATAAACATTCTCTGGATCCTGGCTATAGGTAATATTTCTATTAGATAGAGGCTCTGTGTTCTATCTCCATTTCTGTTTATTTCCTTATTTCCAAGGAATAATCAGTTTGAGACTCATCAACACAATAAAACTCAGAGACAGCCAGAGGCGGATTCAATTCTGGGGAAATATGGAAAAGACCGATTATCATGAAAACCCTCAATTTGCATTTTCCTACCCTTCCCTTGTAAGTCATAGTACCAGGAAGCTAATGCAATCCCCTGAAAGAAGATATATCTAATAACAAGGCTATATGCCTCCAGGGTGGTGAGGTTATATATTTTTTGTCACTCATCTGAAATGGTCTCTATCCTCTTCTCTGCTCTCACGAAGAGGGAAGAACTTTTTCCCGGGAAACAACCCATTCATGCTGTCTGCCCAGCAGAGAAATCTATGATGGGTGTTCCCTGATTTTTCCTGGCAGGAAATGTGCTTAGCTGCATCTGCAGGCTGCAAGCCCAGGTGATGGAGAGGGCCTGCCTGGGGCTGTGCCCTGGGCCGTGCTCCTACAGCCTGGGACAGCTCCCTCCCTGGGGTCCCAGGATGCAGGGCTTCCCACTTAGCACGTATGTGCCATGCCTTCCCAGCCCGTTCTCTAATCATCTTGATAGCCAGAGTGGATTCTGAGGAGCATCTCTAAAGTATTGGGAGTGGTACCCATTGCTCTCCCTGCTTTGAAGACTGTCATATCACGACTGTATCCAGTCCCCCCCAGACAGCCCAGCAAACAGGCGGGGACCTGAAGGTCTAGACTCGGGCGGACCACCAACAGCTGCACGGTGAATTAGGGCTCTCTCCCTCTTTCTCCTTCTCTCTTGAAAATCTCAGCTTTAGAAATAAAAGATAAATTCTTTAGAGTAATTAGAGACTGCTGAGCACTTATGGTAATAATGAAGGAAAACATTCTGACTGATTTACAGCAGGAAAAGGCAGTGAGGGAAGCGATGCAGGTTGAAAAAAAATAATTAAAATCCGCTTTGCCACTATCTCGACTGAGCTGCCAGTCAACCTCAGAGAGAAAAGAAATGCTAATGAAATATTAATATGCTGCCTTGGATTTTATGTAACAGCCTTTGTTCCCAGGTACCTTTCCAGTTCATCAGTCAGAAGGGTCAGGTGTGAGGGATGCAGGAACCGGGGCGAGGAGGGGAAATGGGCACCCGGTGGCCAGAAGGGTGCTTGGCCTCGGGAAGGATTTACTGTAGCATCAGGACTGACAAGATGGAGAGCCTTTCCCCGACACCAGGGCTTCAGCTCCACCAGCTGGAGAGATCCTAGCGGGGGGCAAAGCCTTTTTCTTTTCTTTTCTCATCCTTTTTTTCCCCCGGGTTGACAGACACTAAATGTCAGCAATCATCATGACACAATCGGAGCTGGTTTTATAATATCTGTAAGTGGTTTCGAAGTCTGCAGATGCCAGACAGTTTCACCATCGCAGGGAAATTGTGTCTCATAGGTTGTCTTCAGATGAGACGGAGCCCACATGCTTTCTGGTTCATCCAATCACTCACTCAGGGCTAGGCTGCAAAATAGATGACACAGCTTGGAAGCACTGCGTGTGCGCATGCACATGTGCCTGTGTGAGCACTGTGAGCTGGGTGTGTGCACCTGTGTGTATGTGTGTGCCGTGTGAGCTCTGTGTGTGTGTGCACGTGTGCCCATTTGTCTGTGTGCGCACTGTGTATTGTGTGTGCAGTTTTTGACCTGTATGAGTGCAGGTGTGTGTGCATGTGTGAGCTGGGTGTGTGTGAGGGCACACGTGTATGTGTGCATGTGTGAACCGCGTGTACTTGTGGTCATTTGTGCACATCTGGAACCACTCAAGTATTGAAAGGCTCCCAAGTAGCCGGCACCACACCGTGCATGGAATGGTTTGGGGAAACAGTTCAGTCCCCAAGAGCTCCAGACGAATTATCCCAGCAGACACAGAGGAGATGGATGTGAGGAAAGGATGAAGACAGTGGTCCAGAGGTGCCCACAGGAGCCACTAGCACAGGACTGACATAAAGCCATACAGCATCATTATATGGACCACTTTTTGCATGGACTCATTGAATGTTTGGAGTCTCAGGAGGGGTGGATGGGGGAAAATGCCAGGTAAGTAAAGCCAGGGTCAGGAGGAGGCAGATGAGAGGGAGCGAGGAGGAAGAAAGGAGAGGCTTCTGGAGGAAGAGTCCTGAGATCTGGGTTTAGTCCTGACACTGATGTGAACTTGCTGTGTGACTCTGGGCAAGAAATATAAACCCTTTGACCTCATTTCCGGTAACTAAGAAATGAGAAAAGGCTTGGGTCCCCAAGGTCCCCTTTGGGTCTACGATTTGAATAGAAGGCATTAAGAAGGGACAAGGGATAGGAGTTATGGTCCTTTCTGTCTGGGATATGGTTTCTGGCTTTTGTAAGACAACTGACTTGTTTTCCATGATTCAGTTCTAGCTGGGGTGAAAACATTTCTTCCTTTCAAAAAAAACATAAAATAGAGTAGCAGCTATTTCATTTTTTTTTCCAGAGATCTATGCATATGGAACTTACATTATCTTGGATTATCTTAAAGTTCCTAAGGGCTAGATATTATCATCCCTTAGTGCCACAGAAAGCAAGAAAGACTCAAGTTTCCAAATAAAGAGGGCAGAGAGCTGGGTCCCAACCCAGGTCCGTGGCTCTGAAACCTGTGTTTTCTTTCTTCCACATCAGGACTGCTATCGTGTGGTCAGCTACCAAATCCCATAATACGTGGTGTTTTGTAGAATCCTAAAATCAGCCCTGTGAAGGTCGGAGATTTGGAACTTTCCCAGGTAGCCCACTGAGTGAGAGAGAAGGCCTTTGTCCCTCTCACCAAACTCCTCAATTCACTGGACAGCAGTCGCTTTCCCATCTGGCTCCATTTAGGTGATGACAAAACCCAGGAGAACCGGCCCTGCTGCTGACACGCAGGTTGCAGATTCAATTCAAGAAAGAAGAGGCTGCCTGACTGGGCGAATCACATACTCTCCCTGGACCGTGGTGTCTGTGACTGAAATAGGAGAATATGGCATCATTTTGGATGACTATCATGAGGGTTAATTAAAAGTGATATTGTAGAGCACTCAGCATAGGGCCTTGTTAATCAGAATAAAATAACAGCTGACGTTTATTGGGTTCATACAATATATCAGACCTTGCACCTACCTTGGGGGACATAGCTCTCTCCCTCTGGAAGGCAGTATTCAGGATCCACAGTGCCCTGGCCTAAGTACTCAGCTGCATCTGTGCCACTTTGAATCCCAGCCACAACACTGGTGCCCATCACTTAGATTTATAGCTTCCAGACATTTCTGATCCTGCACTTCAATTAGTGAAAAAAAAAAAAAAAACATGTCTCCGTTGCTAATATATAAATTTACTCATTCTTCCTTTTTTACCTATATTTGTTGATCTGTACATGAACTATCAGTACAGCTCAGTTTATTTTTTAACATGTTAGAGGAAAGTAAATATGTATAGAAATCCTATTATTTTCTTCCAGCATTACAGCTGGGGGAATGTGCCTTTTATTTTGAAATCCACTCCTTTAGCTAGTGAGGAAACCTATGTGATACACAGCATGTGTATCTTAACCTGACATTGTTACTTTCTGTTCATTTTCCTCTTTTAATGTGATATAAAAGGTCATTTCTTCATGTTAAATGGCTATAAAAAAAACTCAGTATAGATGCTAAATGGTAAAAAAATAAAAATAAAAATGAATGTAAAGAGGTGTAAAAAGTAATAACTCTTAACTTCCCTTCAAAAATGAATTGTTACTAAGCTAACGCTTATCAAGGGGCTTTAAGCTAAACATAGAATGAGTACTTAGGGCAAATATTTGGTCCACATCTACAATATTCTGGGTACTGTGCTGAATTATTTTCAAACTGTTGTCCATTTAATTCTCACAACTGTCAATGGTTGTTCAGCAGTCAGTTGTGATTTCGGTGCTCTCGTGAGAGGGGGTGAGCTCAGGCCCTTCTACTCCACCAGCTTGTCTCTTTCCTGATTCTCACAACAGCTGTGCGAAGTAAGTGCTATTACTCTGTGAAGGAAGTATAATGAGCCCCATTTCACAGATGAGAAAACTGAGGTAGGGAAAGATGAAAGATACATTTACTAAGCAGTTAAGCGCAGAAGAGGAAGGAATAGTTCTGGATAAACAATGTTGACTATGGCAAAGGCATGGATCAATGACAGTGCTCTTCCCAAATTCTCCCAAGAGAATTAACACTTTGTAAATAATTTCTGCAAGTACTCTGAGTTATAATTGGCCTCATAAACTTAGCTATATGGCTGTTAGTGATGAGGCAGACAAGGAAGCCACATCTGTTGGCTGTTGGGTCAACGTGGTAGCCACCTGACCACTCAGTGTTTTAGCCGTGCATGTGGCGAAGCAGAGATAATAACACTTCTTTTGGTTTGTCTTTCACAGATACTTGACTTTGTACATTTTATGCCTCAAGGATAGCAAAAATCCTTTTCACATCCCAAAGAAAGCCATTTAGCATCTTGAGTGAATACCTAATGAATAATCATCTATTGAGTACCATACTGCGGCCAGCAACAAGGGCAAGGATAGAATTCAAGAAAAATACGCAATCATGGGGGTACCTGCTTAAATTCATTATCTCACTGAGGAGAAAAGACTTAAACTGTGTATAATTAGAGAGTGAGTCCTTAATCAAGCTTTGAAATCAGTGCATGGAAGGAAATCACTGCAGGAATTCCACCTACGCAGCCCTTCCCTGGTCTTGGCCAAGCACAGAGGAGCTTTGGTCAGTGCTTTGGTGTCAGACACAGGCTATTGGAACCTCACCTCTGCCCTTGTTCTATGTTATGCTGGGAGCTGGTTTCCCATCTCTGAATTGAGATGATAAGTAAGCTTACCTGGAAGGGATATTGTAAGGACTTAGGAAGGAGAAATACCAAAGCACGGTGCTCGACGGACAGTGTGCCTCTCTCCTCTTCCCTGGGCTCAGCAGAACACCCCAGGCATGATGGAGCCAGGGCCTGAGGGAGCTGAAGTCCTAGCAAGAGTTGTCTCTGCAGAATTTATGGGACGGGAATGAGGAAGTGGATGGAGATGGGGCATCACAGGAACCCAGACAGAGTCTGAAGCAGGAACCACAGTGTTTTCAGAACAAGTTTCAGTGGATTCTCACGGGGTCCTCCCTTCCCAGCTTCACCCTGAAGTGTCCACCCAGATCGTGAAAGGGACCATCAGGCATGTGGCAGGACGATGACCGAACTTCCTCCAGCCTTTTCTGTCTCTGATGCCCTCATTTTGAAAACCCGTGTGAGACTCTGTTGAGGCCCAAATAGAGACTAATAAATGTCACAGAATTAGAATTCCAGTGTAAAAGTCTTAAAGCTTGTAGAGTTCAACTCTGTGTATGACTCATCTGTAACCCTGTGTTTGGAATCCCCATCTCCCTGCCTTTCCTGAGACCCCATCAATCATTCACCCTCACCCCCAAGGCACACAGATAAGCACCTCTTTGGGACAGTAGCCTCTCTCACTCTTCCTGTTATGGATTTCATAGTGTTCCCACAAAATTCATATGTTGTAGTTCTGACCCCCAGTACCTCAGAATTTGACCTGATTTGGAAATAAGGTCTTTAAAGAGGTAATTAAGTTAAAATGAGGTCATCAAAGTTTGTTCCAATCCAACCTGACTGTGTCCTTATAAGAGGAGGAGGTTAGGACACAGACATGCACAAAAGATGTGAGGACACAGGGAGACAGCCATCCACGTGCCAAGGATAGAGGCCTCAGGAGAAATCAACCCTGCCAACAACTTGATCTCAGACTTCCAGCCCCCAGTACTGTCAGAAAATAAACTTCTGTTGGTTAAGCCACCCAGTCTGTCATACTTCATTATGGCAGCCTTAGTGAAATAATATACTGTCTCTGTCTCTCTCAGCCTCCTTCGGTCTTTTCCCTCCCCCCATCCCCACCCCATGGCTCTTTCCCTTCAGTCTTCAAACCTGTTCATATTATTCACAATCCCCTGTGTCTGTGCCCCTCCTATGACCCCAGTGAACCTTGGGCATCTGTGTTGTATCTCACAGACACTCCTCCTCCACTGCCCTCTGGCCTCAAGCTAAAGCCATAGCTTTGTTTGTCCAAACCCAAAGATCGCTTCTACTCCCCATGGAGGTTGATGTCTGGTGTTAGGGCAGAGTTGAGCCCTGCCTCGCTGTTAAGTTTGTGGGCAAAATAAAACACTTGGAGGAAATCTGACCCTGAATGATCCAGTTTTCAAGACGGCCATCCCGTTCCATAGTGTCTCTGGTACTGCTGGGTCTCCTGAACCTTCCTTGACACAAGGTTATCTGAATCAATTTGGTGGGAAAATCTCTCAGCCATTAAAGAGAATGAAATAATGTCATTTGCAGCAACATGGGTGAACCTAGAGATTATCATATTAAGTAAAGTAAGTTAGACAGAGGAAGACAAATATCATATATCTGTTATATGTGGAATCTAAAAAAAACTGATACAAATGAATTTATTTACAAAACAGAAATAGAGTCACAGATATAGAAAACAAAACTTATGGTTACCAAAGGGGAAAGGGGGGGATAAGTTTGGAATTGGGGATATACAGACTACTGTATATAAAAAAGACAAACAACAAGGACCTACTGTATAGCACAGGGAACTATACTCAATACATTGTAATAACCTATAATGGAAAAGAATCTGAAAAAGAATATATGTATTATGTATATATATTCATGTATGTATATATATGTATATACATACATGAATATATATACATGTATGTATATATATGTGTAAGTGAGGCACTTTGCCATGTACCTGAAAGTAACACAACACTGTAAATTAACTATACTTCCATTAATAAAGGTTAACAAAAGATGAATTAATAAACTGATGTCCATATTATAATTTATAAATCAGGCTCATAACTCAAAGCTGACAACAAATTCAAAGCTGTCATGCTATTAATGAAACCTACAACAAACCTTATTTGGCTTTGACCAAAAAAATTAAAAATAAATGAAAATAAATAAATACGTTATTTTGGGTGAACCACTTCACTGAAGTTATCCTTGATGTCCTCATCTGGTTTCTACAGTACGAGCGCAGGGTCTCCTTTGCAGAGATGTTACAAAGATGAAATGAGACAATGTAAGTAGAGCATCCAGTGCTTTGCCAGCCCAGTAGAGACGCAATATATATTAAAAGGTTGGTTGATGTGTGCCTTGAAGGACAGAATGGGCCTGGGTATCGACAAAAATAGGAAGGAATGATCTCAAGTAAACTAAGGGAACCACACATGTAAGGCGTGAGGGTTATGACTCTGCCAGTTAACTTCAAAGGAAGTTTCCCTTTCACTGGAATGCAATATTTTGTAATTTTAGTGGAGAACCATGGAGGACTCCACTGCATGATTCTTATTGCAAGACATAATTCTAAAGGAAAGGATGCATTGCTATGTTTCTTTTAAATTAAATCGAACCTGACTATATACCCACAACCCACGCGGCAGGTGGGGCAGTCAGTCTCCATTTTGGTAGGGGAGCTCCTCTCTCTTACAAAGCCCCATAAGAATCTAGCCAGCTTGTACACTCCCAGAATGTCAACAGACTTCCTCTCTCACTCATTAAGATCACTGCTGATGTCCTCATGGTCTTGGCTTGAATGGTGTCTGGAAGGCAGGTGTCTCTCCTGCTCCAACAGGTCAAGGTGCAGGCATGTGCTGCATCTAGAAGCCCCTGTGCTGGAGTACAGCCTCCCTGAGGGCTCACCTGGGCACCCCCAGGGAGGTTCCCCATGCCCCACAGACGTATGGGACAGACCTTATGGTTGTCCCTTTCTATCTATGAAAGAACTAAGGCTTAGGTGATAAGCAACCCACCTACCCAAAACTGTAAAGCCAAAGAGCCAGGAACGGGATGGAGCCGTGTGGTGAGTCCAGGACTAGATCTGTATGCTGTCCTGGGGGGGGACACAGCCTCTGCAGGAAGGGGTACGAGACAGAGGGGGCATGAGGAAAAACAGAACTATTAAGCTTTTGATCAATCCCTCTACCTCCTGTAATAGCAAAATAAAGAAGACTGTCTAGATCTTGAGTCTACATTTGGGTTCAGTGTCAGAATAGCCAGAGTTTACATCCTGGCTGGGCTACTTGCCAGCTTCAACACCAACAAAAGCAAACAAGGGGAATGAAAGAAAAGGGCGGGAATCTTTGAAGCAAACAGGTCTGAGTGCTAATCCTTCTTTTCCCCCGAGACAACGCTGGAGCTGTCCTCCCTGCACTACATCTGCATTTCCTTATCAATGAAATGGGCGTATTAACGCTACCCTGGTGGATGGCATTGGCCAGGATGGCTGCCCATCACTCCTGCTGCCCTTCAAAGCTCTGGAGGGTGCACCCCTGCCTGGGGAGTATACTCAAGGGCATGGGAGATGGTAGGCCTTGCAGCTGCCCAGCTGACACCAGCTGGAGCAGAGATGAGGGGCCTCGCTCAGCCCTGTCCTCATCATGAATGTGTGAGAAAATCATGTGGGCATTACTTAAGCCATACGATTTTGTGGAATGTTCTGCTCTTACCTACCTCTCAGAATTAGACTATGCGATGAGATGTGAAAGATATTTGTAAATGCTGGGAGCTACACTTAACAGGGCATTGGTATCCAGCTTCTCCAGGCCTAGGTAAAGTGAAACATATAGACCCTTGCAACGTCGAGGTTGTGCATAGTATTTGTGGGTCTGATCAGTGTCTCTAAGGTGTGTGCAGAGGGAAGGAGAGACTTCTGGGTGCAGGGAGCGACCAGGGCAGGCCAGGCAGCTAAGAAGCAGCAAATGACATCCACATGCTTCTGAGTTCACATGTGAAATCTTTCCAGGCAAGTGACATAGGAGGTCTGAGAATTAAAGTGGGAGGAAGATCATCTCTCAGAATATGTGTCTCCCCCTACCGCTGCCAGCTCCCAGAGGGTTTTCTTTTTAACAAATTTACTGAAAACTTAAAAAAAAAAATGCTACAGATTATAATTTTTAAAGTTGGTAACTGCAGCAGAGAAACAAGAAAAAATAAACCAAACAACCAAGACAAAACAAGGTGGCGTCTGCTGGCAGTGACTCATAGCAGGAATTTTTATTGTGCTGGCTGGCAGGGAGGCATATTCAAAGCCGTGTTTATCTCTTACCTTTCCTTAGCTCGAGTTTGTTTTAGTCTTGGCTTAATTTCTTTGAAAGACCCTGGGCCTAGGGGCCTATACTAATTTCTATAGCTGTGCTACATTTTTTTTTTCTTTCACAGAACCATTGTCTGCTTTGAATACCAAACCTGACATAAACTTTAAAAAATTAAAATCATTTTATGGATAATTGGAATGCGGGTTTTGTGAACATTAATACTCCAATAGAGAAACTCAACCTTTCCCTACGTTTACCCCTTTGGTTGGATTAATTTTCCACTAGCATTTCTACCTCTTTTCATAACCAAGAGAAGTTCAGAATTTAAATAAACTAATTAAATGAGGGGCTTAGAGTCTCTGCAGACCAAAGGCAAGCCCAAACCTCTCAGAGCACTTTAAGAATCGCAGCGAGGCTATGTCAGGAGAAAGCCTGGAAAGGCAGCCTGTCAAACCCCCATCTGGGTGTCACTGGGAGTGTGAAGCCTCCAGCAGAGGCCACTGGGATGGCAGCAGAGGGGCCACCGTGTAGCGTCTGTCACAGGGAAGAGGAGTCCTGTCGCCTCTGCATAGTTAGTCAAGGAGCCCCTTCTAGCGACAGCAAAGGTCAAGTTCATGTTTTGTAGTTTTTTGTCCTCCATGGGCTGGGAACCAGGAGGTTCTGACAGAGTCTGCCATACATGCAACAAAGGGCTGGAACCCAGAGAGCTCTCTGTGTCCCCCGCTCCTGGGGTCCCAGAGCAGCTAACCTGCCAACTGCTGGTGCCAGTGGAGCTCAGAGCGAGGGCATGTGGGCAAGAGCATGCACCTCTCCCAGCCCAGAAACAAGCTACCCCTGGGAGTTTCCTAAAGCTTTCAAGAGTGAGAAGGTGAATCTTATAAACACCTCCCAGCCACATCAGGGATGATTACAGTAGAAGACGATGACTAAGTCTGAACTCAGACAGGCAAGACGTTCAAAATAGACCTCCAGAAGAGAACCTGATGGAAAGGAGATGGGTGAGGGGACCCTTGCTCTCTTTTTTTAAAAAAATATTTATGTATTTATTTTGGCTGCACCAGGTCTTAGTTGAGGCACACACGATCTTTAGTTATGGTATGCAGACTTCTTAGTTGCTGCATGCATGTAGGATCTAGTTCCCCAACCAGGGATCAAACCTGGGCCCCCTATGTTGGGAGTGTGGAGTCTTACCCACTGGACTATCAGGAAAGTCCCAAGGGGACCCTTGCTTTTCCAATAGTGTTGTATTTGTGTTGGCGATGTCTAAGGGCCACCCCCAATAGGCTACAGATATGTAGCTGAATAAAGGCGGTACAACAAAGAGTGTTCTATGAGGTAGCCTTCTTGGCCTCTGGCCAGCAGAATGTCCCTGTGGTTTCCGAGGCTCTCCTGCTTCAGAGGTCCCTTCAGAGAGTGCCCTGCTCTCTAGAGGAAAGGCTAGAGCCATTTGAGTGTCTTCACCTTGAACACGGGCAGGGAGCACCGATGCACCTGTCGTTGGTCACCTTCTATATTTTTCTCTATCACTGTTTTGAGTTTTGAGCTGCCTGATTTCCTGGCAATGAATTACAAATTGAAGTTAATTATAAAGAAATTTGATGCATCAAAATAAAAACAACCCAGGATCTCCCTGAGTGCCCAGCATGTGTTATTTGCAGAAGAGCAACAATATCTGTTAGTACCTGTGTCCTTCCATTCTAAGTCAACGCATGAGGTTATTAAAGCATATTTCTGAAGGCCACCAGTGTGCAATCCATCTAGAGAAGTTGTGGGGTTTTTGTTGGTTTTGTTTTTGTTTTCTGGCGTACTCACAGACAGTCAAACCCAGATGAGTGTGTGAAGCTACATGTCAGAGGGGAGTGTATTCTGACTCTACAAAGCTATAGACTAGACCTAACTTCCTTGTTGATCTAAAGTTTCTACAAGAAGATTCATAAGGCATGGCCTCTGCCAATGAGGCGGGTGAGTGACAGAGGTGTTATGTGTCCTGTTCTCCTGTAGGGCTCAGAGGAGAACTCACATTTCTAAAGTATTTACATAGGGTCACGAGCCCCACAGACATTTATTTAGTTCTCACTGTTATTCTGCAAAGGAGGCACTACCCTACAAGGAAAATATTTACAAATGAGAAAACTGAGGCTTAAGACAGTGAGGAAATGTGTCCACACCACTTAGGTAGAAATCAGTAGAGCTAGAATTCGATCCCAGGTCAAGTTTAGCTGAAATGCATCCTCCTGTCTGAAACATGTTTTGGACCTACACGTAAAACTGAGTGCATTTTCTACCATTATGCTTGAAATGCAGGTGTTTCTGCTCTAGCACAGTTGGCTTTACTGAAAAAGTTCTTGTTATGCAAAACTATACAGTAAAAACAACAGGGTTTATGTTGCTGTTGGTGTACCGGCACTCAGCACCCATGAAACTTCACACCAAAGTGCTAAAAATAAACGAATAAATAGATAAATAAATAATTTTAAGAAGCAACTCCAGCAATCTTAGTAAAGACACACACACAGTTACGTCTCCACTGGGATTTTCACTGTGTCGTATGGTCAATGGGCCATATTCAATTCTGATTTCTCTTGAGATGTAAGTCCTTAAACATGTTCATTCCTAACACAGCCCAGTTTCAGCAAAATTAAACTATGACTCTGCGAGTAGTCTTCTCCATCAATTATCTTTTTTAAACAATTTGTAGAACGTGTTTGTGGCTTTACTAGAGAGCTTAACAACATGGAAAGTAGAGCAGGGTTTGAAGCCAGCCAACCACATGCTGCTTGTTCCAAATGAAGACAGTTCTAGAGAATTTTGAGCATATTTCTCAGTCTTCTTTTTTTTTTATTTTTTTATAGGAAATTTGCATGGGGCAGCTTAATTATTTTGTTTTTAATTTTTTAATTTATTTATTTTATTTATGGCTGTGTTGGGTCTTCGTTTCTGTGTGAGGGCTTTCTCTAGTTGTGGCAAGCAGGGGCCACTCTTTATCGCGGTGCGCGGGCCTCTCACTCTCGCGGCCTCTCTTGTTGCGGAGCACAGGCTCCAGACGCACAGGCTCAGTAATTGTGGCTCACGGACCTAGTTGCTCCGCGGCATGTGGGATCTTCCCAGACCAGGGCTCGAACCCGTGTGCCCTGCACTGGCAGGCAGACTCTCAACCACTGTGCCACCAGGGAAGCCCCTCTCAGTCTTCTTATGTTGCTAAGGCTTTCCCTCTAATTGTAAGTTTGTCCCCCACCCCCTTGCATCACTACAAATATTAATTATATTTGATCAAAGGAAGTTCCCCTTTATGCTGATATTGTACCCTTCTTTACCAGCTGAATAAGAGCTGGTGCACAGCACAGAGACACACATTATCTCAGCACAAGGTGACATTATTATACTTATTTGCTTATACATTTTTCCTCTCCTACGACACCTGGGCTCTCCCATATGGCGGCCATAAACCACACGGAGCACTTCAATGTGGATGATTCAAATGGAGATGTGCTGTAAGTGTAAAATACAGTGGAGATGTGCTGTAAGTGTAAACTACACATCACATTGTAAAGACTTGGTATGAAAAAATAAGGTAAAATATCTCTAATAATTTTCATATTGATATCACATTGAAGTGATATTTGGGATCTATTGGGTTACATAAAATGCGCTGTTAAGATTATTGGACTTCCTTTTTAATTTTTATTGTAGGTACTAGTATGTACATTTAAAATCGTATGTATGGCTCGCTTTCCAGTTCTACTGGGCAGTGCTGGGCTTGATCCCATGCTTATGGAGAGCAGGGGCTACGAATTACTGATTTCATAGCAATGGAACCAGCGCGCCGCCTGGCACATGGTTGGCCCGTAAACATTGATCTTAGGCAAGAGAAGGAGGTGTGTCTAACTCAAAATTCATGCTCATGGCAGTTGCAAAAGGAAAGAGCAGGTTGGGCCTGGGCTGAACAAAGCAAAGCCAGGGGCTGCAAGAGGGCTGATGTATGGTGTCCACGTGGTCAGCCTCCTGGGGTGGGAAACACAGTGGAGATGCACAGAAAGTGTCTGTAAGGCAGGAGATATCTTGTACACGATCCTTTTCTTGAATATTTTTGGAAAGGTATTTCTCGGTCCCATGCATTTCCTATTTTCAATCATTAGATTGAACATCTTACTGAACATCTATGATGAATTCACCACTATGCTGTATGAAATTATCCTTGTGCTAAGGACTCTGACAATAGAATAAGAGGCTCACATGAATGAATAGACAAAACCAGAAAATGTGTGATGCAGCCGTATAGGTTCATTACTCAGCTGTAGTATCTGAATTTTGCTACATAACAGTCATGTGATTTTTGGGAAACTGTCCCTTCCTCATGGAGCTGCAGTTTTCCTATCTGTAAATTATTATAAAAGAGCAATTTGCACAGTATTTCCCTGGGGTTAAATGAGATTCCTATTTGCATGTGAAAGTACCTGGCAAAGAAGAAGATAAAACCTGACACAAGAGAAGATATTTAATCAATGGAAGTACTGTTGGATTAGAGACAGCTTGACAAAATGGAAAGAGAATGAGTTTTATAATCAAAACCATTCGGCTTCAAATTCTTGCTCTGCCATTGGGCCAGCTAGTTAACCTTTCTAAACTTCAATTTCTTCACCTATAATATTGCAATAATGTCACTTACCTTGCTATTTTTAGTAATAAATTGAATAAAGCCTGAAAACCGTTAGTACAGGGCCTGGTACTTAGTAGAGATTCAATAAGTAGTGATTTAGAAACATTATTTCTTCCTAATTCTCAATGAGACATCTGGTTTCTAGTTTTAGGTTTGTCACTTAGCTAAGAATGATACTTTCAGTGAGGCACTTTATTAAAAAGACTTGCACCACGGCAATAATATGGACTTCACTTAAATTAGAAAGGGATTATTTAAAAAACAAAAAAAAAAACCCAAAAAAAAAACCCCAAAAACTTCAGTGAATGTTCATGAAAGCACTTTGAGAATGGTACAATGGATAGAGATGCAACAGCTGCTGAGGATGCTGGGTTATACTTAGTCATAAAAATGGAGTATTTAAAGCTGGAATTTACACGGTTCCTATTTGGGTCATTGAGCTCTTAGCACCGATGCAAAAATGACACAAGAATTTAAGCATTTTTGACATAATTATATTAATTTAATGTAGCAACACTAACACTTGAAAAGACAAAAAATAGCACAAACAGAATAATTTACTTAATAATGGTATTTGTTTTGTAGAAAAAAGAATTATTTCAAAAATGATTTCTGTGGGGAGAAGAAATGATTAATGTTTATAGAACCATAGGGCTCCTACTCTTCTAATTTTTAAACTGAGTTCCTAAAGAGAGAGAAGCTGTTTACCCAATTACACACATGTGGTTGACACCTGAGAGGGGGCAAGTATCCAAGTCCCCCCTGCTTTAGGCCACCACCCCACCCTATTGTCTCTTTCCCATGTGCCCTACTGAGTGCCACGGAGGCTGTCATACTACATTTTCCACGGACACTCTTCCCTTTTACTTCTGCCACATTTGCTGACAGGACATCTTAAACTATTAAACTCTCAGCGGTGATTTTATACACTTGTCACCCTGCTATCTTTGCCTTGACTCTCACCAGAGTCAGAAGACACCACAAAATGGAAACCACATACCAAACAAGGGAGTGTTTCATGTATGCAGAGGTAATGAGGAGACACAGAGGGGCACTTATAAAAGGGGGTGGGGAGAACGTAAGGAAAGTAAATTGAGTAGAAAATATAAGGGAAGAGTAATTGGGGATGTGTTCATAACATAAACTACGTAATGACGGCATACCCCTGCATCAGCACCACAGCTTGACTTCAGGGTCTGTTCAGTGTCAAGGGTGTACTTATTTTGTTATAACTTTCCTGATCTAGAATTGTATTTAGTAGTCACAAAATTAAGCATGCTTCCAGGTGAAATGGAAAATGGTATTTTGCCAACTTTGCTAATCCTGTGACTTGTGGACGAGTTTATTAAAAAGAACTGATCTCTTTCTATGTGCACTCATGGTTATTTCAATGACGACATATATGTATATATGCAAACATGCATCCATTCATCCATCATTTTGCTTGTTAACTCAATAGATATTAACAGAACATGACGTCTACACAGAGCCTCCCAATGCAGTCATTAAATCATAGGATCTGGAATCAGATTATCTTAATCAAACCACAGTACTTTCTAGCAATATGAATATGAGCAAGTTACCCAAAGTTTGTGTCTCATGATAATTGTTCCTGCATTGGCTGAGGACTAGCCTGCAAAGACTTTTTTTTTGTCTCTGGCCGTATTATGGTCGATATGAGCTGTGATGTGTCCTCCAAGTATAAAACAACCAGACCTTGGATCAAACATACTTTTAAATAGATTATTGGGCTTGAAGGAAAAAAGGAATAATTCCAAAGGTTTCCCATCTCCCTGGGAAAAAAATGAACCTAGGATAAATGTAGACCCTCTCTAAGGAGAAGCATGGAGCAAAATGGGGAACAAGGTATGCTGAAGACAAATACCAGTATCAGAACTCAGGTTTTTACCAGAATATTGAGCCAGTAGATAGACATGCCGAATTTGGGACTCTTACATTGAGTCTGGGACCCTAGAAGTAGATTAAAGTGAACCAGGTGAGCAGTACTTTCTGGTACAAACATTTATTTTTGGAAGAAGATAGTGTCAACTTAAGCTCTTTGGATTTCTGGAGATTCCACTCAATCAATATGAATTTATAATCAGAGATCCCCAAACACACAAAGGAACTAGAAACAATAACTGATAATCAGCACATAATAGTTTTAGATCACAGAGATTACAGGTGTTGAAATCATAAGATAGAGCATATAAAATATTTATGTATGGAATGTCTACAAATAATAAAAGACAGCCATAAATGCAAACAAACTACCCACAATTATGAAAAAGGCGCTTCTATCTCCAGCCACCATGAAGTAACTCTTACACCCACGGTAAACAACTATAAAACTGGGAAAAATATATATGAGGCAACTGTTTTCAGATTTTTGGAAATAAGCAGCACAGGGATGTGATCTTTAAGGTGAGCCCTAAATGCACACTGGCTTTTTGCCTGGAAGTACGCATCTGATCACGGCATAAGGAGGAGGAGCCCAAGCAGAGCAGAATGTCCTTAATGAGCTTACAAGGCAGAGTCTGGGGCTGGAATATGATGAGAAGGAAATTGGAGAGGAAGAGACAGTTTTAGGGTGGGACAGAAGTCTTTATGGTGTTTCTTGGTGTAAAGGAGGCAAATGACTAGACTGCAGAGAGTCACGAGATTGTTTCATGAAAGGATTAATAAAATAGTAGAGTTCAATCAAGATTTAAAAGAAAGAGAGAGAAAACATAAATTAACCTCAGAAAAATAAATAGAAGATAGCACTAAAGATTCTACAGGATTTAAAGGATAACAAGGGCATATTATAAACAAATATATAACATTAATCTAAAAAGGTAGAAAAACAAATTTTTTGTAAAGCATGATTTATTAAAACTTGCAAAAGAAGTAACTAAAAATATGAATACTCTTGTATCCATTACAGAAATATAACTCAAAATTAGAACAATTCAAGGCACTCAAAAACTCAATACATAGATGGTTTCTATAGTAAATTCTTTCAAACAGTAAAGGAAAAAATAAGAATAAATTCTGATACAAAATCAGAAAATAGAGACAGATGCAGCACTTTTTATGTGTTTTAAGAAAACATTATAATTCCAAACCAAAATCTGTCAAAAGCTTTAAAGGAAAACTAGAGATCAATGTTTTTTTTAATGAAAATACACAAAAAAATCCTTTGAAAAGAGCAAATCAAATCCAGTAATAGAGTAAAAAGATAATACATCTTAGACAAAATTATTTATTATAGGAATCAATGTTGGTTTCATATTTGTAAACCAATGCAATTCTCTATAAAGGAAAAAAAATATGATTATCTCAACAGTTAGATAAAAATATGTAACAAAATTTGACGTTCATTCATTATTAAAAAAAGAAGTCTTAGGAAACAAAGAATAGAGAGGAAATTCCTCAGTGTGATAAAGGAGTTTTGCAAAATACCTATAGCTAACATCATGCGTTATGTAATTATTGAAACTATTCCCTTACATCTGGAATAATACAAGTATTTTTTCTTCCATACCTTCCACACACCATTATGCAAGAGGTCCTGGTCAGCTTCAAAAGGTAAGAAAAAGATATCAATATTATAAAGTTAGATAGAAGGAGGGTAAACTCTATTTACTCACAGACAATGTGATTGTTTAGATAGAAAAAGCTATGGAATCTACAAAAATCTATAGAACTAATGATCAAATTTTGAAAGCTCATATTATACAAGGTTAATATTAAAAAATATATTAACTGTGTTTCCAAACACCAGCAACAACCAATCAGAAAGCGGAATTTTAAAATATTATTTATAATAGCATGAAAGGGGCAGAACGTTAATTCAGAGAAATAATGGATGAAAACTTTTCTAACATGGGGAAAGAGACAGACATCCAGATCCAGGAAGCCTAAAAAGTACCAAAAATGGTGAATCTAAAGAGACCTACACTGAGGCGATTATAATTAAATTGTCATTAAAGTTAAAGACAAGGAGAGAAGCTTAAAAGAAGCAAGAAATAATAAACTTATGTTAAAAAAACAAACAAACGACAACAAAAAAACCCATAAGGCTCAGTGGATTTTTCAGCAAAAACTTTGCAGGCTAGAAGGGAGTAAAATGATTTATTAAAAGTGCTGAAAGAAAGGGAAAATAAAAACCCACCAATCAAGAATACTGTACCCAGCAAAGTTGTCCTCCAGAATTAAAAGAGAGATAATGTTTTCCAGAGAGACAAAAGCTTAAATTCATCACCACTGGACAGGCCTTACAAGAAATGTTAACAGGAGTTTTTCAAGCTAAAACAAAAGGATGCTAATTAGTAACATGAAAACACAAAAGTATCAAACCCATTGGTAAAGGTAAATATGTAGTTATATTCAGAATATTCTAACCTTCTAGTGGTAGGGGTATATCTAATATAAAGCTTAAAAGAGGAAAGTTTTAAAATACTTGAGCTGGCCTTACTGAAGGGTGGTGGCCTCACTGAAGTGAGTCAATTAACACACCTGAGTGAGTTCAGGGTCCACTTAGAGACTTTTTCAGTGAAGGTTAATGTTCCCTCTCAGCAGAAAACCCCATGGAGATTAGCTCAAGGAGAGTGGGGCCATTTGTGGCTTCAAAGTTAAATCAAGTTCAGATTCCCTATTAAACACCCCAATGACTCCATCATACCTACAACTCTTTTCCTTAAGTGTGCTCAGTGAAACACTGGTCCTGGGAGATGTGGATCAATGTTATAGGGAAAGAGAAAAGTGTTGTAGGAAAACAAGTTTGGGACACTAGGTTACCTCTCCAGGAAAACTCCCACTGCAAATGGTTAATTATTTCCCAGAGTCGGATTACATAGGCAAAGCAGGCAGCTTCCCAAAATCTGTAAAAGCTAAAGTACATGATGAAAATTGAAGTAAAAGATATTTAGACATATAAAGTGTTTCCCAAATTATTTTTTAAAACATAAATTTATGAGGTTAAGTGTACTATGCTTATAACCAGAGAAGATGTAGGCCTCAGTGTGCGGAAATAATCTTTGAGTTTCAAATCTCTATACTTGTGAAACACTCATGTCATATTCTTACTACTGCCAATGTTCGGAGGATTGTAAACAGCAACAACTGAAATGCTATCTCCACGCTAGCATGAGATCGGAAAAAGAAAATAATTTACTCACAAAATTCATGCTTAAACAAGAAAAAATATAAAACACTATCCTAAGAATTATAATTCTGTCAAGTTTTCATCTGAGTAATTATGTAATTGCTTGTCTACAGTGAAATCAAATGAGAGAAAATTTTAAACTACATTAAGAGGAAAAATATTGCTACTTTGTAGATCAATAGAGGTATCGTTAAATAGCAATTACAAAAATGGTACATGTACAGTCTCTGGAGATAAAATGAGATGAAACTTCATTTTACTAATACATTTACAAAATGAGCATTTATAAAAACACAACTCAAATTACAATCTTATCAAGTCCATTTGAGGTATTTTATAATCATTTAAATAATAGCGATAAAATTAAACAGAAAAAAATCAAAATGATTTTACAAGAAAAATAAAATAAAAACTTTGCTGTTTCCAGATTATCCTGTGAACTGTTAACAACAATACAAATACTGTAATTATGCTACCTGAAAATAGACTAAATAAATGAAAACAATAACTTATGAGTCACATTTAAATAATCTGTAGTTAAAAAACACTAATAACTATAATCCTGTCAAGTTTCCATTTATGCCATTGTATAATCACTTAATAGCAATAAAACTGAAAGAGAAAAATCAGATTTATTTAATAGAGGAAAAAAGTGCTTCACCTTGGATTTTAATCTTCAAAAGTAGGTTCTTTGGAACATGGGATCTAATTGAAGATGACTCATCTATTTTCAGGGTTTGGAGACACTTCATCTGACCAAGGGAAGGTGTGCTGAGACAAGGCAGTTCCTCAGTAGGGGCATACCCAGAGGCGTTAACCCTCGCTCTGCTTTCTGGAATAGGGGTGTGGATTTTTTTTTTTTTTTCATTTAGTACAGCTAGAGCTTTAATGGACATTTAGTAGCTTCTCAGCTGAAGACCATTGTCCATCTTTTTCCAAAGGACTCAAGCTGGAAGCATTGCCACCGTGCTGGATACTGACAGACAGATGAACAAGATGAGGAAGGAGTGAGTGCCCGACTCTTTAGCCTCTCTGAACAGGGCAGAAATCAGATGCTGTCAAATGGCCACTGGGGGCCATTCATGCTGGGGCCGGGCTGGCAGCACTGGGCTGGGGTTATCCTGTCAGGGGCTGCTCCCTGGAGCCCTGTGGCAAATCTGACTAGGGGATAAGGTGGGGGACCAGAGCCTGGGCCAACAGCACCCTGTTCAGGTGGGCAGCCTTAACTGATAGAAGGACCCAACCCCATCCACCGCCAGGAGCACCAGAACAAGCTCTCTTTTGATCTTGTGGAGGAGTTGATGCGTCAGGATGGGGTTGACCTGATGGAAGTTGTTGGGGGGTGGTGTCTGGTCCACACTGGGAGCAGGTCCACACTGGGAGCAGGATGCTGGATCTGGACCTATCACAGAGAGTGAGGTTCCTCCTTCTCTGGAATCTGGTCAACCCAAGGATTCCTGAGTGGTCTCTCAGGTTTCTGCCAAACACCTGATTTGTAATATCAAGTATATGGATACTACTTAAAACTTTTAAATTCTCCTTCAGTATTATCCTGTTTGATGCATTTCTTTAGTTACCATAAGATACCAGATGTCTCTCAGTCAGTAGAGCTCCCAACCTATTATAAATTTTTCTTTCATGGGACATAAGCTGACTTTGACAATAGCCACTGATGCTTTCAAGTATTTCTGAGTGGATTTTGGCATATATTTTGTGGATATCCAGATCTTTGCATACACTGCTATTCCACCTGCTCTGGAAAACTTCTCCTTTATCTTTACAGCATAAATTCTTCCTAAATTGGATATTTGGTGAAAATTCATTTTTTCTTCTTGATGCACTTCTGTGAAGATTTGAAGTTTCCAGTGGAGTGGTTGCCTCTACTTTTCTGGGTTTTTTAACTACAGTGAAGCATTCTCAGTTTGGAGACTTTTCATGGGATCTTTAAGTGCATTGGTTATTTCATCTTCTTCAGTTAACTTAGTATACATTTGGTTTCTTTCTTCTTCAAAAGTTTTAAAATAGATATTTAATTCAGCTGCATCAATCAGTTTCTTTGAAATTACTTTGATTCATCTTCTAGGATGTCTCCATTTTCAGGACCATTGATTATAGCTATTTCCAAGTTCCCACTATCTATGTTGTCTTTTCCAAGAACAGCAGCCCAAACTCTCCCTTTCTTTTGCAGGTATCCATCCAAGGACTCAGTCTCTCGTTAGAGTTTCGTTTTGTTTTGTTTTTTTCAGTATGGTAACATCATTCACTCCTCTTTCCAACCCTTCAGCTTCTTGTGAAACCAGGTTCAGACTTTCCAGAACATTGAAATCATCCTCTAAAACTTCTTTTAGTGCTGTCTGACATTGTCCTTCATTGGTCTGATGGATTTTGAGGAATATTTCTATGGCAGCTACTTGAAATTCAATGTGTTCTGATGCATCTTATAAAGACTGAAACTGTCTTGTAAAGTCAGTCATCAACTCAGCTTGTTCAAAATATTGAGATTTATCTTGTTTTTGTCCATTTGAAAGTTGTCTATGCTAAAACCAAGTAAAGAGTTGAAGATTTCTAGCTCCTTATGGATGTTTTATGTGTTTCTAATAATTTGTTCTCTGGTTTGCACTGAGGTTGACTCAAGGTGTCCAAATATGTATTTTTAATTTAAATTAATAGACTTTATTTCTTAGAGTAGCTTTAGTTTTATAGGAAAATTAGGCAGAAAGTACAGGGAGCTCCCATATACTCTCTCTTCACTCCCCCGCCAACCACACTTACATAGTTTCCCCAACTATCATTTTCCATTGGTATGATACATTTTTTACAACTGATAAACCAATTATTATTAACTAAAATTCATAGTTTACATTAGGGTTCAATCTTTGTGCTGTGCAATTTATAGGTTTTGCCAAATACATAATGTCATGTATCCACCGTTACAGTATCATATAAAGGTGTTTCATTTCTCTAAAAATCCCCTGTGTTCCCTTTCTTCATTCCTCTCTTCTCCTCCCCCTTGCCTAAACTCCTGGAAACCACTGACGTTTTTAATGTCTCCATAGTTTTGCCTTTTCCAGAATGTAAGCCAGCCTTTTTCAGACTGGCTTCTCTCCCTTGACAATACACTTCCACATTTATCTACATCTTTTTTCGACTTAATAGCTCGTTTATTTTTTATTGCTGAATAATATTCCATTGCCTGGATGGACCATTGTTTATTTATTCGTTAATCTATTAAAGAACATCTTGGATGCTTCCAAGTTTTGAGCATTATAAATAAAGCTGCTATAAACATTCATGTCCAGGTTTTTGCATGTAAGTTTTCAACTCATTTGGATACCAAATATGTTTTCAATTAAGAAAAAAAACAACTTATTTTTGTTTACCTAAAAAAAATACGTTATCTGTCTTCCTGGACTGTAGAAGCTCTGTGGGTAGCTTGCTTTTCCTTGAATTGAGTCCATAGTTTCTTCATAATTAAGAATATGACTATGACTGCCCAAAGCCCCATCTCCCATAAAAGTCCATGGGGACACAGGCCTGATCTAAGGTCCCCTGTCAATGTTGGTCCACCTGGCCCTGTGGATCCTGAGAGGATACAGCACAGAGCGTCATGGCCGTCAGCAGATTTCCCCATGCTCTAGAGGCCCAACTGTGTCACCTCAGATTGTCAAGACCCTGACAGCCTCAGTGGACCCTAGAGAACACAGGTGAGCATCCTGCCCGAAACCATATCAGTTCCTGGCAACATGTGCTGACCTCAGGGGAGGTTGGGGAAGGACAGGGCAGAAAACCCTGCCTTGAATAAACTTCTCATTGGGGGCCCTGAAGCAGTTAGCCCTGCTGAAGTTGGGAGGCTATCCGGGAGGCTGACTTGGCAAGGTGCAAAGCCAAGGACAGTCCTACCTGTAGGGGTGGGAGAAGCAGCCTAGTGAGCTCTTACAAGACAATCGTTATCTTCCTAAATCTGGGAAGGAGTTCCTGAAGAAAGAAAGTTCCTAAATCTGGGAAGGAGTTCCTGAAGAAAGGAGTTGCGCTGTAGGTAGCAATGAACCAAGAATGCAGCCTTGGGTCTCTCCAAGCCAGAATGTCCCCACTTGGGTGCCCACAGCTACCTCAGGCCCCTACCCACATGCAGGCAATTTTCCTGTTAATAATTGTACTTGGTATTTTAAAAGGCGGTATTTCTTATGAAACTAACATGTTGTACATAATTTTGTGCCTCAGTTTAATATTTCTGAAATAGCACCTTAGTCATTAAAAGAGAAAAGGGTCAAGGGAGATCTCCTTTGAAGAACCAAAGTTCCTTTGGAAATGAATTGACGCCTCCTGTCTACTGAATGACTTGTGTTTAGAAAATCTGAAGTAGGTAAACAAAGGATGTGAGTCACGAAATATCAAAATACATCGAGTCAAATGGAACAGAGACGAAAACAAACGAATCATTAAAGCGAAGGAGGATTATTGGCATAATGGAGTAAATTAGAGAGACTAGCAGTGATTTAAATCAATACCTGAAGATAAAAGCTCAACGCACTTAATAACAATACTCATTAATATGATAAATAGACTCCAACTTATGAGAGGCTTGTATGTTGACTTTCTTACAAACAACCACCACCTACTTTTAAATCACCTACAAGCCTTTCACACCTGATTGCTCAATAAACAGTCTAGGTCTGGAGTAAAATTCTGATTAAGAAAAGAACTTCCTCTTGGAGGACAGAGGTGAGCTTCATTGGTGAGCAGGGCCGACTTTGTGAGTCACAAATGGGGGAGATAAAGGAGACCTAATGTTTAAAAAATGTGCCATTTCAGTAATTTTATTAGATCCCATTTAATTCTCACTGCTTAGTGGGTAGGTAGCTGCTCTCTACTTCATAAGAGGCAAAAGAGAGGTTCAGAGAAGTTAAACAAGGAAAGGGCAAAGAAGCAGCTCAGTCGGGGAGCGGGTTTTGGTGTCGCTGCCCAAGCTCTGCTAACATCTCAGAGTAGCCGGCTCAGCATCCTGGTGGCTGTGAGTGAGGACCACTGGTGCTCAGGGGGTGCAGGGGAGGGGCCTCTCCCCCTGTTAGACAGCCAGACTCAGATCTGTTCTTAGAAAATGAATTGCATTTTTTTGCTTCTTGCTTGTAGCACAGAGACTGAAGTGCTCCATTCATAGCAGCTCCTGGCCCTCTGCCGAGTGTCCGAAGTCCGTGTTGGCCTCCGGCGTGTGGCCTGGGCTGCCCAGGGCCTGTGTGAGGGCCTCCTGCTCAGCGTCGCGGGCCCCTCCCAGACCGGGCGTGTCTGGGACTCTCGCTTCCCCACCACTCACAGCTCCAGACCGAGGCTGCCTATGAAAATTTCATGCCTCCAGGTGCTACATGGATTATTCATGAAGGCGGCAGAGCTGTCGCCATGGGAGCTGATTGGCTGCAGCGTCTTTAGCATCTTAATGACCTACGCTGATGGAGTGCAGGGCAGGGACCCACCTGGATCCTCCGTCTCTGGCGGGACCTGCTTTTCCATTTGCAGAACATGTTGTGTGTTATTTCTTCCCAGACAGACCCAGGAGTAATATTTACCTAGTTGACTAATCCAAGCTAGTGGGGAGGCCCCCCCTGGAGCCCCAGAGGCCTCTAGGCCCCCTGGCTGGCCTCTCTGGGGGGTCGGCCTCAGGTCACTGCCCCCTCCTTTCCTTTCTCCCCGGCTGGGCTGTCAGGCCAGCAGGCGCCCTGAGTGGTGAGACATGACATCAGAGAGGCTGAGTAACTGAGCCCGGATCGGGCGTCAGGCCCAGCTGTGGGGGCTTCAACGCAGTGGTGGGCACGGGCCGGAGGATCTGTGTTTCTGCAAGGACTGGAGGTGCCAGGGGCCCCTTAAAAAGCTTCTAGCCCCACCCCGCAGATGGATCATGGAAAACCAGTACTGACGCACACCCGGGACTTGTAAGAAATGCACCGAAAGCTCAGGGCTCGCCACAAGGCTGCCGTCAGCCCAGTGGGGTCATCTGGTCAGTGCCAGCTAATTCCCATCTGCAGGCCACCGCAGGGGCTAGCTGGGCACCGACTGAGCACACAGGAGGAGGGAAGTCTGGAGACCTAGACAGCGCTTGGAGGAAGAGTAAGGTTTCGATGCTTCCAGAAAGAAGAAAACCTTAGCCCAGGGAAGGGTGATGCCGAGCAGAGGAGACGCGCCATCCATTGCGGAAGGCGCAGCAGGGCAGCGCTGCCAGGGTTTGGGTGCCAGCAGGAGGGCAGTGCGGGCTGGCGGCACAGACCTGGATCTCTCCTAAGGCTTTGGGTAAAGAGCCACGGAGTCCAGGGGTCTTTCCGGGGGCTGGTAGGAAGGCTCTCACCTTTCCAGTAAGAAGGCGATGTGTTTAGATTTACACTTCAGGATACAAGCAGCCGTGGGATGCAGGTTACACAGCCTGCCCCAGAGGGTTGAGCAGCTGCTGCTTTTCCAGGACAGCTGAAGACCAGGGCCCTCCTGCGAGCACCGCTGGGAGGGGAAGGTGGGTGGGTGGAGGAGGCTGGGCCACTGGGCAGCGCGCAGAGATGCCCTGGATGTTCCTTGACAGACACAGCGATGGCTGAGCCAGCTGGGTGCCCGTGCCTCAAAGCACCAGGAGGAGAACAAGATCAGGGTGATGTAAAAAAGGGAAGCCTTCTCCGCTCACCTGGAATGTGCGAAATGAGCCAATGTTAGACCTTCCTGTTCTGACCCCGCCGTGCCCTGTGAGGAGGGGCAGCAGGATTGTGATGGGGCTGCCGTCAGGGAGGAAGGAGGGCGTTGAGCCCCTTCTTCTCAGTGGCCATGGAAATCTCTGATAATTTTGCAGATCCAAAGAGAGCCTTGAGTGGAGGGAGTGGAGAGTGGATTGGCATAGGCAATGGTTAAGCTGGCCTGTCACTTTGTAATATTTTACAGCAAATATATAGATTTATATAAAGGAGCTAAAGTTGCTGCCATGCCATCAATCCTGTTAAAAATAGAAGCCTTTTGGATGCTTTGTGTCACCCTGGAAACTACATGATGAGGCCAGAGGGTGCAAAGTCGGTGACCTTTGCCTTGGGAGAATTTCAGGACCATGCCTTTTGCATGAGAGCTTCCACTGTGCATTTTCTGGTGTCCTGAGTGTCCCGTCGGCAGCTGGGGACGTCACAGGAGGAGCTGGCACTCAGCTGGGCTCTCATGGACTCTGTGCAGTTTCACAGGTGAACATGCTGAGTCACAGTTACGACACAAGATGCAAATTTCAGGTTTGAGAATGATGAATGGTTTCCAAATCGTATCTATCAAACTGTATATAATATTTATAAACACAAAATGCATAAATGGAGTGATTGTGCTGGAAGTAGATTATTTCAGGTTAGACTGAGGAGAGATGTCATTAAAGGTTAGAGCTTTAATGTCCCTAAAAGACAAATGAGCTTTTCTGAAATCCCCATTTATTCTTAAGAGAAGACAAGTAACATCCAGACGGTGATGTGACCTGCTGAGTGCTTACTAGGAGAGTGGGGTGAGAGGTAACCAGTGGGTCATCCCCCAGGTACCAGTGGACATAATCACCGGGAGAACATATGCAGACTTTGTCATGTTTCCTCCTTGCTGACTTCAGAGGAAATAAGGTCAGATGGAGGAAGAGAGGGGTAGAGGCGAGAAAATCATTACACTCGTTCTTAATCCTAAATTGTTCAGGTCTCCTGTCTACCATGCAGACTCTGAAACCAAACCTAGGCCAGTAGTCTTGGGTCTTCATAAGCCTCAGAATCTGGGGGTCTAAAACATATCAGAAAATGGACAAGAAAAAACCCAGAGATACAATAGATCATCTTTCCCGCAGCTGAAAATTGTTCTCGAAGTAAAGCTTTTGGAAAATGGAAAAAAAAAATTATGAAATGTCTAAAAGGGCAAGTGTCTGAGCTCCGCCATTTTTCGTTGCAGCCATGGCACCAGGCTTCCTTTGAAAACCATTCCAAATGTCTGCTCCCAGCATCTCCCGCAATTCCATCAGGGCTTTGCAGAACTGATCTTCATTGAACCCAGCATTGTATATCCACTTCAGGTAGAGTGAGATTTTGCGATTATTTTAATGAAGTGATTTGGGGCATATATAGGTACAAAGGCAGTATCTATACGGTAAATATATACATAAGTAATTAGATGGCTGCAAAATTATATAGGATGCTGTTTAAAGAAGCAAAGTGTTCAAAATTGAAATGGAAGCCTGGTAAATAACCCATTATACCCAAAGAAATCCTGATTGCCTATTCATAGCTGGAATTTACATGAACCCTTGTTCATTAAAGAATGAATAGTTGCTAATTTGCAGCATTACCAAAGCAAAGTTCAGATGACAGAATAAAAAAGAAAAAAATATCCTCTCAAATCAGAAGTCTACCATCTGTCCCACATAAACACCACTGTAACTTTCTTAATATATGGGAGACCCTATTTTTAAATTTTACTATCTAATTAAAACACCCCAGAGAAAAAAGATGCAGATTGCAGAAATCAAAATTTAATAATAATAAAGAAAGTGGGAGGGAGAAAATCAATCCATTTGTTAAAGCAATTTCTTTTTTTTTTTTTTTTTAAGGCTATTGCTTTTTTTTGTGTTTTGGGTTTTTTAAAAAATTTATTTATTTATTTATTTATTTATGGCTGTGTTGGGTCTTCGTTTCTGTGCAAGGGCTTTTCCCAGTTGCGGCAAGCGGGGGCCACTCTTCATCGCGGTGCGCGGGCCTTTCACTCTTGCGGCCTCTCTTGTTGCGGAGCACAGGCTCCAGACGCGCAGGCTCAGTAGTTGTGGCGCACGGGCTTAGTTGCTCCGCGGCATGTGGGATCTTCCCAGACCAGGGCTCAAACCCGTGTCCCCTGCATTGGCAGGCAGACTCTCAACCACTGCACCACTAGGGAAGCCCAAAGCAATTTCTTAAAGTGTTTTCTTTTGAGCATTTATTTATTTATTTAAGCAGAAGAAGCTACCTGAGCATTATTCAAGGAAACGGGTTCAGGTTCTTATTCAGATCTACCTGTTAAGAGCTTAAAGCGGGGAGTGGGAAATGGATAGGAGTGATCAAGACATGATTTCTTCCCCTTAGAAACTATAATCCAGGGAAGGAATCAGACACAGGAGGGAGATGGGGCTTGGGAAGCATTTGGTTGAGTGTGAGATGCCCAGCTCTGAAGGGCTGTCACTCTTCCACATAAAGCCTCAAATCTCTGTGTGCTGGAATCACAGCTGAAAGACACTGTCTGGATGGCAGAAATCAGCTACTCCTTTCTCCTGGTGAGGAAACCCAGGGCGGGCGTTGCTGTGACTTGTACAAAGTTACACAGAAAGCATCAAAGCTAGAACCTGACCCACAGCTTATGATCCTTAGATGTTTACATTTCACTTACAGGTAATCAGCTTCTCACAATGTATCATTCAAAGGTTAAAAGACAAAGAATACACATCCTGCCCCTCCACCATCACCACCATACACAACCGGCAATAATCTTAAAATAATGAGATTTCACGAACCAATACCAAGTAATGTGAATACCAAGAAAAAGCACAGGCAATGTGATGGAGCACAGATAACACAAGCGCTAAAGTGCCCATCAAACTGTGACAAAAGTTTATTAGTTCCCAAGAAAATGTACATTACAATATAATACAAATTAAGGCCCATGTGTCACTTGCAAATTTGACAAAAATAAATTATGATAACCAGTGTTAGAGAAGCTTAACAGAAAATGGACACTCTTTAACCTTGCTTGTGGGAAGGTAAATCCCACTGGCTTCTCTGAAGGTCAGTATGGGAGCAGATATGGACAACCAGAAAGATATTCATTTATTCAACCAACTCAACTTCTTATAAATTTACCAAAGAAAATCGTCAGGCAAGAAAACAGAGATGTGTGTATACAAATGTTTGTAATACTGAAAACTGGAAACAGCCAACCTAGCCAAAAATAAAGAACAATTAACTAAATTATAGAAATACAAAGTTTGTGTACTCCAGATTATTTTATTATAATCCTGTGTCATATTGGGATTAACAGAATGAGCTCTAGAGTTTGAGAAAATCCTGGCTCCACACAGAACTCTTTGGGTGATCCTGGATAAGTTACCTAATATTTCCCTTCTTTGGGGTCCTCATCTGTAAGATGGGGAAATACTATTACCTGCTTCAGAGGATTCCCATGAGGATTAAATATGTCAACACTCTTTAGTGTAAAACACTTAGATTAGACTCTGCTACATCATGTGTGTATCAGTCAAGGTTCCCCAGAAAACCAGAACGAATAGGAGACAGAGAGACAGATTTAGTATAAGAATAGGTCAAGAAGTCCCACCATCTGCTGTCTGCAAGCTGGAGAAACAGAGGCAAGTCTTAGTCAGAAGGCTCAAGAACCAGGATGGCTGATATCTCAGGGCAGGAGATGATAAATGTCTGGACTCAAGCAAAGAACAAATTTGCCCTTCCTGTGCCTTTTTGTTCTACTCAGGCCATTACAGATCGGCTGATACCCACCTGTACTGTGAGGGTGATATTCTTTACTTAGTCTACGGATTCAAATGCTATTCTCTTCCTGAAACACCCTCACAGACAAATCCAGAAATAATGTTTTTTTCCAGCTCTCTGTCATCTTTTAGCCCAGTCAAGTTGACATATAAAATTAACCATCATGTGTTCAAAAATATGATTATTTAACTACTTTACTATTATCACATAGTCTCAATAAATAATATTGTCAGAGTAGATTTTATTTTCAAAATGCTTTCAAGTGAAAAAAGAGCCTAAGGAAATAGACCAAGATATTAAAAAATGTTTATATCTCTTTATGCTTATCTATATTTTCTATTTGTATATAATTAATGCATTGTCTGTATATTAACATCATTTTAAGAACCCTACAGATATTTTCAAAAGTTTGCTATGCAAGTAAAGAGGACATGAAGTTCACGATAAAGTAATAATGTGTTGTGTGGTAGTTAAGAGCTTGCATTGTAGCTATGAACGTAAGTGTGAATCCCTGCTCTGCTGAACACATACTTATTGTAAATCCTTGGGTAGGTTTATTTAACCTCTGTAAATCTCGATGCTATAATGGCAATAGAGCTGTTTGTGGATTAAATGAGATAATCCATTAAAAATTTCTAACACCAAATATGAAACATATGTGCTACAAAAATATTAGTATTACTACTCAGCACAAGTCAGTTATTATCAAATATAATCATAAGAATTCTACACATATATTACTGGATTGAGCTATGCAGTATCTAGAACATGAAAATCATGTCAGAGGTGACAGACCAAGGAACAAACATCCAATTCAGATCCCACCCAATTGCTAATATGCCATAGAAATTGTTGGATCTACCTCCTACACTAAAATATATAGCATTTTAAGAATTAATATGATACAGAAAAATGTTTTTGTTGTTTTCAGTTCTCCATAGGAAAACAATCCTCATGAGAACAAGATATAAAAATATGGAAACACACACGAATGCCGCTCATTACAGATGCCATGGCAATTTGTTCATTTTGCTTTCATTGCATTAAGTACAAATAAAACAATTGGCCGCCCGAACTAGCAAATGTTCTCATCCAAACTTACTTTAAAATGCAGCAAAATAAATAAATGAATGAAAGAATACATACATAAATAAATGAAATGGATTATTAGATGTTTAGGGAAGAGATAGAAGTTAGGCTTAAGATAAAGGAAATATAGTAAAAGATTGACTGTAGAACGTAGATGGTGAGTGTATGGCTATTTATTCTACACGTTTTCTTTTTCATCATTCAATGCTGGGACAAAAGAAAAAGTCCCATGAAATGCATGCATTGGACTCACTGTTGAATCTGGGAGTGTGAGGCACTAGAAAGGAGGAGAACCACAGCTGTGTACTCCAAGCCTGACTGTTTTCACGTAGTTGCCATGGACATGCTCTTTTTCTCAATGGTGGGTGGTGGTAGGAAGCTTAGCTTGGTGACTTTGTGGTGATTATTCCTAAAGCAGATTTCCCTTATCAATCTGGAAGATAAATGAAATGGAACAGACTTGGATTTTAATTAAAAAAAAAAAAATGATACCATTGTTTTAGGGATTGTTTTTTTTCCCTGCTAACCTCTAAACTTATATTCTTCTTTCAACTGACTTTTAATGGAACATTTCATTCTGCCTTTGAAGTTTCAACATTTCAAGGTAGAATCAACTCTGGGCCTTGTTGCCAGGGTCTGGTACTGCCCACCTGGGAGAGATCATTTCTTAGTGGGCCTGCTCCTTGGGCTGCATCTTTCTTGAGAGAGATGCTTGGGGAAGTTTCATGAATAGGGTAGAATCCTTCTCAGGCAAACGTTGGCCATTGGCCATTCGGAAATCTTTCCTTTCTGAACTTCCCCCTCCACCCATGTGCACACACACACACACACACACACACTCCCTCCATGGCTGTTTCAGTTATGCCAGCTTCCTCTTTGGCTGACTGCCATCGTGGGCTCATTAAGAAACAGTGGCCAAACCTGTCTTCCCTGTGTTACTCTATATTTTGATAGAGAGGCTGCATGAATGACTAATGTAGTATCCACTGTGCTAATGTAGGAATGGCCTGAATATGATCTTTTAACAAATAAAGTACTCACTCGTCTAGAATTGCATGCAAGACAAGAGGTCGTGCATTACTCATGCTTTGCTACCCTCCTCTCATGTGGCGTTCAAGCTGACTTCAAAGAGATCTCATGTGGTTATTCTGTGGGTTTCTAGGCTGGAGAGTGGACGGTGGTGCTGAGTGGCTCATGGCTCTGATGGTGACTGGAGTTGTGTATGTAAAGAATAATCAAATGCTCATATCAAAGGAAAGCAGAAGAGCTTGGAATGAATGTAACCTGTCTTCCTGTCCAACGCCCAAATCTATGCTTTATCTTGAAAACACACCTATTCGATATAAATAATATTTTATTAAGTGACTCAAAATATGGTTAAAAATGTCACTATCACTCAAAAATACAGCTTTTGATTCTTTTTGCAGTACATTATTTACACTTAGGGAAAATTATGACAAGGAAATTATATTCCATGTTGGGAAGTGAGCTAATGATTCTTATAAATAACCACTTACTAGGTAAATTGATAAACAGATCAATTGTACCTATTATACAGATTTATAAGTGCACCAAAGGATGACGTAGTTGCTGCTAAGACCTGAAACCAGAGAAAATGAGCTAAAATGAAATGGAGATAATCACCTTGTGTAAATGATGCAGTAATTGCTGTCATTGCCTTGCTCTTACCCCTCCTCCCTTACCATTTGGTTCCCAGAAGTCACCTTTCAACTGTCATCTCATTGGGATGTTGTCATCCTTCCCTTGGACCTGAAGGATGGGTCAGCAGCTATTTTGAAAGTGGTTGATGATGTTAGAAAGAGCTTAGGGCCAAGGTACTGGCTCTTTTTCCATCAGAGTCAGGTTGAAATCAGTGAGACAGTAACAATGAGAGAGAAACTGCAGGAGGCAACTCTGGCAGTCAGGGCTGGAGATCATCAGAACCTAGACCCTCGGGGCAGTGCCCGACGGAGCTGAGATTCAGACTTTTGCGAGTGGGTGCTATCCAGTAGTTTCCGCAAGTGCGTAAAAATTCTGGAGACTGGAACCAACTGCGATTGGAACGGTTGTTGTTTTGTGGGTAAGGAACTTTTGTGTGGACTGTGTTTACAGGAAGTATAAGCAAAGAGAGAGAAGCAAATCTCTTGTCCTGTCCCATGCCCTCTGGTCTCTCTGATGTTCCGTGATGGCATCACCCAAAGCGAAGCACACTGGAGAAGTGAAATAGTCTGCAGGGTTCCAGCCCCTGTGCCACAGTAGGATATAGAAGGATAGTTTTAAAGCTGAGAAAACCTAACTCTTAAAACCGCTGACATAAAAAAATCATTAATCCACAATTTTCAAGCATAAGTCACATGGCTACAGCTAGGTTCAAAAGCATGGAGAAATCAGATATTGGTCCACAGTAACAGAGTTTACTATACCAAGTAAGATCATAAAGTGAACCTCAGTCTTAGAACCACTAGCTAACATCAACCATCTGCCTGTTCTGCTAAGCCATTTTGAGTCAGTCATCCTGAATTTATTTAAACCATATGATGGCAGTTTATATTTGTCATTTGGGCAATATTTGAAAGGAAAACAGTCGAGTACTTTATGAATATTTGTGAAAATGAGACTGTTTTTCAGGTTATGTGCTGTGGATGAAGAGGTTAGGGGAGAATAGGAGTCCCTTCCTTCCAGGAGTTTATCCAGTAAGACACAGAGTTTTAAGTAAGAAGATGAAGTTCTTGACATGTAGCACCGTGTAGGTGGTATGGATGAAGGGCTGAGGGAACATAGGAAACAAGGGGGTTTGTTTTAGGTGTTGTAAGTCATAGACAAGAAGGGTAAATGGGAAAACTTTATGGAAGTGGTCAGAAGGGTCAGAGCTGGACAGCAAGGCTGACTTTAGAATATTGGGGAGATTTGTGGGGATGCAGTTAAGAATCTGGGGATTTCCTTCAGCTTTTATAAATCAAAGAAATTTGAGGGGTCTATTTTCGAGGCATTAATGAATAATTCAATATTTTCCTTCTATACAGTTTTTATAATTTTTTTAAAATTTTATACTCTATTCTTCCTCCACCTTGGTATTTGTAAACAGAGGTGTTCATTCCTCTTATTCTGCCCTCCTGTGACTCCCTTAGACTTTTGAATGGTGTTTCTCAGGTCCTGACCTTTCTTTACTCCAACTGGTCTTTCTTAGAATCAGCAAGCTAGATCCAAACCAACATGGTGAGCACAGGGGAAAATTAGAGCATTCTTTTTATCTCCCACATTAGTCCATATGGGGTCTAGATATTTGGAAATTAAGAATAGGGCCAAAAAAAAAAGAAAAAGAATAGGGCCTGTGTCATATTTCTTTATTAATATTCAGTGCCATATTGGGAACCCATGGTCTATTCTATGATGGGAGGTAGAGGAAAACACAAACAAATTATGAAAAGCCAATTTACATTCAGGTTTTTCAAGAATATTTCAATTGGTGGAATGAGACATGTCTATCAATAAGATAATTCACCTGAGATTCCTTATGAAAGGTGTTTGACTCACTGGGGATTAGTTTTTATTTTTATTTAATGTTTTAATCTTATTGCATCTACAGCAGATTTTTCTTAATATTATATCAATACATAGTTATTTTTCCATGTAAGGAGATATGAGCTTCATGTGTCTTTTCTTATGTAAAATTTTATTTATTCCATAGGTAAACTTAAAAAAAAAATGGTTTATTTATGTTTTTCTTCCTGGGTGAGCCCTTGAGAATGGGGACATGTTTTTTTTAATTGGTTTGACTGGAATTACACTGATGAGGAATTATTAATAATTCTGTTCTTCTGTGTTCCTGACCATCATTTATTTCTTCCAATTATTCACCTGTACTTTTTTTAAAATTTATTTATTTATTTATTTTTGGCTGTGTTGGGTCCTTGTCCCCGCGCGAGGGCTCTCTCCAGCCGCGGCGAGCCGGGGCCACTCTTCATCGCGGTGCGCAGGCCTCTCACTGTCGTGGCCTCTCGTTGCGGAGCACAGGCTCCAGACGCACAGGCTCAGTAGTTGTGGCTCACGGGCCCAGTTGCTCCGCGGCATGTGGGATCCTCCCGGACCAGGGCTCGAACCCGTGTCCCCTGCATCGGCAGGCAGACTCCCAACCACTGCGCCACCAGGGAAGCCCTCACCTGTACTTTTAATTACTTATTTTCAAGAGCCAATGGGTTATGGTTCAAACCAAGTTATAAGCTCTTTAAAGATAGGAGACAAATTATATACTGAGGCATAAAATATTAGCAGTAGGAGAGACTGAAAAATAAAATTGAGCTGCCTTAAGTGGCCATGTGGGTAATGTAAATAAATAAAGTTGATCAGATGTAAATAATAGAGTGGACTGTGGTAAATGAGAGAGGGTTTTTTTTTCTCTTTTTACGTATTTGTTGCCCAAATAAAACACTTTTCAGCTTAGAAAAAAATTCTGCCTGCCAGCTGCCCGTTGGTAGTCACAGATTCTAGTATAAATCCTCATTTTGTAGGTTAAAAAGAAAAAGGGCCTAGAGAGATTAAGTGATTTCCTACTCAAAAAGCAAATTAATAACAGAGATCAGGACAAAATGACCAGTTCCCAGTATGGAGATCTGTGCACCAACTCTTTCAAATACACGGATCTGATGGGGTCTCATGGACTGTCAACCTTATTCATACCTCACATTCTACTCTGTGACTTCTGATAAACAAAAATATTTTAAAAATTGCATGTTAGTTTTTGCATCTCACATCTTTAACCTAACAGGTGCTTATCACTCAATACACTAGGAAGAAGAATCCTCTGCTCCAACGGGACCTTTCTTATTTTGAGTCTTTAGAAACAATATCATAAGTAATTTTACAAATAATTCATAGAACTTAGAAACAAAGAGATAGTAAAATTTAACCTTATTAGAAACTTTAATAAGAATTTGAACATAGAAAACCCAAATTTTTATTCTTCTTTTTTCTGGTTTTGAATATTTTTATTGAATATATATACATATATATATATATATATATATATATATATATATATATATATATATATATATATATTTCACATGGGTAATGGCCTTTGAATGAAAGTAACCTCTCACCAATGGGCACAAACAAATAACATATTTGTCTTGTAAATAAATAAATCCAGACTTCAATGCATTGTTAATGCTTCTTATTCTTGCACATGCTTTGTCAAAATGCAGTATTAGGGACTTCCCTGGCAGCCCAGTGGTTAAGACTTTGCCTTTCAATGCAGGGGGTGCAGGTTCAATCCTTGGTCAGGGAGCTAAGATCCCACATGCCTTGCAGCCAAAAAAACAAAACATAAAACAGAAGCAATATTGTAACAAAATCAATAAAGTCTTTAAAAATGGTCCACATCAAAAAAAAAATCTGAAAAAAAATAATTTAAAAAATGCAATATTAAAAATTTTTGACAGCTTATAATTTAGATGAAGTGAGAAGAGACGATGAAGAAAAGGATTCACTCTTATTTCTTCCAAAATTACAAAAAAATATTCATTTTTAGATTTGTAAATATGAATTTAAATTATTGACCCAATAATTTTCCCATGATGTTTCCTTCAATCTCCCACCTTCAGTATTTTTAACTTATGTACCAACCATATGAAGTAAATTTTGGTGCACAGACATCATGAAAGATGGAACAATTCTGTCACACATCCTTTTGCAAAATGAGATGTTCCAGGTACCTGGAACAAAATATTTTGTGCTGAAATCCTTCCTACTGGATGACAAATTGGGTGGGAACACAGTATTTCCTCTTTGTTTTTAGAAACGTACTGTTCACTTATTGATTGTTGAGTTGAGCAAATGCATCTAGCATTTTTTTCTGAGTTTTTGAGTATGTGACCCACTTTACCATCGTCATTAATGTCTTAAGTGTCACTGATACCTTTTTGTATTCATCTTTTGAATCATTTAGTAGTTGTGAAACGTCTTCTTTTGTAAATTTTCTTCTCTTTACTTTATGGACAGTGTGAAAAATTCTGAATTCTCAACTACATTTAATGTTAAGATCAAAAAAATTTAAATGATGGTATCTCTAGACATCTTTTATACCATCTTGAAAGTTGATGCAATATCTTGGACAACAAAATAAGAAAACTAAAAGATAATGTAAGAGTGGTGTTTTATTTCAGCTGTACATCATCCTTCTAGGTGAGTTCATTATTCTTCCATGATATAATTATTTTGTCTCTTTAATATAGTTGAGAAAAATTGTTGAGTAATAATGACATAATTCCTAGGAAGATGAAATAGCAAAATATTTAAGGTATAGGAAAAATAAGAATACTAAGATTTCACAATTTTTCTTACATTTATAAAGAAAACAAAAGGACTCAAATAATAATTGCAAGGTAGAATGTTTCATTCCAATTTTTTTAAAAAATAGTAACTTTTCTTTTTGTATTTTGGAAGATACCTAAGGAAAAAAAAGCTAAAAGTTATGACATAACTATTCTGGAGAAAAGAGATATTCATAAAATAAACTCAAATCTAAAACTGGGTCTCATGGGCTCTGATAGTACACTAATGATTAATAAGTACACTTTGTTCTTAAGATTAATGTATATAATTAGATAACACACTTTGATTATAAGAATGAGAATAAACTTCCTCAAGAAGCAAAATGACATTGAGACATAAATGTGTTTCAATCAATAACAAAGCTTCTAGGTATAAGGTAGAAAAATTTGCCACTAATTTACTCTACATTTTTTTTTTTCATTTTCTTCCTTAGGGTCGGACTGAATAGAGAACAGATAAAAGTGACATCTAGTGGATACTGAACTCACAGTAGGAAAAAATAATTCTGCAAATTGGTCTTACCCTGAAGGAAATCAACTTCAGATTGCACAGAATACTTTAGAGCAAAGATTACACATAATTCATCACCACTGTGAGTTTTAATTGGAATACAACCAAAACTTAATAGTTCTTTAGAACATAATCATTTATATTAATAGGACTCTACCATAATGAGGTTTCCATTCACATGGATGGATTATTTGATCAAATATTCTATGGAAAGCCAAGGAGTTTCTTTAAAAGGCAAATTTTAATACTACTTTTCAGAAGTGTATTAAAATAGTTGTACCTGGTTATGTTAAAAGATTTATTATTGAGGTAGATAACTAACAGTCGCTTTCGTTTGTGATATACAGAGATGTTTTACTCACAAGTTATTTTACTTATTTCAAGTTGTCTTGAAGCAAAACTGCTCAGTTTAAAACCCATTTAGATATTTTTTTCTATTGATATTGGAACTATTTTCCCAAGCAAAGGTTTAGATTATTGCTATTTGTTAATTATGCTATTTCTTGTCATTAAATACAATGCTGTATATCATATATGTGTGTATATATAATATATATATTATGTATCTATGTATATATGTTTATATATATATATGTTTGAATGTAGGCAAAAAAAAGCTTTACAAAGGAGATAAGCATAGAATTTTGGAAGCTGATGGGAGATGGGTGTGTGATGATTGATTTAACCCACTTGTGCAAAGTACAAAAAATGATCTAGGATATTAAAATCATAATAAAAGTAATGTAAAAAACTCAAAAGAAAGGTTAAATTATAAAGTTAAAGAACTCTCTCAGAATGAAAAAGACAAAATGATGAAAAGCAAGAGAAAAAGGATACAAAAATGAGAGGTCAAAGCCAGGAAGTTTAACATCCAAACGACAGAATTCTTGAAAGAGAGAAGAAAGGAAATATAGGAGAGGAAGCCACCACTGAAATAATCAAAGAAATAATAAAAGACAGTTTACTAGAATGAAAAGTGCTTCTGGATTGAAGGGTCCATCATATGCACAATAAAATATATGAAAACTGACTTAATCAAGTTATGTCATTGAGACATTTGTTTTCCCTGAACACAAAAAGAAAACTATATACATTGCTAAAGGAAAAAAAGTTATACTTATAGAACCAGATTGGTTTTAATCATGTCTCCAGAAATTAGGAAAGGGAAAATGCTAGAAGGCAGTAGAGCAGGGTTATAAAAGCTCTGAATGAATTTTCATGATATCCTTTCAGAAGATAAGCTACAGGAGACTTGTCATGGCTTTGGTCCAGGACATCTTCCTAGCCCTCTTCCAAGGGGGTGAGAGGATTTGTCTTTTCCCATTGCATATATCTCCACAGGTTTTTTAGACCTGATTTTAAACATCTTTTAAAAGCTTCAAAGAAGGCATGGAAGTAGAATAGGAAAAAGTTTATAAACAAATTTTTTTCAGAATTGACCTTTAAAAGTCTCTTCTGATTATTAATATTTAAGATTTGGAGACTGAAAAGTGAAGCAATATCCTCTGTAGTGTTTCCAGTTGGGATTCTATTCATAAACTGATTTAAAAGTAATAACCTCATAATGTGGAATATCACAAAACATTAATGAGCTATGAATGCACAATACATATTTCTCCTAAGTGGTGAACTTGCCAGCTAAGCACAAGCTGAGATACAAATTCTTTTCAAGCCAAATGACCTTTATGAATTGTCTGCAAAATCCTCCAGAGTGTTTACTATATTTGAATACTTCATGAAAAGTAGTTTCATTCTCAAATGTGTTTAATGCCATTTTATACATTATTTGATTCTGTGATTGAACACAAAACATTGACAAAAAACAATAACATCCCCCAGAAGTGAGCAGCTGTTGAACGATACCTCACGGAGGATGGGCATTTGATTATTTCTGTTATCAGCTTGTAGCAGCAATGCTATCTTGTCTTCTCTCATTCTGTGACTGTTGTGGAAACGACATTGAGAAACTGAGAATTTTTAAGTAGAGGCACATAGATTGAAATTTAAAATACCCCAAATAGCTCAATCTACCTAAAATGTTCAGTATCTACCTGTTGTATTTAATAAAGCATTTTACTCTCAAAACACTATCTTCTTCCCAACGACCCACAATCAAACAAATTTTCAACATACCTGGACCTGACCATCCATTGAGCCTGCCATGTTGCCATGTTTTCACACTCTCTCACCTTCTTCTGTTCTTTATTTGTTGGTTACCCAGCTTAGATTCTAGAGTCCACCATTAAAATCTCTTCCTTGCACGCCTCTTCTTTCGTTCTAATTTTCCTAGCAAAGCTCAAACCGTGGCTTAGTCCCAACCTACAAGTACCCCCAGCTTGCACTGTACAGCTGAGTGATGGAGAGAAGGACAAAAGAGGAGACTGATCTCACTTTAGCGGCCCCTAATTTAAGTGAACTCCTAGGGCCACCACTGACTGTTATTGCATTTCCCTGACCCACCCTCTTTTCCACTCTCCTAAATGTCTAGTTCCAGCCTGGCCCTTCACAAACCTTTAAAACTTTGTCGTCATTGTCATGCTCAGCTGATGACTTCATTTCCTTTAACGGTGAGAAAGTACAAGTGAGCAAGATTGAAATCCCACATGCTCCCCTCATCTCAGCACAACATTCTCACTGCATCTACGTTCATACGCTTTTCTTCTCACCTGGTGCTGTGTGTGTCTGTGCTCCTAAGTCCAGCTCTTGGCTCTGCATGTTTCATCCCATTTCTCTCTCCTCCTCAATGTGGTCATTTCAGCAACTCTCCCCTCTCTTTCCTGTATCATCAACTTCTCTTTCCAAAGCCTACAGACATGCATTTATAGCTCACATCTAAATAAAACAGAACAGAACAGCAAAAGCAGCCCCTTCTGCACTCTTTCCCCTTTTCAGAAACATTCCAAGATCGAGTTGTCTATGTATAATCTTCTGCCCTCTTCTCTCCTTTGCTTGGACCTATTCAAATTAGGGCTTCATCTCAACTATTCCATCAAAACAGTCTACCCTCTTCAAGACTCCCAGTGACATCGGCACTAAACCAAAGAATCAATTCTCAGTCCTCATCTTAAATGTATTTTGACATGGTTTGAGTACATCTTCCTTAAAATTATTTTTCCCTTTGCCATCCAAGACTACCCTTTCTTTGTTTTTCTTTTATTTTAAAATTTTTTTCCAGATTTTTTTCAATCTGGAAAATTCAAAAAAGTAATTGACACATAAAATAGTATATTTTCATTTTTCTTTTAACTTCCTGACTGTTCCTTCCCCCTTTCTTTCGTGGTGTGTCTCATGTCTCTAGCCTCGAAACGTTGGAATATGGCAAGGCTCATGTTCTGACCCCCTTTTTTTCTGTGCTGAATGTCAAGATGTCAATTTGTCTCTTAAAATATTATCTATAAGTTGACGAAACATGTGTTTATATCTGTAACCCCTGAAGTCCAGACTCATATATCTGACTGCCTTCTTAGCATTCTACTTGATGTCTAGTATATAGTAGAAATTTCAGAGTTAATTTTGATTTGCTTTGCACTAACCAACAGCCACAGCAATATCCCCCCCTCCCATTCCCCAAACAAAAACAAAACAAAACAAAAATATCATTTCTCCCATATTCATCCACATCTCAGTAAGTGGCAACACTGCCTTACAGTTGCTCAGACTAAAAGTATTGGGGTCACAGCTGCTCATTTATGTCTGTACACCTACATCCGATCTATCAGCAAATACTTGTCTACCTTCAACCTTCTCACCATCTCTCTGTGTCCACCACCCATGCCTGAGTCCATCTCAGTTCTGGATTGAATTCTTAACTGGTCTCTCTCTTCTCTGCCCTGGATCCTATAAAGTCTGTCATCAACACAAACACAAAGGAATCCTGTTAAGATATGCATCTGATCACTCTAGCTCTTTGCTCAAAGCCCTCCTACGGCTTCACTCCATGTAAATTTGCACTCAGAGTAAAACCGAAAGGCCTGCAAGTCCCCATTACTTGTGCCACTGATACACAAGTCCTCCATTCCCTTCCATCATCTTCTTCCGTCAATGTGTTCTACTTCACAGTGACTTCCCGCAGGTCCTGAAAAGTATCAACCGTGCTCCCAACTCATTGCCTCAGCATTATAATTAATATAAGATAATATAAATAGTATAGTGAACATTCACTTAATGTACCTGGATTAATGAAGTTTTTGAATGAATACTTGTAATCCCAGTATTGTTGAGTTATTGTGCTTCCCATTTGTCGATAGAAAAACTGACTGGAGAGTTTTGTTGTTGTTTTTTTAAGCTAGTCCATGATGAAACTGGCTTTTAATCACCAAGATGATTTCACAGCCTCTGCTCTGAGCAGGTATTCTGACGTGTCTTTGATGTGAGTTTATTTACACAGGGACCTCCCAGCAGGGAGTGAGGAGCGGGCACATGGGTTGGGGATGGCTTCCTACAGAAGTGACTGTTGATCTGAATCCTGAAGACACAGGGGAGCAGCCCTATGGAAAGGAGGACAGGCCCAGGCTGCGTGGTCTCTGGAGGGAGGTGTGTAGCGCGTGCACAAACACCCTATTCCCGGAGTGCATGTGGTTCTAAGGGCCGCAGCCTACAGGTGCGTGTGTGAGTGTGTGAGAGAGTGTGAACATATCTATGTGTGCACTTACAACCGAGCACCATGGTGACAAACGATGCTGAATAGACAGATCAGGGCCGCTGACTTGACTTATTTTAATGCCAAAAATATGACTCTCATTTTGAGACACAGCAAACGGCCAAAGTCTGAAAAGGGAAACAACTACGGTTTATGTTTGAGAAGACTGGCTCTGCTTTCCTTGTGAAGGATAGTTTAAGTGGAAAGCTGGAGGCTTCTCCAGTGTTAAATGCAATTCCTAGTGATTCTTAGGTCTATAAACTGATGCATTGCCATGTGAAAATTTTGATTAAGCTTGGCTTCTTGGAGTTAAAAACAAAATACATGAAAATCAAACATACTTACCCTTTACTAGGGAATTATAATTTTTTTGTAATTCATAAGTATTAAATTATTTGTATTTTAGTTACTAGAGCTGCCATAACAAATCATCACAAACTGGGTGGCTTAGAAGAACAGAAATGTATTTCCTCACAGTTCTGGAAGCTGGCAGTCTGAAGTTATGGTATCAGGATGGACTTGCCTTCACCAAAGACTCTAGGAAAAAAAATCATTCCCTGGCTCTTCCTAGCTTCCAGTGGTGTGGGCAACCCTTGGTGCTCCTTGGTTTGTAGACTTCTCACTCCACTTTCTGTCATCACATGGCTTCTCCCCTCTGTGTGTCTGTGTCTCTACATGGCCTTCTCAGTCATTTAAGGTCCACCCTAACTAATTACCTCTACAAGGACCCTACTTCCAAATGAGGTCATATTCTGAGGTTCTGGGTGGATGTGAAGTTTGGGGTGGCCAAAAATTAAATCTCATTTTTAAACACAAGATAGAAAAGATTATTACAAACAGACAAATGTTTCAATTGACAGGGAAAAGCAAATAGAATCAAATTAATGACAGTCTAAGGATTCTTCATCCTCGGGATATTTCCCACCAAGTCGTACGTGTGTGTTTGTATGTGTGTCTCTGTGTGTGTCTGTGTGTGTATTTCCTTTTTAATATCCAAGGATGTTTCCAATTCTGGTGTTGTAGTTTATGTCATAATCTGTCACTGTAATTCACGGAGTAGCTATTCACAGTCAAATTTTCTCAGGTTTGTGAACATAGTTTTTCACAGCTACCCTTTATGTCTTTTTCATCATAGCCTCATAAAGTGCAGCTGCAATTACCAAGTGTATTTTTATGGAAGCCACTTTTGAGCATGCGATCTGTGTATGCTCTTATATCATCTTGTCTGGAAAAGTCAGGAGAAATTGTTGTGCAAAAAAAGATAGGATCAACTCATGAGTCTAAAGCTCTGAAAAAAAAAAAAAAAAAAGCCCTACAGGAAAGATGGTGAATGTTTAGGAAGCCATAACTCTCAGCTAGGGAGTGGTTTCACCTTTAAGAGGCGACAGTGAAAAATTAATGAACCAAGGGCTCTAATGAATGAGGCATGTTGACATGAAGACAGATTCATGGCGTAAGTGCTGAGTAACGGATATGATAGGACTGGGATGGGCTCTGGGGGCCTATGAGGAAGGATTCCTGCACTGAGCTCCTGGTATGCGTTTAGTCTTTTATGGCTTTTCCCGCAGTTTTCTCTAAAGCGGAGGCTAATTTTTCTCTTGCATCCCATGTTCCTTAATGCCTAGAAGAGACATAAAACTCCTGCTTGCTTCCATTACACTTTGCAATAACTTTTCCTTTCTTCTTCAAACACCATCTCTTTTTGAAGCCTGTGCTCCCTGCTTTTGTGGCTGTTCCCTGGTCTCTCCGTCTCTTCCTTGCTCGCTGGAGACCACAGCACCTCCAGTGGTATGACTCTCCGTCCCCTTTCTGCCATATTTCTGGGCGGCTTCCTAAGCCACAGGGACGACCCTGTCGTCCTGTTCCAGTTCCTTCAAGATCCTCTTCTCCAGCGAGTCCACTTTATTCGTGCTCTGTCCTCATCACACCATGAATCTCGTCACCCCCGAAATAAACCACCATTCAAACCTGACCACCGATGCGCCATCCTTTGAGCTCATTTTTTTTGACACTCTTAATTAGACACCACAAACATAGCTTCATCACAGGCTTATTTATCACGGTGAAATATTTGAAATGGTTCCATAAATCATGATCTATTTATTTGGAACTTTAAAATCTATTACATGAAATTTTTACTAATACCGAGGTGTGAATAAACATGAAGTATTAAATTTTAAGAAGTTAGAAATCAAAATTGTTTGCTGGTAATGAGTAATGAGTTGGCAGAAGAAAATGATGGAAAAGAAGTATAGCAAAATATTAGCAGTGTTTATGTCTGGTTCTTGGAGTTAGTACTTTATTGTATCTGAATTTAAATAAGAAAATGTAATTATATAGTAAAATAAATTAAAGTATTCTAACTCAAAAAGTATCTACTTCGGGACCATTATTTCTAAGCTCTCTGCTACCACTGGGGGCACAGAGATGAGTCCATTTCCTATGAAGCTCTCAGATAGAGAGATGAAAATATTGTATAAGTAAACATTTTATATTGTAAGAGAAATCAAATTTGTTGTTGTTTTATTTTATTTTTTATTTTATTTTTCAAATTTGTTGTTGTTTTAAAGCGCTAACTTTATTTAAGAAAGGGTAACTCTTGGGAAGCTGAAGCGCACACACACACCTGTTTGTGCATGTATGCGTTATGTTTATATGTTTGCCTACATATATTATTCTTCACAATCAAAATTTGATTATCTCATAAACATGGTGTAATAGTTTAAACTCTGACTCTTACAAAAAGGCATGGAAGAAATGTGGATTTGGAATATGTGTTAAAGCGGAGACTGGCCACCTGATCTGGCCCCAATTCATTCCTGTAAGACGTTCATTGCAAATAGTGTTATTAACAAAGAAAGAGGCCAGGCGATGTTTCTTGTTTGTGGGGCTGCTCCCTGAGGATCACCTGACCGGCTGCATCCAGTGTCAGCTCAGCATCTGTAACTTGGGGGAAGGGAGGTTGAAAAAATAAAGTTAGATGTATCATTTAGGAATACTTTACAATTTTTATTTTATGTTTATATTGCAACTGGAGTAATAACCAAGTTATCACTTGGTTAATAACCTTTAAGAGATTTACTATTATTTTTAAATATTCATATCAATAAATAATATATCTCCATTAAGGTAGTAATTTGCCTTATGATGACCAATAAGAAAGTAAAGCTATGGTAAAAAGAGAAATGAGAATCTGTGAGAAAAAAGTGAAACCAAGGGAAGCCTGAAATTTACCCTTTTTCAGCCAGAAATTTCAGTAGCCCAGTTTTGATGAATTAAGTGTTCACTGTAAATCCCTAAACATATCCTGGTGCGTGTGTGTGTGTGTGTGTGTGTGTGTGTGTGTGATATTTATTCATTCATTCTGCAGACATTCACTGAACACCTTCTTGTAGTTTACATTTTAGCTTCTAGAGAATCACAGATGAAGCCAAGGCCCCTGCTACTTGGGAAGTTAAGAGTCTAGTAGGAGATAGAGGAACGTAAATATGTATGCCTCATGGCCTGTGGGCACAGTGAAGAGAGCAACACACAAATAAAATAAAATTAAATTAAACTAAAATAAAATAAAAAAGGAAAAAAGATGATTGTTAGGTGAACTCGTTAAGAATGTCGCCCTAAGGGAAATAGGATAAATTAAATATTGAGCTAAATAAGAGTTCCCAAGATGGAAAAGGCATTTCTGCAGGAAGGGCAGCAGTGCAGAGGGAAAGAGTCATAAGAGCACAGTCTGCTCTGGGAAATACACGCAGCCACACGGGGCTGAGCATGAAAGGGCTAAGGATCCAGCCCAGTGTACTCACCCAGTTTGGAGAACAGGATGGCAAAGGGAGCTTTACAGGTTCAAACTTTTCTCCATCATAAATGTTCTTGGTACTTTGTGTCTGATCTTGTTTATCCTGCTATGTGCGGTAGCATAGCATTTTATAATGAGGGTCTCAGGGCCGTGTAATATTTAAACACCTGGACTCCACCGCTTGGCAGCGGTGAAATGGTAAGCAAGTTCCCAAGGCTCCTAGTGTCTCCATCTGTGACGTGAGGGTCAGAATCATCCCCCGGTGGGCGGTGAGGATCCCAGGAGTTGATGCGCAGTTAGCAAGGTTGCTTCGCACATGGCTCTATGCAAACGTCAGCCCTCATGACCATACTGTGTAGTAACTGAGTCAGGGGGTTATGCTGAACTCCACTCAGCTTGTATGGGCTGGTGTCGGGATTTGAACTCTGACCTCATGGAGCCCATGCTCCTTCCATCTCTCTGTGCTCAGTGATGCTCAGGTGTGACGGAGATAGACACTAACTGTTCTTCTGCTTCCCAAGGACCAGATAAAAGAAGAGAGTGAAATTGGGTCATGGGGGAGAATTAGATAGAACTCTCTAATAGAAGAGAAGTCTGTTTGCTGTGACAGGATGCTAAAAATCATTAAGTTTTTCTTTGATTTTTTTTTTAAAGTAAGAGGTGAATGTCAGCCTGTGACTGTTTTAAGACAAGAGAGTCCAAAAAACCTAAGCTCCTGCCCAGTGGGAGGGGCTGTAAGACAAGACGGCATTGCTTTGATACCGTATGTTTTATAGAAGTGGGACTGCAGTCCCCGAGTGCAACAGCACAATACATTGACGAGGTTAGATGTAAAATTTTGGAAAGATTTTGAATAAAGGGCAGGGAAAGAGTAATATTTTCTACTAAAGTGGAGGGAGAGATTTGAATAGTTATCCACAGGTATAAAACTCAATTATTTTCCTGAGAATAAAGATCAAAATGGTCAAAAGAAAATCTTGAATATCAAAGCAGAAAACAAGCAAACTGCACTCTCTTTAGTTTTTCTGTGCCCACCTCCTCCACCTCCGCCCCAACTCTCTCTCTCTCTCACACACACACACACACACACACACACACACACACACGAGTGCATGTGAGCCTCAAACATACACAATAATGAAGAACTCTTAGATTCAAGCAAGTCATTATCACCAGTAAGCTAATTTTTTTTCTTAATTAAAGGCTTGAAAGTCAGGAGGACCAAAAACAAACGCAACAAACGTGCTGGGAAGGCTAAATGCTCGACAGTGCTTTTCATGTCAACGGCTCAGAATCTGGCTAAATGAACTTGAGGTCTTTATGGGACAGAAGCACATAAAGCCATGCATTTGCCACTCAGTGAACATCTTCATTTTGAAAGCTTCAAAGGGGAATATTAGCTGCTTTAAAAACTCCTTTGTTCTCTTCTAAGAAAATAATTACGGCACAATTTATCCTAATTCAGATTTTAAGCCTTGATTAGAGATGTGCAATCTTACCTTCAAATAAAATATATAATTTTCCACAGAGCATGCATTCATTCACTCATTCTTCTTTCGAAATTACAGCAAATTGCTCCCATTTTAGTTTCCTTGTAGTGTGCATTTAGGCCACTCAGAATCCTGCCTGCCCTCCACCTATGTGAGCGGTACAGTCACTAATAGAGAATGCCATTTTCATCAAGAGGAGTGAATTCTGCCATTTGGCAGGACCATTCAGCACAAGCACGCATCTCCATGGAAGGAGGTGGGAAGGCAGGTGTCTTGTGGGAGCATCCTCGTTGGCAGATCAAGCATTTGCCTGTAGCTCTCTGGAGATCTCCCTCGCTGTAATCTGCTTTGTAAGAGTTTTTTATCCAATCATGTTTAATTTGATTTTAGGTCCACAATTGTGTGAGTGCCTCTGAAGAACAGGGCACTGTTTTTGGAGCCTGGAGAGGGTTCAGGTTGGAGGACATCTGATGAGACAGGTGAGATCCTACCCCGGCTCATCTTGTGAAGGTGAGGGGAGAGAGGGCAAATTAAGAGAAACTTTATTCCTGACTCTGTGATGAGGACAGGAGGATGTGGTTAGCTCCCCTATTTATCATAACAAAACCACGTACCAGATACTGTTCTTATCACGTCAAGTCCATCTTCCTGATGAGGAAATGGCTTGGTAAACAGCTGGTTAGTGGCAGCCCTGGATCTGAACTCAGAACTCTGAACTCAGAACCCATGGATATAACCACCAGACTATCCTGAAGGAAGACTAAACCATTTGTGAAAGATCAAATAGTATGGTAATTAGTAGTGGGACTGAAGCTAAACCCAGGCTTTTCTGCTTTATAACTGTTCATGTTTTCTGTTGCACTGGCTTTCTGCAACAGACTCGAATTTATACTTGAAAATTGTTATCTCTTTGCTATTGTTATTGTCTACATAGATGGAAGGGTTCACTTATTTTAGGGGTGAAAAACTGAGTTTTACAAGCATAATTGTCCAATGAATCCTTTTCAACCTTGTAATGTTAATTAACCTATGTATTTATTTATAAAATGCATTACAGGTTTACATGGCTTAAAATTCCAAAAATACAAAATTGTCAGTAATAAAGATTTTCTGTCTCTGCTCCCTTTCCCTTTGCAGTCACCCAGGGCCCCTTCCTGCAAACCATCTACTTCACCAAGTCTTGTGCGTCCCTTGAGCTATGATATGTATATATGGACAAACACATGTATTTTGCCCAGTTTTATACAAACAATAGAATAATAGACATATTATTTGGGGCTATGCTTAGTTCACTTAGTAATAGACCTTGGAGTTCATTCAAATAAAAACATAAATAGTTTCTTTGGTCCTTTTTTTTTTTTTTTTTTGGTCCTTTTTTATGGCTTCATATTTTTCCATTTTGTAGATTTACCAAATCTATTTTACAAGTACATATTGTTGGTATTTAACTGGTTTACAGTATTTTGCTATTAGAAAAATGATGTAGCAAATAACCTCTCACATGTATCATTTTATATACATGCAGAGGAATAAATTTCCAAAAGTGGAACTTCTCAGATAAATTATATTTTAATATTGATAGAAATCATCAAATCACTCTCTATAAAGGTTATGCCAACTGCCTTCCCACTGAGCAACTGTGAGATTGCAGCATTTCCCCGCACCCTAGGAAATGCACTGCATTCAATTTATGTTCTTTGCCAATCTAGGAGATGAACTTGACTTTTGAGTCGTTTTAATTGGATTTCTTTTATTAAAAGAATTGAAACATCCCTTTATATGTTTAAATCCATTTGTTTTTCCTTTCTTTTGAGCTATCTGGTATTTTTTTTTTTTGCCATATTTCTATTGATTTGTTGGCATTTTTCTTAGAAGTTCTATACGTATTAGGGACATTAATCTTTTATTGTACTATTCTTTTCATTATTTTCCTATATTTTAAAATTTTGCTTATATTTTTCCATTTAGAAAGTTTAATTTTTGTGCAACTATTAGTCTTTTATAACTTCTGGGTTTTGTTTCACATGTATAAGGTCTCATTGTACTAAGTATTATGAAAGAATTCTGAAACAGTTTCTTCTAGGTAGATGTATAGTTTGAATTTTTGTGTTTAAATCTTAGATCTTTTTGTAGTTTATTCTGTTGTAAGTTGTGGAGTAGAAATCCAGTTAATTTTATTTTTTCCTAGATTATTATCTTACTGATTTTAAATAGTTATGTTCTTTCTTAAATAATATATTGTTAAAAAAATAGAATGTTTTAAAGTATTTATCTTTCCCCAATAATTTGATATGGCATCTTTGTCATATACTAAATCCCTTCATTTGTTTGGATCTGTTTCTGAAATTTCTACTCTTTTATATTGATTTTTCCAACTCAAGTGCCACTAAAATAATGTATAATTTAACATAATTTTATCACATGTTTTGATATCTGAGGGGACTATGCCTTTGTTTACTCGGCTACTGTAATAAAATACCATAGACTGACGTTTTAAACAACAGGTATTTCTTGTAGTTCTAGAGGTTGGAAGTCCAAGATAGAGATGGTGGCCGACTTGATTTCTGATGAGGAACCTTCCTGGTTCAGAGACAGAAGACTTCTTGCTGTATCTCCACATGATGGGAGCGAGCTCTAGTGTCTTCCTCATCTTGTAAAGGCACTGATCCCATCAAGAGGGCTGCTTCTCAAGACCTCATATAAACCTAATCAGCCCCCAAATCTCTCACTGCACCCCCCAAGTTTCGCCTTTGGCAACCATAAGTTTTTCAACATCTGTAAATCTGTTTCTGTTTTGTAAATAAGTTCATTTGTTTAAAATTAGATTCCACATATGAGTGATATCATACGGTATTTGTCGTTCTCTGTCTGAGTTATTTCACTTAGTACGATAATCTCTAGGTCATCCACGTTGCTGCAAAAGGCATTGTTTCGTTCTTTTGTATGGCTGAGTAATATACCACATCTTCTTTATCCATTCCTCTGTTGATGGACATTTAGGTTGCTTCCATGTCCTGGCTATCGTAAATAGTGCTGCAATGAATATTGAGGTGCATGCATCTTTTCGGATTATGGTTTTCTCTGTTACATGCCCAGGAATGGGATTGCTGGATCATATGGTAGTTCTATTTTTATTTTTTTAAGGAATCTCCATACTGTTGTCCATAGTGGTTGCACCGATTTACATTCCCACCTACAGTAGGAGGGTTCCCTTTTCTCTACACCGTCTCCAGCATTTATTGTTTGTAGAATTTTTAATGATGGCCGTTCTGACCGGTGTGAGGTGATACCTCATTGTAGTTTTGATTTGCATTTCTCTGATAATTAGTGATGTTGAGCATCTTTTCATGTGTTTTTTATAATCTCTTTCTGTGCATCCCTTATTTTATGAGAGGGGAGGAATATTAATATCTTACTTCTTGAATTGGAAATGTAATTAATTAATTTATTTTTCCTCTAATTTTTGTGGATGTTTGCCTTAAGATTACATATTTTCAACTGGACATTGCTTTATCTGTGGCCCAGAGATATTGCAATGCATGGTGTTTAATGTTGTTATATTCCAGATATTTTACAAATTCAGATGGATTTTCTTTCCAGCTTAGAAGTATTTTCCCATATCAAGAGTTAAGTACTTTGTTGCGTTTTGGCTCTGTAATCAATTACTGGCCTTATCACTCAGTAATTAGAGTATTCAAGGCTGAAATATATTTCAACTCTTTGAAAAGTATGAGTGAGTCTGTGTGTGTGTGGTGTATTAGTGTCAATTTTTGTGAATGTTCTATGTTACTTGATATAAATATCTCCTCTCTTTTATACTATAGGTTTTGATATATCTGTTAGATTTATGTTTTATTTAGACCTTCCATATTTTTTATCTTTTTTGTTTGACAAAAAAGATATGAATGAAAGTCTCCATTTTCTAGTGTGCTTCTATTTCCCTTTTTAATCATCTGTATTTTACAGAATGAATACTAATGCTAAATTTGTTAGTGCTATAACTTTAATAAAGAAAATATTTACTCATATCATATGATTTATATATTATATGATTTTTGATTTTTATTTAAAGTCATGTGCTATTAACATAAAAATATTTATTTTTTATTTGAATTTTTCCTTATATAATTTCTATACTTTCAAATATGCATAATTAATTGCTTTAGTAGTGTTTAACAAATACAGACTAAAGTTGAGTTTTGCTTAGTGATCCAGTTTGAAGTTGTTTTTTTTTGCTTGTTTGATTTTAATGTTAGCTTAGCTTGTTAATACCTATAGACTTATTGCTGCAGCTGATACAAATGTTTTAATTCTGTCATAATATTATTTCATACTGTCTTTAAAAATTCGATGATTTTTTTCTCAGCTTTAACATTGTCAAGGAATGTAAAATATTCTCTCTGTTATATAACCATAATTTCTACAATTTGTTTTATTCTTATTCCTATAGTTACATATTTAATAGTCAGAGCCAGTTTTTTTCCTAATTAACTCTTTATTAGTTGAAGTTTTTCCCTAGTGGTAGGAGCAATATCTCTGAGTTCTTATGTGTAAGGTAGTTTGTCACCTTTTAATTGAATGAGAATATAACTGAGGAAAATTTCTTGGATAACATATTATTTCCTTAAATTTTTTTTTTCTTATTTCTGCACTACCTTTTAGCATTTAGAGTTGTAGCAGAGAAAACAGTTTGATGTTAGTTTTCTTTTACAAGTGATTTGTTATTTTTCCAGAATACTTGAAGGAACCTTAATTTTGTTTTCTAGTAACTTTACTAGCTTACATTTCAGCTTAGTTTGTTTCAAGGTCTTCAAGATACAATGTGTCTTCTCAATAAAAAACACTGAGATTTTTTTTTTTTTTAATTTCAAAAAGCTGTTTCATTAACCCCTTCCTGCTTCAGAGGCTATCCTTGTGCATACCTTGTCTTCTAAAATTTCTGTTTTCTCTCAAATCCTGTAGCCACTAGATACAGTAGCAACAAGCCACATATGGCTATTTATTTATTTATTTTGAATTTTATTTTATTTTTTTTATACAGCAGGTTCTTATTAGTTATCTATTATATACATATTCATTTATATATGTCAATCCCAATCTCCCAGTTCATTCCACCACCAGATCCTCCCCCCCCTCACCCCGCTTTACCTCTTTGGTGTCCATATGCTTGTTCTCTACATCTGCGTCTCTATTTCTGCCTTGCAAACCGGTTCATCTGTAACATTTTTCTAGATTCCACATATATGTGTTAATATACAATATTTGTTTTTCTCTTTCTGACTTACTTCACTCTGTATGACAGTCTCTAGGTCCATCCATGCCTCTACAAATGACCCAATTTCATTCCTTTTTATGGCCGAGCAATATTCCATTGTATATATGTACCACATCTTCTTTATCCATTCGTCTGTCAGTGGGCATTTAGGTTGCTTCCCTGTCCTGGCTATTGTAAATAGTGCTGCAATGAACACTGGGGTGCATGTGTCTTTTTGAATTATGGTTTTCTCTGGGTATATGCCCAGCAGTGGGATTGCTGGGTCATGTGGTAATTCTATTTTTAGTTTTTTTAAGGAACCTAAGGAACTTCCATATTGTTCTCCATAGTGGCTCTATCAGTTTACATTCCCACCAACAGTGCAAGAGGGTTCCCTACATATGGCTATTTAAATTTAATTGTATATTAACTAAAATTAAAAATTCAGTTCTTCTATTTAACTATCCATTTTTCAAGTGATCAATAGTTTTATGTGTCTGGAGGATGCTGTGTTGGACAATGTAGCCAAGGATATTCCCACCATAATAGAATGTTCTATTGGATAGTATTGATATTCCTCTAAAAGTTTTTCTACTTTTACATTTTATTTTTTTCACTTTATCATGTCTGTGCTCTATTCCTATTATTATATTATCACAGAGTAAATTATATATTTGAAGACTTGAAATTTAAACAAGTAATTTTGTGTGTGTGTGAATGAGGATGAAAAGTTCAAAGCGGTTGTAGAAAAAATAACTGTTAAGTGTGTATTGGAGGGAAAAGTATGTCAGCTGTCACATCTTGCTTTTCCATTAGGATTTTTGTCTTTTCTGAAACAACATGCCCAAGATTGTCTCAAAGGAAAACATTAAGTGATTTATGTTTGTCTCGGCAGCCCTCAGCTCTTCTTGTGTGTGTTTTTCTTTATATTACACATGGTTCTTTTGCTTTCCTATACCTTTCATTTCTCTCTTATTTCCTCTTCATATCAAGTTAAGAGCTTATATCAGTCATCTACATGTTAGTGCGAGCGAGCATGAAACACTTTTATTCTAAATTTCTTCTACGCATGGTGTGACGTTTATTTTTAGTGTCAACTTGACTGGATCGCGGCGTGCTCAGATACCTGTTTAAGCATTATTTCTGAGTGTGTCAGTGAGGATGTTTCCAGAAGAGATGAGCATCTGAATTGGTGAACTGGGTAAAGTTGTCCCTCTCCCCAGTGCAGGTAGATGTCATCCAATCCCTTGAGACTCTAAATAGAACAAAAAGGGCTGAGGAAGTTTGAGTTCTTTCTCTGCCTGACTGCTCAGCTGAGAAACACGTTCTCCTCCCTTGTAGTCCTGTGTCTCAGGCCTTCAGACGTGAACTTAAATCTACACCATCAACCCTCCTGCTGTCAGGCCCCTGAACTACGGCAGCGGCTTCCTTGGGTATCCAGTTGCAGGGGGCAGATCATGGACCTTCTTAGCCCCCATAACTGCATGAGTCAATACCTTATTTTATTGGCATCCTCTGTATCTATATCTATAACCATATCTATATATATACCCTAATGGTTCTGTTTCTCTGGATAACCCTGACTAATACACATGGGAAAATGAAATGACTTTAATCATTAAGTAAATGAGAAAGTGGGAAATAGGGTGATTATTACTCCTAAGGCCAATACACCTGTTCAGTATTTATGCAACCTCAAACACCTTAAAACTTCAAAAATAAAACAGAACACTTAGGGGGGATTTGTAGTAATACCATATAATTTGGGTTTTTGCTGAAAAATTGAGAAAAAAGATAATCCATCAAAGTAAGCTTTATTTGCTTAAACCTGTTGCCTATACATGTGGTCCAAGCACTCTGTAGAGGTGAAACAATGAATAAAGTTGCTTCTGTGCTTGAAGAACTCATTGTCCTTTAGCAGAAGCTAACAGCTAACATGGGAATTTATTCCTTATGGCTCTTCTTACAATTTTTGATGAGGCTGCAGATAAAGAGCGTGTAACCATCCATTTGTGACCATGAAGCGTGATCTTTGGAAGTTTAGAAACTATATGCAGCCATCTTTTTATTTGCCTTTCACTTTTGGCACAGATGTTCTGAAATCCTTCCTACCTTGTTACAACAGATCTCAAATACTCATGAAATTGTGACATGTTGTCCCTAGTATATGATATAGTCTATACAGCAAAACAAATTATTCAAATAAACCTCTCACTTCCTGGAAAATTTGGGGCTGAATTTCAAGGAGTTACCAAGATTTCCTGGAGAGAGCATGTTGATTTGTGTTTCTGGGAAATAATCAGAGCATTTAAATCAACCTCAAGGAGAAATAATAATCTCAGTGCAGATTTTTATAACCCAAACTCTTCTCCAGCATAGCAAGGAAAAGGACAAGGGTCAGCATATGGAGGTGAGTTAGGTGTTTCTCCTTGAGTGACTAAATGTCATATTTGTTGTATAATGATAATGGCTCCCATTTATAGAAAACCAAATACAAATGGTTGTAGCTCATCTTATATATATATATATTTCTAACTATCCTGTAATATGATTTCCTAACTTTATTTAATAGATGAAGAAACTAAGGCTCAGGGAAGTTAAATGACTCACCTGAGGTCACACAATTTGTAACTAAACTGCATCTCTTTGTTTCCAACCCATATCCTTGTATTCACGCTCTGGAGCCCTCAGATGTTACAGTGGATGCTGTCAGGCCCTATTCTTTTCCATATTGTCTCTTCAAAAAGAGTAGACACTAAGATAGCAAAGATGTCTCCATTGTCCCTTCCATTGCCTTCTCCGTGGTCAGACATTTAGTGGGAGGGGAGTTGACATTAAGCCAGAAGGCCCAGCCTCCAGAGCCTGAACTTGCACATGTGACTTAACTTTACAGAGAATCGGTCCCCCTGTCTGTGAAGTGAGGGCATGGCACTTCTTGAGCTCACACATTCCTTAGAGCTCTGATTGGTCTCTAAGTCATTAGTACTGTTCCTTCATCCCACAGGCCATGCTCTGGGAAAGGGGGTCATCTGTACAAAGGGCCCATCACTAGAGTGTCCCCAGGCATCAAAGGTGCTTTCTCATGACCCAGAGAGTGGCCACTAACAGGCCAGTGAGAGATGTTTGGGTTCAAGTATTTATTTTGATGCTCCTCCGCTCATGCTGTAAGATCCCCAGGTAGACTCCTGGTCTACATTCTGTGATGTCTACATTACAATTATTTGTTTGTGTTTTGCCCCTTGGTAGGGTTATTTGGGTGCTGTCTTTCTTAGTAAATTTAAAATATAACTTTGTTTCCCTGGAATATATGGTACCCAGAGAAATTCAATAACCTGTAGCCCGATTAAATAGATTCACCCTTGTCAACATTCCCAGTACTGTTAGAATTTGGGATTTCAGATTTTATGAGCATATTACTGACCCTCAAAGAGTTTATAGAATAGTGGCAGAAGCAAATATTTATTTAATTTATCATAATACAATGTAGTAAAAAAATTACCAGCAATATATACCATAAGCATAAAGGAAGTCTTCCATGGTGCGTCACTATATGAAGGGTTGTTTCTGAGCTCCAGTTTTCACATCCACATTCAGCGCATCTTTTTTTTTTTTTTTTAACCAGTTTCTCTGTGTCCCATTTTTTGTTATCTGTAAATGCCTATCACTGAGGGCATCAAGCCTTTTTTCACTGGTCTCTTCTTATGAAGAATGACTGTGACGGTTAATTTTATGTGTCAGCTTGACTGGGCAATGGGGTGCCCAGATATTTGGTTAAATATTATTTTGGGTGTGTCTGTGAAGTTGTTTCTCAATAAGATTAACATTTGAATTTGTAGACTAAGCAAAACATTGCCCTCTCCATTGTGTGGTGGGCCTCTTCCAATTTGCTGGAGGCTACTGAATAGAACAGAAGATGAGGTCAGGGAGAATTTCCTCCCTCTGCCTGTTTTCCAGCTGGGACATAGGTTCTCCTGCACTTGGACTGGAATTTTCACCATTGCCTGTCTTGGGTCCCCAGTTTGCAGACAGCAAATCTGTTGGATTTGGACTTCTCAGCCTCCATAGGCATGTGAGCCAACTCTATATTATACATATATATCTCCTACTGGTTCTTTCTCTGTGGACAACCCAGGGTAATGCAATGATATTTAGTTTGGGCTCCAGGGCCTCCCCAACTCACAAGTTTAAGCCAGGTCTTGGGAGCCCCACCCACTCACTTGAGAGAGAAGGGAAATCTGAAAATAGAGCTTAAAAGCACTGACTTAGACCCATCTCCTGGCACCTCCAGTTACTAGCTCCGTGACACTGAGCAAGACAATTATCTGTGCTTCAGTTTCTTCCCCTGAAAAATAGAGATACTGACAATGCTTACCTCTTAGAATGTATTAAATGCATTATATGTGTAAAGTGCTCAGAAAGATGGCTGGCACATGGTGACTACTAGGTATTAACAGATACTATTAGGAAAAGAAGTCCAGAAAAAAAGTCTGGACCTTGAGGAAAGCCAACACTCAAAGGAGAGATTTGACAGAGGACCCAAAAATAGGAGCCCAAAAAGAGAAGAAATAGTTAAAACTAGAAAGCAAAAAAGAGTAAAGAAAAAAGTCATAGTAACTAAGGGAATGAAGAAATTCAAGAAGAAAGAATGTTGTAATGGTAACAAATACTGCAAAGAGATACTCTAAGGGGAAGACTGGAAAAAGCCCAGTGGATGGAGGAACACAGAAGACGCTGATGCTGTGGTGAGAAGATTCCAGAGGTATACTGGGGCATTCATTTGTGGAGGGCCTGGAGAGGGAGGTTAGTTGGAAGTTAAAGGGGATCCGATAGTCAAGATAGGGCTTCTGATGATTATAGGCTAAGGAGGTGAGGCATGTGGTGTAGCAGAGTGTGAAGAGAGGGTGATTGTTTACTCTTTGTCTGCTCATGAGCAGCAGTTATGATGAGCAATATCATACATGAACATATATTTGGACTAAAAATATGCAGGCGTGAGTTCTAAATCCATGTGTTCCTAAGAGTAAGGTCCAGTGCCTATCAGTTAATTTATTCATATCATTATTTTAAAAAATATTTTTGAGTGCTCCCTCTGTGCCAGGCACTCTTCCTGGCACTAGAGGTGTATCGGTAAGCAAAGGGCAAAGCAAAACCAAATCAAACAAATATCCCTGTCTATACGAGGGATTGGCTATACCAAACTGAACACAGTTCCCAAACCAGTAGAGTGATCAGGTATGTCCGAGGAAGTTTAAAATTTAGGATGTTAAGTGCTTTAATATTTGCAAGTACCAGGTGTGTCATCAGACTTTTTCTTATCTGAAAATAAAAGGTACATTTACTTGCCCTCTTAACTTCCAAGGTTGTTGTTGACAATCATATGGAAAGGAATTTCTTTGTAAATGATAAAAGACTAAGTAAGGGTATTAGGGTTTTGGTTTATGATGACGACAATACTGAGAAATACAGCAGATCATATCCCAGCACCCATTGCTTATTGCATAGTGCGGTCTGGTGGAAAAAGGAACAGTTCAGACATTGGAACTACATTTGCAGTCCAAGCTCTGCCCATTTTCTGTGTGAACTTGGTTTAATGGATATTTGCTGTGCTTGCTGTCCAGCATTGGGTCCTCTTCCTTATGTTCAGGGGATTCCTTTTGGCATGGGTCTCATAGAGATTCAGAGTCACCTCTTATTAAAGAAGTATTTCACAGGTCTCTCCCTGTCTAGCTTGCCCTGAGCCCCTGACACAAGTTGTCACTGGGCTCCCATGGTCACAAGCGTCCACATCAGCCATAACCGCAGGTGCGTTCCAAGCAAGATAAGCAGCAATGATGTTCAGGTGGTGATTGCCTTAAGACCCCTGTCCTGACACATGTGCACCAGAGGTGCAAACTGCGGGGCAGTGTTGGGCACCCCGGCCTCTGCACATCTGGTCAAGGATGCGGTGTCGGGTATGCTTCTCAACTGCACAGCCCTCAGACTGCTGCTTTCAGCCACCTGCCAATCCTGTGACCTACTGATATTCTTTTAATAAACTTGTTTTCTGCTTAAATAAGCCTCAGTCAACTTCTACTGATGGGAAATTAAAAGCCCTCCTGAATGATACCCAGAATGATATCCTTGGATTCATCCTCATCCTTTGAGCCGCATCTTGTAAAGTGGGGACCATAGTAAACATCTTTGTTGTAGGGATCAGAAATCGTTATATGGAAGGGCCTCAATATCCCTAAGCTTCTTTGTTAATGGAAGAGAGGGGTTTTGGTTTAGTTTACTTTTTGTTTGTTGGTTGGAATTTTGTAGGTTTTTTTTTTTTTTTTTCTATTTGTTTGTTTTCAGAATTCTTGCTTTTCCTTTGTCCTGTCACAATGTGCAGTCAGGCTCTGAATCACGGCTGATACAGTGCATTTGACTTCATCAGGATCATGTAAAAAGAGGCCTTTTCTCAGCAGCTGCATCGAGTCCTTGAAGTTTCCCAAGAGAAATTCTCCATTTGGCTGCTCATCCAAATCTTGCCTCCATAAGCTAAGCTGGGAAGGAAATTAGAAACCTTTGTTGTGAGATTCCCTGGGGCACATAGAGGACAGAGGCACTAAGGTGTGTGTAGGAAAGATAAGAGAGAAAGAGGACAGGAGTCCAGGTACCATTTCCTAAGCACTTACTATATTCCAGGCACTGTGGCAGGGGCTTCTTGTACATGATTTTATATATCGTTCCCTTAGATGACAAGATCCATCTGAGAAGGGCCTTGACTATTTTGCCCACTGTCTCAATCCTTCCCACTACCCTGGAGCTTATCGGAAAATCAGCACTCAAGTATTTGAATGAGTGAATCATTGAAAAAAATAAATAGGCAGTATTTTGTACTACGGATTCCAACCCCCAAACTGCAGAGAATTGAAAGACAATGTAATTCTTTGATGATCACAAGCTAGAAAGTGCAGGGCAAGATCAGAAAGGAGGCTTGCCTGGCTGGAAGATTCTGTATTTTTACGCTACCCTATAACATCCATCCAAAGGGCTATGAGTGGAAGAGCTCAATGTGAAAGGCAAGGACAGAATGAAGAAGTATCGCCTTCTTTAGTCTCAAAATAAATGCGCAGCTTGAAGGAAACGCTTGCAGACACAGCCCCCCACCAGCCCCCATGTGCCACGTGGAGGCGAGAGAAAGGAAGGAAGCACCAGGGCTCCGCTCCCTCCCTGATACGCTTCTTGCCCGTCCTGGCCCAGCGCCAACTCATTTGACTTTTATTTCTCTCCTATGCCTTGTTGAGAGGCCATTTCATGCATTTATGCTTCTCTGCCTGAAAAATTTCTCCCAGGGTTTGTGGTGTAAGCTTATTTTTCTCCCTTCCCAACAATTCCTGCTTTATTCTTTTATCTCATCTGCACAGAGGCAAGATTATTGAATAGATATTCACGGCACTTAACAATTTGTGTAATTCAATTGGGTCCCCTCTTGAACTGCTTTAATACTGTTTTCTTTTACTGTAACTTAGTGTACACACTCTGGGCAGATGTACTTCTGGCCTTGGTCTTGGAAGGGGTCCTATGGTTACCATCGTTTAGCAGAATTAGCCCCAAACCCCCAAAGCCTGCAGAGTCAGTGTATCTCAGACCTAGTGACTGTGAGAACTACTTAAAGGACATGTCAGTGAAGGGAGCAGAATCTGCAAAGGTACAACACTGTGAAAAATGCACTGTCATTCAGAAAATGTTAGGAATTCAATCTGGCTGTTGTATATAAAAGGTGAAAGAGTAAAGGAGAATATTAGTTAATGGGGTTGAGAACTAAGGAAACCCATGATTCTGGGGAGTTAGCTTGAAGTTACATTGTGGGTTAAATACAAAATCAAAGATGCTTTTAGGTAAATTTTTTTTCTTTTTTTTCCAAAAAGCGTAAGGAAGGATGAAGACATACTGTAAGGTAAGAGATCTAAACAGAATGCAGTGGCAAAAATCTCTTCAAACCAATCAGATGCAAGAAAAATCATGGCCTAGTTATGAAATTAGGGTTAGGCTTAGGTTTAGGGTTAGGATTAGGGTTAGGGAACCATTGTTTTTATTGTTGTTGTTATTATGATCATTAGTTCCTACCACCCTTTACTTCCAATCACAGCTCATTAACTAGATCTAGACTTGCGGACTAAGTACCTTATGGGTATGGGGGGTGAGGGAGCACCCAGATGCTTGGTAAATGATAAAGAACCCCCCCCCCCACAGTAGGCAACTTTACCTGCATTCTAACAGATAGAAAACAGTTTCAGAAAGGTGCATAATGCATTTTTTCATGAAAGATATTTAGATAATTCTGAAAGATAGTAATCATATGATTTGATATGAGATTATTTCACAAAATGTTTTCATCGCTAAGTTCGTGCCTATTGAAAGATGTTTTATGCACAGAAAGATCAGTAGGTTATATAGTATACTATAGTATATATAGTCTACTAGTATATAGTCTACTTCTGCTAAAAAAAGGAGTTGGTCCAAATCAACACTAACATTTCATCTAGCCATTCATTCCTAATATCTTATAATTCCAAGGTAGTCCATATGAATATCACACTCATTTGTCTAATTTATAGACACCTTTAGCCATAATGATTTGGGACTAATAAGTAACTGGTAAAATTATAGAAATCACATGCTCTACTTATGCATTTTCCATATTGTCATTAATAAATATAGGTTCAAAATGCATGGAATTAAGAATTATGGTGTTTTCAATACCCAAAAAGTTAGTTCATGTAGGAATGGCATACAGATAACAATATTATTTTCTTAAGGCATCGTGGTGTAGTGGAATTAGCAGGGGATTTGGAGTTTTAGAGTTCTGCATTTAAATCCTAGTTTTCCACTATAATATTGGGAAATTTAATTGATCTCTCTGAAATTCAGTTCATCATTCACTTACAAATTGAAGTAATAATATCTACCTTATTCTTTAGAGTGGGGATTACATACCATGACCTCATAAAGAGCTGATCAGGACATAACTGGTCCATCATGATAGGCACTTCCCACAGGCTCCCATGGATAATGCTCGCAATATCCCTGTGTATATAATCTTCCATTCCCACTTGAGGAAACAGAGACTCCAGGAGTTTGAGGTATTGCTGAAGGTCACATCTGGAAGAGTTGAGGTCTGAATCCATGTCCATATGTTCTTAAGTCTGTGTTCTTCCTGCTGTTCAATATGACTCCCAGTATGGGTCGGTTGTAGGAGGCTTTTGTCTCTTTCACCATACTTCAGGGTTCACATATGGGAAGCTAATCAGCCTAGTAAGAGTGAATCATTTCAATATATTTTTGAAAATTGATAACACTCTAAGAATAATATAAAGACCCATTGTTTTTCCATTTTGAAATACTATTCAACACTTGAAACACTATTCAACACTTGAAACAAATATTAGCTGTCTAGAGTTAGGCTTTCAGAGCCCTAAGATCATGTGTTTCACTTTATGAAAGCTTTTGCATCTTCACCATAATTAATCAACGCTGAGAGACCTTCCAATGTTCTACCAGAGTTGCAAAAGCTCCATGAGGCAAGCTGGAAAATAAAAGTAGGTGCGGCCTTTGTGACCAGTCTCACACCATTATCTTGCACCCTTTTGGGAAATGTTGTCAGTTGGCTGAAGGAAAGCAATGCCCCCTTTCCTGAGAATCTCCCAGACATATGGCACAATGTGGCAACATGGGTAGACAGAGCAGTTAGCAGTTGCTGCTGTACCGCTGGCTTATTTCCACTTTACGGCTTCGTATGAAGCTAAAATATCATGCTGGGGACATATGCTTGCCGGCTCTGCACTTGCTGCCTGCAGCTCCAAACTCCTGTATTCTAATGGTAATTCCACAATCTGTTCTTTGACAGCTCAGGGCCAGATGATATGCCCGCTCCTGACAGGGGCATCCTTTCATGAAGCACTGGCTTCCAGGCACCTGAGTATGGGAGCAATCACAGTCGATGCTCCACAAAACTGAGTTAGACAGAGGCTTCAGAGAGTGAAACAGCCGACTGCTACTCAAAACGAAGTCCGTCGTATACCCAGCAGGGCTGTGTTTGAAAGCCTTTCCAGGAGGGGGAAGCTTTCTAAATTCAACACTGAAGGTTTTTGGAGTGATTTTCTCTTCCCTGTTGATAGACCTGGAGGAAATCTCCCTAGGAAGCCTGTGTCTGTGGAAGGTTCATGTTGTTCTTGCTCTGCTTGTCGGGTGGCCCTCAGCCCAACACTTGGTGAAGAAAGAAGCGGACGGGGCAGCCCTGCAATAAGAAGCTTGAATGCCCCACGCCCTGTGGGCATACTCTTTGTTCCCAGTTCCTGAATATTCTGTTCCCTGTTACTAGCTATTCAACTGTATCATAGAAAAAATACTTTTGTCTTTCTCTCTCTATATATATATCATGTACGTATTTTAAATATATATGCATATTTAAATGTGCACACCTATACACAAATGTATATTTTCTCCAATAACGTTTAGCATCAAGATACACACACATATCTTAATTTTTGTTTTTAAAAATATGCAAAGTAGATATGATCATCACCATTTTGCAAAGAAGGAAACTGAGCTCAGAGAAGACAATATGGCCAATAATTCAAGTCAGTAGAGTCTGAACAGCCTCCTACTATAAATTCCTTGAAATCTCAGATGGAAGGAACATTCCTTAAAAGGCACTCTTAGCTTGGAAGAAAGACAAATGTCCATGTGTCAGACACGCATGAGGTGCAGAAGACCAAAACCCTAAGGGGACAGAATGATCGTCGGGCAAGGTAAGGCTGTGGAGTGCGTAGCCTAAGGGTGTGGCTGTGAGTCAGCTGGTTGAACTCCTTGGCCTCTGTGACGTAGAGACGTGCAAAACTCCAGAACTTCCGAATGACTTTATTCCCAGGGAAGAGATGGACTAGGAAAAAAAATCCACTCATGAGTACAGTGCGATGGCAAGAAAGTTTGCCATATCCCAGGCACTGGGGAAAAATGAAACAAAAAGCAAAACCAATTTCCTGAGAAATCGAAACTCCAGCTTTCAAAGCACTGAGCTTTGGGCTAGAGTTCATAGTGTGCAGGTAGTCAGGGAATCGTGAAGCTGATAAATTAACTTAAAAGTTGGTCCCAAGCTGCTTTTACCCTGGGGTGACCGGCGGAAGTAAGTGTAAACTGTTCTGAGGAGTCTCTGGCCCACTACCCAGGCTGCAAAAGACTTTGAGAGGAAGAAACACGCTTGGATGGGATGGACATGAGGTCTGTGCCTGCACCTGCACCAGCAGGCCTCCATGAGCTGGAATTTGTCCCAATAAGTCCTGACTCAGGGTAACACCTCTTGGTTCAAGGAGTACAACAGAAACACAATGTATTTGCTCCCTAGCCTGAACTGCCTCTTCAAGAATTTCTAGCTTAGATATCACTGGAAGAAGGTGCTGGTTTTCCCTTTCACTCCAAAATAGCTCAGCAAGCTGTCCTCGCACTAGAATTTGGGTCACTCTAGGACCAGTTTTGCTGTTCTGCTCCATTCAAGATCAAACTGATTTTGGGATCACGAGCTGGAAGAGCCCCTGGCGGGAAGCTCATCTGGTGGTCTCCCAACCTAACCTCTTCACCCCTCCTCCCAAACCTTCCTTAGTGTTTCCTTTGCTTCCATGAGACAAGCACCAAGGTCTCTTCCGTAGGCCCATTGCTGTGCTTTAAATTAAATTGAGACTAGCCGATTAAGTGAGGCCCCAGATTTGCAGGCTATAGCCATCTGAACTGGAGGGCTTATCCTGCCTTCAGGGTCCTGACCTCTTTTGATAATTCCCTCTCACAGAGGCCACTAGAGACAAAGACTCTGCCATCATGTGACTCCATATGAGCCACATTTCCCTTCTGGAAGGACAGGCACACCTAGTGATTCTTCCCCTTGCCTGGCCTTGATACTGGAATGAGTTGAAGCATGAACCACAAGGAAGGTCTACATTTGCAGAGGAGCCCTGGGTACAGTGATTCTTCAGTCTTGGCTTTAAGTGTCTGTGGTAGAAAAGCACAAATTCATGCTTCTCCAAGGAGAGTGTCTGGGAAGGAGCAGAATGTTACTGTGAATTAGCTTCTATTTGCTGAGATTAGCAAAATATTGTAATACAGGAGACTTTGGACAAGAATCAGCTATTTAGAGAAGAAGCAGAAACAACTAAACAGTCAAAATATGGAGCTTTGAAGGATTAGGAAAGACAAGAATTTCTGGACTCTACAAAGGAAGGGCAACAATTCAAAATGGTCTTGCATAACAAAAGTAAAAACAAATTTCCAAAACTTAAAAATCTTAGTTCAGCAGAGAGACTCAATAAATAAGCAGAGGTTAGGTTAAGAAAATTGCCTTCCTGTCCAAGATGATTTTTCCAAGAGTCTCAAGGCAGCTGTCATCAGTGTGGAAGAAAGGGACTCAGGGAAAAAGAGGAAAAGCTAAAGCAGGTTAGGGAATCCTATCTAGTCATGAGCTGTGAGTCTGAATATTGACACATGGGATTAGCTAGAACCAGGTAGACCAGAAGTCCACCTATTTCTGAGAAAACTGTGTTTCCAAAGAAACCATTATCCTAGCTTAAAGATCATTCATTGACTGTAAGATCACTCTTTCACCCTCCCAAATGCCACCAGCATGAAGATGCCTGTGAAGGCTGTGCAGACTTAAGAAGGCCATATGTCTCTCTGCTCACCTTGGATATGGTCATGGAAGATAACCTCCTAGAAGGTGCATATATGAGCACAGAGAAAAATGGAGTAGGAACTCACTACAAGAAAGTAGATTGAGGACCTACTGAGAAATTTCCCCTACTGCTAGAATAAGGGCTTCTTCACAATGCCTCTCCAGGAAGGTGATGAATTTCTAGAGACCATGGCTGCTATGTTTCCCATTTTTCCACTTTATAAATGGGGAGGGGTAACTGTGGTTGTCCTGCAGCAGCTCCACCGTCAATAGTGGTTAGGGGTCGGCGAGTGATGAGGGAGGTAGGTAAATTTTCCTTTTGTTTACAGGTCACCAGATCATGCTGTTAAGTAGAAATGCACAGACACACTCCAAAATTTACCACCCCCATATTAGTTTGCTAGGACTGCCATAATAAAATACATAGACTGGGTGGATTTTTATTTTTCTCATAGTTTTGGAGACTGGAAATCCAAGATCAAGGTATTGACAGGTTTGTTTTCTCCTGAAGCCTCTCTCCTTCGTTTCAACTCTCAGAACCCCAGTCCAAAGGGAAAAAAGTAATTTACAAGGTTAAGAAGTTAGACAGGTATGAGAATTCTCAAAGGCAATATAGAAAGGTAATAATGGAGCATAATTTTGAGAAACTTAAAACATAAAATGCCAACCAAGCTGTACTTGAAGTATCAAGGTTATAGGTAAAGAGTTCTGAAAAAACAACAACTCAAGGAAATTTTAAACACATGAGCTTTCTTAAGAATCTACTGAAGGAAGAGCTTCATTAAACCAAGCAACAATTTGGAAAAATCATTAAAATGATTCATGATGACAACACACACAGATAATTTTAGAGCTAATAGTAACCTTATGAAGCCATGGCTAGAAGAATAACATGTAAAAGTTGTATATCTCAGCAAAGTAGAAATGATGCAACTAAAAAGATCGGAGGAGATGGGGGAGAGAAAAGCAAATGTAGAATAGCCCTGATGGTGAATACTTGACAAGTCAAAGGACAGCATTTAATATAGACCAAGTGAGAAAATTGTTATATAAGAACAAAGGTGATTAAAGGTACTTTCAAACTTATGAGTGCAAAGATAACTACTAAGACAGAAATACAAAAATATTTTTTAAGTACCAAAGGAAACACACAAAATAGAGAAGAAATACAATAAATATACCATAGTATACACAGTTTTTATAAAATAATGTGACAAAGTGGAGAGCAAACATACCAGTCATGTTAATAAAAGTGAATAAACTTAACTCACCTAACAGAAGAAACATATTTAAACATTAAATCAAAAAATTTTGAAAATGTTTCAATGTCCAATTTAATCATAATAATTTTATTATTTTAAAGTTTTGCAATAAATACCATTCACTTCTTGGAAGCCTAAAAAAACAAAAACACAAAGCAACACTCTACTGCATAGTTGCATATTTGCAAAAGACACATAAAATGTAGTGATTTTAAAGGCTTATAATAAAATTTTGGACAAAAATATACCAAAATGAGGCAAGAAGAAAGTGGAGATTGAAATACTGAACACAGGAAAAAGTTAAATTCGTGGTGAAGGTGCATGATGTATTCAACCTAGTTTCTAACAATTTTAGAGAAAAAGAAACGAGTGATGCAAACCATCAATCAAAATATTAAAAATTCATGAATCTGCATCTTATTACAAATTTTATTTGTTTGATATTATTTTAAAATTAAACCTGAAAGTAGTGTTTTTTTTCTATACATTTTGTTATATTGGCAAAGGGATATTTTAGAATTTGTGCATCATGATGAAAATTAGGGATTTGGCAAATCTAAAAACCTATATCTCGGATTTATTCTTCGAATTTGACTAAACAGTTAAGAAAATCCCTAACCCAGAATTCTTGCCATTCTTTCAAGAATTGGCTTAACCTCATTGTATTAGTTTCCCGTTGGTGCTGTAACCATTTACCATAACCTAGTGGCATAAACCATAAAAATGTATTACCTTACAGTTCTAGAGGTCAGAACTCCAAAATGGGCTTCACTGGGCTAAAATCAGTGTGTCAGCAGCACCAGGTTCTTTCTGGAGGCTCCAGGGGAGAATGTGTGTTCTTGTGTCTCTGATTTCAGAGACTACAGACCTCCTTGGTTCCTGGCCCCTTCTCCCTTTCAAGGTCACCATCAGTAGGTTGTGTCCTTCTCACATTGCACCTCTCTGACCTTGCCCTGGCCTTCACATCTCTTTCTTTGACCTTGACCCTTCCACTTCTAAGGACACTTCTCAGTATGTTGGGCCCACCTGCGTAATCCAAGACAATCTAGTTTTAGGTCAGCTAATGATCAATCTTAATTCCCTTTCTCAGGTTCCAGTTATTAGGATGTTGACATATTGGGGGACATGATTGTGTTTTCCACACTCACCTATGAAGCTTTCCCAGAAAGTCACCCAGAAAGATTTAAGTGCTTCTTCTTTTGTTTTACTATGACATCTTTTATATCTCCCCAATGAGGTTATTTTCACATTTTGTTGGACTGTCTCCCTGGTAACTTAAGAGCCCTGAAAGGAGAGGAAACTTGTTTTTTCATCAGATACCCTGAGTGCCCTGCACAGCTAATTATATAATACTGTTTATACTATTATTAATGCATAAGTTATTATCCACATGTCAATTTATTTATTCATTTGTTTGCTTGTTTATTTTTGGCTGCACCACGTGGCTTGTGGGATCTTAGCTCCCTGACCAGGAATTGAACCCATGCCCCCTACAGTGGAAGCGTGTAGTCCTAACCACTGGACCGCCAGGGAATTCCCCTCTGTATGTCAATTTATAACCATGTTCTTGCTTTAAAAGAACCACTTTTCAAAAGAAAATATTCTCATCAATTGTAAAACCTGTAAATAATTGTAAAATTATTTTTCGTATTTATATGTTTTCAGCATATTTTGCCTGAATCTCTCAGAATTAACTTGTAATTTAATGACTATAGAAGGTCATTTTAGGATCTAGTCCTTGTCGGTGTGTTCAGCCTTAATTTACTAACTTCCTACATGTTGTTCTATATTTTACCATAAAGAGCTACTTAACAATAAGGTTATATTTGGGAGTTTTCTATATGCTAGAATTACATGCTTTGTCTAACATCATTGCCTAGAAATCTCCAAACTTCTGCTCTTTCACGCCTCCCTTTGTTGGCAATGCTGTTTTCTAGTTGGACTGGATCTTGTTTCCTCATTGTACTTCAGTTACTTCTTTCTGTATATGTGTGTCCTGCTGTTCAATTAAACATTTTTGAGGGCAGAGACCCTTTCTAATTTTGTATCCTTGTGGAGTACAGCAGTACTTATCACATCGTATTATCTAATAAATATTCATTTAATGAGAAGAGAAAAGAGGCCATGTTCCACGGAAGTATAAACTGAGTAGGGATTAGAATGTGAATGTTTCAAAGAGTAGCTCGACTGTCAAGGTTGTGAGGAGTCAAAGGGCCTGATCCCTGGGTCTTGAAGAAATCATACTGGGCAACCTGATTAGTGTCACTGAGCCTAAATGTCCTCCTCTGTAAAGTAGATACAAGATTATGATTTCTCCTTATATAATGTTTCAGCTCTGTGTCAGCATTTATTCTAAGAGCTAGAGATACAGCAGTAAACAAAACACAAATAAATACAATTAGTGCCTGTCCTGATAGAGCTCACATATTAGTGGGGGGAAAACAAGGGAGAATATATACGTGTGTGTGTGTGTATGTGTCTGCCAAATAGTAATGAAGGCTGTGAAGAAAAACCATGCAGAGCAAAGGAACAAGGAGTAATCCCAGGGCAGGGGCAGTGGGTGCAGGACGGAGATATTCATTAGACTGGCTGTGAAAGGTCTTCCAGGTGTGAATCCTGGGACAACGTTGGAGCAGAGACCTGAACAGCGTGAATGCATGAGCCTGAGCGATACACCGTGAAACAGCATTTCAAGCAGAAGATAGAGCAAGTGAAAAGATGAGAGAATGCAAGTAAATTCGTAGAGTGCCTGGAGAATAAGCAATATAAGCAGGCACTGAATGATATATTTTTCTTTTTTGTATGAAAAATGTTGTTTTAATAGAATTAAATGTACAAAGTGTCTGGAATATAATTAGTCAATCACATATCACTGCTTCTCCTTTATTTAGAAGGTACGCTCAAAGAATATTTGTGGGGGACCTACCATCAGACAGATTATTTCTTTTATTGTGTGCTTTGGTCATGGAGAGCCTCTGGGAGTGGATGGGAGGAAACATGTGGTGATGATGGTGCAGTTAAGATTCTGGATTCATAATGTGTTTCTTACCTCTTTAACTTTGCATCCATAATACATTTCTAGGGACTATCTTCAAAATAGCTAACATGGCATTTTAAAGAAATGTAGTAACTCAGTTCTGTAACTACTGGAAACAAAGACACTTTCAATGTGCAGATAATTTGTATGGCTAAAGCCCATTGCTTAAGTATTTCAGTGTGTCCAGGAGATATAAATATCGCTAGGCAGCACTCAGTGAGTTCTGGGAAATAAGAGCCTGATATATGGGGCAGCTGCTACTAATAAGCCATGTCCCCGCCTCCCCTTCTGCCTGTGGCCTCAGGAGAAAGGGGAGATGAGATTGTGGCCTTCCTTCCCTCAGGGAGATGGCCCCTCAGCTGTTAGCTTGCTGAACAACAGCAGAGGGAGGGTAGACCAGCTGGCCGGGGACAGACCTTCTTTCACTGTGACCCCCTCTTGGGAGATGGGCTCAAATAGAAATGCAGAAGAGCGAGTCAGACCTTCCTAGAAGCAGTGAACTGTGCACGGGCCTGAGAAAGGCGGGCTGTGTGTTCCAGCAAGACAAGCACAGGCTGGGGCGAAGCAACTTGAACTCTGGCATTGGTTACCGGACTTGAGTAGTCACTTTCCAATTTTTCTCTGTTTTTTCCTATCAATAAACTAGAAGTCGTTGGACAATCTCCTTATAATCCCCTCCAGCTTTGAAAAATGTCTTCTGTTTTAAAAATAGACTGAGATAATGGTCATGATAGTGTCAGAAAAGAGAAGCAGCGTATAAACACATGGAAGTTTTCACTCTGTTCTCTCTGTGGCCCCATGTTCATAAGCACTTTCTTTATGGACAAGCTGTCCTTCCTGGAGAGATCATTGACGATCCTAACGAAGTTATTACCACACAAGGGGACAAACATTTTTTTTCAACTGTCATTCACTCACACTTTCTCTCTCTTTTGCTTTCTTGCTTTTCCTGTAATAGAAAAGTAATATATAAGGGACTTTTTAAAAATATCAACCACATATGTACCAACATAATGTAATATCTGCTGAAAAATTGAAAAAGAGCTCTGAAGAATAGCAGATGAACCTGATTCTAGAGACACTCTAGCCTGGCATGAAATCTCCACTCAACCTCTAATTATGGGACCTACTGCTAGTTTCTTAAGCACTTTTTTTTTAATCTATAAAATTATAATAAATCATGTCAATGGACATAAATTGTCAATAATAGGTGTTTTTCACTGATGGTCTTCCCTTTTCTCTAATCCATTCTTACTTATAATGAATGTGTGTATAATTTATAATGACGCTGTTTTTTTCACCAAAATGTTATTGGATGGGATATATTTAGTTGCTCTCTTGTGTTTGTGCCTCAAAGCAATTTCCATTAGAAAATATTGTTGAAAGCAACTTAAGTGTCCATCAACAGATGATTGAATAAAAAAGATGTGGTACATATACGCAATGGAATACTACTCAGCCAAAAAAGAATGAAATAATGCCGTTTGCAGCAACATGGATGGATGGACCTAGAAATTATCATACTAAGTGAAGTAAGCCAGACATAGAAAGACAAGTATCATATGATATCAATTATATGTGGGATCTAAAAAAAGTTATACAAATGAACTAATATACAAAGAAACAGACTCACAGATATAGAAAAAAAGTATGGTTACCAAAGGGAAAAGGAGAGGGGAAAAATTATGAGTTCAGGATTAAAATATACGTATTACTATATATAAAGTAGATAACCAACAAGGACCTACTGTATAGCACAGGGTACTATATTCAATATCTTGTAATAGCCTCTAATGGAAGAGAATATAAAATATATATATTTATATATATGTGTGTATAACTGAGTCACTTTGCTGTACACCTGAAACTAACACCACATTGTAAATCAACTATATTTCAATAAAGATTTTAAAAAATTATTGTTTTTAATCACTCTGTGAGCATCTTCCCATGTGTGTGTTTTGTTTTTGTTACCTTGCTACTTCCCTAATTGTGCCCAATGTCAAGGCTGTGGCCGTGGACAGGTGTGTCCATTCCAGCACAATAGCTAAGCCCTGGGCACGTTATTCTAAAATGATTCAACACAGTAGCAGGTATAAAATTTGGCATGCTTTTCTTTTGCTCTTAATTTATATTTTACTTCATCACTCTTTAGGCTAAACTAATTTTTTAAATGGGCTTGTTTCTTATTTGTGTGAAAGCAAAATCAGAGACTCTTGTGACGCATTGGCAGAAGACAAGGACAGGGTGTAAGGGGTACCTTCTATTTTCTTGGACATCAGATAAATCCCCAGAAAATGCACAAGCTCATGCTCTCCCCTCCTCAGAAGGAATACGCTAGGATGGCATAGTTCTCTAGTACCATGGGGGCAGAAAAAGATGGGCCTCTTGATGACAGGCAACAGTAGGGAGGAATTTCAAAGAACTGAAAATCAAAATCATGCTTCCTTGGATTAATGGCAGAGATAAGGTATTTAGGCTGCTTTTTAGAAAGCTCCTTTTGTATTGAGATTTTTTCACAGGGTAATGATACTGCATTATTTAAAATAATCAATAGTTCTTTTGACAAAATAATAATCATATGTAGAGAGATTTGGAAGGAAAAGATCTCATAATAAATGTATGACAACTGTAAGCAGGGGGGCACCCATTAACATGGCTGTCTAATTCTAAGGTAGCAAAGAGTCTGTTAAAAACCTTATTTTCCGCTCTGAACATATTCAGTCCTTGTAAGTCTATCACACCCTCCCCACAAATCTCAAAAAATGCCCTGCTATTTTCTTCAAAGAATCTGACAATAACTTTGGCATCTAATTGTGTGTGGGCTGGGCTTCACTGTGTTCATGCTTCAGAGGAGACGGAGACTGTTTCCTGACTCTTGGGAATTCATATTTATTAATTATCACCCTTCTTTTTCTAGATTATTTTTTTAACTAGTTGTGCCTGGGGCTCTGCACTGGAGAGAAGTTTGGGATCCAGGCCTGGCCAGTCTCAACCACTCCCAAAGAGAGTGGGACAATTAAGGGGTTCCACTAGGTCTGAAGTGTCCTTCAAGGGAAGGATCCAAAACTTAAGGAAAACTGGCAAGTGGCAGCAAAGGGTTGAAGACCAGGGCCCTTAGACTGAGAGAAGGAACGGCAGAAACAAGCCTCACGACTCTGAGAAATGACCATAGCAGTGTTCTCTCCAAAACGACCCAACTTCCTTCTTTCCATGGTGTTTGCATTGCACCAGCCTGGCTACACCCCAAACTTCACAGAACCCAGCATTCCTCTTTGCACACATAAGCACTCAACACTCTATGGCTTACCTAATCTGATTACTACCATCCCTAAAATATAATTATTTTAGAAATCAGAATATTTGCATCAGCTGTCTCAGCTGGTCCTCTTTGGGTAGGTCCACTGACAAGGGAAGCCAGGTAATAATTAGGAGCAAGGGGGTTAGATGAACGGTCCAAACGTCTTGTAGCTCAGTCCCTAAGAGCCTGATATTATATCATGTGTCTCTGCAGGATAGAGTCATTTTGTCTCAGAGACTAGAGCTCCAGGTTCAGGGACCAATTAGAACAAGCCAGCCAATATTTGACTGTATTTTCTAAGTTTCTTATTAGACCCAGCTCCTTTCACAGTAACCATAGATACTGTAGATCTCCTTTAGATAAGCAAATACTTCAGTCTGGTTGCAAATAAGTTTTGACCTTTATCTCTAGGTGACTTTGCATGGCCCTGCTTGATCCATTATGTGTTGATTTACAGTTTATCTCCCAGCGGACAGCCTTATAGGTCTGAGTTATTTGTTACATCTCATTGTCACCCGCTGTACTGATGAGAAGATTTTCAGCACATCCACCAGTAGACCAGTATCTGAGTAGGAGAGCTTGAATTCTGTCCTCGAGCTAGCCTCTGGGGATGCGGGGAGCATGCAGACCTGTGCCCTTCTCCATCCCCCAGCGGCTCTCCCAGGTGATGCTTGGGTCAAGTTGACAGATTTTCTAGGAAGTTCTTTTCAGTGAACCTCCTGTGACCTACCTCCTGTCACTGCGTGTTCTCTGAACAGTCTGCACCCCTGACCAAAATTTACACTCAGCATCAATCCTGCTGCCACACACTGTCTTGGGAGAAGGAGAAGACATTGGGAAAGGTGAATAAAGGGTCACAAGGTTGTTCCCACAATTCAGCCACCCTGTCTATACACAGCTGAGACATGTGTGCCCAGGAGGTGGTGGTCACTCCCAAGAGATTTGCAGGCAAACTTCTTAAAAGGAGTTAGGTCTATTAGTTGTTGGGCTTTGAGAACGTCTGTTTTTCTCCCTGAACTTCATGTGTGAACCAGCATGACAAAATTTGCCTTGAAGTATTGTGACTGCATTAGGCTAGTGTTTATTTCAGACATGTTTTCTTATGCAGAGGTTTTATCTAACCCACTGCATCTGTGGGTTTCAGCTTCAAGAAAGCGCAGCCACCAGCTAGTACGAGATACTTCTCAGCATCGACTGACAAAAAGTGTGTTTTTAGAGCTTGAAGCAAGCCCTAAAAAGAAGAGAAAGAGAGAGTAAGAGATCTTTGAAAAATGTTTTCTTTACTACGTCAAGAATCAAATGTGAAAAAGCCAGATGGTAGAAGTTTATACATAGTGTGGCACATTCCCTTATTTCTGCCTCTGATATTTCTGTCTCTTGACCACGAGGTTTAGTGGAGGACAAGCAGTTGTCAGGGAGAATTCACAGTCCCAGGTACCACTTCTTCCAGGGTGGTTTGATGGGTGGAGAAAGGATGCAGGGGAAGAGAGAAGACTCCGTGTTTCTCCTGTAGCCCAGCACGATGGGGGAAGGCGGCCTGAGCAATGTGCAGATGGGCGCAGAGGAACTTGAGAATGGGAGGGACCATGGAATAATGCCAGGTGTGCTGAGGGACAGCTCAAAAGAGTCTAGGAAAACTCTTCGGAGGGCCACTCACCACCTGCACGGTGAATGGCACAGCATCTGCAGCAGCACCTGGAGATGTGAGGCGGAGGCCATTCTTCCTGCTTTTTGTGGTCCGCGTGTGATGGGCCTTCCTGTACTCCCAGGTCAGGGGACACAGGCCTCCCAGGGCACTTGAAAACCATCAGAGCCTGGGGTCAAGGTGAAGAGGCTAAATAGCTTGAGATGCCAAAACTGGAGGCAAAATGCCAGGTACACGTGTTCCAGCAGTGAATCCTTAAAAGCCAAAAGGCCAGACAGGCTAGCTGAGGTAACCATCCAGACTGGCCGCCTGCAGCACAAACCAGTGATGGTCATACTAAGTTTACTGAATTGGACTAATATTTACTTTTGGTAGATGTCCCTCCTAAGCAGGCTGTGAGGAAGGTCAAGAAATTAGAGCCAGGCACCAAGAAATTTTTTATTATTATTATTATTATTATTATTATTATTATTATTATTATTGTTATTACTAAATAGAAAATAAACTACATATAAATGATATATTTTCTTTATATTGAGAAAAATGTGGGGATTCTACAACATGAAGATTAAATAAGATGAGGCAAATTAAATGTCCAAGAATTGTCCTCTGGCCCATAGTAGGTAAGGGGTTTTGTATGAGGAGTTATCACTGTGAAGTCTAGGAGGGGGGAGCCCAGGGTTAAGGGTGATCTGAAGTGTTCCTGGCTTGTACGGCTGAGTGATTGGTGCTGCCTTTCACCCAGAGAAGGAAAAGCAGAGCAGGACAAATCTCAGAAGGGAAGTTCGAGGGGTCACCTTTCTGGAACTGCCTTTGAAATCCTAAGAATAGATGCTGAGTATCTCAGTGGAGAGGTCTGATCAAGAGATGTAGTTTGTGAGATAACTCTGTACAGACACTGATTATAGGCATGGGCAGGGGTGAGATTGCCTGGGGTACAGAATAGAAAGAAAAGGCTCAGGCCCTGGCCATGTGGGGCATCCAGGTGAAGAGAATGCAGCCACCAAGGACCAGAGAAGGAGAGAATAATGAGTCCTGGTCACCAAGGCAGAGGATACTTCAAGAACGGCAAACATATTTAAGGGATGTTTTCATGGTTCATCTTTTTTTCCATCTCCAAATAAAATCTGTAGTCTAGAAAATATATCTGGTTATCTTTTAATGTAATAAAACTTGTGTATCTAACGGGAAGAACTCCATTTAATTTTGGGGTCTCTCAGTGTCAAGCTGAGCGATCTTTAACAATTGCCTAACTGCTCCAAATCTCATTTTTCTAAAGTACAGAATGGGATTTTAATAATCACAAGGCTGTTGCAGAACAAATGAGATCATGTAGATTGAAGTGCTTTTGTTATTAGATGCGTGTATGTATGTCAGCATTTTTCACCAGCCATAAGTTCCTCCGGCTCAGGGGCTTCTCTTACAAAGTTGGTATTTAATATTTGTCTAAGTAGTGAATGAATACATGGAACTTGCTCATTAAGTCTTCTTTCAAAACGTGTGATTCAGGTACAAAAAGCATGTTTATACTTTACAGATATTCCAACAAATTGCAAAGAAAGGAAAAATGAGCTTTTGTTATAGGTGGCGTGCCCAAAAGTCATCTCCAATAGTTTCTCCTTTTTCCCATTTCAAGTAGTTCACACAGTCGTATGTTTCAGCAGAAAAGGAGACCTTTCAGTACTGCTTCATAACTGAACTAAGTGAACAATTACAAGTACATTTTTACTTAGTCAAGAAGTTAACTTCTCTAAAAAATAATTGCACCATTTGAAACACTAATCCCCATGAGCCAAACTTCCAAGCTCTATGCTTTATATTTTGTTTTCAATTTTTTTCTGATTTATTTTTACATTCTACTTGCAATTTAGTGATTTATATCTTTATCAATAAATCATTAATCATTTTTTCAAATCTATTGACCTACATTTATTTACCTTACTAGACTATAAAGCCTGAAAGAGAGATATCATGAATTCTTTCTTCATAATCTACCCTAATTTTAGAACGTTCCCTACTACTTCACACAACAAGCTTGTTAAAGAGATGTTTGTTCAGTGAATGAAAAAATGAATGAATGAATAGATCAATGCCAAAGTAAGAGAGAACTTGTATTAATTTATAGTTTTCCTGTTTTTCAGATACATTGCAGGCAATAAAACTAATATGATATACAGCAGTGTTTATATAACAATCTTTTTTTTTTTTTTAATTCCAGGTAGAAGAAGAGATGTATTGAAAGAAACACCCATAAAGTGAAAAGCCATTACTCTCTGTTTTCTCATTTTCATTTTTCATTAGGTATGAAACTCAAAATACTCAAGAATTCATGTTCATACATGGCCCCCAGGCTATATCTAAAGCATGTTGTTTTTCTCCAAAATAGTTTAACCTCCTTTTGACATGTGAAGATCAAAATTTAAGGCCTTTTAATTTCTAAAATTTAGAATCATGTCCAGTAAACATAACCCCATCTGACAACATACATTATTTCAAAGCTTCTCTGTTTTTGTCAGAGGGAGAAGCATGCCATAGGTTAGCAATTTGCCTGTCAGGGATCCCTCAGCTTACTCTCGCCTATTTGAACTGAATCCAAGTAATTTAGTAAAGGTATTAAATGTCTTTTCATTTCTTTCTGATTTGAAAAAACATAAAACCCTATAAGGTCTTTAATTTTGAAAAGACTTATTTTATTTTATTTTATGTTTTCTTGAAATTTTATATCCTTAAATAGTTTCATTTCACTCCAGGTTATCTTAATGCAGCTCTTAATGTGAAAATCTAATGAAATTCTTTAGAGGGATGGCAATTATTTATCTGATTTGCATTTTCCAGCCTAAAAAGAGGGATAATTCTTGACTATAATTAATTAATCTTGTGTTGTATGCTATTTTAAAGTTTTTAAAAAAATATTTCACAACATTAGCTTATTTGGTCTGTGGTAGGGAGAACAGAGATCAAATATCCCACATTATAAACAAGGAAATAATGTTCAGAGAGGTTAGGTGACTTTCCTGAGATCACACAGCTATTGGCAGAAATGTGACTGAAACACAACTCTTCTCTACCTCATTCCTACGCCTGCTGCACTGAAAGGTTTGAACCACCTTCAGCTCTCTGGGGCCCCAGAGAGAAAGAGCAAAGATGCTTCTGCTCCAAGTCTAATCCTATGTGAAGTTGGGATACACTGAACACCCTTAAGTTTCAGACACCATGCACTTCTATAATACATCTTCTGTAATTAAAGTAATTCTAGACGGTTTCTGTCACTTGCACGTTTATGATCTTTATCATAAACACTCTATGAAGTTTAGTGTTTTCACTAAATTTTCTCATCAGTAATATCTACCTTCATGAAGCCGTGCAGGGGGGTGGAGGTGGGGATTAGGTGATGGACGTTCCTCCAACAAAGACAAATACACTTGGAAGGAAAACCACACGCTGGTCCCTATTCTAGGAGATGTGAATAGTAGAGAGCAAGGCTGAAAGGGTCCTGCTAACATGTTCTACTGCAAAGACATTAAATGTAGAGAATGACATGAATATTATTTCTTCTCACATCAGGGAGACCTACGGTTCACTTTTTTGCAGAGTCCACTTGGGGCTAGACTATGAATGTGTTAAGACATCATGCTTCTGATTTCTTTCTTCAGTTGACTGTTTGAGATTAAGATATGGAAATCCATTGGCTCCCAGTCTTGTGTCTAAAATGATGTGTCTGTGATCATTTCCAGATCTTCTGTTCTGATATCCAAGTCTCCCTTGGTGCAGAGAGGCAGGGTCTCTGAGAGCAGAGCAGCCCTGATGTGCTGAGGCTTCAGGGTTGCTGAGGAAGCCAGAGGGAGGCCCAGGAGGGAGATTTCCCTACAAGACATGGCCCTGTGACCATCCTTTTCTCTGTACTCATAGTTTCCTTTGCCTTCCAGTACAGGGTCAAGGGCGAGACTGTCCCCCAGAAGCTCATTCTCATTTCTCTCAAACAGAACTCAAATAGGAATCACAAAAATGATGAAGGGGTGGGGAAATAGGACTCCAGGGGGACTTTCGGGTAATGGATTTTTTAGCCTAGAGAAAGAACAGCTGAGGGTGACTTCATGAAAGTCTAACTTTACAGCAGGTTGAAGAAAAAGTTCTTGAACTATAAAAGGGATGGTCTAAGGGGAGGAGGCACCACCAGTAAGTAGCTCTTGGAGGCTGATTATGAGCATCCTGAGAGGCAGGCATGGCTGGCTGGCACTGAGCCCCCTGTGCTTGGACTTGAGCTTGAAGCCTCCAGCTGAGAGTGAAGCTTCAGGTACCTCCGATGCAGTGGGGTCTCCTGCTCCAAGCGCCATCAGGAAGGGAAGCCCAGGCTTCGGGAGGAAACAGACAGGTACTGCTTCTCTCTGAAGAGCATCTGTAGGTATCCGACACCCAAGTCCTATGTGTTATGTGTTTTCTCCATGCCGGCCATCAACAATTCAAATCACCAGACGTTTATTGAATTATTTTTATGTTTCATGTTATCTTTTTTTTTTTTTTTCAGTCTTCTTCAGGTTTTCTGAAAATGTTTTTTCCTCAACTCTAAAATAGAGGAAAACATCCTGATTCACTACCTTATGGAGTTATTGTGAGTATAAAAAGAAAAGATAATCTGCATGATTTCAGGGCACCTCACAAAAGTTTGTTATTAGGTCAATAAAGGGGTACTGTAGACCGCTGCTGTCGGCTCCCACTGGCTCATGAGGGCCAAAGTCAAACACAGTCAAATATTTAGGAATTTTGTGAGCTGGGTATTCATCTGTTGGTAACTTGAAATTGGCCTTGGTGGGAGTATTTACAATGCAGAAATCAGAGAAGGCTACAAATCAAAGTTTCTTCTGCTCCCCTGGAGAGCCAGTTTACTTAAACCTCCCTGGCTACAAGTACATTAAATGAGATTTATATTTATTTATGTTTGATAGGGAAAAGAAGACAATATTTAAAAATTATATATATGTATTTTCAAGTTGAAATAAAATGATATGCATTTTTTAAACAAAATCTAACATGCGGCAAAAGTCTTTTTACCAGGTGAAACCTGGTATGTGTGTGTACTTATGACACAGACTTGATTGTATGAACAAGTTCATTAGCTTCTACTTTCTCACATCAGACAGAAGTTGAAGCTCAGGATGTTCTTGATCACCCAGCCTCTGACTCACCATGAATCACGGCATCTGTGTGGTCCTTGGTTGAGCTCCCCCTTCCTTGACTCTCCTTGGTGCCAAAGCTTCCCAGGGAAGTGTTGGCTTCCAGCCTGGGTACCACAACCTTTTTGTGGCTTTCTTGACCTGAAATCGGGGGCCACGGGGATCCTCAATAAGTGTGTCCACGTGGATTTACACATCTCTTAGCTTCGTTAGATGGAATCTGTGTCACTCTCTCTTGTTTTTGCTTTTATTACCATTTTTAGAGAGTACCATGTTTACCATTTTGAAAATTAAATTTAGAAACCACTTTATTGAAAAAATTGAATTGGTTTTTATGTTATCTATTTCTATATGGTAATGATATTTCCAAATGATGGATGATTGTTGATAAAGCAAACTTCTTATAATCAATACTGGAGGTTTTCACCAGAGAAAGAACATGACTGACAAGTTACTCCAAAATTGGCTGAACAGGAGCTTGTGTATTTGCAGGGGGCAGGATTGCGTTTTTGTAGTTGAATGATTCCAAAGCATCTGGGGATATAGTAATGCATATAACTGTGTAATTATTATATGCGGTGGATAGGAGAGAAGACAATTAAGACTGCTATTCAGCTATTTGCACTCTGAATGCAAGAACGTTATCTGTTATTTTTACTGTGGGATTCTCAGCATCTAGAATAGTGGCCGACGCATGGTAGATGTTTGACCCAAACTCACCAATGGGTAAAAATAAACAACACTGAGCAAGTCATTACTTCCCTCTGGAACAAAATCCTCCCCATTACACAATTTGGAAGGCTTTTGCTGTGGTACTTTCTACCACATGGAGTTTGAAGTCAGTCAGACTTGTTAAAATCCTTGAAAACATATTAGCATGGATGAACTGTTTATTGGTTTTGACATTTGCTTCATATGAAATGGAGATCATAACTATATCACAAAATTCCTGTGGCTGTGAATCAGAAACTATATTTGAAGTGCTATACAGTGTTTTAAATATAAACTATATTTATAGTATTAGCACATTACCTATCACATAGGATGTTTAAATAAATATGAATTTCCCTGTCTCTCCCTGGGAATCTAGGACCCCCCTCTCAGGGAGGATTGATGTAATGGGTGAGGGGAATCACTTGATTCGGGACCCAGGTAGGAGGAACCACAGGTGCTGCATCGTTACAAACATCTGGGAGCAAGCAGAACTTGCTCATATGCTCGTGTAAACTGCTCATATGTTTTATTTTAATGAAGCTTTTGCACTCGGCAGAAAAAGATGTGCTGAATGCAGTCTGTTTTTCATTATCATAAGTTCACTTTCAGTGATTATTAATAGTAGCTCACTGAGTATATGGAATAGAAATGGATACACATGAGTCAGGAATGCGAAGCTTTATTGCAAGTGGAGAAAGTGTCCCCAATAAGCATCCTGCTCTGTCTTGATAGCCTTGATCAACGGCTGCACACATTAGATGATTAGACCTTTAGTGGCAGTCCTGTAATTTCGTCCTCTTACAGAATCTTACCAATCAGTATTTCTGTTTCACACTTTAATGGTTGCTGGGTCCGGCTGTAGTTCTACAGGTACTTGATACCTTTCCTATTGATTTATTTCTCAGTGGAGAAAAATAATTTATTCAACACCATTTACTGATCTTGTACATTGTGTCAGGCATTGTGCTGAGCTCCAGGAAGGCACAAGTATAGACAACACATTCCTGCCTTTCTGTCTGGTGAGGGCTGGAGACATTCAATCCATTCATCTGACCGAAATGTGCTGAGTGATCCAGGGGGTGATGTGTACAGGAATTGCTAGGAGAATCAACGGGGTAGCAAAAAAAAAACCTTTTAGAGAATTGGGAATGGAAATAGCATTGGCCTGAGATTTGAACTACTTCAGGCTGAGAAAGCAATGAGGCCCTCAGCAGAACCTGGCCTCTGGAGCGCTGATGCTGTGTGTGTCACGTGACCCTCTGAGATGCTGGGACCGGAAAGGGCTCATGGCTTCACCTTGGCCATCCCTCAGGCTTGACCAACTTTGGTGCCCTTCCTTGAAAGCTCCTCCTGTAAAACAAGCTGGTCACCTCTACTGCGAATTTGAGCAGGGCTTCTCATTCTAGTCATTCGTATCTCCACATTCTGAATTCTTTTCAGAGATTCTGTGCCTTAAAGATCCTCCTTCCTAAGAGGAGAGGGAGCTTGGTTTCGGAAGTCTATTAGAAATGATGCCTTTAATGCTGGAAGTATTTCCTGTAAGTAGGCATGCCTCCATGTGAACTCCTGACAGTAATAAAATTACAGCTTTATTTACGGTGGCAGCAACACTGAGCTGTCGCCCAGCTGATGACGCATGAGTGCAATACATTACTGCAGTGAAGGGTTTTCTGATGTAAGTCTCAGAAGGTGTAAGAAAAACTTCAGTAGCAAGTTAATTAAGGAGGAGAAGTCAAAGAAGAGTGAGACTTCAAGCTGAAGGTACAGATAGAGGAGGGCTTTTTTGTTATTTTGTTTTGGTTTTACCTGTGGGCTGTTCCAAAAAATGTTCAAAACTAAATTTAATGCCTCTGACTTCTTAAAGAATCAGCTTACCTACCATTAACTGATTAAGATGACCACTGCTGAGGTTTCTCTGTTATTAAGTCCATGGGAGATGCTTTTAAATTATTAAAATTACGTCATTCATGCTGAGTGCTAATAAGGCTGGATGGTATATTAGGAACATAAATTTGGGAGAGAGGCAGATCTTAGTTTAGTTTTTGGCTCTGCCACTGTGTGACTTTGAAAATAGTCTTTACCTTCTCTGACCTTCAGTTTCCTCTCCAGGAGATAACAGTCCCTACTACATCAAGTTGTTCTAAGTTTGAGACAAAATATATAAAATGCCAACACAGGGCATGCATCCAGTGAATGCTTATTAAATAGCAGCTCTTGTTTATACTGTATTAAATGAAAAATTAATATTCCCAACGGAAACTGAGACAACTTATGTAGACATTTCTTATAAGGTCTTTTGGTATCTGTTATCATCAGTCGATTACGTTTATTTGTTTTTAAATAGAATAAAATGTAATTATCCATAACCAGGTGGTTATAGGTTAACCTTCAGGTTAAAAAAACAAAACAAAACAAAAAACAGATCAGTAAAGAATTCATAACATCTTAGAACAGGGGATTTGTTCCACTTTTAGAAGTGGCTTTTGGTGAAAATGCAGAGTTTTGTTGAAATGGGAAGGAACTGTGGTTGAGAGACCTGGTTGGATCATGTCACTTTTTAGCTCTGTGACCTTGGGCAAGTCATTCAACTGTCTGATGGCCCCAAACCTTTTTTACAGCCACAAAATAAGAATGGTAAAATTTACCTCTTTGCAATGTTTTAGTGGTTTAATAGGATACTGTTAACATTTCTGATCAGTGAAGTTACAAAATTTACACTTGTCCTGTTTAAGCCTCATAAGATTACAGGTCACTGAAAAAAAGGCTGTAAATCAGAACAGAAAAAGCAGCATGAGTCTGGAGAAGGACATACCACCCACAAAAGAAGACAAAAATCAAACAGATCTCTGAACCCCGTAAAGAGAAGGAACTTGATGGCCTGTAGAGAGTTGCTAGAATAATGCCAGAGGACAGAGCATGTAAGGAAAGCAGAGTCAGAGCAGTAAGATGAATGCTGAGTAGGTGATCACAGCCTGAGGACTGTCCATAATTCAGGGTTCAAGACCGAGCTGTGGGGCAGTGACAACCAGCCATGAGAGAGAACCAGGGAGGGAGATTACACATGCGAGAACTTTCTACAGGTCCAAGCTGCCTTCCCCAAAAATGGCCCAAGCACTGGCTACATTCACTTCTAATGTGTGTATCTTTTATAAAATCACATCCTGTGGGCCTGATATTCATAGGGCTATAAGTGTCATCGGAACCCCAGTCCCATTAGACATAAAACATGTATCACGTTTGGCCTGTTCATACCCAAGAGAGGGATATCACATGTAAAAAAGACAATACCAGACATTGTTGGAAAGTTGGCTTCCATATATCAAGAAAATCGGGCTTGAGTCTCCTGTCTGGGTGCTCAGACAAGAATGGAGCTCTTGCACCCACAGTGTCTATTGAGTGAACAATCTCCTAACGTCGTTAGGAATTCTAGTACAGCAATGACTGAGAAATCTTTTTTTTTTTTTTTTTTTTTCATGCTATTCCCTCCATGCTAGAGGCTAGGATTACTAAATTCTATTCCAGGTGCAGTACTGACATTCATCTTTCTATCCACCGTCCTCTGATGTTGTGAAAGAGATCATTTCTACTCAAACACTTAAAGCCCGTGTTCTCTGTCACATTTGATGATAGGATTTCCCTTACCTTTATTAGGTTTACATTATTCAGACACTGTATAAAAGAGCCATTGTTTTACTAAGTTAGAAAAATAAATTAAGTCTTTGAGTGGTGGATGACTTTGATAAGAAACTCTATTGGTGGAAATATAGGGAGTTGATATTTGTGATGTCTGTTTAACTCAAGCTATTTATCTGGGACTGCTCCAGCTAGGCAGTTTCTATGCAGGCAGCCACTGGCTCTGCAGGTCGAGCAGCTTTTCTGCTCCTTTTGCTAAATGGGGTGTTAGTTTGCAGTACACTGATTTAAAGCATGAGCTCTCTATAGGCAATCTCCCTCATGTGTGCTGTGAGGATTTCAGGTTGGATTCCTGTGTCAGTTGAAAATCAAAACTTTCTTTTGTGGAAAATAAGTTGCTAGCACTTTGGGAGGGTTCTAATGAAAGAACCCAATCCAAGGTTATTCCAGAGAAGGATGTCACTACAACCCGAAAATCATTGGTTGAGCTGTTTGTCATGGCAATAAGTTGATCTCAATTAAAGAACTAGAGACAGCAAAAGAAATAATTAAAAATGAAGTTAAAAATAACATTTATTGAATGTCTACTTCAAATTAGTTTCTATGCTAAGGATCTTACATGGATATTTATTTAATCTTCTCAATAAACCCGCTTTTATAGATGAGGAAATTGTGGCTCAGATAGATTAAGCTATGCACCTAAAGTCATATTCCTAGAAAATAATAAAGCTGACTCCAATGTCCATGCATCTTCTATTAGCTCAGCTTAACTCTGTGGCTTTCATTTTCTACTATCATATTATACAATACTACTCATGATGATTAACCATGAGTGATGGTGTTGCTTGACTATTTAGATTGGTAAGTGAATCAGTCACAAAGGTTTACTTAAAAATTGTTTAAAAAACAAAAGAGATATTTATATATGCCTATATTTGATGCTTGCATAAATAAAATATTTTATGGTGTAATTATTCTTTTTAAAAATTAATAAACATAATTTTGGAAATGAGTGGAGTTTTTAAGACTAAAAATGAAAGAAACTAATATAAGGTCTGTAATCTGCTTGATAAAGTTGTTTCTCATGACGGTATATGTTAACAATTCTGTTACCGCTATATATGTATACTGGAGTTGAACAATTAAATAAATTAAGTAAACAGCAAATAATCAGAGTCCAGTTAATCACTGTTTGAGTAGGAAGTTACAGATAAGCAAGGAAAGAAGGCTAGAAGGATTCATCTGCTAATGGATTAGAGTTAAAGACACTAAAAAACTCATAATTAGCTTAATATAGACACAGAAGGTTACATACAGACATATTTATAGATGCATGTATACACACAGGTTAGCATACACACATATACACACACATATCTCTTCTTATTCTGTCAGCCAAGAGGGCCTAGAAATAATGACACCCCTGTAGTAATGAGCACACTTAATCCTCATTTCTTGGTTTCTAATACCATTCTCCAGTACAGAGGACCCAAACTCCTTGGAGAGTTTGCTTATTCTAAGACAAGAGCAGAACTTCTACAAGATGATCCTGGAGCATCTTGGAACACCAGAAGATATAATAGTGAAAACACGCACACACATACACACAAGGATGGGACACAGGAGTCAACTGAAAAAGCTTCTGATGGCCAAAGCTGGAAAAAATTGGGCAAAAAAGCAAAGTAGTATTGAACTGTAACTCAAATTATAAAATACCTACGAGTCCATACTGGTGTGAATAAATGACTGAATAAATACATGGAAGAGAACAAATAGCCCATACAGAAAATTCCCCAATAATTTAGATACTCTGCTCTCCAGAAGATGAAGAATAATTCAACACAACTTAAATGTGGGCTGCAGAGTGATTTGCTTCCAAATATTGTGTAGAAAACAGGGGGTCAGGGGGAGAGTAACTTTACAGCAGAGAAACTTGATGGACACCTCAGGCAGGTGGTCACAGTCAACGTCAACAAGGATAAGTCATATCCATAGTCTGTATCCTTTATGTGGGAAGATGAGAATAGCATTTTACCTCTGAGGTCTTCTCCAAGACTGAGAAAAACATCAGATAATCCAAATCGAGGAGCATCTACAAAATATCTGACCAATGGTCTTCAAAATTGGCAAGGTCATAAAAAAAAGGTGTCTGAGAAAATGTCACAGAGGATCTAGAAGTGTCACTACATGTAGCTATATTGTGGTATCTTGGAATAGAAAAAGGACATTTGGTAAAAACTAAAGAAATCTGAATAATACAGAGCCTTCATTAATGATAATATATCAGGACAGGTTCACTGACTGTAACAAATGTTCCATACTAAAGTAAGCTGTCAATAATAGGGGAAACTGGGTGTGAGAGGCATGGGAACTCTGTAGCACCTTTGCATATTTTTTCAAAAATCTATAGCTGTTCTAAAGTAAAATTTTATTTTAAAAATCAATAAAGAATTTGAAATGCCTAATAGATTAAGTAATTAAATACATCTTTAAACTCAGGATCACTGCATTTTTTTTAATGGTACAATCAGACTTACAGGAAGAACCAGGTAGAGATTATATTGTAGGGCCAGAGGAGAGAATCTAGGGCTTTAAGTGCCTGCAGGTGGCGCTACACCCTGATCACTCTCCTAGCCAAGGACCCTACTAACCAGGTGGCCACAGATGTTAGGCTTCCTCTCACACCTCTCTTCCTGGGCTCTGAAAAGCAGAGGGTATGCCTTGGATCTCCCATAATAACCAAGCCTCTGGGCACTGGAGCAGGAAAGGTATAGGGTATGTGGGTTTTACCTATCCTGTGTGAAATGACACATTGGCCCATAGCACCTGTCACAGGTCATCAGGGTGGGATTTTAGGCAAGCGTTCTGGCCTGCGTGTTTTACTTATGCCTAAGTATTTGTATAACCAGAGTCAATTTTGTCTTCTTGCTTCACTCTTAACTGGATTCTAGCTCCTGGACTAGACCTCAGATTAATTGAAATAAACCTCACTAATTGGCTGACACAATATTTACAGGTTTTATCTCCGTGTTCCTGAAAAGTTTTCTGTGGCTTACGGTTATATTCAATGATTCTGAGAGAAATTGAAGACCAAATATCAGGTGAACAATAAAGGTTGTGAGGAAGATATTAATAAAACCATGAGTGTTAGATGACTACATAAAAACCTGCTGTGAGTTTCTGACATTTGCTAATAATGGCCCCAAAATACGGTTCTGGATTTTCTACCAAGCAACATATGAAAGGAAATATTATTAGATGTATAATTCACATTAAGATAAACTTGAGTCAGTTGGAACAAGTACAAAGAAGGCTTTCAGGGTTCTGGAAATATTCTGTTTATTGGTCTGAGTACTGATTACACAGGTGTGCAGGTTGTGAACATTCACCAGTTGTATACCTCCGTTATGTGAAATTTTCTCTATGCATATTCTACCTCAACATGTTTTTAAGTCAATAAAAAGGATTCAAGTTGAGAAGAAATTGAAAAATATCATAGGGGATACTTGATAACGTGGACTTCTTCAGAAATTAGGAGGCAACAAAATATCAGTTGTTTCAGTTGCTGTTTTCCAAGTTCTTTTGAGGAGAGCACCAAACAATATGCTAAATAATGCACACCACGTAGAAGTCTTATCTTTGTCTGTTTAAAATAAATACATTAATGATGTTCATAGGGGTGTTTAAGAATCTCAGTGAAAACCAGTGGATTCACAACAAAGTCTTACTTGTTACAATTCTAAGAAAGTGGCTCCAAAATGCTATCTTATGGGACACCTGGTCCCCTCCTGGTCTCCAGCAGTAGCCAGTTACCTCTCTCACTGCTAATCTCTTGCCCCAGCGCAGCTATTTCCTCACAGCAGAAAGAATGACTCCCAACTCTCAGCCCAGAGCCTGCCAAACCCTGAAAGATCCGTCCCTGCCCACCTTGCTAACATCTTTTCTTGGTATTGTCTCCTCTGCCCCAAGCTTTGGTCGCACTGAGAAAGCACTTGACTCAAAGCCAATTCTTCTTTGCTGCCTTTGCACTTGCTGTGCCTCTGTTTGCAATACAGTTGCCCCTTGATATCCGTGGGGGATTGTCTCCAGCCCCACCCCACATACCAAAACTCACAGATGCGCAAGTCCCTTATATAAAATGGCCTGGTACAATGAGCCCTCCACATGCACAGGTTTTGCATCTGCAGTTGGTTGAAACCGTGGGATGCGAAACTCGAACGCAGATTGTTCTTTTTTCAGATATTTACTAGTAGGCTTCCTTCTAAAGATTCAGATCTCAGCATAAAGACCATCCGTTCAAAACCCTTCCCAGATAATACCCCCTTCGTCATTTCCGCACTCTACCTCCGTTACTTTTAGTTTTCTTCATAGCATTGATTAATATTTGAAATCACTATATTCTTTTACCTATTTAATGTTTATTTTCCAATGAGAATATATATTTCTTAAAGATAGAAATGTAGCCTATCTTTTTACTGCTGGGTCCCAAAATTCTAGAATGGTGCCTAAAATATGGCACACACAAAATAAATGTCTGTTGCAAAAATAATTGAATGAATGAAGAGAGTGTGTAAATTAAGGGATCCAATGCATCTTTCTTGTGATTCCCCCTAAACAGTGTTACTTTCAAATAAGCTTTTGACAAATATGAAATAGAGCACTCATTTCACAGTTATTCTGGGCAATTGCCTGGGAATAGCTAGTCTTGGTTGCTGGGTACATATAATGTCCTATAGTTACTTAGTACACTGGCAGTAGTACTAAGTAATACCATTCCTTGGTATTATCTTTAAACCACTCTTAAGTAAATAAAATCTTGCTACAAGTAACCCTGGAGTATTTCTAGTTTCCCTGTAAAATCCTGCTTGACTGAAAGTCCTCTGTTCTTGTGCATCAGTCCACTTGATTTTTGTTTTCGAGCTTATGTTTGAACCCATGCTTGTGTTTTTTTGCCCTAGCATCTTAGCCATCTGAAAGACATCTCAAGTTATTTCACTTTTAGTCACTCTGAAGGAGTGTATCTCTCTTCTGTGTCTTTCCACCTCCACTGCAGAGTTTTCCCCAAGTAAATTTAGTAAATGTCATAGTGTTCACATTTTACTTAAGATCACTCCAGGTATATCTTCAAATCCAGAGATGATCCCCCCAATTGTTTTTCTAAGATGTGTTAACAAAACACAGCCATAAATTGAATTGTTTTTTTTTTTTAAAACTATGGATTCCTACAGTCCTGGGAGGCAGAACACCAAGCCTGGAGGAAATGTGTCTGGCTATTTGGAATCCTGTACACAAGTTTGCAGCTGGAGGCTGAGAGACTCTGGAGGCTCTCGGATGTGAGGAACTGATACCTCGACTCACCTGCTATTGAAGAAAAGGAAGACTTTTATTATCTCACCTGAAGTAGGGTGGCTCCGGGATAAAATGCTTATCAGTGTCTTGGGCATCTACCTCTCTGCTCACCTCTTCTCAGGTGAGCCCACCTCCTGGCTTCAGGATAGAGGCTGTGATGCTGGACCACATGTTCAGGTTCGTCCACATCCAGCATCACAAGGGACCACTGCTTCCTGTGTGTCTGTTTTCTTTTGTTTTGTTTTAATTAATGTTTTCCAGTTTTTCATTCGACCTGCCCTCACATCTCTCCGGTCAGAACTATACCACAGAACCCACGACATAAAACAAGTACTGGCAAGAAGAACGGAATTATTACAATTGGTTTCAATGAGTGGGGATTTATTGCCTTGATTCAGGTGAAGGGCCATTTTTTTTTTTCCTTTAAAGATGGTTATAGGCACCTAAAAACTTCCTTAGGGGTCTGTTAATAGAAAATAAATGGAAAATGGATGTTGTGTAGAAAATCAACCAGGGTTAATAGGGAAGGTGGGCAAGACAGAGGGAACATGGTTGAGGACTGCTTGCCAACACCCACAGGCCAAGTCAGCTTGAGCGGAGCCACATGGGTGGAGGTCTGGGGCAGGTGTCTCCAGGGGACGGAACAGCTGAACTGAGAGGGGACAGCTTGAGCACTGAGTTGGTCACAAAGACAGGGACTCAGGTGGAGACAGCAGCCTAATTATCAGACGTGGAGGGACGCCAGCGCAGGCCTGCCAACTTTCCAGACTCCTCTCCATCTGGTCAGCAGCCAGGCCCCGCTCACCTTTCCCCTTCGACTTCTCTGTGTTCACACTGCTCTGTCCGCAGTGAGGACCTGCCTGCTTGTCTTCCCTGTGCCCTGGACCCTAGTAAGTGCCTCCTTCTTCATCCCCCATTGGCTCGTTCCCCCTCCATCACAGCCTGTGTCCACTCCATTGGAGCCTCGGATGACTTCAGCGCCCTCACTAGCCCTGATCCTTGAAAACATGCCATGTATTATTTTCGCTCTGGAACACGTTCTCATGGCTGGCATTGTAGTAGACACTCATTAAGTTCTCGCTGGATGAAGACTCAGCTTAGCTCCATTAACCCAAGGGGGCAGTTGGTCCAGGAACTGGAATCCTGCCACATTTGCATTCTAGGGACCAAATGATTCTGCTTGATGAGGAAATTCCGTTATAAAAAAATCTGGGAAGCAAGCATGGCCAGCTTCTTATGGATATATGAGATGCTGTATTTTTAGGTATTTTAATTTTTTCATAGCACAACCAAGCGCTTACCTTACAGCTTTGGAAACCCAGTTTGGTTGAGGTTCTAAACTTTAGAGGCACTGTATCTTATATCATTACATAAAAGACTTGGCTTTTAACATTCGACTTTGCTTTGTGAATCCATGGAATTACCTTTCTGTTACTTTACAGCTTGAATTCAATTGAAAATAATATAATATTCATTTAAGGAGGATTGAGCAGAGAGGTTATTTCAGTCTGAATACACGAGTGACTAGTTATTTCAAATAAACATCCATTAAATAATAGTAATCTGTATACGAATCTTATCAAAATGCTTTAAGGCAACCACAGTTAATGAGTTGAACATTATTACTTTTGAAAAAAAAATCATAGCTTTCCAGAGAAAGGACTGTCTTTTCTGAGTGAAGCTCTTACAGTCTGACTCTACTCAAAAGGCATTGTTAAGTGTTTTGTGAGGTTTTGTTTTAAGTCTTGATTTAAATAGGAACTCAAGATTACTAAAATAAAAATTTGGAGCCACATGTTTGGACATTTTGTAGCCGTGTGACCTCTCTGAGCCTGAGTCCATTCCTAAATTGGAGTTAATAACATTTATACATCCTCTCTCAAACTGCATATGGTGATGTGTGTGAAGTGCTTTATAAGAACTGAAATACTGTTGATGTTGTTATCTTTTGTAGCATTACCATAATAGAGAACTTAGAACAAATTTGATAATGCCCTCAGCATAGAGCTCGATTGAGGACATAACAGCCAATTCGAAAACAATTGTAGGGATTAGGAATACCATTCTTGGCTCTTCAATCAGAACGGATCCAGGAGTCAGGGGAGAAGGAGGGGACATTATTATTATTCCCGTTAGCGTTCCTCTGTCTGGTTTTACCTATAGAAGAAACACACGTGCCTCCATCATTTGTAAAACAGACAAGATACATGAATATCTACCCCATTATCCACGTATACCACCTGAGAACACGAGTTGTAATGTCACCACGTAAGTTTTAGTTGATTGCCACTGCTCATGCACAGACAGCAAAGTTCCAAGGAACTGGAGAGTGTGAGTAGAAGCAACTTGATTAGACATACAATGTTCCCAGGGCGAGAATTCAGTCAGTACAGCTACGTTAATAAATTTCTCCTCTGCCTCATCCTAACCCTACCCACACCCTACACATAAGCAAGCTGGGCCCCAGTCGCACAAAACATGCGCCATCAGCTGTCATAATATTCTCACTCACATCTTCCTACATTCATATATGCTGTTCCCTTTGCCTTGAATGCCCTTCCTTCTCTTTTCCATCTTGAAAGTGTACGTTTTTCCCCTCAAGGTAAACACAAATGACGTTTGAGTCCTTTTAAAGAGTTCCAAGTACAGCTAGTGACTCGCTTTGTTTTATACTCTTAGCATACTATTAAATGACCTCACTTATGGCATTTTTCACACCTATGTACATTCTTCTTGAAAGTCAGATGGACTGAAATCTTATTTTGTTTTTTCCACTGCAAGAGACACAGTACTGAATAATTGTTGAAGACGTAAATACATGACTGTATATAATGTCCTGTGCGTTTACAAGAAGAGCATAACGATGGAAGATTTGAGAGGCTTTGGCTCCTGGAAAGACTCTTAGCATTTGGACTCACCTGGAGAACTCTTCGAAGTGGAGAAAAACCTTAGCACCCTCTATCAACCTCTTTTCAAGACACAAAAGCAAGTAGGGTGGGACAAGGGTTGTTTCTGTCACTGTTTTCCACACCAGCAAATATTGGTGGAGACTGTCCTAAAAAGTCTAATTTTAAAGTAAAATATTTATTTTAATTCTCCTTTTAAAAGACCGAATCTTCTTTGAACACAAACCACCAGCCTTCATGCTCTCTTGTTGCTGTCATCAACCAAATGCCCACTTATTCCTGCTCAGCCATTAGCTTGTGGCTAATGTTTTACTCTCCATCACTTCTCCCGGCATCTTTCCACTTGAATATTAGCATAAATGATCCATTCAATCCTCTAGAGTTTTACAACTTCATCTCCAATGACCATTCTTCCCATACCCAGCTCAGCTACCCACTGTCATGGTCATACCTGGACTTTGCCAAGGGGGTTTGCAGTACAGTAACCTTCCACTTTTATACTCTCCACTGCCCCTGATCATAGTCTATTTAGTTTAGCTCAGGCCTGTATTTGGAGTTGGGGAAGCACATAAAAACACGTGGCCCTAACCTCCGAGGAGCTCAATCTAGACAAGAGTTGTGAATAAACTGAATACCGCACGGTGTCTGCTCTGGGAAAAAGGAAATAACTCTTCCTGGGAGGACTAGAGCAAAGGTTCGATTAAGATGTAGAGGAGAACGGAGGTCCAGCAGCCGGAGAAGACAGAGGAGGAGATGCTTTTCCAGGGAACAAACAAGGACATGAGCTGTGCACATGGTTTCTCCACAGACCCCCGTGTCTCCGGCGCACAGCTGGGGCCTGAAGTTCTAGAAGGAAACGGCAGAAGGTGAGATTGGTCAATGACCTCACACTTAAAAAAAAAGTTTTACCAGTTTATATTTTCTTCTGATCATTTGTTTTGCTTTAAATGCATATTTATTTATTTAAAATTTAGATGTGTTAATTCTTTTTTTTTTAACATCTTTATTGGAGTATAATTGCTTTACAAGGGTGTGTTAGTTTCTGCTGTATAACAAAGTGAATCAGCTGTACGTATACATATGTCCCCATATCTCCTCCCTCTTGCGTCTCCCTCCCACCCTCCCTAGCCCACCCCTCTAGGTGGACACAAAACACCAAGCTCATCTCCCTGTGCTATAAATGCATATTTATTATATATAGATGGATTATTATATATAGATAGATATATAGATGTATATATAGATTATATATACATTTATAATTAAAATTATATCTATAATGCATATAGTTATAATACATATACATATATTTTTATATATAAAGTTTTAAGATAGAGTTCTTTTCCGATCCATTACATATTTATGCTTTGAAATCTATTTAAACTTAATAAAAATCAGGCACACAGTTATTTGTGAGGCCTTTACAGCTACAAAGACACCGCACTGTTGGGTGTATCTGAAGATCGGAACATGGCTTCATCAGCCCCTTCGCACTGCAAGCTTATCGCCCTGCTCAGCACCTGAGGTTGCCGAAGACCCAAAGGTAAGCTCACCAGAATTCTTTAGAGTTTTTCTCAAGAGAAAGTTTAAAATTTGCAAGGAGAAGGACCAGATGAATGGTAAGGCACTCACCTTTTTACAGAAAAGCCATCTGGAGAAAACTTGTGTCCTCACTAAGCACTGAAGCTGAAAATGATCCACAGTTATAAACCTGGGAACTGAACCTGGCCCCTGTCACTCAAAGCACAAAGAAACCCTCTTCTGTGATTGATGCTGAGACAGAGGCACCTCATTTTGACCGTTTGGCTCTCCCAACCCTCTGTCCCTGTAACCAGAGCTGGCTCAATTATGCCCCATCACAAAGAACAGATAGCAGGAAGGTCAGGTTCAGGGAGGGGGCTATAATTTTAGAAGCACTTCCTGTTATGAGTCTGACTTTTGATCTCCTGTGATCACTCAGACCAGTGAATTGAAGCAAATGGTATGCATGAGTCACTTTCTGGTGGGATCACTCCTGGAGTGTGGTCAGACGTCTGGAAGGCTTTTTTCTCTGCTGGCTTTAGGAATTACTTAGCCAGTCCACTTTGCCCTCAAGTATGTAGCTTGGGCAGCATTTTTCAGGAATACATATGTAGTTGAGCTGAAATTTATGATATAACAATAATGTCCTGTAGCATCTTTCTACTTAATCAGAACAGAATTGCTCTTAGGAGCTACCTGCAAACTTTTCATTTGGAACATGAAAAAGAATTTTTCTGAATCAACTTACTAATTAAAGACAGGACTGAGACCAGAACCCAGTCTGTACGGCTTTCAAAATAAGCACTTTGTGTGTTTACTAGATCAGACTTTCTTACAGTGCCCTGTCAATCAGGCATCTCTCAGGTCTGATGGGATGTGAATCACAAGAAAATGGAAGCCAGGGTAGACTTTTTGAAGCAGGCTGTAATAGAGTTGAAATTCATCAGATATGAAGGGCCAGTAATTGAGTTTCACAGTTAGAATTAATTTTCCTTTTATGTAAAATAAAAGGTAATGGCTTAATTTGTGGTTTCCAGGCAATGCCATCTTGTTCTGAATTGCCAGAGAATGTTTTTAAACTTCAGATTTCTATGTCCTATCCTAGACCTTCCAAATAACTACTTTGAAAATGATACCAGGATTTTCTCTCTTTCAGATCTCACACAATTCAAATAAGCAGTAAGATTTCCCTCAGAAGTCTGATTCAGCTTTCATATTCTATGATATTAAATCAGTATTTCTCAAAGTTTGCTTCTACTAAGAATGCTTTTATAATCAAGGTTGAGAAGCAGAAGGAAGGATTGGGAACAGTCCTTATCTTTGGAAAACTGACCTTGCATCCTCAAACGTGAGGCTTTAAGAAGTCTTTGACTCACTGAAATTTGTTTGGCTCTAATTTCCCAAATGTACACAATAGTTACTAATATCTTAGGAGCTAGTCATCTTCAGAATACCCTTTTAAGAAAATCTAAATTGTTAAGACATTTATATTGATACAAATAAACAACCTTGTAGTTTTAAGAAAGAATATTCTCACATCCTCAAAACCAGTTGAGAGACTTGAAGTGAGCTTACAGACCAATTTGTTTAATCATCTAAAGACAGATTTTCTCATAAGATGATATTGTTATTGCATATGGTGTTAAGAATTGAATGCTCACAATTAAAAATTGATATCCGAGGTGTCGGACTCTTTAATCCAAGTTTGCACCACCTCCAGTTTCTACTGTGAGAGAAGCTTCTCCAGCCATTTCTTCTGAAGAATTCTTTATTTTCTCCAATAGTCAGAGTTTTACAAATGAGCAGTCTCTCCAGGCACACCTTCCTATTGGAGCTTTGCTTCCTTTCTGCAGTTTATCTCATTGGGTTTTTCAAGTTTCCTCTAACTTAGATGAAAAATTAACTTGAAATAAACACCCCCAGATGGCCACAAAGCCCTTCTGTGCAGAGCTCCAGCGCTGCCGACGGATTCTGAATTGGAGTCAGACCCGAGTACAAGGCATTTGGGGTCAGCACAGAATGACCCGCCTCCTCTGGTTTCACTTAAGCTCAAATTTTCTCCATGGAGATAGCACATACTTCTCAGATTTGGTTACTTACTCCTTGAAGGGGTCTCGTTTGTTCTAATGTAATTTTTAACCTTTCAAAGTGTTTTAAACTTAAATTTCCCCCCTTTATTTTTAACAACATATATTTCTTAAAAGAGGCCTCCTACAAGGGAAGTTAGCATACTAAAAATCTGGTAAAATGTAGAAGTACTAAATAATCAGATTCCTAAAGATTTGATCAAAACAACTGGTCTTTAAAAAAAATAAAAGAAAAGGAAAAAAAGAGATAGAGGACTGGCATTCTGCTTTTGGCATCACATCTGCATTTGTTCATGGCGCCTGCAGAGGTCTTACAGGTTCTCCTTTGGTGCCCTCAATCTACTTCTCTGTTTGAAATCAACCTCCTGGTTTTTCTCCCAAGTCTTTTCATTTATTGCTGCTAAAAGCTATAATGGCAAAAGCTCCAAAATAATTAAACCTCTTTTTTCCTTCCTTCCTCACTTCTTTTTATTCTCCTTCCTTCCTCCCTCCCTCCCTCCTTTCTTTCCTTCCTTCCTTCCTTCCATTTTTTTTCCTTTTTTTAATGATCCATCAATAAATTCTTACTGCACACTGAGTTCATGTCGGATGCAGTCCTGTGGTTAGGGATACAGAAGGAAAGAGCACAGCTGTTGCACTGAAAAATTGGGCTAGTCCGTGTTATTGAGTCAGAAAAAAACATCAACAATTACAAAATTCTAAATGGTGAGAGGCCTGTGGGAGGAGCTGCAGGAGTGAGTACAAGAGAGCCTTACTCCAGAGGCTGGGTAAAGGGGACTCCGTGGAGGGCAAGAGTGGAGAAAACCGTTCCAAGCAGAGGAACCCACATGTGGAGCATCTCAGAGATACAAAGCAAGTCTAGCAGAATTGAAATCAGTGTTGCCTAAATATAGTGAGCCTCTGGGCCTGGGGTAGATGGGGTGTTGGAAATGAGCCATCCTCCAGGGGCAGTATGCCCGGTTGGCGGGGCTGGACTTCATCCGACAGGCACTAAGGAGAGACGCATTTTATTTATTTACTTACTTATTGTATTGACGTATAGTTGATCTACAATGTTGTGTTAGTTTCTGGTGTACAGCAAAGTGACTCAGTTTTACATATATGTATATTCTCTTTCATACTCTTTTCCATTATGGTTTATCACAGGATATTGAATGTAGTTTCCTGTGCTATACAGTAGGACCTTGTTGTTTATCCTTTCAATATATAATGGTTGGTATCTGCTAAATTCCAAACTCTCAATCCAACCCTCCCTCACCCCCCTACCTACTTGAAATCATATTTTAGATTCCACATATAAGTGATAGGAGTGATGCAGTTTTAACATTGTAACACAGTATGGACAACCACCATACCATAGAAAGGGATGTCCAAATATATAAAGATGTGTGCTATATTTACATAATTAAATTGCTATAAACTCTCTACACTATGCATTATAATGACCTTAAGTAAATGCACAGTTACATGTACCATTTGTGACTATATAGAGACACAATTGCTGATAGATGATGTGTCCCCATGTATTCAAAATAAATTTAACCACACTTTACAAACACTGATTAACACAGTGATCAGAGAAATAAGAATGAATCAGTCGAAACATTTCTTCTAACTTTGTCTTGCTCTTCCCTTTTTACATTTTTGTTGTCCATTTAACCTAACAAAATCTCTTTTAATGCTTAATGACTTCTCTACCATCTTTTTTTTTTCCTAAAAGAGAGAAAGTATTTTCTGTGAAATAATTTCTTTTAACGCTTAATGACTTCTTTACCATCCTTTTTTTCCTAAAAGAAAGAAAATATTTTCCGTGAAATAATTTTAGAAACTTTTGTGTCTCATGCTGTTAACTTTCTCCATAGCATTTAAACTCATTTTTTTGAGGAATTGCTTGTTTGTTTTTGTTTCTAATTAAGTGCATTTTCTGGTTCAGGGCTTTTGACAATGCCGTCCCCTCCAAAAATGTAATTAAAATCACACTGGTCACAAAAGGAGACTTTTGGCAAAAGCATTTTTTTATTCCTTTCCTGAAAAAACATATTCAGGACCTTGGCCGACCTGATTTTTATCTAACCGGCTGAAAGGCCCAGGAGCTGTAAGCCGTCCACCCTGCTTGTGTGCCTGCCAACCCTCCGGAATTCAGAGGCCTCTTCTCAAAAGTTCAAAGACCGACTTCACATCGTCTAAAGCTTATTTTGAATCTGCCTGAGGGAAGCACTTTGAGGTTAATCCCATGGCCTAAGTCCAAATGAGAGGCAAATGGAAAGCTTTTCCAAAAGTCTCGCCTCAAATCAGCATCTCAAGGTGCTCCCCAGAGCGGCCCTTGCCCCGGGGAAGGGGGGGCTTGCTGGAGCAAGTTAGGAGCGGGGAGTGATGGACATTTACAGGGGGAGGGCTGAGATGGACTTTTTAAAGAAGAAAATAGAAGAAGTGGATGGCTGGGCCTGTTTTCCTTCCAAAGATCCCGAGGTAGGGATGTTGTAAAGTCACATTATGTTTATTTTGCTTAATGATATGATGATTAAAGCATCACCCTTGGCAAATTTCTATCTTAATGGCTCACAAAACAGCTGGAAACTTTGCTAAAATATCCAGACAAACCTGATAAGGAAATGTTAGTTTTCCCTTTCGGAGAATTTCTTAGAATGTAAGTAAAGGTAGATTGAGCCTCATAAAAATATATGTGAGGATGTGAGAGGAGCTTCTCACAAAGTAAAGTATGTCCAGAGAAAGGTTCATGATAAATTGTCAGCTCTGGACAAGAAAAAATGGTTGGAAGGATGGAAGGAGGGAGGTAGGGAGGGGAGGGAGGGGAGGAAAGGGGGAGGGATAGGGGAGGTAGAGGAGGGAGGGCATGTGAAGGTGGATGAAGACACAAGGACACCATCGTGGAATCAGGAAACTCCACTCTTACCTTGATCTTGCTCTCATTTACTGGTGAACCTGAAATAATCCCTTTTCTCCCTGGATCTCAATTTCTTTATCAGCATAAAGAGAAGAATTGGAGTAGATACTTTCCCCCCACCTTTACTGAGAAGGAATTGGCATATAGCATTATTTAAGTTTACGGTGTTCAACATGAGGATTTAATATAAATATATATCATGGAATGATTAATGATAAATATATATCATGGAATGATTCCATATCATGGAATATATATCATGGAATGATTATAAGGATAATTAACACATCTGTCAACTCACATAGGTACCATTGTGTGTGTGTGTGTGTGTCTGTGGTAAGAAAGTTTAAAATGTACTATCTTAGCAACTTTCAAGAATACAATACAGTATTGTCAACTATAGTTACCATGCTATGTATTACATCCCCAGGACTCATTCCTTAGAGAGATAAGTTTTAATGTATGTCTCTTCTCTCTCTAAAATTCTCTTGAGTATGTATGTGTATGTTGCAAATCACACTTACAATTAAGCAGGTAGCAGAAAGAAAATTTCTGGAAGGGACAAGACTGTTAGACTGTTGTCTCACAAAACAAAACAAACAAACAAAAAAGTCAAATGTTAACATCTTATTCAATTTTTATTTGTGCCTTTGCAATTTTGCATTTGGAACTTAACATGTTAATGTTAGTTATTTCATTAAGGTGCCTTCTTCCTTTGGACTTTGAAAGAACAAAATATTGATAAAGAAGCAGAGAAATGTCCCTTATTCAAGACTGATTTCTTGAAACTTCTTCCAGTGTCTTAGGACACACTTGGAATTTCCACATAAATGTTGTTACGTAGCTGGCAGACTTAAATATCTCCTAAATAAATACTTTAATACTTTTAGAAGTTCTGTTGTATGCTTTTAAATGTTGGTGTTATAGCACTGATTTTTCTTCTGTATCTGAGTGGAGATAAGGCAGAAAAAATAATCACAGAGAAAGGAGCAAATCCATTGATCAGAGGGCTAATGTATCTATTGGCCTTAGAAAGTCTCTATGCCTGAATTGAAATGCAGTCTTACAAATGTAGATCAAGCCTTGAGCCTCAGAAGAAAATGTTTGCCAAGAAGTGAAACAGAAGGAGCATTGTCAGACTGGGCCACTCTTCTGCTTAGGGTCCCTCCGTACCTCCTTGGTTTAGTCCCTCACCAACTAGCTCCTGCCCATGTCTCTAGCTTCCTCCCCACCCCTCTCCACAGACACACACACAAACACACACACACACACACACACACACACACACACACACACATTACCTCTTTCACCAATCAAATATATTTTGTAGCTGCTTTGGGCAAAGTGTTCACTTTGACTGGATGCTCTATCCCACCCTCTTTAACTGGCCAAACTTTTACTTATAACTTAAGACTCAGCTTGAGCCTGCTCTTTCAGGAAGTCTTCCAGGTCCCTCTCCTAAGCTCCCTAGTACTTCGTCACATCCTTTATACAATGAATCACATCATTTACTTACCGGTCCCAAGAGTGTTGTGAGCTACCTAAGGGCAAGCAACGTGTAAGCTGTCTGACATCCTTGGTCCTGAGCCCTGAGTAGATACCCCATGACTGTTTGTAATTTGGAAGTCTAAGGAGTCCTTTAAGATTTTTTTGTAACCATTTTTTTAATTGAAGTATAGTTAATTTACAGTGTTGTGTTAGTTGCAGGTGTACAGCAAAGTGATTCAGTTATATGTATGTGTGTATGTATATATATATATATATATATATATATGTATTCTTTTTCAGTATCTTTTCCATTATAGGTTATCACAAGATATTGAATATAGTTCCCTGTGCTATACAGCAGGTCCTTGTTGTTTATCTATTTTATATATAGTAGAGTGTATATGTTAATCCCAAATTCCTAATTTATCTCTCCCCTCACCCCTGCTATCCTCTTTGGTAACCATAAGTTTGTTTTCTGTGTCTGTGAGTCTATTTCTATTTTGTAAATAAGTTTACTTGTATCATTTTTTAGGTTCCACATATAACTGATATCATTTGATATTTGTCTTTCTCTGTCTGACTTACATCAGCTAACATGATAATCTCTATTTCCATCCATGTTGCTTCAAATGGCATTATTTTATTCTTTTTATGACTGTAATATTCTATTGTATATATACACCACAACTTTATCCATTCCTCTGTTGATGGGCATTTAGGTTGCTTCCATGTTGTGGCTATTTTAAATAGTGCTGCAATGAACACTGGGGTGCATGTATATTTTTGAATTAGAGTTTTCTCCAGGTATATGTGCAGGAGTGGGATTGAAGGATCATATGGTAGTTCGGTTTTTAGTTTTTTAAGGAACCTCCATAGTGTTCTCCATAGTAGCTGCACCAATTTATATTCCCTCCATCAGTGTAGGAGGGTTCCTCTTTCTCCACACCCTCTCCAGCGTTTATTTATAAACTTTTTAATGAAAAATGTACCCCGTAAGTATTTGCAATTTGGATGTCTAAGTAGTCCTTTTAGATTAGAAAGCAAAAAACACACAGAGAATTTAAGTTGGGAAAGAAACGTTAAGCTGCTCCCTATGTAAAAATCTGTTCACTGCTGTGGTCCATTGGCTGAATGGAGGCTCAGTGATTTGCTTCTGAAAATTGACATTCGTGTGGAAAGCTCTGGGACACTGACACTGGGATACAAGGGAATGGAGACTTGTTGGCACTCACGCCCTTCACTTTGTAAGGTCTTGTATGAGACAATGGCTTAAATCTTCAGTAGACTGAAGGGTTAACCAGTGCCTGCCTTCCTTCCTAGTGTATAGGCTTGCTCATGAGGAGTAACTCACAAGCAGACCATAAAGACAGGCCAAAAATCTTGGGTCACCAGTGTAAGGCTGTGTTAAGTAAGGAAGAATTAGAATTGAACATAAATTAGCGAGGTTATGACCTAGTAAAAGCTTTCCCACAGTTAAAGCTCTTTGAAATGGCTTTTTGCTTTGCTATGTATTTTTGAAAATCAATAAAAATTAACACTAATGCTTCTGGAATGAATAAGGGGGGAGAGGCTACATTGTAATTTCTAGACATCATGCTGAGTGTGCAGTTCTGGCAGTGAAAGGAATGACCACAGCCCTGGTAAAGGCTGGAGAAGGGTGATGGAGAACTCTTGGTTTGGGCACAGCCAAGAACCATGGTTGTTTTAGGCCTTTCTCCAACAATCTCATAAACAACAGCGAGGTCTCTAAAAATCATTCTTGGTTTGGGTCAGATTGATGTTAAAAGAAGAGGAAACCTCTTTTTAGCAGAGATTTAGTTGTAATTGCTTTGAAAGATGTTGTATAAATGGAATGTTAAAAGAAGGAAATTAGATGACTGGCTGGAGTGCCATTTATTGAGGAAAGAGGAGGCCAAATCCATTCCTGCATGTTGGACCTGGCAACCATGTTTTCCTCTCCACTCTGCAGCCCGTCAGAAAATCAGATGGTCCTGAGGGTCAGGAGGAAACTAGAGTGGAAAGGGCACCTCTCTTTGCAGGACATGGAGAAATGTGCTACCACTGCTGTTTCCCAGCCAAATCAGGCGGCACTTCAGAGTCTGTACTAAGGTGGTTTTCTCCCTCTCACATCTTCTAGCCTTTCCTGCCAAATCATCAGGGTCAAAGTTCAATTCCCTTACCCCAGTCCTCTACTAGAGTCAAGTGGGTCCTTAAAGATCCCCACAGGGCTTTGTTCACACCTGTTTGTTAAGACTCCTCACAGCCCTGCCATGACCTCTGTCAAACCACCATGGCATTTATAACATGCACCTCTGTTTCATCCATGGTCACCATCTCTCCCATCTCTGGAATGAGAGAGCCTAGCTGGGGCCCAAACATTAAAGACATCATATATGTATGTAAGGATGTATTTTTCACTTGTTGGTTTTGTATTTTGAGTATGTGTGGGAAATTACACCCATACAAGCTGAGTGTTGTCTTGGCATGCAGTTGAATCTGGTTGAATATGAAAATATCTATAAGAAAAGATTACGATTTATGGAAAACTGGTTGAGAACAGTTTTAATTTGATGGTTGAAAACTGGTTGAGAACAGTTTTCATTTGAAGTAAGGCCCATGATGTTATGCAGTTTCTGTACAAGACTCAACTCTTGGGCATCTGCATAAGTTCTAGTCTTTCTGGGGAGATTGCCCAGGTATACTTGCACTTCCCTCCCAAAGGCAAAACTAAAGATGCAAAGAGCATCCAGTGCTGTCTATGCTTTGTCACTGCTGAGAATACATCTTGGCCTTGGGGGCAAAGTCGACATTGACCTATAAATGGAATTCATTGGCATCTTCATTAGTAATTTTAATTTTACCATGAATGTATCATACGTAAAAGAGTCATTGTATATAAACATATATACACACATATACTATTTGCTTATATATGTGCATGTTGATAAATGGCTTTAAAATAATAATAAAGCCAATTATCTGTACCCAAACCTTAAATTTATTGTATTTAAAATATTGCATTTACCTCTGAAGACTCCAGTACACCCCTTCCCAATTGTATCTTCCTTCTTATCAGAAGTAACTAAGAATCTGTATTTTATGATTTCTTTAGTATTTCCACATTGTATGTGTAGATCTCTACTGTGACTGCATATAAATGAAACAACCCCTGATCAGATTTTAGAAATAAAATCAGACTGTATGTGATCTTCATCAACATACATTTTTCTCTCAATGTTAATATTTTGAGTCATCTATATTAGTATGTATAGCTGTAATAAATTCATTTTTAAATTATTTTATAGTGAAATTATAAATTTACATTAATCCAATTAATATTTGCTGACCTTGGATAATCCCTCATTTTCTGACAACAGTATCTTTTAAAAATGGTATGTGTTCAATTCTTTGTTGACAAGGATGAAATTGATTTTTCTACAATTAATATACTATGCTCATATTATTTTGAGTCAACCTATGAATCAAAAAACCCAGGATGATGTTTTTCTGACCAATGCCTCAATTAAAAATCAGACCTTTGCAGAACAAAACCTTATCTTTAAGGAGATTCAACAACAGTGGTGAAGATCTGATTCCTGGTGGTTGATGGTCTCTTCTGCAACTTTGCTGGGGATCACCAAAATGGGGCATGGTTACACACACATGCATACACGCACATGCCACACTAAGAAGCACAGTGTCGTAAAATATTAGATGTTTAAAAATATATATTTATGCATTAAAATATTTTGAGCATCTACCAACTGCTGAGACACAGCTCTAGACACGGCATGTATGATATAAACAAAAGAAGTAAGGCCCATGATGTTATAAAGCATAAATTTAGGTGCAAAAGATAGACAGGAGACAAACAAGTAAACATAATTATTTCAGAGAGTGAAGATGAAGAGAGTAAATCAGGGTAATGCAAGAGAGGGACCAAAAGATGAATGGTGAACACTGTCTACTTCTAAAGCAGGTGGAGAATGCCTCTCCAAGTAGAAGATATTTAGACTGAGACCCAAATCATAAGAAGTAACCAGTTAGGAGACGATCCAGGAAAGAACTGTCCAGATGGTGGGCTATATTATACTATACTGATGACTCATGCTAACTTGACCACAGCTATTCTACATGAGAAGGTTATTATTGGATCTGCTAGGCCAGCAGAATGTTACTTCATCATACAATGGAGGTGGTACATACGGGATTGGGTCTGAGCAAATCTAGAGGACATGAGATAATTCCATGGATGGGACGCCTAACTACTTCTATTCCACCTCTCAAGTCACCTTTCTGAACAGATGCCTCTTCCTTAACCTACCTGCTGACAAAGAAATATTGGGTCCAGTTGACAAATGAATCATCTGAAAATGGACTGCTGCCACAAAATAACCCCATTTGTGTTGGACTTGAAAGCGGTAGTAAAAGGAAATCTTTATAGGTAGCGCTCTGAACAGTATATTGCTTTGTCGTATAGAAGAAAATCATGTGGTCCAAATGGACTCCTGACCAAGCAAGAATGGCTTGGATGGTTGAGCAAAGGAGGACAAGGAAATTGAAGGAGGTGAGTGGATCTATGGGAATGTGTACAATGTGTGCAAACTATGTGTGCTTTACATTTTGATATTAAAAATGTAGTAATTATTACATTAATAGTGTCTACAGAGTGTCTACAGACAAGTCACAAGCAGCATTTACAACACATTGCTTCTTACCTTGGCCCACCTAGTGCTTCTCCAAAGGGTCTGTAAATGGAGTGGTCATGGTGGCAAAGATGGAAGCTTTGTGTTGACCCAGTAACACAAACTCCTTCTCACCAAAGCTATCTAACTATTGTCAGTGCTGAAAGCCCAAACTGCCCACTGCAGTGACCAACTCTGAAGCCTCAACATGACACTTCATGAAGACCAGGAAAACACTGGGTGGGAGGTTAATTTCATCAGGCTTCATTCACCCTACAGAGGAAGTGATTCATCCTTATCAGAGATGACATGTCAATTGTAGGAACAAGAACACAGACTGTGTCTTGTTATATTAACCCTCTCAAGTTGTCCACCACTTTGAAGGTTCTCTGTCAGACTGGACATAATGGAAGGCAGGAGCAAAGGATTAGAAAAAGTATACCGTTGGTGACCCACCCAGGTCTCTCGGCTCCACTTTTCACCTAGCTGATGCTCCAGTAACCACTTTGCGCAGGTGTGACATGACAACCCTTAGTCTCAGCTGCACTGCCTCTTGCTTTCCTAGCTCCCTGAGCTCCTGAGATGCCCGTACCCATGCGTGCACAGCCGGGAAGTGTGAGGGAGTTAATAGCACATAGACCATTGAGCAATGGGGGCGGGAACCACCAAGAAATGCTTTCACTCTTCTCACTGCTTCATTCCTTTTCCTGAAATCACTCTTCAGAATTAACCATCTGGATCAGCCTTGTCTCAGTTCTGCTTTCTAGGAAAGCCCAGGCAAGACAATATCTATTATTACCCCATATGCAAATGAGGAATTTGAGGGCTTAAAAAATTAAATAACTTGCCCAAGGCCTCAAAGATAGTATAATATAGCCAAGAATTAAACTTATATCTATTTGACACAAAAACATATTTAGCATCATCTTTAGAATCTTATGATTATTACAAAAAATTTGCCTTGGAAAAATTTGCACATCATTATTTAAGAATTTTTAAAAATGTATCTTAACTTCTACTACTCTTTCCATAAAAAAAAAATATGTTAAAGAAATTAAATCTTGAAATTGGAATCTAATTACACTATCATAAAAAGTTCCAAATATAATAAAGACGTTAAAAATACAAGAAGTGATGAAATCAAGAACATGTATTTTAATCAAGAAAGTTGTCTTATACATGTAAACTGAAGCACTTTGCTGTATACCTGAAACTAACACAACACTGTAAATCAACTATATTTCAGTGAAAAAATTAAACTAAATTAAAAAACAAAATGAAAATTGAGTTTGAATCTCAGTGTTTCTACTGGATTCTGGAGAAATCGTTTAGCCTTTCTAAAATTTGGTCTCCTTAGTAGAAAAATGAGCATAATACTTTTACTAGAAGACTTTATAGAGATAAATACAGCATTAATCTCATTGCCTGAAATACATTAAGTAGCCAACAGATATTTATTTTCTTTCTCCTTTGACCGAATCAATAAAAGTTTATATTTTACTAGATATTAAGAATAAACCTACAATATATGATGCTAAAAAGGAGGTAACTGGAATCAGAAAGCAGAGAGAAAAATCAGTTATGTAAATAAGTAATGTGTTAGTTGTATATATAATGAAATGACATTTTGTGGAGGCCTGGCCTTGGAACCCGAGGCTGGGCCGTGTCTTAACTGTGATGATTTCGTTGGCCTGAAGAGTCTAATGAGGAGATTTTTCCTGTGGTCCATACGCTAGTGTTTATTCAACTTTCTAGAGAAGAAGATCCTCCAAAGACAATGAAACATCGACTTCTTAGACAGGAAACAGATCCGAAAAAATAGCCAAAGAAAATGCTTCAAACAAAGAAGCTTTAAAAGGAAAGAAAAAACAAGCGATGACATCCAAAAACAAAGGAATACATAAGATGTGAAAACTCACAAAAGACCACCTCATGTGGATTGGAAACAACGGCTGGGCTCCTCACACCCAGAACTGAGGCTCAGCTTTGCCTCTGGCTCTAGTTATGAACCCTAATGGGCATCCCTGCTGCTGTCAGCCAGGAATGGGGACCCTTGATTTAGTTTGGAGGTGGAGTTTCATGACCATCCAGGTGGCCTCGGCAAGAAATCTGTCATGTAGATGACCATTCATCACTAAACCACAGGGGCTTTAAACCTGGTGGGAGAGGTACACAGTTTATGGAAAGAGAATATATATTGAGCCAGGAAAGAAATGGCTTTATGTGTGTGTGTGTGTGTGTGTGTGTACTTGGCCCTGCCACGTGGCATGCAGGATCTTAGTTTCCTGACTAGGGATCGAACCTGTGCCCCCTGCAGTGGAAGTGCAGAGTCCTAACCACCGGACCGCCAGGGAAGTCCTGAAATTTCCTTAAATAAATTAAATAACATAGATAGATAGATGATAAATATACAGAAAGATTATAGTACACAGCAACATCTATGTACATCCTAGTGTCTCAACAGAAGGCAAAAGTTTACTGAGGGCAATGGAATAGACATTGGATTACTAGTAGTTTCCAGCAGACATTGGATTACTAGTACTTTCCAGCAGACACTGGATTACTAGTAGTTTCCAGCAGACATTGGATTACTAGTAGTTTCCAGGTGGGGTGTGTTAACTGGAATGGTTATGGCTAAGAACCAGGAGTCACACACATTGATCACTTATTCTGTGCTATGCTAGACACTTTATGTACATTGTTTCATTCAATCTGCACACAAGCCTATAATAAGATCAACTATTCCCATTATACAGATGAGTAAACTGAGGTTAGGAAAATTATAAAAGAATTACACTAAGTTCCCAACTTTGAAAGTAAGAGAACCAAGATTTCCACACGACCTGGACTCCATATCACACTGACGCTGGTGACCATTTTCATGAGGACAGGGCATCCAGTGGGTCAAAGGAGAGGAGAATCTTGGGCTGAGCAGTAATACAGACTGGGCTCAGAGTAGAGATAAGGAGCAGGGCTGACTTTGGAATGAGACTAAACAAAACGAAAACAACAGTCAGAAATCTGGAATCCAAAGAGTGCTAGGACAAGTAGCTCAGATTCCATCCTGAAATTCAAGAGTGATGGCAAAGGGGGCTTCCATACCTGCACATAAAACCTGTCCATGCCAAGGACTCTGCCACTCCAGCTAAAACCACAGGGAACTCTAGGAATCTTTTGTTTGCCTCGTGTGTTCCCAGCTGATTTGAACATCTGTCTGCAAAGCACAGCTCTAATTAGCGTAAATATGCTAGGCTGAAATTAAATAAATATCAAAACACATTTCTGCTCCTGCCACATCCTCTTCTCTCATTACCCTAGCTGGAATCATAATAGTTCAAGTGGGACAAATCCCAGTAGTTCTCTTAATTTTTTTCTGTTAGAGAAGCCAAGCAACATAATTCAGCTTCTCTACATGTCATCAGTTCCGAAAGCTTGAAGAGCAATTGCTAAAGCTGAAAAATGTTACAAAAACGCTCCTGTGATGCAAAAATTCCAGGTAACAACAAACACATCTTTGAAATGTGTATTTATATCTGGCTTTTATTAATGTTTCATTTACAGTGAACATGCTTTAATTGAGCACCTGTTATTTAAAAAATCATGTGTTAATGCAGTTTCTAGGATGCCAAACAAAATAAAACAAAATAATGTCAAAAATGTAATACTTTCTTATGAAATAGAAAAATCTCAGTGTTACCTAGTTCTATAGAAGGGGAGAAACTATAGGAATCTTTTATAATATTACGAAGGCACACAATGAAAGTGACACGGATGAGGGATGGATAAACTACTACGTGGATTTAGAGACAGAGAGTATGTCCACTTGGAGAATGACAGAAAGAGCCTCTGGTGAGTTGAAAAGAACATTGGGTTGCCAGTAAGGATTTTGGATTAAATTCTGAGATAAGAATCATTTTGGAGGATTTTGATGAGAAGAGTGTCCATGAGTTACTACTGTGATTCATGGAGCCCAAAGTAGAGCCAAATGAATTGCTTGCCTGCCCCTACAACATGGATGTGCCATGCTTAGCTTCTCTTCCTAGCACAAATTATTCCCTAAGACTTAAATATTTTACATACTTATTCACTTGTCTACCTTCCATAATTAAAAGGTAAACTTTGTGAGAACAAAGACTTTGCTTTCCTTTATCTCCAATGCCTAGAACAACGCTTAGCACACGGGAGGTGCTTGATGAATATTTACCATTGATCAATAGTCAGTTATGAGACAGAAACTTTCTCCTTTTTATTTCACACCTATATAAACATTCTGGGTTCTGACTCTTGTCCCCGTGTCATAGGTGAAGAAACTGAGAGTCAGTGAGGTTATATAAATGTACCAGAGAACTTAGCCACACCTGGATGTGTGAAGGTAGGTGTTTGGAGACGGAGATCTAGCAGAGGGTAGATTGGCTCTCAGGCAGTGAGGAGAATGGGCTCTAGCTGAACTCAGAAGTTTTGTAGATGAGAAGGGACTTGTGTCCTTGGGATGTCATCACCCACAGAGGCAGTGGGTACACTCAAGTCCTGGGCAGTGGCTCTTAACCCTGTTTGCCATTAGATTCACCAGGGCAGTTATGGTGGGGAGGAACTTTTATAAAATATTCATGCCAGAAACCCTCCCCAGACATTTGAGGTAAGCAGAGGCATTAGGAGATCCTTGCAAAGATCTGCATGCCCTAGAGTGACTTGAAAGCAGCAGAGTGAATTCTGAGCCTCCAGCCTGCCACAGAGTAAAGGGAGCCTTGGACTTGGCATGGCAGGCGGACTGGAGTTTGGGACGTCTCAGTGCAGCTTCCGGTGGGATGTGAGGAGCCCTGGAGGCTGGACATCTCAGCAGATGCCTTCAAGGAGAGAAGACACGGGGCTGGGAGGTCTCCCCCAGGGACCCCACAGGGCCTGCACGCAGGCTGTGAGCTCCTGGCAAGGCTGCGCTCTGTGTCTGCCTCCACCTCTGAACAGGGGCTCAAAATAGAACCTACCATGAGTTAAAGAATAATGAAGTGCATTTGCATATACCTGGAAGTGTAGGGCGAAGTCATATTTGCTGCATGTTAGCTTTCATCCTGGACTCTGAGATGTCGTAAGCATCATGTATACACTCTGTCCTCAGTGCACACCTAGAATCATTTGAGGAGGTCATTTGAAGGAATGGCTCTGGGTCTGCGGGAGAAGGTGCAGATGTGGGAACCTCCAGAAGTCACCTTGGATTCTGGAAACAAGTTTAACATGGTGAGATGGAGTTTGCAAGAGTGTTTTATGGTATTTTAAATTGTCTGCTTAGAGAAGCTTAGGTGGCAGAAGAAAGGAAGTGAGATGAAGTCAGCCTCCTTCCACTTTGCTAACTGCTTTCAGGCCAAACATGGAGCGAGCAGCTCCCACAGCCTTTCAGTTCAACCAAATTGTTCTCCCACTTCTTTTATGAAAAGTGTGGTATGCCAGGCTCTGTGCTTTTACTGTGAGGAATAACCATTCTCAAAACCAGATATTCCTCACTTAATGGACCTGAAAAATAATCGACACACTTTTGTATATACATATGTTAAAGGCAACCCTAATCGTGTCTACCTTTGCCATAACAGGCTTTAGAAATTGTTTTACACAATGAGAAGTGAATCAAGGCTACAGTGAAATATTGCCCGTGTAGAGACTAGAATTCAAGTGGGCCCATCTCCCAGCTCAATGCTTGTTTGCATATTTTTTTTAACATCTTTACTGGAGTATAATTTGCTTTACATTGTTGTGTTAGTTTCTGCTGTATAATAAAGTGAATCAGCTATACGTATATATATATCCCCATAGCCCCTCCCTCTTGTGTCTCCCTCCCACCCTCCCTATCCCACCCCTCTAGTGGTCACAAAGCACCAAGCTGATCTCCCTGTGCTATGTGGCTGCTTCCCACTAGCTATCTATTTTACATTTGGTAGTGTATATATGTCCATGCCACTCTCTCACTTCCTCCCAGCTTACACTTCCCCCTCCCCATGTCCTCAAGTCTATTCTCTACATCTGCATCTTTGTTCCTCTCCTGCCCCTAGGTTCTTCAGAGCCATTTTTTCCCCCTCAGATTGAATATATATGTGTTAACATACTGTATTTGTTTTTCTCTTTCTGATTTACTTCACTCTGTATGACAGACCCTAGGTCCATCCACCTCACTACAAGTAACTCAATTTTGTTTCATTTTATGGCTGAGTAATACTCCATTGTATATGTGTGCCACATCTTCTTTATCCATTCATCTGTCCATGGACACTTAGGTTGCTTCCATGTCCTGGCTATTGCAAATAGTGCTGCAATGAACATTGTGGTACATGACTCTTTTTGAATTATGGTTTTCTCAGGGTGTATGCCCAGTAGTGGGATTGCTGGGTCATATGGTAGTTCTATTTTAAGTTTCTTGAGGAACCGCCATACTGTTCTCCATAGTGGCTGTATCAGTTTACATTCCCACCAAGAGTGCAAGAGGGTTCCCTTTTCTCCACACCTTCTCCAAAATTTATTGTTTGTAGATTTTTTGATGATGGCCATTCTGACCATTGTGAGGTGATACCTCATTGTAGTTTTGATTTGCCTTTCTCTAATAATTACTGATGTTGAGCATACTTTCATGTGTTTGTTGGCAATCTGGGTATCTTCTTTGGAGAAATGTCTATTTAGTCTTCTGCCCATGAGCTTCATGAGCTGCTTGTAAATTTTGGAGATTAATCTTTTGTCAGTTGCTTCATTTGCAAATATTTTCTCCCATTCTGAGGGTTGTCTTTTCGTCTTGCTTATGGTTTCCTTTTCTGTGCAAAAGCTTTTAAGTTCCATTAGATCCCATTTGTTTATTTTTGTTTTTATTTCCATTTGTCTAGGAGGTAGGTCAAAAAGGATCTTGCTGTGATTTATGTCATAGAGTGTTCTGCTTTTGTTTTCCTCTAAGAGTTTTGTAGTGTATGGCCTTACATTTAGGTCTTTAATCCATTTTGAGTTTATTTTTGTGTACGGTGTAAGGTAGTGTTCTAATTTCATTCTTTTACAGGTAGCTGTCCAGTTTTCCCAGCACCACTTATTGAAGAGGCTGTCTTTTCTCCATTGTATATTCTTGCCTCCTTTATCAAAGATAAGGTGACTATATGTGCATGGGTTTATCTCTGGGCTTTCTATCCTGTTCCATGGATCGATATTTCTGTTTTTGAGCCAGTACCATACTGTTTTGATTACTGTAGCTTTGTAGTATAGTCTGAAGTCAGGGAGCCTGATTCCTCAAGCTCTGTTTTTCTTCCTCAAGATTGCTTTGGCTATTCGGGGTGTTTTGTGTTTCCATACTAATTGTGAAATATTTTGTTCTAGTTCTGTGAAATATGCCAGTGGTAGTTTGATAAGGATTGCACTGAATCTGTAGATTACTTTGGGTAGTATAGTCATTTTCACAATGTTGTTTCTCTCAATCCAAGAACATGGTATATCTCTCCATCTTTTGTATCATCTTTAATTTCTTTCATCAATGTCTTATAGTTTTCTGCATACAAGTCTTTTGTCTCCTTAGGTTGGTTTATTCCTAGCTATTTTATTCTTTTTGTTGCAGTGGTAAGTGGAAGTGTTTCCTTAATTTCTCTTTCAGATTTTTCATCATTAGTGTATAGGAATGAAAGAGATTTATTTCTGTGCATTAATTTTGTATCCCACTACTTTAATAAATTCACTGATTAGCTCTAGTAGTTTTCTGGTAGCATCTTTAGGATTCTCTATGTATAGTATCATGTCATCTGCAAACAGTGACAGTTTTACTTCTTTTCTAATTTGGATTCCTTTTATTTCTTTTTTGTCTCTGATTGCTGTGGCTAAAATTATGTTGAATAAAAGTTGTGAGAGTGGGCAACTTTGTCTTGATCCTAATCTTAGAGGAAATGGTTTCAGTTTTTCACCATTGAGAATGATGTTGGTTGTGGGTTTGTCATATATGGCCTTTATTATGTTGAGGTAAATTCTCTCTATGCCTACTTTCTGGGTATTTTTTATCATAAATGGGTGTTGAATTTTGTCAAAAGCTTTTTCTGCATCTATTGAGATGATCATATAGATTTTATCCTTCTGTTTGTTAATATGGTGTATCACATTGATTGATCTGCATATATTGATGAATCCTTGCATTCCTGGGATAAACCCCTCTTGATAATGGTGTATGATCCTTTTAATGTGCTGCTGGATTCTATTTGCTAGTATTTTTTGAGGATTTTTGTATCTATGTTCATCATTGATATTGGCCTGTAGTTTTCTTTTTTTGTGACATCTTTGTCTGGTTTTGGTATCAGGGTGATGGTAGCCTCATAGAATGAGTTTGAGGGTGTGTCTCCCTCTGCTATATTTTGGGAGAGTTTGAGAAGCATAGGTATTAGCTCTTATCTAAATGTTTGGTAAAATTCACCTGTGAAGCTATCTGGTCCTGTGCTTTTGTTTGTTGGAAGATTTTTAATTACATTCTCAATTTCAGTGCTTGTGATTGGTCTGTTTATATTTTCTATTTCTTCCTGATTCAGTCTTGGAAGGTTGTGCTTTTCTAAGAATTTGTCCATTTCTTCCAGGTTGCCCATTTTATTGGCATATAGTTGCTTGTAGTAATCTCTCATGATCCTTTGTATTTCTGCAGTGTAAGTTGTTAGTTTTCCTTTTCATTTCTAATTCTGTTGATTTGAGTCTTCTCCATTTTTTCATTGATGAGTCTGGTTAATGCTTTATCGATTTTGTTTATCTTCTCAAAGAACCAGCTTTTAGTTTTATTGATCTTTTCCATTGTGTCCTTCATTTCTTTTTCATTTATATCTGATCTGATTTTTATGATTTCTTTCCTACTGCTAACTTTGGGGTTTTTTTTGTTGTTCTTCTTCTTTCTCTAATTGCTTTAGGTGTAAGGTTAGGTTGTTTATTTGAGATTTTTCTTGTTTCTTAAGGTAGGATTGTATTGCTGTAAACTTCCCTGTCAGAACTGCTTTTGCTGCATCCCGTAGGTTTTGGGCCTTCGTGTTTTCATTGTCATTTGGTTCTAGGTATTTTTTTGATTTCCTCTTTGATTTCTTCAGTGATCTCTTGGTTATTTAGTAGTGTATTGTTTAGACTCCAAGTGTTTGTACTTTTTACGTTTTTTTTTCCCTGTAATTGATATCTAGTCTCATAGCGTCATGGTCGGAAAAGTTACTTGATATGATTTCAATTTTCTTAAATTTGCCAAGGCTTGATTTGTGACCCAAGATATGATCTATCCTAGAGAATGTTCCATGAGCACTTGAGAAGAAAGAGTATTCTGTTGTTTTTGGAAGGAAAACATCCTATAAAATCCTATAAATATCAATTAAGTTCTTCTTGTTTAATGTATCACTTAAAGCTTGTGTTTCCTTATTTATTTTCATTTTGGATGATCTGTCCATTGGTGAAAGTGGGGTGTTAAAGTCCCCTAGTATTATTGCATTACTGTTGATTTCCCCTTTTATGGCTGTTAGCATTTGCCTTATATATTGTGGTGCTCCTATGTTGGGTGCATAAATATTTACAATTGTTATGTATTCTTGGATTAATCCCTTGATCATTATGTAGTGTCATCTTTGTCTCTTGTATTAGTCTTTGTTTTAAAGTCTATTTTGTCTGATATGAGAATTGCTACTCCAGCTTTCTTTTGATTTCCATTTGCATGGAATATCTTTTTCCATTCCCTCACTTTCAGTCTGTATCTCTAGGTCTGAAGTGGGTCTCTTGTAGACAGCATATATCCAGGTCTTGTTTTTGTATCCATTCAGCCAGTCTATGTCTTTTGGTTGGAGCATTTAATCCAATTACATTTAAGTTAATTATCGATATGTATGTTCCTATTACCATTTTCTTAATTGTTTTGGGTTTGTTATTGTAGGTCTTTTCCTTCTCTTGTGTTTCCTGTCTAGAGAAGTTCCTTTAGCATTTGTTATAAAGCTGGTTTGGTGGTGCTGAATTCTCTTAGCTTTTGCTTGTCTGTAAAGGTTTTAATTTCTCCATCAAATCTGAATGAGATCCTTGCTGGGTAGAGTAATCTTGGTTGTAGGTTTTTCCCTTTCATTACTTTAAATATGTCCTGCCACTCCCTTCTGGCTAGCAGAGTTTCTGCTGAAAGATCAGCTGTTAACCTTATGGGGATTCCCTTGTATGTTATTTGTTGCTTTTCCCTTGCTGCTTTTAATATTTTTTCTTTGTATTTAATTTTTGATAGTTTGATTAATATGTGTCTTTGTGTTTCTCCTTGGATTTATCCTGTATGGGACTCTCTGCATTTCCTGGACTTGATTGACTATTTCCTTTCCCATATTAGGGTAGTTTTCAACTATAATCTTTTCAAATATTTTCTCAGTCCCTTTCTTTTTCTCTTCTTCTTCTGGGACACCTATAATTCGAATGTTGGTGCATTTAATGTTGTCCCAGATCTCTGAGACTGTCCTCAATTCTTTTCATTCTTTTTTCTTTATTCTGCTCTGTGGTAGTTATTTCCACTATTTTATCTTCCAGGTCACTTATCTGTTCTTCTGCCTCTGTTATTCTGCTATTGATTCCTTCTAGAGAATTTTTAATTTCATTTACTGTGTTGTTCATCATTGTTTATTTGCTCTTTAGTTCCTCTAGGTCCTTGTTAAACCTTTATTTTATTTTCTCCATTCTATTTCCAAGATTTTGGATCATCTTTACTATCATTATTCTGAATTCTTTTTCAGGTAGACTGCCTATTTCCTCTTCATTTGTTTGTTCTGGTTGGTTTTTACCTTGCCCCTTCATCTGCTGTGTATTTCTGTCTTCTCATTTTGCTTAACTTACTGTGTTTGGCGTCTCCTTTTCTCAGGCTGCAGGTTTCTAGTTTCCGTTGTTTTTGGTGTCTGCCCCCAGGGGGTAAGGTTGGTTTACTGGGTTTTGTAGGTTTCCTGGTGAAGGGGACTGGTGCCTATGTTCTGGTGGTTGAGGCTGGATCTTTTCTTTCTGGTGGGCAGGACCACGTCTGGTGGTGTGTTTTGGGGTATCTGTGACCTTATTATGATTTTAGGCAGCCTCTCTGCTAATGGGTGTGGTCGTGTTCCTGTCTTGCTAGTTGTTTGACCTGGGGTGTCCGGCACTGGAGCTTGCTTGTCGTTGAGTGGAGCTGTGTCTTAGCGTTGATATGGAGATCTCTGAGAGAGCTCTCACCGATCGATATTATGTGGGGCTGGGAGGTCTCTGGTGGTCTAATGTCCTGACCTCCACTCTCCCACCTCAGAGGCTCAGGCCTGACATCCGGTCAGACCACCAAGACCCTGTCAGCCACATGGCTCAGAAGAAAAGGGAGGAAAAAAAGAAAGAAAGAGAAATTAAAATAAAATAAGGTTATTAAATAAGGTTATTGAAATAAAAAATTAAGAATATATATTATTAAAATAAAAAAATTAAAAAGTAATTAAAAAAAAAAGAAGAGAGCAACCAAACCAATAAACAAATCCATCAATGGTATCAAGCACTAAAAACTATACTAAGATAAACATAAAAATCAGAAACTGGTCTGTTGCAGACAGCAAACCCGAAGTCTACAGTTGCTCCCAAAGTCCATTGCCTCAATTTTGGGATGATTCGTTGTCTATTCAGGTATTCCACAGATGCAGGTACATCAAGTTTTTTGTGGAGCTTTAATCCGCTGCTTCTGAGGCTGCTGGGAGAGATTTCCCCCTCTCTTCTTTGTTCACACAGCTCCCGGGGTTCAGCTTTGGATTTGGACCCACCTCTGTGTGTAGGTCACCTGAGGGCGTCTGTTCTTCACTCAGACAGGACGGGGTTAAAGGAGCAGCTGCTTCGGGGGCTCTGGCTCACTCAGGCCGGGGAGAGGGAGGGGTATGGATGCGGGGCGAGCCTGTGGTGTCAGAGGCATCATGACGTTGCACCCGCCCGAGGCGCGTCGTGCGTTCTCCCGGGGAAGTTGTCCCCAGATCACGGGATCCTGGCCGTGGCGGGCTGCACCGGCTCCCTGGAGGGGCGGTGTGGAGAGTGACCTGTGCTCGCACACAGGCTTCTTGGTGGCGGCAGCAGCAGCCTTAGCGTCTCACGCCCGTCTCTGGGGTCCGCGCTGATCGCCGCGGCTCACACCCATCTCTGGAGCTCGTTTAGGCGGCGCTCTGAATCCCCTCTCCTTGCGCGCCATGAAACAAAGAGGTAAGAAAAAGTCTCTTGCCTCTTCGGCAGCTGCAGACTTTTTCCCGGACTCCCTCCCGGCTAGCACTGAAGCCCGAGCCTCAGCTCCCAGCCCCGCCTGCCCCGGTGGGGGAGCAGACAAGCCTCTCGGGCTGGTGAGCGCTCCTCGGCACCGATCCTCTGTGCGGGAATCTCTCCGCTTTGCCCTCCGCACCCCTGTGGCTGCGCTCTCCTCCGTGGCTCCGAAGCTTCCCCCCTCCGCCACCCGCAGTCTCCGCCCGCGAAGGGGCTCCTAGTGTGTGGAAACCTTTCCTCCTTCACGGCTCCCTCCCAGAGGTGCAGGTCCCGTACCTATTCTTTTGTCTCTGTTTTCTCTTTTTTCTTTTGCCCTACCCAGGTACGTGGGGAGTTTCTTGCCTTTTGGGAGGTCTGAGGTCTTCTGCCAGCGTTCAGTAGGTGTTCTGTAGGAGTTGTTCCACATGTAGATGTAATTCTGATGTATTTTTGGGGAGGAAGGTGATCTCCACGTCTTACTCCTCTGCCATCTTGAAGGTCCCCCTCTTGTTTGCTTATTTTTTCATCTCATCATTTCCTGCCTTGGTTTCCTGGCTTGTATCTCATTTTTGCAAGTAATTTTTAAGGGTAGAAGTGTTTGCAAGACATTTTAGAGGAAAGTCAGTTTTCAAGCCCACTAACACGAAAATATTCCTACTGTAGATTCTGCTTTCAAACAAAAGTGAGTGGTGTGCTTGCCTTTCTGGTTGTGGGGTTCAAGCTATGCCATGGAAGCTCCTTATTCCTACTCCGAATTTGCTAGAAATCCCTGGGGTTGTGGCCCAGGGTGGGTTGGGATGTAGTAGGACCAGTCCCTCTGTACCCTGAGGGCTGTATCTGCAGAGCCAGGAAGAGTAGCTTCTGCTGTCAGAGCTGATTCAAAGGAGAACCATGATGAGGAGATAAAAGGGGAGACCTCCCTGAAACCCATCCGCATAGAACCAACATAAGATGGACACCCGACCCAACACTCAGGCTACCAGTCAGACCTGGGCCGCACTTGACACTGGTCAGGGCTGACCTTACAAGTTCCCTTAGAGGAGCAGGCTTATTCCCTCCCTCTAAGTGAGTCCACTTGACCCTTTGCAGATACGGCCTCAGCAAAGATGCTCTTGGATATTCACCAGTGTAATATGTGCAAACACACACAGTGCAGGAGGGACCTTTTCTGGGCAGCCAGTGTGAAAATACTGCTGGCGGGGGCGGGGAGGGTGCTCTACTTTAAGAACTTGGTAAAGATGAAGTTTGAGGTTTGCAGAGATCCATGCCCGTAAGATGAGTGGCCTTCAGGAAGTTCATGCTGATGAAGACATAAGGTCATGGCTTAAGCTCCCCAGTTTGGTGGTTAATGTAACAGGGGCCATTCTGAACTGGGGGAGAATTCATAAATTTTGATGGTGAGCAAAACAGGAACACAGCCATGGATAAAGCATAATCATAAAAGTAGTGCAAAAAATTGGAGGAAAATTATGAAATCATATCCGAAGTCATTGCTGAGTGTTGGTGAAATGACAATTTCCTTTTATTTCACTATTTTGGGGGATTTCTGAATTTTATATACTAAATGCGAGTCCTTTGGTCACTGAACCTTTGGTCTCCTCTATGATATAGTTTATTTGTTTTATTCTTTTAATTGTCAAGAGTTTGTAGTCATTTTTTTTTTCTATTGGAGTATGGTTGATTTCCAGTATTCTGTTAGTTTCAAGTATACAGCAAAGTGATTCAGTTATACATAACATATAAATGTATATATCTATATTCTTTCTTAGTATTCTTTTCCATTATACTTTATTACAAGATAGTGAATACAGTTCTCTGTGCTATACAGTAGGACCTTGTTGTTTATCTATTTTATATATGTAGTGTGCATCTGTTAATCCCATACTCCTAATTTATCCCTTCCCCCATTTCCTCTTTGGTGACCATAGGTTTGTTTTCTATGTCTGTGAGTTTGTTTCTGTTTATAAATTAGTTCATTTTTACTAATGTTTAGATTCCACAGATAAGTAATATCATATATTTGTCTTTCTCTGTGACTTAACTTCACTTAGTATGATAATCTTTAGGTTCAGCCATGATTTTACAGTCATTTAAAAAATTGTGTTTGCATTTATATGTATTTTATTGTATCACAGTTCAGGAATGTGACCAGTGCACTTTCTAATTTCTGAAATTTATAGAATTTGGCTAATGTAGGACAATTAGAAAAATGTTCCATAAATATCTGAAACAACAATATCAGATACTACCTTATGCTGCAGATGGTGGTATATTTGTATTAAATCAACCTTATTAATAAAATCATTTATACCCTCTTGTATTGGCAGACACATCAGCTAGCTTGTTTGTATTGGGAATGGTGATCAATGATTCATCTTACATCAGTTAAATGGAAGTGAGCTAAGAGAATACATACGATGGCAAAAGAAATTCACAGAAAAACCATCATAAATTTGAATATACCTATCTCACTTTTTTTCTGCATAATCCCACCACTCTTTGGATTTTGGATATTTTCTTTCAGGTTTCTTTGTATGCAAAGCGATATTTTGGACACCGTTTTTTTTACTACTAGTGCAGTTTTAGGTTCATTAAAACTGCTCCCACCCTGCCACACACACAGCCCTCCCCCACCAGATGGTACATTCATTACAACTGGTGAACATACATCAGCACATCATATTCTCTCAAAGTCTATATGAGGGTTTACTCTTGGTGTTATATATTCTTAGGGTTTGGAAAAATGTATAGTGACATGTATTCACCAATATAGTGTCATACAGAATATTTTAATTGCCGTTAAAGTCCTATTCATATCCATCCCTCCGACCCCTGGCAGTGAGTGATCTTTTTATTGTCTCCATAGCTTTGCCTTTTTCAGAATATTATAAACTTGGAATCATACAGTTTGTAGTCTGATTGTCTTCATTCATTTAGTAAGATGCATTTAAACTTCCTCTATGTCTTTCCATGGCTTTATGACTCCCCATCTTTGCAAGTATTTGGTATTGTCAGTATTCAAGATTTTGGTCATTCTAATAGGTGTGTAATGGTAACTTGTTTTCATTTACATTTTTCTGATGATGCATGATGTGGAGTATTGTTTCATACATTTATTTGCCTTGTGTATATTTTCTTTGGTGAGGTGTCTGTTAAAGTTTATAGCCCATTTTTAAATCAAGTTGTTTGTTTTCTTATTGTTGAGTTTAAATAGTTCTCCTTTCACTTTTGGCATATCAATTAAGCGTTGCTTTCTCTTCCAAAACCACTGTTCACCATTCCCAACATAAACACATTGTACTACGCCCATAAACAATTGAGCATTGGTGGCCAGTAGACTGTTTCTACTGGACTCACATATATGCACTGTCCATCTGAAGTGTATGCTGATCAAAAGTCATATTTGTTTGTTGTATTTGTTTTCAGTACTATCATAATCATGTAGTTGAATTAAATACTATGTACATTAATGATTTGTAAGCATGAAAAGAGAGCTTTCGTAACTATGAATTTAGCATTAGAATACTAAGCACAATTGTCTAAAAAAAAATATTGAATTAAGTGTGGCAAAGCTTGGGGAAAAGCCAAAGCTTGGGAAAAATCAGAAAATTCTGGAAAGATATAGATTTTCTCAAAAGGATATCACAGATTTTGCTTTGTTAAAGGAAAACCAACTGAAAGCTGTAAAAGTTACATTCTATTAGTGTATTGTCAAGAGAATAATTACCCTTCCCATCATTTTTTTCTTCCATGCTTAGTTTTTAATTATTGCTCTTAATAGAATAATGTGAAATAATTATTTTATATTATATAACTCCTATTTCAAGAATTCTGCTACCATCCATCTTTTAATCACAGTAGTAATAATAAAGTGAGAGTTCCATGTTTACTTTCATGTTAGTTTTGCAATATGTGTGTGGGTTTAGTTTAATCTCATCTCTTGAATGCTCAGCATGTCTTTAAGAGTGGTAAGTTTGATTTTCAATCTCTCTAATGGAACAATGGAGAATCTCTCATTCCACAGAGAGAAATGATGTACTAAAAAACAGAATGGCAATCAGCACAATGCTGCCAGGTGAAAAATCTCCTCTACCTCTCAGATCTGTAATTCTTCAGTGAATCTGCCCAACAGGGTATAGAAGTGAGAAGTGAGCTTTCTATCAATGTTAGCTTCCTTTTCTTTCTCTTGTTCTTGAGTCTTATTATGCAGGCAAGCAGGCTCTCTGTATTTTATGGAGGAGACAAGTAAAGACAAGCCTAGACTCCTGAGACGCTAATACATACTATGACCACTTGCTAAAGCAAATGCTTAAAATAGTATAAGATGACAGAAAAAATAAAACATATTTACATAACAATGGCAGGATTTTCTCTTAAGGTGACCTATGAGGTTAAAAGCCTTTCTATTCAAGATTAGATCAAAGTTGTTTGAAATGGAGATTGATAGTCCAGAGGGAAATAGAAGGGAAAACAGAGAGACATTGGACATGGGATGAGAAAGGATAACAGAGAGAGAGAAAGAGAAATCCAAAGAAAAGAAGGAGGAGGAAAAACGAAGCCTTGAGATGCTTAATTTGTTTTTCCTACTGAGATCCATTATACTGGCGGGCTGGTCAGTATGATGGTATATAGGGGGCCTGTCCATTTTGTGCTGGTGTCTTTAAGATGTGAAATTAATTCATAACCTTTGAGATCACCTACTGTAGACCCTGCTCTGTGCCGGACATCGTGGGGAACACTTAGGAATGTGTGGACGCAAAGGCAGCCTTACTCCAGAAAGTCACTGGAGAAAGATCTGAAAACAATCTTATCATAGACAGTTATAGAAGTTAGGACTCTGGGACAATGTTAACATCCACATACACCTTTTCAAGAAATAACAACAAATATTGGATGAACTACAACGTCATGTCTATGCCTATTTTATGCAAAGCCCCATTTGCTGATATAAAACCTGTGGAAACTGTAGTTCTTGCCCTCAGGAAAACTTAGTAAATGCTTATTGAATAAATGAATGAATTGACATTTCGTGCTTTTTGACCCACAAATAAATATTAGACCATGAGTTCCATGAGGCAGAATGCTTGTGTCTCTTGCCTTATTTCCAGTGTCCTCGGGTACTTGAAGACTGGTATTCTAGCTCAAAAGGTAGAAACAATTATGTGTTCCCATTTCTCTAAACGTATGGGTCTTTAACTCAGAGATAAGAATATACTCACCAGGTATGAATAAAACAAAAGCACCATTTTTAATACATCTTTTTGGTCCTCACTGGACTTAGTATGAGAAGAAAATGGAAGATCTCTAGCTTAAAGAGGGAAACAGTAGTAAATTCTTCCCCTTTCTGATAAGATTTAGTGCAGATTTTAGCAGAGAGAGAGAGGAGAGGCATTATTTCTGAGAATCTGGGTGTTTCACATCCAGAGAAACAGCAGTTCTGTTGTCAGATCTTAACAGACCAACAGGAATTACGTGGACAAGAGAGCATACTCTAACCTCAAGATATCCAGGAGAAGCAGTGACAAGGCTCTTTCCTCGGGGCTGAACCGCCTATGACCATGGCTCTTAGCTCCAGTGGCCGAGAGTTCAGAGGCTGGCATCTTGCATGAATAGGTAACTTAGGAGTTCTTTAAAGTTAGGCCACTAAAAGTCTCTGTTCCTACGTTGTAACTGCCTCTTCTCTGTCTGGGGTCAAATGGCTTCATATAAGCAGGCACATCAGCCCTTTTTTAATCTGAAAACTACTGGAGTTGACAAATTTAGGGGGACAGTCCTGAGCAGGGCTTTTTAAACTTGGGTCCCGTGTGAATCACCTCGGAGACTTTTTAAAAAATACAAATACCTAGTCTCTTTTCTAACCAACTGAATCAGAATGTGTGGGGCTGGGCCCTGCGGGAACCCCAGCATTTAAAAATTCTCTCTGGGTAATTGTTACTTGGCCCAAGTATGAGAAGCACCAGCTATCAACTTTTCACCTTTGCTACTTAAGTGAGGTACAGAAGTGAATAACTTTGACATCTCCTAGAAGCTTATTAGAAATACATAGTCTCAGGAGTCATGTTGGACCATTCTGGAACCCAGAATCTGCATTTTAATTTAATTCTCAGGTATTGAAAATATATGTTAATATCTGAGACTAAGGGATTACATTCTTAAAAAATGGCATAGACAAAAGAGTTCAGCACCCAAAGAGGAATTCCTGAGCCCCTTACCAATACATTAGCAATAGGTATCAATTAGGTATTTGTTGAATGAATGGATGAAGCAAAATATTTTAAAAAATGTGAAAGAATGCCAGGGAGAAAATGTCATGCTAAGTTTCACCACGCACGTGTGTCTGCAGATGGCAGAGCCCCCAGACTGGAGAGATGGATGACCTCCTTATTCAAAGAGCCTGTATCAATTCAGTTATCGGCATCCAAATTTCCACAAGATAGATGGTTTGGAAGAAGGGTCACTATGTCTGAAGTCATCACGAGGAGAAAAGCAAAACCTCTTGCTCTGGCTGCCAGTTGACTTATTTTTTGTTTTGCTTTCAAATTCCTGGCCAGAGCCTCTGGTTCCTCTATGAAGGTGCCATCGCTGAGCTCAGCAGGTTGTGTGGTTCCCCTTGGAGTTCCTCTTCCAAGCTGTCATCTCTCTTTCTCTCTCTGCTTGTGTACGGTTGAGGTTCCAACGTGACCTGGCCCCTCAGCCCCTCAAGCTCCAGGCTGCCCTGCCTGCTCCTGTCCTGGCAGACCACCTCAGGCTACTTCACAAGATATGGAGAGCCACGTAGGACCGTCTTCCCACAGCCATCTCCCGAAGCTAGTAAACAGCTGACTATTCTGGCTGTGGACCTTCCTCTGCAGCTCAGCTACCAGATACACTCAGCCGTACTTGATAGCTTCTCTCCTCTAGTCTGCGGTCTCTCCTCCAGGCCTGGCGTGGCTCCAGTAAAAGAAAAACGTGTCACTAGAATAATACCTTCACAAGACAAGTGCCAAGGTGACTTACTTTCACACCTCAGGGTCAGTGGCTGGTGAAATTCAGTGCCGATGGGATTTCCACAGACAGGAAACAAGGGTGTGATGAGAACGGAGCAGGGTGTCCCATAGAAGACAGGACTTCTGGGGGCCCAGAGGGAGGAAAGACATGTGATGCTGGAAGGAGATGCTCTCAGGTCTGTGAATGTCATCCAGGATGTTCCACAGACTGCATCTTTGTTTGCAAACGTGAAATCACTGGAGGTCTCCGGCCCTGAGTGAAGGGCGAGCACAGCAGCCAACCAAAGGTTTTTTAATGAATAAATATCCTTTCAAGCGTTTCATTTTGGGTTTATATTTGTTATTTTTAATTCGAAACCATGCTTTCCAAATGTCAGGTAAATAACATAATTTTAACCTCTCCATGCCATTTTTAAGTGTTTACCATGTGCTTTTTTTATGGGCAAAATAGCCAGAGCCTGAGTTCTTGCCCTGGGGGACTTAGTCATTGTTAACTTCTACTAGGTCGTCATGGTTTTTTTTGTCCTCTTTTTTAAAATTTTATTGAAGTATAGTTGATTTACGACGTTGTGTTAATTTCTTCTGTACAGCAAAGTGATTCAGTTATACATATATACATTCTTTTTCAGATTCTTTTCCATTGGGGTTTATCACAGGATACCTAATATAGCTCCCTGTGTTCTACAATATGACACAAATCGACCTATCTAGGTTGTCATGTTTTTAATCACAGGAAGAAACCCTGGCATAAAAGAAGGTTTCCGACTTTCAGAGTACCGATGTCCTCTGACTGATGTCTAAAAATGAGTTTTCTGCCTGCACTCAAAGTTGCCTGAAAAACTTTTTAAAATCTTGAGGCTTTTAAAATCAATACTTTACTGGCAGATCACCCCAGAGTGTGAGATGATGGTATTTAGAAGGAGGCACCAATGCTAAGCAGAGGAATACATTGTGGAATAGCAGTTTAATAAGGAGAAACAGTGTGTCTCTCAGAGAATCACACCTTCTCTTACCGTTTGGGATATGATGTTGGGCATGTATGATATTATGTGAGAAAAGGAAGTAATGAACAAAAACGGACACAATCTCTGTTTTTTCACATTCTCTGCAGAAGGAAAGAAGTTAAAGATGGGCCGATTTGCAAAGCAGTGCTGCTCTGTGCATCTGCAGAAATAAATGGTTCATCTGACTCAGTGTGCACAGAGGAAGGGTCAGCTCCCATGACATCCTTCTCGAAAAGAGGGATAGAAAAGCAGGCTTAGAAATTTATAGTTTTAGAGTTAGACCATCACACTGGCACTCTCGTTTAAGTCCCCTTTCACAGTACATACATAATTCATATGTACATATAGTATGTGTACACACACACCCCCATATGTAGTTTCCTCATTTTAAAAAACCTACATACACGCACAAGTAAATCACACATCCCAACAATAAGACTAAAGTCATATGCTTTATTTATGGGGGAAATTTCAAAGTGAATAATAAATTTTTTTTTTTGCCTTATAGCCTGTTTGACAGTATAACTGATTGGATTCATTGCAAATGTACAGCCTGACCTTTCTGATTCTGGTATTTGGAAGAGGTATTAGACTTATTCCATTGCCTTGTGGATTTGTTTTATGTGGTTACCTTTTGGGGAACATAATTTGTCCTTTAGTACATAAGCTAACCTGTGTTTTATTATTCCATGTTATAATGGCTTTCCACTGCATTTATTTGTTAAACACTCTGAATCACTGCAATTGTTTTTACCCTAAAGTATTTTAAATGCCTTCTTGTTATAGTGGGATCATTCACCCATCTTTTCAACAAATATTTGTCAAACAGGCACCAGGGGCAAGGCGAACTGCTAGCTATAGTTTATACTAATCAAACTTACAGCAAGTAAGTTCTGTCCTCAGGAATCTGAACGGTATCCAGAAGAAATCGTCCATATAAACAAAGCACTGTGATATCAGGTAAAAGCTGAAGTAGACATGGACAGTCAGGTCCTGTGCACGTGGAGAAAAGGAAACTCATGCTGAGAGATGAAACCACAGCGGGCTTCCCGGAGGAGGGGTGCTGCTGTTAGCAGGACTGGGGCACGCAGAGAGGGGAGGAGAGGCAGGGGAACCTCGTTAGCTTCGCTTGTCATCAGCGTGTGCCCTGTTTCTCGATTCAGACCCCTCACCTTTGAGAGGCTCCACGGCTCAGTGGTTAAGCTCACCAAGGCTAGAAACAGAGCCTTTGGCTTAAATCCTGCCCCTCCCACTTCCTGGATGGGTGACCTTGAGCAAAGTCTTTAGCCTCTCCGTGTCTTAGCTTCCCTGTCTGCAAGTTGAGGATGCTAGAAGTATCGCCTACCGCGTCTGGTGATTGTGAGCTCAAGGTGTTCATCCTCATAAAGCAATTGGAGCAGCGCTTGGTCCACAGAATGCCACTAAAACTGTCAATTCTTTTTGCAAGATATCAGTAGATTTTCAAACATTCTGGTTAATAGGCTTTCTGCTTTTCTTTCCTTTGTCCTGAAGATAAGTTTTAGCAACTGCCAGAGCATCAGATATTGCTCTAGAACCTGGAGATACATGGGTGACCTCGGGCCCCAAACCTCCAGTTGCTTGCGGTCTGACAAGACATAGCACTTCCCAGTTGGTCCGTATTCAGGATGGAAAATGAACACATTATGAGAATGTAACTCTGTGGAAAAACAAATAAGAGAGAAGGGATGAAAGAAGAAAAGTTTCATAAGGGATGTAACAATAGATGTTGACTTTGAAGTATAAGTAAGAATTTACCAGACAGATAAGACACAGAGGGACAGAGTCCAGACCGAGGGAAAAAAATACAGCTAAAGACAGAGGCATTAGTTAGCCCGTCTGCATTTTCAGTCAATGCAGGTTGATTAGAAGACCTTGGAAAATAACATGCGGTCTTGAGGCTGGAGAGAAGCATGGAGACAGTGTGCAGAGGGGCTGGCTTCTGATGAATTGTGAATGAGACAGAGAGGCAGAATAAAGGTAGGATTTGCCAGTAATGCATAACTCTTTTGCTGAAGGTTCTGGTAAACCCAGGGAATAAAACTTAGTTTAAAGTATCAAATGATAGATCTGGGCTAGATTATTCAGATAATTGGTGTTAAACTTATTTTTTGCATACACGTAGCTCAGATATTGCTTCTTACTTATCTCCTCCAAATCACAGAAGACTCAGTGGAAAGATGCTTGGGATTAATGTGGTTGAAGAGCAGATATTTAAAATAAAATAATTGTGACACTCATACTAAAAATAAGTGATAATTTAGAAAAACAGAAGAGTTACACAAGGATGTGTTACTTTATTAACGTTCTCCTTTCAAAAAAAATTAAAACTCCACACCATTAGAAATCTCTTTTTAAATACAAATCATAATCACGCAATATTTTCAGAAGCGCACTTTCTATCATACAGAAATTCCCTCTTTCTCTGACCTCATTTAATTCTGTCATTACTCTTTTTGATATTTAAAAACTTTTAGTGGATAATGAATACTTACCTGTATGTCGTGTGCACTCCTTTCACAACAACCCATGAGAAAAGTACTAAATACCAACTTTTTTTCTGCTGAAAACACTGAAGTTCAGAAAAGATACATGATTTCCTGAAGAGCAAGTGGCTGTTAAGTGGATGACTCTTATTTCAATCTAGATTCATTTTTTATGCTCGACCACACTGCTTGCATTTGCCCACAATGTTCCCTGGTCTTACACCTTTATCATGGGTGAACATCTCACCTGCTGTGTTGGTTGGCTAGTGCTGCTGTAATAAAGTACCACAAACTGGGTGTCTTAGAACAACTGAAATTGATTGTCTCAAAGTTCTGGAGCTTCAGAGTCCAAGATCAAAGTGCCATCAGAACTGGTTCCTTCTGAGGCTGTGAGGGAGACTCTATTCTGAGCCTCTCTCCTAGCTTCTGGTGAATTACTGGCAATCTTTGGTGGTCCTTGGCTTTTAGAAGCATCACCCCAATCTCTGCCTCCGTGTTCACATGGCATTCTGTGTGTGTGTGTGTCTGTGTCCAAATTCATCTTTTTTATAAGGACACAGTCATATTGGACTAAGCCCACCCTGATGACATTATCTTAACTAGTAATATCTATAATGATCTTATTTCCAAATAAGATCACCTTCTGAGGTATGGGGGGCTAAGACTTCAACATATGAATTTTAGGAGGGACACAATTCAATCCATAAAACTTCTCAAATTCAAAAGGCCACAGAGATGAAGAACTTTGTCTCATTATTGTGGTGTTCCTACAATGTTGAGTCTTGGAAAAAGCCAGGTACATGGAAGTCAATTGAGCAAAACCACTTCACCTTAGAAGCTGGCATTTAGCATTAGACATGAATGGTCTCTATAGCGGGGCAGAGTTACTTGTGAGTTGATGGGTGTGCATTAAACTCAACTATAGCTTATGTAACAAAAACTACCTCTAAAGTGAGGAACATCATGCAAAGATTATGATACAGTTCCAATACTTGTTCAGCATCCTGGCCATCCTGCAGGAAGATGAACCAGACTATCGGACAGCTAAGAGAAAAGGCAGGTGGGAAGACCCAAGCTACAGTGGGAGAGGCCAGCTGTGAGCACCAGGGAAGGGGCTGCAAGGAGGTAGAAGACCCTGCAGTCCACTGCACAGACCACAGGCATGAAGAGTCTCAGGAAGACAGGGCAGCTATCAGGATGTGGGCCAGAAATACAAAATCCAGACACGAGCATTTGGAGCAAGAGGGCTAACTGTTGTGTTTATAGTTCTGGCAGAGTTACACCCCCTTCTCGCTAAGAGATCCCAAGGGGGTGATGTAACAACAGCTGGGAGTGGGAGTTAGTGAAGCCCATGGAGGTGTAAGAGTTCACACCAACAAGGCATAGGAAGTGGATGAATCCAGAGGTACAGTGTAGACACACCAAAAATACTTGAATTAACAAATGAACTGAGATTTCCTTTTTGTATAATGTTTATTGCATTTTTATTTTTTATGCTTCCAACCACAGTATCCTGTCTTTTTTTTTTCTTTACAATTGAAGTATAGTTGATTTGCAATATTGTGTTAGTTTCAGGTATACAGCAGTGTGATTTGGTTATACATACATATATATGTATATCTATATATATACGTATATCTATATTCTTTTTTAAAATTCTTTTTAGAAAAAGAAGGGAGGGGAGTGGAAGGGAGAAAGACATGAGGAACAAATAAGATGGTAGTTTCTGGAAAACCCCTTGCTGAAATATTGGAGAAAGATAAATCTTCAAATTAACTGGTAATTGGATGAAACTAAAGACTGAAATCGTAATGTGTTGAAACACATGTTAGAACATAGAAAGGAAGCTAGTTAAGAGGATGGTTCTGGAAATACACAGGTTGGGTTTGAATCCCACCTCTGTCATTTTTAGTTGGTGATTTCAGGTAAACACTTTCCCTCTCTGTGTCTTGGTCTTGTCTTGAGTAAAGTGGAGAAAGCCCTGCTTTCTTTCTTCACAATGCAGTGTAAGGGCTAAATGAGCTTATGAATGTCAAATGCACATTCATAAAAAGAGTGTAATACCAGGTGCAGAAAATAGACTCAGATATACTGGTTTTCTCTTTCCTTCTCATACTTTCAATTTGAACCTAAAGTAGAGTCTTCCGACCTTATTGAGAAAGACAACTGTTTATGAAACATTAGCTAATTAATAGAAAACAAAACAGTGGCATTAGTATTAGATCTTAATATATCGAGGTATTTGGTAGGGTCACAGTAAGTGAAAAGATTTACATTTGTAACGATGACTCTGTGGTGAGTGATTATTTCTTCCTTGGGAATAGGCTTGAGATGTGTGAACATCAGCTCTGTGGATGCAGGGATGGATGGACAGAGTCTAGATGGCTGGGTTTCAGCCCCAGTTGGTAGGAGACCCTTGATCATGGTCTCTCACCTGAGTCAAGTGTGCAGAAATAACGAACTAACTGATCTGAAGAGGATAGAACTTATGTGATGATTAAAGAGTGGACATGAAGCGTACAGGAGTCAGAAGTCTACCCACACAATCTGAACTGGATTAGCAAGAATGTTCCTTAATCCATTTTTCTTGATCTTTGTACAGGTTCCACTAGGAAATCCACATCTGTCCACCTAAAAATCTCTAAATAAATATAATCACTCAGTAATTCGATGTTTCCAAATGTCCATGAGCCTTCTTGTTGTTTTTCATTCTGTCAGGTAGTCCGTTAAGACCCCTATTTCTCATGGACCTTCTTTACTTCTGGGCAGCGGTGTTGCTGTTTAAATAACAGAGCGGATCAGCTCAACACCAGTGGTCAGTCCCCTGGAGATGCTTGGGTTTTGTAGTATTTGAAGGAGATTTGCATACTTGGTGAAATTAATCTTTTCAAAAAATAGTTCAATGCACAAGCTCTGCTCAAGTAAACACCAGAAATGTTAGCCCTGTGTAATAAAGGGCAGCCATATGCAGTCTCATACAGGGATATTATATTGGGTTGAAAATTGTATGGGGAAAGGAAATTCCAGGAGAGAAAACACAGAACTGCCTTTTGTTTCTTAGATGTATGTTTCTGTCCCTTGAAAACATGGGGGCATACTCCTGAACTGTTAATCTAGAAATAAAACTATTTTCCCCCAAGACCCTTATACAGGTACATCAGGAAAACAATACATTGACTACGTTTATTATCAACTATTTAAATCTGTGGATAGGAAGCATTACATAAAGGTCCAAATAGTAAATAATTTCATCTTCTCAAGACATAAGGTCTTTGTCCCAACTAGGCAAGTATGCCTTTGAAAGCATATACACACTAATATATATAAAATAGTTAACTAACAAGGACCTACTGTATAGCACAGGGAACTCTACTCAGTACTCTGTAATGGCCTATATGGGAAGAGAATCTAAAAAAGAGTGGATATATATATATATGTATAACTGGCTCACTTTGCTGTATACCTGAAATGAACACAACATTGTAAATCAACTATACTGCAATAAAAATTAAGAAAAAAAAAAAAAGCCGCCACAGACAATACTTAAAACAGTCATGCAGGATTGGAGCTTTGAGTGTTACTTGCTGACACCTGGTAAACCATGTTCTAGGTAAGGGTCTTCAGGCATTGTTTTTTGCCACATCCTTCCCTACGGAATAGTTTTGAGCACTGATAAATAATATGGGTACTTTTATTTTTAGTACTAATTTACTGATAGCCACATATATACTAAAAATACGCTAAATAGGAATTAAAAAGTTGAGGTAAAAATAAAATAAATAGCAATCAAAATTAATTACTTAAGAGTACAACCCTTTCATGTGAGAAATGTAATTAAATGTGGTCTACTAAATTTGAAAACTTGGTTCAACACTTAGTGTGCCAACAATTTGAGTGTGTGGATCTAAGATCAATTGATTCCACTGCTTTTTAATGACAATCATGGCTGAAAAAGACACCTCACAGTGATATGCAGGAAAGATCCATTTTTGCATTTATTAAATTATGATACTTAACGTTAAAGCCCATATTCCAATTAAATAAAAATTTGTGTTAAAATTTGTCTCGCAATTTTTCTGACTTTATAATGTCAATCAGTTGTTCTCCTAAATAACTGGAAGGTATTGCATTTTTTAAAATATTATTAACAGATGGGTTAAAATCCCACTGAAACTCTTCAATATTCTATAAAAAGTAAAAACTACGTTTCCGAGGTTTTTAAAAATGCATGAATGAGGTTTTTTTCCTTGTTTAAACAGGTGAATTACTTATTTTTTTTTTGGTAATGGAATCACATAATGATGGAAATATTTCTGAACACCTGTTTATATAATGTTCTTACCAAATAGCAGTGAATTCTTTAAAAAAAAGCCAGCTACTTCTGCATTCATCATTAAAATGTCATCTTAGTTTGAAGGAAGAGAGTATATTTGCTTTCACGAGGGTATCTACTGGCAGCATGTAGCTGGCAGTCATTGGTATCCTTTGTAACAGGGCTCATGAAGGGTTCCCAGTGGAAGCAAAGGTCACAGCTCTGCCATTTTCTTGCCTTTCACGTGTGCTTGCATCATTAGTGTAATCTTAAATCTACTATTTCTCTCCAGTAATTTTCTACAATAATTGTCCTTTTTGTAAGAAAGTTCAGATGAAATTGGACAATAGCATCTGTAAATCCATAAACAAATAAACAAAAGTCAGTGAATCCAAATTTGCTGATGTTGAACAGCTAAGTGCAAGTGCTACTCTAATGCCTAGCACACAACAGGTATCCTCACACCTCTGTCCAGGTACTCCCCTGTAGCACATGATATATGGTCATCTGACGTGGAATGGAGTAAGGATGCCAAATCAATTCACACAGTCATTATCTGTAAGGCATACTGTCTTCTTTATTTGAAAATAGAGAAATGGAAATAGCCATTTCAAAGTCTTCCTCTGGAGCCCCAATGTGCTAACTTGTGGATCTTCTGAAAGCAGCACCCCACATTGGACACTGATGATCTCATAGTTGAATTTTTTTTTTTTTTAGGCTGCACCATGCAGCTTGTGGGATCTTAGTTCCCTGACCCGAGATCGAAGCCGGGGCCCTGGCAAGTGAGTGCACAGAGGGGTCATTGATGATCTTTTCCACAGTGTAGATCAATCTTTCCCCAATACACACTGTGCTGGGTTCAGAACAAGGCATGAGAACCAACTAGCCAGTGAGAACTTCTCAGCCAGACCCTTGAATAGAAAATGGCTATTCTCTATCAATTCCTTCCATCTGGATTCCTGGAATCACAAACTTCTTGGCTGTTCACTTTTTCATTCAGTTCTTAGTTTACCCCACATCTATCCTTCCAAACAATTTGATTTTTCCATGAATTGCCAAGACTTGGCTCCTCCTGCTGATAAATGCAGAACTTTAAATGAGATGCATGGAATTGACAAGTCTTCATGATGCAGCCTTGCCTCCTTCTGCTGTCTCAGGTCTCACCATCTCCCCGTGGCACTTTCTTTTCAGCGGCATCGACAAACACAGGATCCCCAGTACATGCTTTCTCACCTATTGACACTTTACAAACACCCTCTCTCTTTTTGGACAACCTCTATGAGCTCTAGTCTACCTAACTCTTACACACTTTTGATACTAGTTCAAATATCATTACCTCTTTAAGAGAATTTTTCTCATCTCCACCCTCACACCAAGTGGATTCTCAGTAATCCAGGGTGATTTTCGGTAATATTTATACCATGTAGATACTTCATTTTTCAGTCTGCCACCCTTCCCTAGACTGTGAATTTTTGTCAGGGAAGCAACCCCCATAGTAGGTACACATGTGGAAGAAGAAAGGAAAGTTAGGAGGTAGAATGCTGCTGTAGGAGGAACTCTCAAGAAAATATCTTTCTATTCAGTTTTCATGATTAAACAGCATATGTAGCTTAAATTAGATTGCACTAGACTTGTTTCTACAGTTTATAGATATAACCAGTTCCCTCTCTAAGGAAAAGACACTTTCTGGTATTAGTAATACCCAGCCCTAGATAAGGCCCATTCTCTGTATGTCATACCTTTCACATTTCCTCTTTCTGATTTTCCCTCAGCCATAGGTCATGGGAAACCTGTGGTTTCAGAGTTATTTCCATTTTTGTTTATGAGGTCTTCTTTTGCAAGTTTGTAAACTAAAAATTATATTAATTTTGATTTCTCCTCCCTTTTGCATTTCCTTGATAGAACATATGTCAGCTGATGTTCCCACAGTTCCTTGACACAGTAGAATATGCATTTTCCTAGCTGCGTTTGGGGATTTGCAATATTTTTGGCAATTAAAACATTCCAGGCTTACTTGGAAACACAAACACTTTAAATGAAGTATAACTAAGGTCAGACTTCCACTACATTTTTGTATGTCTATCTAATTCATTTGTCAGGAAAAAAAAAAAAGAATTTCAGTAAAAAAAAATAATGTGTATTCTACTGTAAGGAAGGTTTCTGTCTTAATGAGAAGAATGGAAGTCAATGACCCAAGGATCATGGTTGACAATAATTCCATGCATGAATCACTGCTTCTTGAACACAGGCTGACAAATTTTCTGAAGCTCCCAAGTCTTTGTCTTTTCACCCCCCCACCCCAGGAGATAATGTGGAAGTTCCTCTCTAGGAGACTATTACAGATGTTTTACCACATCTATAGAGCAGAGGAAGAAAATGAAGAGAATGGAGCAGAGGAAGAAAACTGTTATTTCAAGCCAACAGAGCATCCTTTCTCTTTGTTGTGTGTCTGTGGCAGATGCGGGCAGGGGCAGGGGTTGGAAGCATCGGGTTGGGGTACCTGAGTACACTGTCACCCTCTGCGGAAGGATGAATTGCTATGCTTCTCCCTCACAAAGATGGGAGAGGGAAGCCTACTAACAGTGCACTTCGTGTCTACAAAAGTACCTGAGAGCCTACTGAGGGAAGAAAAGTGAAGCCACAGAGCACATACAGAAGGTGAAGAAATAAGATAATGCTAAATAAATCACTTGATTTTCGTGATTCATGGATTAGGCTCCCAAGCCACTATGTTCCAATTATTAAATATGAGAGTAACTCCGAAACTCTAGAAGATTTGGGATGCTCAGAGGCTAACCCTTGGTTTCCATACATTATCACAGTTAATCCTCTTAACAATTCTATGTGCTAAGTAATATTATCTCAGTATCCCTGTTTTTTTTTAAAAAAATAAGATTCCAAGAGGAACTATCTTGTCCAAGGACATTGTGCTAGTAAATGGGAAAAGCAGAAGTTAAACACTGGTCTATCAAATGTGGGTATTAACCAGAAGAGATTCCTCAGCTAACCCAGGCACAAGAAATACAATGACCTAGGAGAACAAGGGAATCCTGGTAAGAGACAGAGTAGGGGGACAGAGATGTAGTTTGTAAAATTATATTTGAAATTATAATATAATTACATATCTAGAAGACAAAAAAAAAAACCTTGTTTTTCGGTACAAGGTAAAGGAAATAAATTTTGAAATGTGAAATATTTCATTCATGTTGCTTTATAAATTATATTTGCAATTATATTATTCCTACTTAACTCTAAGCTCTTTGAGGGCAAAAATTAGGTCATATTCATTTTTATGCCCATAGTACCTTTCTCTCTGGATTAAAACCCCAAACATAACATATATATTTAGCCCACTCTATAGAATATTAAGAAATCTTTTTAGCATGAAACAATCCATTGCAATTGAACTAATGTTGGATCTGTCTTTAAGATGTGATCTTGAATTTTAACATTGAATCCCAGACCTTGAGAAAAATCTCATTATACCTTGACAACATTTTCCATCTGCTTAACAAGGAGGTATTAACAATATATAAATCACAGTTTTATTAGTAAAGACTTTGGGGTGAGTTACAAGGTTCAGAAACCCAACTTGATATCCAGGAAAACAGAAGGACTATATTGGCTCACATAACCCAACTGAAGGAAGAGTAATGCACTGAGTAGACTCAGAGCTAAATGAGATTAGAGCTCCAATGTCACCAGGCTCCTTTTCCCCATCTCTCATCTCTATTTCTCTTTCCAAGTTATCCTTGTTCTGTGGAATAGCTTTATCACCTGGTTGGAAAGATGAATGTTCGCAGATCACAAACCTCACATCTCAAAGCTTTGTTGCCAGTGTAAAGCTGCTTCTCTCATCCCACTTTCTTCAATTTAGAAAGGTCCTGGGAAAGGGTCTGGTTTGCTTGGCTTGGATTCAAGACTGTTCTTAGAGGAATCCGTTTTTATGGAGCCATATTGTATATGCTATTAAGCTAAGCTGTTTTTCTCCTGCTGGGTGAGGGGGGGAGAAGAAAAGAGGAAGAGACAGAGAAGAGGAGAGAAAGGGGGAGAGAGAGAGAGAGAGAGAGAGAGGAGCATGTGATGCCCTGAAGGGAGCATGCAGCAGGAGACCTGAATCTCTTCTTCCCAGTTAATCTCAATGTCTATGTGCCCCTCAGAAAATGAGTATCTTTCCAAGTTGAGTTTCTACCATATCGCATCATTTATTTTTAAGACCATGATCCTTAAACACAAGCCAACTAGTTCCTTTAATGGTGATTTGAAGAAACAGCTGTCTTTTCCAATCCCGGAGACAAATCTGGCTATGTTGGATTTATTGAGAAATGCTATGCTGTTGTCCAACTGGCATATAAATATGGGTATTTGTAATATATTTATGGGAAAATTCTAGGGAATTTCCAAGATATTTTATACAGTATTTTTTCCTTGTAAATGGTCTTCGATGCTAACTCCCTTTGAAATCTATGGAGAGAATAACTAGATGAGTGTTTTTTTTTCAAGCTGAGTTGAGTGGATGGGAGGATAGGGAGGTGATAAAAAAAAGATATAGGGTTTCTTTTTGAGGTGATGAAGATGTTTTAAAATTGACTGGTGATGGTTGCACGTATCTGTTAATATACTAAAAACAAACTGTACACTTTAAATGGGTAAATTGTATGGTATATTAATTATATCTCAGTAAAGCTATACCAGACCCTCCTTAACTAAATTAGGTGCTCTTCCAGTGTAAAAAAAATAGAGGCAAGTGATCAACCATGTGTCATCCATAAAACATGGCCAGAATGTTAGGTTAGTAAAGAATATGACAATACCATTATGGCAGTTAAGGAGGAAAAGAAAGAGCTAGTAAATCACTTTCTTCAATGGAGCAGGAATAAGAATGGATTTTATTTCTTTGTTGATTGAAGATTCGCTATGGCCCTACTATCTAAGAATAAACAAACATCTCTAGGAATAGAAAGACTATGAGACCAGCATCTGTCATTCAAGGCCACCCAACACCCCTTCACTCTGTTTTCTACTGTTATCCAAGGCAAATGTCCTAGAGATGAAGTAAGTTGATGGCAAATAGGAAAGAAGGAAAAAGATTGAGTCTAGGAATGAATATATAAAAACTTGTGAGCAAGTAAAATTAGGTGAGGGTGTAGACAAAGGAAAGAGGAAAATACCATGATCTATACAGTGCAAACCCTCACATACACTAAGTTCTAACTGAAGACAGTCTGTCTGGGTAGAGAGCAGGGTTGGGTGAGTGGGAAAAAAATGCAGAGGTCATACCAATGGGGAGGAGATGGAAGTCGAATTGGGACTTGTGAACTTAGGTCTGGGGAATGTTTATGAGCTAAAGAAGGCAAGAAAATAATGTCATATATTTTTAAAGAATATTACTTTGAAGTGAGGCTTATAAAGACCCTGCTTCAGTCTGGGGTGTGGGAACTGCCATTAGACCAGGGAAGGGCCTAAAGAGGGAGAAACAGAGAGACAATGACAGACAAAACCCAGCTTGATTGGATAGGCATTTGTAGTCACCATCATTACACTATGCCTGGGAGTCATGACACATCTTGCTGATAAAGGAGCATCAGAAGAAGTCAGTAGAATATCAAAGACTGAAGAAAATACCTGAAATGTCTTAAGTAATAAATAAATAAATAAGAATATACAATTTATAGGCTTTGTAAATTCTGGTGCTTGCATTTTATTTTCTGCTCTCTACCATATACAGATCACTGGAAAGCTTTAATTCTAAGAATGTTATTTTAAAATCAACTATTTTCCTACAGTACATGCGTACTTGTAGAAAGCTGATTCAATGGACAAATCAAAATGGCTGATATATCTGGATAATTAAGGGGAAAGACATTTTCAAGTCTAAGTCACAGGAAGCCCAGAGAAAAGGGAAGGGAGGTAGATCCATTGCACTGATGACCTCAATCCATCAGCCTTCCCTTTTTCCTTACTCTAGGCTTTGTGGTTCTTCTCCCTAAAGAGGTGGGCCTCTTTTCCAAGCCCTTGATTCTTGGTGGTTGTGTGATGAACCTTTGGCCAAGAGAACACAGTGGAAGTGACTGTGCCAGCTTGACATTTGGGCCTTGAGGTCTTTGCCTTTCTACGAGTTTGTTCTTGTGGAACAAGCTTGGGTTTACCAGCTGGAGATGAGAGACTTCTGGAACAGAGTCTCCTGGCCGAAGATATCCTAGGTTAGCCAACACTCAGCTGACTTCCAGACACATGGTTGAGCCTAGCCAAGACCAGGGGAACCTCCCAGCTTAGCCCAGACTACATCTCTGATCCACAGACTCCTAAGCTAAACAAATGTGTACTGTGTCAACCCACTAGGTTTTGTGCTTGTTTGTTATCATAAACTATTGCAGCAAAGGTTAACTAACATAGGAGCTAATGCTTGTCAGTATCTCAGATTGTGTTTGGTGCTGTGTTTGGCATTTACACTAACATTAACTGAAAATATCAATATTATTATCCCCATTATAAAATTGAATAAAGTTATAGAAGGTAAAACATTTTTTTCTAGATCACTTACCTGGTGATTAAAATAGGGTTTCAAAACTCGGTAAGTCTGACTACAAATCCATGACTTATTCTTTTTACATGTTTATTTTCTACTATACTTATCTTTCTGCTCTGTGAAAATGAGACAATAATCATCTGAGAGCAAACAGTTCTGAAATGCTATAGGAATACTAGTAAGTTTGAACTGAATGTAAGCTCCCCAGCAACCTGATAAAATAAATGATAACGGCAGTGACTTAGTAAAAGTGAAATAAAATACTTACAGTTGGACAGTCAGTGACCACAATATTTGTGGCCTAATCGTGTTGCCAATTTTACATTCCAGTTGGTCACTACCTCTACATGATTATGGCCCTATAATTAAAGATGTCCCAGATATTTCCCATTTATGCTACACTAAGTCTTAACAGACTGCAATTGGAATCCAGACTCCGCCACTGAAGAACAAGGAAACCCTGAGCAATGACTAAACCTGAGATCTGGTATCAACTCAAAGTGAATTCTGTGTTAAACCATAGGTGAGCCTTAGGCTTCACCTAAAATCATCCAATTCTTTCATATCACCAATGAGAAAACGCTGAACTCTCATTTAAAATAATGTAAAAATGCACCACGCTGTTTGATTTCTGTACATGCACTAAATGATTGGTCACAGCCATCCCCCCTTTCCACTGTTAAGGTTGCACATGTCTGGAGCAAATGCCTCACCTCCACTTGAGTGAATGGATGGAAGATAAGAGTGGTTTAGAAACCACAACGTGTTTTGTTCTGCTCCTCTGTAACAGGCTGCTTGATGTTTTTACAAGCCTTACTATGTCTTCTCAGTGGCTGATGTGGCCCTTTCCACTTCAGTCACAGGCCAAGTGGGGAAGAATTAGAGCAGGAGTGTGTTGCCTTCTCTCTGAGTCTGATTTTTCTCTACTGCCTTAGGCCAGTCATTTAACCTTAATTCTATCTTTCTGAGCATGACTTTACTGATATGGTATTAACTTCCTTCTGGAAAGGAATTTTCACATTTTCCACAATAAATGATAAATCAAATTAGTGGACCTGTCAAATACAGGTCTATTGTGCAGGAGTTTTTTTTCTCTCAATATCATGAAATATTGAGGAGGAAAAGGACCTTGGAGACAAGCTTGTTCAAAAATGTTTGTAGTGGAGAAACTGGGAACCAGAAGGGGAAGTGGCATCTCCAAGGTCACAGGGCCAGGACACAGCTCTCCTGACCCTAAAGTCGGTTTCTTTCTCTACAAGGTGTTGTCTTCTTACCTTCCACTAAGATTTCTTGGTTGGATGTCTGTGAGCTTTCACCTATGCCTTAGTCTGCTTGAGCTGTTATGGCTTAAACATCAGACATTTATTTTCTCACAGTTCTGAAAGCTGGAAATCAGTCAGAGATCAAACTGCTAGCATGATTGGGTTCTAGTCTGAGTACCCGCCTCCTGCCCTTCTGATGGCTGCCTTCTCTCTGTCCTCACATGGAGGAGAGAGAGGAAGCTCTGGTGTCTCTTCCTCTTCTTATAAGGGCAATAATCCCCTCTTGAGGGCCTCTCCTCCATGACTTTATATAACCCCAAGTACCTCCCAAGTCCACACCTCCAAATACCATCACACAGTGGGGGTTAGGGCTTCAACCAATGAATTTTGGGGGACATGAACATTCATTCATATTTAACAACCTGTTTACAATATGACTACCTGTAATCTCTTTCATACTCTCTCTCTTAAATGTCTCTACTGAAGAGAAATAACTTAGGATAAGCCATAGTATATGTGCATAAGTACGTATTCCCCTACTTTAGTTTCCACTGGCCAGATGATCTCTCTTACCTTGGCTAGAAGGTGTTACCAAGAGGCCCAAAACACTAGAATGCTCATATTCATATCTTACTGTAGTCTAGAGTGACCCATAAACTGATATTCAATATTTTTTGACATAATAAATAAGGATTTTCTTCTCTTAGCAACATAATTGATTATATGGTCATAGAAGCACTGCCAGAAAATAATTTATATTTATATTTTACACATGGTCATGTTGGCTGGAAAGTCAAGTAATTGGGAGGGGGATGCAGAAATGCCAAGAAAACTTTAATCTGGATAGTTAGCCAGTCCTGGATCTGACATTTGCCTCAGAGGTTTCTGACCTTCTCAGATGACCTACTGCCGTAGTTTTTGATGGACACTAATAGGAAATGTACAAAAAAAAAAAATGAGATGTGGAGCCCCTAGTCACCTTACAAAGCAAACAAAAATCCTCTCCAGAAAAACACACTCAAGACAGTTCAAAGACTTCTCACAGATAAAATTTCACACAGCATGAACTCTTAATCAAGAATCTCTAAATATATGCAGAAAGAGAGGAACAGAAGTAAAGAAAATAACACAATTAGGGCTATAAAAATAGATAACAGAATCATATGTATAATATAAAATAAGTATATATAATTTGGTTGACAAAATAAAATAATGTTTGAAAAATTAATAAAAGAATAAGAAATTATCAAGAATTACTCAAAAGATTTCAAAAAAACAATCAAATAGAATCTGAAAATATACTATGTAATAATGGGCATTAGATATGCAATGGGAAGTTTAAACATAAATTAGATCCAGCAGAAAAGGGAATTAGTAAATGGGAAAATAGATTTAAAGAAATTACAGGTCAAAAGAAATTATGGAAAATGCTGAATTGAGAATCAAAGCAAAAAAAAAAAAAAAATCGGATCAAATGACATTAAGATTAATGTGGGAAAACCTAAATTACAACTAGTCAGAATACTAGAGAGAGATAATATCTAGAATAAAAGAAAGGAAATAATCATTGAGAGAATAGCTGATTATTTTAAGAATGATGATAGACACCAATCCTCAGAGTTAAGAAACCCAACATACTCCAAAAGAACCAAATAAAATACACATCTACATAAATTATAGTGATATTGTAGGACATCTGAGTCAAAAGAAGTTATTAAAATAACCTGGATTGAAATATAGATTATCTGCATAGAAATTACTTTGCATTGAATTCATGCATTATATTTCAGTTATACTGAAAACTAAACTCTTGAGAACAAAAAATATGGCCTGAAAACTTCTATAACCAGTTAAGAAAAGAGTTTAAAAGTTTCTTAAAGAGTTAAACATAATGCTTAGTATATACTAGCCACTCCCCAAAATAATTGACAACATATGTCTCCACAAAGACTCTACACAGATGTGCAAAGCAGCTTTGTTTAGACTATATATATATATATAATACTATTCAGGAAAAAATGAACTAATGATACATCTATGAACAAGGATAAATCTTAAAATCATTATGCTGCATGAAATTAACCCAAGCCAAAAAAAAAGTGATACCACTTATTTGATATTCTAGGAAAATGCAAGCTAATCCATAGTGACAGAGAATAGATACAGTGTTTCCCTGAAGGTGGGGTTAGATGAAGATTTGGGTTGCAAAGAGGCCAAAGAAATATTTTGGGTATGATGGAAGTATTCAGTATCTTGACTGAGATGTTTTCAGTGTATTCAAATAACAAAACCCATCAGTTTGAATGCCTTAAGTATAATTATACTTAAATAAATTTGTATTAAAAAAAATTACTACTTAAATCAAAAATTTTAACACTGCAATAAGAATCCAGAGTCTGCCACTGAAGAACCAAGGAATGCTGATCAATGATTAAACCTGAGATCTGGTATCAACTCAAAGTGGATTCTGTGTTAAGCCATAGGTGAGCCTTAGGCTTCACCTAAAATTATCCAATTCTTCCATATTACTGATGAGAAAACACTGAGGTTATTTATTTTGCAAGAGAGAGTAACTCTGATTCCTGGTGTTCCATCTTGGCCAAAAGTGCAAGTCCAAAGGCACAAATTTTCAGATCCTTCTTAAATTTTTCTCTTTGTTTCAGCATTCAGTAGTCAATGTTTATATTCTAAAAGTTCCAAATTTGGAATGTTTTAAATTTGATAATACATTAGAATTTAGTTGGAATGAAGTTTTATTCCTTAGTGGCCCTCCAAAACAGTGCCCCTTATAGTAAGATTTCTCTTAAATTAGGAAAATAATAGTGCTATATTATAAGCCCAGGTCAGAGGCCACCTCCACCACTGTGAAGCCTTTTCTCCTTTCCCTAGTTACTCCAAAGCACATACAGCTAATTTATATTTTAGAGAGAGTAGAGAGAGAGAAGGAGAGAAGGAGAAAGAGAGGGCAGGAAAGAAGGAGGGGAAGGGAAAAATCTGCTTTGGAAATCAAATAGCTAAACTCCAGATTGTCTTCTTAAGCGGTTAGTGTGGACCTGAGCACAATTTCCTGTCTCCTGAGACTGCTTTCCTTTTCCTGCTATCAGCTCTTACCTACTGCCTATAGCCCTCAGCTAGAATTTCACATCCTTTAACCAGAAACTAAGGTGGAAGAAATGTGAATTTATGAAGTATCCCGTCATTTGGAACTGGAGACCATGTTTACACGAGCTGTTTAAATTATTCTCAATGCATCTCAAGCAACTTTAACACTAAATTGAAAACTAAGAAATAATTATTTGAAAAATGATTTTGAAAAATTTTTAGACATTTCAATGGATGTAAATCCATTGTTTTTAAATGTTCCTTAAATTAGCTTCATTTGGTAATACACTATTTGTCAGTCTAGGTTATGAAGTGCACATGAACATTTAAAATGTATATATATATATATATAATCACAGTCTGATATAAATTAGAATTCTCACTTATCCATAATGCCTTCAGTTTTCTCAGTGATCCAGTGAGGTTTCACTGAACTTCTGAATTTTTCTTGATAACTAGGTAGTAATAACAGCTAATATTTACTGAGCACCAACTTTGGGTCAGACACTATTCTCAATACATCCCCTGTACTGAGTCATTTAAGCACAACTATTAGTCCATTTTCTGATGAGAAACCTGAGGCACCATTAAGAGTCTTACAAATATTTGCACAGCTAAAAGTACAAATCCAGGATTTAACAGAGCTGCCTGGCTTCAGATGACATTTTCATCAGCCCTAGATTATGGGACTTCTCAGGCTTTGTTTTTAATTTTGAATGTAATACAGATTTTCCTGAAAACTTAAAAACTGAAAGTCTTTTTTTCCTTAAAACAATGAAGATAGTTTTAACATCCAGCTCTAATTCTCTTTAAGCCTGGTCAAGGGAGTGTACAGTTTGCGTGTTTGTACTAGTGAGAGTCTATAAAATACCCGCATAACCATTTTCACTGTTCTCTGTTTTCAGAACCTGACTTTTCAGCCTCTTCCCTTTCTCTCCTTTTTCTTCTCTCTCTCTCTCTTTCTTTCAACCTATCAAGCTGATTTTATTACCTAGTTGTATCCAATTTGATGCTCTTATGCAAAAAAAAACAAATCAATAATAAAAAAAAATCAGTGTCAGGATTCTGGTCTTGCTATTGATGTAATCAGAATGAGGTTCTGATTTTTCGTCCAGCCGCTCCCCCCTCCCCTCCCCCTTCCCCTCCCCCTCCCCCACCTGTCACCGGGCATAATGCTTATGAATGTACATTCATTTCTCAGCTGGGGAAATATTGCCATAGCTCAGGTACCCACTGGGCTTTTCTTTGCTTTTGACAGAAGTTATAGAGAGTTTATATTTAAAGAAAGAAAAATGAAAGGGTTTTCTGAATTTCTAACAGAAAGTGGTGGGGCTTTTTTATGTTCCACTCACGCTGGAGCTTCATATGAGGGAACCTAGTGATATCTTTTGCAAACAAAGGAAGCTTTTGGTAGAGCTCTTAATATGAAGGTCAAGGTTTTATTTATAGTCACATTCAATTCAGAAAGAATAAAAAATCAATACAGATATGAAGCTGACATACATTATCCATAGGCCTTGGCATTTTCAAATGCAATAAGGAAACACAAACACAAAAGGGACTTCTGCAGAAGAATGTGGTCAGTGTTCATACAAAACTGGATAATCTGGAGTATGGTTGCTTTACAATGTTGTGTTAGCCTCCACTGCACAACAAAATGAATCAGCCAATAAAAATTAACTAAACACACACACACACACAAATTGGATAATCTGTTACCAGATCCCGAATATAGAATTCATTCTACTTATGCTTTGCTATTTTTGACATACTCAAATTTAATGTTTTTTCTCCCTGCTGAATACATTATACTAATAACTTTCCATATTAGAGGGACTCCTAATACTACTTCTTCTTTTTCAGGAATTCCCTTATTACAGAGGGCAGAGGGTTTATGCTATGTGTATTTAATGGGACTTCTGAGTTGCACTGGATCAGGCCACTCCATGGTTGAGAAGGCCAGTAATCGTGCCCAGCAGTGGTAGATTGCGGCTCTAACAGCAATGGCGGGGAAAGGCCAAGGCCCTTTCTCTCATCACATGTTCAGTTGCAGTGACATCTTTCAGGCTATTACCTGAATGGTCCATTAAGCATATTGAAAATGAGACAGAATCCTTCAGCCAGACGGAATGCTTTATCCTCTTTTTATCCTTGGATTTTTACTACTACAAAGAAACCATAAGGCTATGGTAAGAATTCTCTGAATGTCTTTGGGTTTGCATTTTTCCTCTTTCTCTGCCACTAGCCTCAAAGAAATGTTATTTATTTAAATTGGCCATGTTCCAGACACAGAGCAGTGTGTACACAGGAGCGGTGTGTCTACATTTTAAGGTACTGTGGCTGTTTTCCCTGAAAGAGCATCTAAGTTGTTGAGATGGGCATGTGTGTGTGTCTATATAAAAGTAACAAATGGTGGAAAATGAAGCTGTTGGCCATTTCTATGGCTATTCAAAACAAGCAGGGTGGTGTTTGTGACGCATGGGGTCAAAAACACAAAGATGTTGAAAGAGATTCCTTGCCGAGGCAACGCCCATCAACAACTTCCTTCCCCCTGGGAATGGGTCAGCGGGTCAGGGGCTGAGGTTCCCTCCCTGATTCACCGCCCTGGGCTGTCTGTCCTTCCCTCTGTCCTTGTCCTTCCCAAGCCCAGCCCTGAGCCAGGCAGATCCCCACGGAGCCTCGCTGCCCGGGTTCCCATGGCAAGCTCAGGGTGGCCAGACAGGTCAAGTTCACAGAATGTTCACACACATACTTGGAAAACAAGAATCAAAGTCTTTTATCCAGGGTAATCCCCAGTGGGAAAAAAGGCAGAATCGGAGCAGAAAGTAATAAAATAAAGGAAGCCACCTAATGGCCACATTTATTGACACAGATATTAATCATGTTCCCTGAACTTCTGACACTGCTGGTAGCTTCCCCTGCAGTGGGTACTGTCAGGGCTGAGCCTTCAGTCTACTAAAGACACAAATACAAAACACTGCTAAAGTACTTAAAATGCTGTTAAGGTTCCTGAGCTCTTTCTAGTCTAATAAATATTAAAATAATTATATTATTAGTAGACATACTTTATTCTAATTTGAAAATAAGCTTGTTTTCTTATTGTAAAAATATGTAACAGAAAGTTTGGAGGTTAAAAGATATACACAGAAAAATTTTTAATTCCATAATCTCAGTTTTCAGAAGAAAAACTACTGTGAACACTTAGGTATAATTACCTCTAGTCCTTTCTTTTCCCCTCCTCTACTCATATTTATGTAGATTTTATTATGATTTAGATCATGCTGAACATACAACTTTTGTGCTGTGCTTTTTACACATAACATTATATTGTGAACAATTTCTAGTAAACTGTTTTTTCAATTTATCCTTCTACTAGGAGGATGCTATCTTCACCATACACACACATTTGCTCAAATGTGAATTCTTGAGAAAAGTCATTTGAAACTATATATATAAGTAAATGATACTTTATGCTTCCACCAATTTTCTAGAAATCCCTGGAAGAAAGGAAACATTATTTCTATAGATGTGTATCATAAACTTATAATTTTTTAACTTTTAATTTTCTTCTGGACAAAAATTACAAATGTATAATTTTAGAGCTACAGGGACCTTATATATCATTTGATTTGAAAGCTACATCATCACCATACACTAATTTGTGACCCTGGAAAGATTATTGCACCCTCTGTACCTTCCTGTTGTCTATGTAACATGGTTACATATGGCATCCTTGGGAGGATTAGACGGGCTATATATAGAAAGTGCCCAGAACAATTCTACGGTTCTGCTACATGGTAAGCCTCCAAGACTGCTTACAGGGCTTTTTTGTATGTTGGTTGGTTTTTTGTTTGTTTGTTTTTGTTTTTTTGTCTTTTTCACAGATCAGGAGACTGAGGTAACCAGAGAGGTTAACTAACTTTCTTAGGAAAATATACTCCAGAAATAGGACCCTCTCTGAATAGTGTTCTGGTGCTTTATCTATCCCACTGCATAAAATATCTAGTCAACTGAAGCATAGCTTATCTAAGTAACATTGCATTGATGCTCATTCTGCTAATGAAAAAATTGACTTAGGTCTTATAATTTCAGGGCTTTATTTGTTTTCAGGTCTCATAGTCTATTGATAGTGGGACAACAAAAGGAGCATGGATTGTATTTAGGTCTAGTTTTGAATCTCGGCTCCTCGATGTATTGGCCATCAGGTGTCAAGATACCTGACCTTTTTTAGCTTTCTATATTTTCAGCCTTAAATATGAATTGATGATGATGATTATGATGGGCATGATGATAAGAGCAATGCCAAAATTAGTTGTGGGAATTAAATCACTATGCAAGATTGTCTAGCCCCCCTTGGACAACCTACAAATGTTAGGTTTTCTCCTCCCTACACAGGGCCTGGTTTCTTCGTGCAGATGTGGTAGGTGGGAGAATACTCCTGGATGGAGGTACCCACAGACCTGAGGCCAAGATGGAGGAGGCTGTTACAAGGGTTAGGGTGGGGCTAGGGTGAAACCTGCTGCCTTGTTGGGCTCCTGACCTGGGATCATCTCTGTCACACTCAGTCCTCTGTAAATCATCCTACTGCCCCTTACTGTGCAGCACTTTACAGTTTGAAGAGCATTTGTTTGTTTCCTGTTTATTTATTCTCTCAACAATCCTGTAGGATGAGTAGGATAGGAGTTGTGACCTTAAATTTTACAGATAAAGAAATTGAGATGCACTGGCTATGTGACGTGCTTGTGACAGTGGGGACATTTCCTCATGTTAGAGCAGGTATGGAAGTCAAGTTCTCCTCACTGCTTCCCAGAGACCCTGCCCTGCCCCCCACTGCCCCCTTGCCCTGTATACAGCCTAAGTGCCTAGCAGCCCTACTGTAATCCATCGATTCTAAAGCCATAAACTAGACCCCAACCAAACAGGGCGGTCATCTGCAGGGCAATGCTCTTAAGGGAGGGGGCGGCTTCCAAGGCCAACTGTTCTTAATTGCACTTTTCAGTGTCCCTAATCCAAGAAGTTAAAGCATTGGAAAATCCACTCCACTGGGTAGCCCTCGCTGTTTTGTTGTGCAAACTGGAAGCAGAGAGACTTTTCTTTGACTCAGTTAATGAGGATGAAGGGTCCTCTGATATTGATTGAGCCTCTGGTATGGATTAGGGGCGTGAGTAAAAATCTCCTGCCTTCCCTGATGGTGGAAATGTTCTTCTTACTCTCCCTCCATTCACTCTCTGACCTCATTAAAATTAATGACCACGTGAGTCGAATGGTAGGTGGAGTCACGTCTTTGTGATGTTTATGGACAATTTTTCCTACTGTGCCTCTGATGGTAATTCTTCAGTTAAATAATTCATAGTGATATTAAGAAGCTTTTTCCTTTAACTATTATGACGAAGGAAGAACATTTTTTTAAGTAAAAGTCCAGGGGAAAAGTCATCAATTCTTTTCTTCTTTTTTTTTTTTTGAAGAAAAAGTGATACGGTTCACAGAAAATACTAAAATAATAAAAAATACAGTTTAACTGTTGGCTGCTAAATTGATATATTTGTTCATTTCAAATTAAGTAAACCCATTACAATCATGTAAAGAATTTAGTTCCCAAAAGGAAAGATGCATAACAGTACAAATAAAATTTAGTAGAAACCATAGGGAAGGGGAAATGTTTTATTTGGGGGAATGGCATAAATTGGGCAAAACCAGAAAGAAAAGGAAGATTGGATCTGTGTTAAGTGTATAAAAAGAAAGAGACAGATGTAGTCTAAGATCCATGATGGAGAGTCAGGGTTGGGTCAATAATGTTTATTGAATGTCTGCCATAGGCTAATCATTTTGAAAGGCCTTTGTTGCACAGGCTCGTATTTAACTCTTACAGTGATGCTATGAGATGGGTAATATTACTGTTAGCATTCTGTTTTATAACCATGGAAACTGAGACTCATAGAGGTTAAGTAACTTTCCCAAATCACAATGCTTTTGATAGAACGCAGACTAGATTGCACATATTTATTTTTTTCTCATAGATGAATTTTTTTTAGTTGAAGTATAGTTGATTTACAATGTTGTGTTAGTTTCAGGAGTACAACAAAGTGATTCAGTTGTACATACATATATATTTATTCTTTTTCAGGTTCTTCTCCATTATAGGTTATTATAATGTATTGAATATAGTTCCCTGTGTTATACAGTTGGTCCTTATTGTTTGTTGTTTTATATATAGTAGTATGTATATGTTAATCACAAACTCCTAATTTATCCCTCCCCTCTTTCCCCTTTGGTAACCATAATTTTGTTTTCTATGACTGTGAGTCTGTTTCTGTTTTGTAAATAAGTTCATTTGTATCATTTTTTTAGATTCCACATATAAGTGATATATTTGTCTTTCTCTGTCTGACTTACTTCACTTAGTATGATCATCTCTAGGTCTATCCATGTTGCTGCAGGTGGCATTATTTAATTCTTTTTTATGGCTGAGTAATATTCCATTGTGTGTGTGTGTGTGTGTGTGTGTGTATATATATATATATATATATATATATATATATATATATATATATATATATTCCATTGTGTAGATATATATATATGTCTACACAGTGGAATATATATATACATATACCACATCTTCTTTATCCATTCATCCGTCAATGGACATTTACGTTGCTTCCATGTATATTGCTGGTATTATTTTTCTGACATCTACCATCTTTGTGTGACTCTGTATTATTCCTATAAGATAGTGAGAGAGTTGAGACACCTAGAGGATACGTTTCTTGTTTAAAGTCACTCAGCTGATAAAGTGTCAGAGTAAACATATAAACTCATTTGACTTTAAAGTTCATATTAATCTGTTTATACCACATTGCTTTTTTCAACAAAGAGCAAAACCAACTGTAAAAAGCAGGATGCCAGCAATGAGTAGAGTTTGGACTCCTGCAGTCATGTCTCACCCATTTAATCAGTTACCATGATCCATGTGAGATGTCCAGGTAGTCTGGATTCCTAGAGCCGCCCACGTGCATTCTGTATGTCACAGGACCTGACTTCATCAGTGGCCTCAGCAAAGGCCTCGGCCTTCTGGAACATGTGCTCGATCATCAGTTAAATCCAAATCATCGACCTCTATGTGGGATTTTCCTTTAAATTTTACTCAAATTGAAAATTGTATCTTGGATGAAAATATTACTTCCCCTGAGAGTACAAATAGAGGCTGCAGGTCTTCTTCTCTTCCCAGCCCTGGGTCCCTCCATTATGCTGAACCCTTCAGCGCCTTGGTGAGGATGCATCAGCGCTCAGGTCTGTGCCGTGCACACCTCCTCGCCCTTTACTACTCCCCAGACCCAGGCCTGCAAAATAACAGCACGATGTGTCTGTGAAGCCAGAAAAGAGAATCCTGCACACATCCAGGGCCTATGGAGACATAGAGCCAGACAGGCAAGAAATTCCAGGATCTCTGGTACCCAGAACTTGATGAAGGGAGGACCATGCAGAGCCTGGTCATATCTTCTTGGCCCAGTGGTGAGGATCCCATGCATTGATATATGAAAATGCTGTGAATTTGAGTGTGAAGTTGGATAATACACAAATGTTCAATATTCAGATTAATTTAGTAACAGAAATTCAATTTCAAACTGTTTTGAAAATTTGTTCTGTCCGTAACGTATTGGGACTTTCCAGGATTTTAGGACTAATCTTTATTAAATGATTTTCCTAGAAATGGAGAGTTGTCCTTGGAAAGTATTAGTCAGACTAATGGAGCTTTGTGTTTGCCAGACCATTCTGGGCAGTCTTACACTGGAGAGGAAAAGTGAGATCGTTAGGGATACCTAAATTTAGACTTGCTTCTGTAATTCTGTAGTCTAGTTGTGTGGTTTTTGGCATTCTTGGTCTCAGTGGATAACAGTCACCCGACCCATGCTACCTGCTTTTGTGTGGTGCAGGACTCAGTAACATTAAGGAGAGAGAGAGAGAGGAAGAAGGGCAGGAAGGGTCTTCGACCTAAGACACAAGTGTGGTAAAGAAATGGAATGAAGACTCCTATGCAGTAGCAGGTCAGATCGCTTTTGTTTATGCTTGCTACTGTCCTATAACTTTTCAGAAGAAGGAGAAATTGTGGAAACCTTGTACAGTACAGCAGGCTGTCAGTTGGAATGTCTTCCAGAAGTTGGAGTCTGGTCAAATCCATCCTGACACGTCTGTTACTTTATACTCTGTTCATTTTAATTCTCTTTGCCATCAATACATATGAGAATTTCTGCAGGCTCCAGAAGGCCTCAGATGCTTCCCAGTAAGACACATCTGTTGGAGTTCTCAGGAAAGATGCTGATTGCTATTATGAATATTCCATGGGAAAAAGTTCTTTAATTTTTTTTAGGTGAGGAGGGCATTTTAATCAGTGACCAAGGTAACATCTGTGTAAATTTCCTATCTCAATTATACTCAACAGTTCTTTTCTTTTTTAATAATTTTAAAATAAAACTTATTTTTTTAAATAATTTTACATTCACAAAAAAATGGCAAAAATAATTCAGAGAGTTCTCATATACCCCCTCCCAGTTTCCCCTGTTATCAACATCCTACATTAGTGTGGTACTCTTGTTACAATTAATGAACAAATATTGAACCAACATTATTAACTGAAGTCCATACTTACTCAGATTCCTTAGTTCCTAATATCTTTTTTTTTTTTCCTGATCCAAATTCCTAAGCAAGTTATTATATTACATTTAAACAACATGTCTTCTTAGGCTCCTCTTGGCTGCATGTGAAAATATATAGTATTTGTCTTTCTATGTCTGACTTATTTTATTTATCATAATGCCCACAAAGTCTATCCATCTTATCACAAAGAAAGGATTTCTTTCCTTTTTGTGAATGAATAATACCCTTGGGTGTGTGTGTGTGTGTGTGTATGTGTGAACATTTTCTTTATTCATTCATCTGTTGATGGACGTTTAGGTTGTTTCCATGTCTTGGCTATTGTAAATAATGCTGCAGTGCACATGGAAGTGTAGATATCTCTTCAATATAGTGACTTTATTTCCTTTGGATATATATCCAGGAATGGTATTGATGAATCATATGATGGTTTTATTTTTTATTTTTCGAGGAATCTCCATACTGTTTTCCGTAGAGGTTGTACCAATTTACCTTCCCACCAAGAGTGCACAAGAATTCTTTTTTTCTCTACATCCTTGTCACCACACTTTTTTTCTTGTCTTTTTGATAGCCATTATAACAGGCCTGAGGTGATATTTCACTGTGGTTTTGATTTGCATTTCCCTAGTGATGGTTGATGTTGACTGTCTTTCCAGGTACCTCTTAGCCATCTGTATATCTTGTTTGGAAAAGTGGCCATGTATTTTGTATCTTAGTGATTTCTAGGATTCGTCTTTTCTTTTCTTTTTTTTCATTTTCTCTGAATAATTACATCCACACCATTACTTTGATGACAGTCTATATGCTAAAGTGCCTTCAATACTGACTCTAGGACAGATAATTTCCCTGTTTAATAAATCTCCAGCTACCCACCAAAAAGCTCTACTTGGACATCACACAGACACCTCAAACTTAAGACACCAGCAATTGAATAACTTTATAGCCCCTTAATACTCATCCTTTTCATAAAAATCATGGTATCAGCATATGGGTTGATCATCCACTTAATGATGCAAATCAGAAAGGCTAACGTCCTCCCAATTTCAGCTCACTCTGTCGTCCACTGAATCAAGCCATTCCCCAGTCCTAAGACTTATTTTCATTATCTTGATCTTCTAATGATACATATGAGTTGTTCTATTTTTTTTTTCAAATATTGGTTTTCAGAGAGAGCACTGAGAACACATTTCAGTCTCCTTCACCATCTCCCCAATTTTAGCCCTGCTGCTCCCCCTCCTTCAACACAGCTAAGGCTTGTGTTGAAATAACCAGGTAGGTCACAGGTGGATGACAAACGCCAAAATATACTCATCATTAGACTGTACTGAAATGAAAACTAGACCTTATTGTATGAAACCACTGAGGTTTTGGTACTAAATGTGATACAGTAGTTAACAGACCTTGATTATATAAAAATACTTAAAATGACTGGAGGTTACATCCATTGAGGTTAAATGACAGCCATCTCTGCTTTCATTCCCTATCACACCACCCTTCCATCCTTTCATTATTTTTCTATTGTTCCCTGCCTTAGGTCAAGCCACATTGCCTATGCTTGCTACTAGGTCCTTGGAAACTACAGCTTCTAATTGAAAACCAGAAAATCCCCCTGGATCATTACACTGGAGAGTTCCTGGAGAGCTTTCTCTGCTTCTTTATGCCAAATGATCCCTGTCTGTCCTTTAAGAAGCCCACTTTCTGTGAAGTCCTGCACTGGTGTTGGTTTTCTAACATCAAGCATTTTTCAGAAGCAAGTCTCCCTTGCTCACATTGCACTCAGTTACTCTCTTGCTTTTAAAAAGAAATATTCAGGAATCCTGTGATAAGCCATAATGGAAAATAATATAAAAAAAGAATGTATATATGTGCATAAATGAGGCACTTTGCTGTACAGCAAAGATTGACACAGCATTGTAAACCAACTACACTTCAATTTTTTAAAAAAATGTTAAAAAAAAAAAGACTTGAGCATACCGTACACCACCCTTGACTTTTTCTCATAACTATCTCCTGATCTCCAGGTCATTCTCCATAAAAGGAAGGTGGAAAGTGATCATTAAGTATGCCATTTCCTACACAGTCCTGGCATAAACTGATTCTCTTCATCATCTGCACAAGTGATGTCTCCACGTTTTGATCTCCTAGTTCCTTTAGTGCTTCACTATAATAGAATTTTTTCTTCCTGCCCCAACTCATCCGCTTAATTCCATGTTATAGTTTCACAAATAATAACTATACCACCTGCAAACTGTCTATTGTAAGCATCCTGCTCTTTGATCCTTACTCCCTGCCTTGCCAATCACCTGTTGTAGAACCTCCACTTGGACAATAGCTTCCATAGTATTAGCCTGCTCAGGCTGCCTAGACAAAGCACCATAGACTGGGTGACTTAAACAACAGAAAGTTATTTTCTCACCGTGCTTCAGGCTAGAAGTCCAAGATCAAGGCTTCTACTGAGTCAGGTTCTGGTGAGGACTCTTTCCCCGGATTGCAGACAGCTGCCTTCCGGTCAGCACCTCGCATGGCCTTTCCCTGGTGCATGGCTTCACCTCAGTGGAAAAAGAAATGTTGGAACAGAAGTGACCTGGGCTGGAAGCAAAGTACATTCTCTGTACTTAAAATTATTTTCTGCATTTTAGCATTCACCCTTTGCTGGAAAGTAGCACTGTTTTGTTACTGCTTTTGTGATAGTAGTTGCATATAACCCAACCAGGGAGTATGACACTCTGATGGGTGCCCATGGTTTCTTGTCAGCTAAACTTAAGATGAGCCTGTCTGCTGGGACAAGGCATCATCAGATCAGTAGCCCTGCTCCCAAAGATAAGTTTCCAAGCCTGAGCATGGTTACTGGGATAATTAATTCAATGAAATATATAACGAACTCTGCATTCCTTACTGTGATACTGTGATATGCAATAATGTAAGAAACAAGAAGTAAATTGGAAGCTTTCAGGATAACCAAATAATAGTAATAAACAGTGGTGGTAAACACATGTAATAGGAGCATTTACACTTGCTAATAAAAAGGAGGGAACAAAAGATGCTAATATACATTCAGACAGTGTGATGGACAAATAGAATTCAGAGCTACTGAGATGGCACCTGGACCTGTATTTTGAGGGCACTGACATAGCAAATATTTATGTACCTGTACAGATTCCAGCAAGAAATGGAATGGGACTCAAGCTAGTGCATGAATAGCAGACTAGAGAATCTGTTGTATAAGCTTAACATAAACTTAAAATGTAGAGCTGGGGTAATGGGCTTTGTCTAGGAAACACACAGAAAAACAGTCTGCAAACCCTGGGAAGATGATCTCAAGGAGGAAGAGAACTGTTTGACTTAATATATAATTAGTCAGTAAATCTCACCTATCTATCACAGTGATTAATAAAGGTACTCATGATTCATACTTATTATATTTGTCTCCAATATGGGTTTGGAGATCATCTGAAGAAAGAAAAATTCTAACTTGCAATAAAAGGAATTTTCAAAACAAGGTAGACTCTTAAGGACTCAGCATTGTTGTTAAGCATTGATGCTGGTTCTTCTTCCTCAACACTTACTGTATCTGACAGAGTTTTGATCTTCTAGACACCTTCCCATGATGGGTGGCTTTTAGGAAGTTGAGGTTGCAAAGATGCTGAGTGATCTGTCTAAGACCTTTCACGTTCCTGGCACAAATTCAATTCTGGAATTTCTAGTTTGGCCTTCATTTTCATTTCTGACACTTTCTAATGCTGGGGCCCTTGAAGCATGATTTCATGGAATCCCTAAAAGATATGTAATCACTTACAATCTGTAAATATAATCCAGACAACGTATTTGTAAAGGTTCAACAATATGAACAACTATATGCTTTTCAAGGAAAAGAGTAGGTATTATTGTTCCTTTTTGTCATGTTGAGTAGGTTTAAATCCAACCAGGAATGTGAGATACATACACACACACACACACACACACACACACACACACACACACACACAAACAAACAATTAGAAGAAAACTAAAGAAACATTAACCTTAACATGTTTAATTGAAAATTAGCAATGAGACATAGCAGAAAAGAGTGTGCTTTATTTAGCTCAGAAATCTTTAGACTCAAATTTTGTGCTACTGCCTACAGAGTCTGTGACTGACTTCAACTCAGAGTCTCAGGTTTTTCCGTGGATAATAGGTGTGAGATAAAAGGAGCTGATCCATGGGAAGTCTACTGGGTAGTTCAGGATACACGAGTGACACTGTCTCCATTGTCCTCAATCTTTCCCAGATTCTATATGGCATCATTAGGGTTTAGCATCCCCAATGCACAGCCTAGTTTGGAACCAAATGAGGGATAGACCCAGGAATCAGACAGTTGGGGGATTTATTACAGATAAAATCTAGAGGTGGAAAGATTTGGTTAACATATGACCAAATGGACTTGCCAGCATTCCCTGCCTGACACCCCTCCATGGCGTCAAATCCAGATCTTGGAATTGCCAGCTGAACAAACTCAGTGGGAAGACTTGGGTCTGAGAAGACACACATATGGAGGGAGACTGTTTCCCACTATTTCAGAAGGAAATGGAAGAAAAGAGTCCAAACTCCACAGCAATAAATCTTTTAAGAGAGTGACTTTATCCAATTAAGAAAAGTGGATCCAAACCTGTCACAACCAACCAATTCAGATTAACTCACTTTTCTCTACAGGGAGGAATGAGTGAGGAGTAGCAAAGAGGCCAAGAAGTTCACTTTGGTGGGCATTCCTCTATCTGGAAATGTGTGGAGCGAGAAATTAAGAATTTCACCCAATAAACCTCATCACCCTTCCTGTCACTCAAGCCAGAAATAATGGAATTAGCAGTGATCATGACCTGTCTTTACACCCACATCTAGACCCAACTCTACCCTTACAGCCAGTTCTCCTTCTGTCATTCTCATGCCCTACAGGACAACTAAACAGACTCGGGTTTCTGCACATGGCACTTATTCTCTTCCTTCCATTTTCTACTCATTTTTTGACCCACATGAATGCCGCCCCACTTCCTATTTTCTTAGTCATTCTTCATTTCTGTATGTAATCACAGTTCTTCCCTAATTCCCTCCCATAGCTTAGGTTCAAAAAGTATCTTTTTGCCTCTGTGTTCTTTTGCTTCTCAGTAAAATGTACTTACAATCCATATTACGTCACGATTACCCATGAATAACAAGAGCAGTAATAATAGTTCACATTATCAATAGTCACAATGCATCAAGCACAACACTAAATATTTTATCTGTGTTATTGTTTCATTTACTTTCCGCAACACCCTATGATTTAAGGGTGCACTTTTAGGTCTATGTTGAGTTAAGTGAAGATTAACGATGTTAGCTAGCCCAAGTCATAGAGGTGTGAGCCTGAGTGGGCAGTGATAATCAGGCAGTCATGGTCTTGGAGGACTTCTGGTCCATTTCCTCTTGGTACTGATGAGGGACATTGTTTGGATGAACTTTGGGAGTATTACCTGTCAGGACTGTGGTTACACAGCCTTTGTTAGTGATGCGTTAGAACCCAAGTTTCCTGGTTCTTGGGTTTTTGGGATATGCTTTGATATCAGAGCCATGCAACAGAGTAATGTAAATAGCACAGCAATATGGTCTATGAAGGTTTAAGTCTGTTTCACAGAGAAGTCCCAGCACCTGGACCATTTCACATTTGCCACTAATACTTTTAATAATTATCTTTAATAACCTCTCACCCTCTTATGGATACATCATGAATTCTGTTCATTTTGAAGAGCTAAATGTCTATGTTTTGTATTGTTTTGTTTTAAAGAATGAGTCTTGATTTCAGCTTAATAATTAGTAAGTTCTGTATTTATCAAAATGTTGATTTTTGTTACTTAAGGTTTCTTGAATTATTTTGTTCCTCCCAAGAATATTAAGCAAATCAGATCTAGCCAGAACCAAAACGAGAAAGAAATAACCCGAACATACAAATCACTGTGAAAAGTTCACGTGTGTCTACTGAATGTCCAGTGCACCAGAATTCTTTGGGAGTCAGGATGAGAGGGGACAGCAGGCATGTGGCTATCACCCTTTTGTGCATTTCCACACACTTCATTGCCCGTAAGAGGAGCCTAAATAAGGCATCTTTAAAGACAGGTTCTGGGCAGCTGCAAGATATTTTTTCCTGTACACTAATTTATGTAGCTAAGAGATAAGTAAATCAATCTTCATTATTGAGCCACCAGATAGCAAGAGTCAAACTGAAACACCAGTCCCTTAGTGCAGGAAGAAAATCGTCCATATGACAGATTGCGTTCTTTCTTATAGGTCCAGGTGCACCCATGACAGATTCTGGCAGAGAGAATGATTTTCATCCCCGGAGAAGCTTGCTTATTCCTTCTGCTTACTTTTGCTCCTGCCTCTTGATGAGGGGCGATCTCAATTAGACAAATCATGTTGTCTATAATCTAGTCCCCTTCCCCTTAACCATGATTCATTCTGACAAGGAAAGTTTAAAAGCAACAAGTAAAATATGATAAACAATATCCATCATTGCATAATGGAGTCAGGCTAAAAGCTTTCTGTCGCTATTAATAATACTGTTTAGTTTTCAACTTCCCCTTTGTATTGCATTAGTGACAAATGTGAAACTCTGTGAGCAACACAGGTTCAGAATGGACTACCTGTGAGATCCATGGCTTGGGATGAAACTGTCCTCAGCAGTGGCTACCCTGCTTTTAGCCCTTGGAGTAGCCCATGAGATGGAACTAGGCAGTGTCGGGGCAAGAGATGCTGTAGGCAAGTAAGACCCTGCTTCAACTCTCACCTATTTCTGACTCACTTTATCTTCTCAGCTCCTTACTCATGTTTCTGAAAAGATGACCTGAGTTTTCCTCGGTCCCCTTTGTGTGTGTGGCACTTCCCCAGAGCTCTAATACTAGATTTTACTTTCGGATATTGCTTTGCCCTGATCCTCAGACTCTCAGGGTCCCAGATACCTGGGGATGGGACATTCTACCTGGACCAGCAGAAGCTCACCTCTAACCTCACAAACATACTTTTCATAAGACCACATCAGTACAGTCATTATTCAAGAAAAATAATTTTATAGCATACCAGGTTTTCATGGCCCATATGGACCTGAAAAATTCTTTTATGGAGAGATTCACAAAAATTTTACTTACCTAGAAATACTACCCATCGACCCTCTGTCCCCTCAGGCTGTCCATTTTTCACTTCATCAATGAGCAGAATTTCACATCTCATCTCCAACAAGCATTTCTATGCTTGTTGGTTGAATGGAGACACAGTGATTTTGACACAGAAGTGACTTTTCTTGCAAAGTAATTAACACACAACTTACCTGGTTCTCAGAACTAAGAGGTGACACAATCCCATCCCAGGAAAGGAGCCCTGGAGTCGGTACTGGAGTCTATGCTGAAATAATTACTGAAGACTCTTCCTGCCCCAGGGCAGTTCTCTGTAGTCAAAGAACCAGAGTGATAAGAAGATAGTATTAGAAAGCAGTATTTATATATATATATATTTTTTTTTCCTTATTTTGATGATGAGGTAGTTGAGGGTTAAGAATGCAAAAAGCCTCCTCTAACAGCCCCAAATCAGATTCCATGTTTAGTGTAGATCTAGGTGTTGAATCACAGAATCCCGATTCTAGTCAACAGGTCTTTTTTATGGTGTCATAGAAATATGTCAGGCTTTCAAAAATCAGTTAACTCTTCGTATACTTTACCTACTTATAAAACAGACAGTACCTGTCCTATCTATTTTAGAGTTTTACAATAAAGCTAACAAATGAACTAATATCTATGATAATACTGTCTACATTGTGTATCCTTAGTTACATATGTGATCTTGTTATTGATTAATGTAGTAGCCTTAGCTGTTTTAGTAAAGCTAAAGTCACCCTTTGCAATACTACTTCACTATGAAAACCTCCATTGTTCACAGAAGATATATATATTTTATCAATACAAAAATTCCTTTGGAACAAATGGAAATGATATGATCACTTTTATTTTATTAAAATTTGTTTGGAACCAAGCTTTTTTATGTCAACATACACAAAAAAAGATTTTTTCCAACAGAATACATTGATAAGTGTCCTTACTTTCTAGTGTCTTCTGCATGTCTTGATATAGCTCTTTGATATCTCTACCACTTAGCTTTGCTGACTAGCAAACCACCCCCAAACTCAACAGCTAAAAAGCAAACTATTATTTTTCATACTTCTGTGGTCAGTTGGGTAGTTACTTTTCTCTTGACCACTTGGCTGATCTCTGTAGGCAACTGGAGACTGGGCTTGGCTGGATGGTCAAGCCTGAGACTGCCCACAGGTTTGGTGTCTTAGACTACATGGTCTGGAGGATCTCAGTAAGGATGGCTGTAGTTCATGCATCTTTCATTCCTGGTCAGCTAGCCTGAGCTTCTTCCCATGGTGCTCTCAGGATCCAAATGCAGGAAGAGAAGGCAAGACCCAATTAGCAAATATTTCTCAAGCATCTGAATCCCATTTGCTGATGTTCTGTGGTCAAAGTGAGTCTTAGGCCAAGCCCAGATTCAAGGGGTAGAGGCAGGGATGTGACCACATTTACTAACTCTCTTCCACATTTGCTCACACACCAGATGCCTAGAGCCCTGGCTGAAAGCAGCTGTTGAAGACTTTTCTTGTTGTCAGCCTTATTCAGGGCAATGTAGGACATACAAAGAGATATCACATAAGGAAACTGACCTTATAAAGACAAGGTTGTGAAGAAAACAGAGATTGAAGCAAAAGAAAATAGAGTAAAATGATGGGTATGCTGAAACGGGTTAATATGCAAGGAAAGAATTCCAAAAAGTTATTGAGGGAACACAGGAATTAGCTTCCATTAAATATTTGCATTTGATTAGACTTGCCTAATATTTTTGCATGGCTCTAGCCTGACTGGTAAATTCATTAAAGAAAGCCCTGTGTAGATGTGTGTGCATGGATGTGTGTGTCTGTGCATATATAGATAGTTGCTTCAGGGACGACACCATCACTCTCTCCTCTGTAACATCTGTATTGCACTTAAGAGTTCCAAGATATTTCCGTGTACATTACCTTGCTCGGTCCTCACAGCACCCACGAGGGAGGCATCATTCTCATTATGCAAAAGAGGAATGGTGAGAGGGTGGGCAGAGGGAGCCAGGTGGAGGGAGGTAAGGACTTCAGTCATAATATTGCTACAGGAAGTCAGCCTAAAATAAGGACCATAATGACTATGCCATGTATGTATTCAACATGGAGTTATTGAGTGTTGGCTATATGTCACCATCTCTAATGACACAGAGATTATGTTCTAGGTGGGAGCAACACAATTAAAAAAAAAAAAACTTTAAAAAAGACCTTTCTGGAAAACAGTAAGTTTATTTCCAAGAGAATAAATCATGATGATGTGATTAGATACAGGATCACAAAGCAAGGTGTGTGTCCCATAAAGAGATAGTGCCTACCATGATTTGCTAACATCACAGAGTCAAAAAAATTCAGTTTGGCATTTACTAATTGTGTACTTTTAAAGAATTAAGTTTGATTTAGTTTCCTCACCTATGAAACAGAGGTACCTGTAACTGGCCTGGTTCCTTCTCAGGACTTTTTAAGAATCAAATGAGATAATGTACGTGAATGTGATTTGTAAAAGTCAAGTCAAAACCTATTATCATTCTCGTGTCATCCTGGCTATTATGATAGCTATCAAAGTAGAAGCAAAAAGTTATGTTCTAGACTTACCACAAAGGTTGAACTAAAAGGAAATAAGGGCGGTTAAACTTGTAGGGGAAGCAATATGACAAAGTGTGGGCTCTCAGCACCAAGATGCTGAATTAAACTGAGTTCAGAATGTTGACAGTGTGAAGCTAGATTATCCACAGGTGATACAGGCTAAAGAAATAGGTGACACAAGTGATACCTCTCCAACCCCGCCCTGGACTGCACCTTACTCAAAATCTGGGAGTTTGTGTTCTATGCAAGAAGAGCTGTCACTTATTTATTTTTTTTTCTTTTGGTCTCTGGTGTCCTAATAATTCAATTTTAACACTGTCAGTCAGAAAGTTTGGGATTTCAGGCTCATTTGGGGTTTCTCAGTGTGTCTTACGTAGATATGATTACACAGGTTAACAGCCAAAAATGCCCTCTGAAGCGATGATATACAACAAATGTCTCAAATAAGAGATGATATCCTTGTTTTATTCTAGGTCCCCTACTTATGCAGAAGCTCAAGGATTTCTCATAACGTGATAGTAGAGTAGGCTAACCACTGACTCTTGTAAATCTTGGATTTGGTCAAAATCGTCAACCTCTGAGTTTTTACCATTCATAGCAGTAAAGCACAGCCAATGACACTAACATTCTTGGATTAGAAAGAAGATATGAAAAAGCACATGAATGGTGTCTGGCACCAGGTAAGGATGAAGAAAGGGCAGTGGCAGTTGCCAATATTTATTCTTGTTTGTTTATTGTTATCATTTCCAAGGTAGTCACCTGTGCTCTCGCCTCTCCAGGGATCACAAGAGAGACCCCATGTCCTCCTGTGGTGGAGGCCCCTTTCCGAGCAAACCAACACCCAATGACTCACATGGTTCTGCTGTATCTGGGAGGTAGGCTGTCCCACGCCCTTACCTGCTCCTGGATAAGCTCCCAATTTGTCTCATTCCACATTAGCATGCAGGCAACAGGACTCAGGACACATGTTTTGGATACTGAGAATATTAACAGCTCCAAAAGAGCATCAGAGAAGAAAAATGCTAGCACTTGCTTTTCTATAACGTAAGGTTATTATAATGATCAAAAGACAATTTCTGTTATGCAAAGTTTATGTTCTAGAGGCTTTGAGGCTTTTACAATGCAGTTCAAACATAAAGCAAATATAAAGTAAAACATAGTGCTAGGTGATCTCTTAAAATATATTATTTTAACTAAATCACTCCTTACACAGGAATGGCCCAATAAAGCAATATCCCATCTGAAAAATAGAATCGAAGGATGAAATCAAACCTCAGCCAACTCTCCAGTAGATGCGCTTGCCTGGGTACCGATACCTCACTACTAGGATAATTGGGACTGTAATTCTTAGACCACCTACCTAAAGTTTATTACGTGAAATTATAAACTTGGTTTTTATTTCACTGTAATTCAATTCCTTTCAACTCAGCATGTGCATAAGATCCATGTTCACTGTCAATGGTATCAAGACTTAATAGATTTGACAGGAAGCAGAGAGAATACCTAAGCCCAGCCTGTAGTTTCACAGTGATATGAACACCAGGAGAGATCTGAGCAATCCACTGTTGAAACACAGAAGTGTGTGTTTAGTCATCTCTGAGTGTACAGAAAGGATTCTTGGTGGAGACGGCACAAGAGTCAGGCATTGAAGGCTGAGCATAAAATTGCGGGTGTAGGAAAAACAGGGAAGAGGTTAATTAATTCTAGCAGAGAGAATAGCACGCACAGAATCAGGATGTGGAAGTTCATGGTTCCCTTGGGAGATAGTAGTTTTCTGTGCCTCCAACAAAGGTTTCTGGAGGCTGGGTAGGAGGAGCTTGGGGATGCAGAAAAGGAAGGTAAAATCTGTGCTGCAGATCAACTGTGAAAGACCACTCTCAAGCTTGAATGTTAGCATGCAGGGGATGGCTAAAGGAATGTTAGAGAATTCTTAACAATAGTCATTTCGTTTTGAGATTAAGTCTCATGAGAAAGGTTTGCTTTGATTTGTAGAATCTGCTCAAGTATGCTGATCTAGATGGATCTACACATTTCTGGGAACTTATTGAATGATTTCCAGACAGTGTGTTTAAGTGGGGCTGAGATCTATTGGTGAAAAAAATCCCATAATAAATTATCATCCTTTCAAATACTGTCTTGAGTTTATATATCATTTTTTTCTTCCAAGTTATTCAAAGCACCCCATGTACATCACTGCCTTTTTCCTAATGTTTTTAAGACATAATTAGGTACACATATCACTGTGCTTACTTTATAAATATTGACATCTGACATATTGGTTACAGAATCTGCTTAAGATAACATGGCATCAAAACTGTCATCAATCTACACACTATTATCAATCTTTTTGCATGTAAGTCACCATGTAAAATAAAAGCGTTATAAGCATTTCTCTCTAACTGATTGCATGCATTGAATATATTTACATTGACTTTATAGTTTTAAGATAAATTGTACCAACACATTATACAAATTTCCAACACTACAGACATAAAAACTTTAAAAAGAAAAAAGATCATAGAAATATAACGTATCTCTTTATTCAGATTATAAGAACATTCTTTGTACACTGCCCATGCAGTGGTTAGAGAGTCATATTACTTCAAGGGCCAGTAAGGTGAAATAAATACTGAATTAACTAGGTGAAAGGCAAGTAGGGATGAGGTGGCTGAAAAGAAACAGAAATGGCAGACCCTGGCTAAATGAATTGAGATTTGAGTTAAAATGACAGCAGAACCCTGTGTGAACCAAACAGTTTACATCTGTAGGCAAATTTGGTCAGTGAGCTTACAACTGCTGCTCGTTTATGTAAATTTATATAGATATGAGGTTAGATCAACAGACAGATAGGGAGATGGATAAGCAAAAATATAGAGACAAACCATTTCATAAAAATGAGATCATGTGTTATTTTATGAAATTTTTGAAAATTAGTTTGACTTTAACAGGATAAAAAATTTAATTTCATTTAAAAAATTACCTCAAAATGGATCATAGACCTAAATATAAATTTTAAAAACACTGTAAAACTAGAAGATGACACAGGAGAAAACTCAGATGACCTTGGGTATGGCAATGACTTTTTAGATGTAATACCTAAGGCACAACTAATAAAAGAAATAATTGATAAGCTGGACTTCATTAAAATTAAATGCTCTGCTCTGAGAAAGGCAATATCAAGAGAATTAGAAGACAAGACACAGACTGGGAGAAAATATTTGTAAAAACACATCTGAGAGAGGAATGTTATCCAAAATATATAAAGAACCCTTGAAATTCAAAAATATTAAAACAAATTATTCGATTACAAATTTGACCAAAGACCTTAATGGACACCTCACCAAAGAAGATATACAAATGGGAAATATGCATATGAAAAGACGCTCCATGTTATATGTCATTAGGGAAATGCAAATTAAAAAAAAAAGTTAGATACCATTACACACATATTAGAATGGCCAAAATCCAGAGGCTGGCAACACCAAAAGCTGGTGAGGATGTGGAGCAACAGGAACTCTCATTCACTGCTGGTGGCAGTGCAAAGTGGTACAGACACTTTGAGAGACAGCTTGGTATTTTTTTTTACAGAACTAAATATATTCTTACAATACAATCCAGTAATCAAACTTCTTGGTATTTACCCAAAGCAACTGAAAATTTACGTCCACACAAAAACCCGTGCAAGGATGTTTATGCTAGCTTTATTCATAATTGCCAAAACTTGAAAGCAACCAAGATTTCCTCAGTAGGTGAACAAATAGATAAACTGTGGTAGATGCAGACAATAAAATGTTATTCAGAGCTAAAAAGAAATGAGCTATCGAGCCATGAAAAGACATAGAGGAAACTTAGATGCATGTAACTAAGTGAAAGAAGCCAACCTGTAAGATTCCAAGCATATGATATTCTGGAAAAGGCAAAAGCGTGAAGACAATAAAAGGGTCAGCAGTTGCCAGGAGTGAGAGTGGGGAAGATGAATAGCCAGAGCACAGAGAGCTTTTAGGACAATAAAATATACTTCGTATGATAGTGTAATGATGGATTATATGGCTATATGTTTCTACAATCCCATAGAGTATCAGGAGTGAACATTAAGGTAAACTATGGTTTTCGGATCATTATGGTGTGTTAATGGAGGTTCATCCTTGGTAAAAATGTACCATTCTGATAAGTGACTTTGGTTAGAGGGATTATGTGTGTGTTGGGACGAGGGTATATGGGAAATCTCTGTACCTCCCTGTCAATTTTATTGTAAACCTAAAACTTCTGTAAAAAATAAAATCTTAAAAATTTGTAACTACATATTTGATTCCTGAAAAAGATTCTAAAATTACTAAGGTGATTCTGTAAAACAATCAGATGTTGCCACAGTTATACTTCAATTTAAATATTTGTTTCACTTTTACACAATGTTGGTTTACTGTACAATATACTAAATGAAGAAAATAGTGCTCTTACATTTCTCTTTCCTCACGTTCTGGTTCCTAAAATTATTTTTTGCTTGCATTTTATTAGAAATATATTCAGTTCTATACCCAAAATTGTTGTGTAGCTAAAGTTCTGCATTTAATCGATTCATTATAACAATAACTCTTTTTTCCCTAAAATATCTTCATTCCAACGATTTCTTTGTTGATTTCTTGTTTGATTGGGTGTCATTGTCATTAAGAGCAAATGATTCTCTAATCCACATGGTGCCTTTGTACCTGAATGACATCTTAGGCAGGAATAGAAGTGCTGGGTCATGCGCTCTTTCCCTCAGAATTTCATACAAAGAGTTCTATTGTTTTCCTGCACTGAGTAGAGCACAGTTTCTTTTTATCATTTCTTCTCTGTACATCAATTGAGGTATTAGTTAGTTCATTAAGTAAACTTTTTTTCAAAAAGAACATATGGGGGTTACATTTCTTTTTTTTTTTTTTTTTTCTTATGTTTAAAGATGTCTTCCTGTTTCCTTTTTTACAGTTAAAAAAAAAAAAAAATAACTGGGCATGCAATATTCTTGGCTCACACTTTCTTTTCCCTAAGAAATTAGTAGATATTCCTCTACTGCCAGATTTCTGGCATTGACTATCGGTGCTGAAAAGCATGAAACAAGACTAATTTCCTCACTTTTAGGAAGCTTAATTTTTCTGCTTGGTTTACTAAAAAAAAGTGTCCTTCCTTCCTATCTCCCTTCCTCCCTTGCTTTCTTTCTTCCTTCCTCCCTTGCTTTTCTCCTTCCTTTCCCCTCCCCTTCCCTCCTTCCTTCCTCCCAGTTTCTGAATGTCAAGTGCACATAACTGGATTACGGATTAATCATCTAGGTTCATGAAAAACACATTAGTCCCCATACGGTTCACGATCATTTATTTAGCAAATTACCTATTTAGGATCTTTTGATAAGTACTCATGAACCTCCCATTAAAGAGAACAGCCAGGACCTTGAATATAACCTACATTTTGCCATTTAGTTTTCTCCATCCCATCACCTTGGTAACCCATGGGAGGCAACCCTCCGGGCATCCACATCCCTCATCATTTTGTGTGCCTTCTTACATAGAGCTTTATTATATGTGTCTAGCTTAGTTGTTTTCACTTTACAAAATATGTTTTATTTTATGCTGCATGTAATCTTCTAGGATGAACTTTGCTCACTTAAAATGATATCGCTAAGGTTCATCATATCATTGTATGTCATTGTTATTAATTTGTTTTGAGTGCTGTAACATATGTTATAGTTTATCTATTTTCCTTTGATACACTTCTGGATTGTTTCCATTTTTGCAGTCATGGAGTCTTGATTTAAATATTCTTGTTCAAATATTTTTATTTTCTAATTTTTTTTTCAGTAGAACAGATGTAAAATTATTGTTCATGGTGGTGTTAAATTGTATATTTTTGACCTATAAGAGTTCTGGTCATCTCTCTCTGTGTCTATTTGCTATTTGTGTTTCCTCTTCTGTAGAATACCTGTTCATATCTTCCCACTGTTCTCTTGAGTTTTATGTTTTTCTTTATGGTTTGCAGGAATATTTGTATGACTCTGTGTTAATTTTTTGTATATATTGAAAATATCTTCCTCCATTTTGTAACTTCACTTTTTAGACCTTAGGGCTCTAGAAAACGTTTTTGAAAGGAATCAACATCTTGATTTCATTCGTGACTATTGGCTGAATTTAGCAAAGTGCAGCAAGAAACAGATAAGCTCAAGAGAGAAACAACCAGTTCACAACCAGGAATGAAAGGGAATAAAGAAAGTACAGAAATAAAGGCCTTTCAGGTTGGAAAATCCAATGATTTATAAACCCCCAAAATATTAAATGATATTTAAAATTACTTTGAGATAAAACACTCAGTGTCAGAAACAACTAAGTTACAGTAATCCGTCCCTTTGTTAAAGATCAGAGTATGGATGGGAGACCAGGAGATCACAAGGGGTGAAGCCTGGTGATGGACAGTAAGGCTGGTGAGAAGCCTAGAGAGTTCTGAGTCTCACATTGACCCCCAGCAGAAGAGGCGCTGAACAGCCAGGTCAACAAAGCGTCTTGGCCAGAGGACATTAGCCAGCCTTCATCATCTTCTACCCCAGAACGGGCAATGGGCATGTAGCAGAGTGACCGCAATGGCAGCTGGGACCATGTAAGGGCTGTGTCCATAGCACAGAGCAAGAAGTGACCAGCAGGGCACCCTAACCCTGGACCCCTGCACTGACTCTGTCGGACTCTGATGCTGCCTGGTGAGCTGGATACGTCGATATGCAGGTTATTTTGTAAAGTCACTGAAATTTGAAGGTCAGTTTGTCACAGCAGCTGGCATTACTTACCCTGACTAATGGGAAATATTTCTAGACTCTCTGGCATATGCCTTTACACAGCACAAATATCCATAATTTTAGTCAGCACAAAGATGTCACAACATAGGAGCTTTGCTCTAGACAGAGAACTTGATCTACTACCTATTCCAAAGAGACACATGATCATTTCTCTGTTCCTTTTTTCACAAGGTATTAATTAGCCCCCTAGGAATGAAACCATTCAGTGGCTTATAGCTGAGCTTAGCAGAGCTTTGGCTCTTTGTGTTGGTCAGAGTGCTGATTAATTTTTTAATTAGTCTTGAGACTTCCTTCTTGAAATATGTTACCGAATATAACTACTGATCGTCAGCAAGCTTCCATTCAGCTCGACCGAGTGTTACCAAGGCCTCCGTTTAAGAAAAGTCTGCTCAGCGCCATGAAAAGCCATCACCATCAGCTGCTGCGCAGTCGCTCTGGCTTCACCTCTGGATGCTTTGCTCTCAAATTACACTTCAACAATATCAGTGGGGCAATAGTTCCTAAACTGCGTATGCCTTATTTTCATGTCACCATGCCTCTGCCTAGACTGTGTCTTCTTTTGGAATAACTTTTTCCCCACCGGTAGCAACCTTTACGTAGCTCTTAAAGAAGGGATGCATGTAAGTCACTGGCTTGTATTCACTGCTCAGTACATATCAGTTATTATTTTGTCATCATTTCATATGAATAAGATTTATTAAAAGTCTTGCAGCCAGACCTTCTACTTTTATGTTATGCTTCTCTTGCAAGCATGTTAAGGATCATATTTTCTGTTCATATTTTAAAGTATTATCAGATTATTCTATATAATTCATGGCATGGTATTGAGAGAGAGAGAGAACAAGAGAGAGGAAGAGAGACGAAGAGAGAGAGGGAGAGATCATTGGTGCCAGAAAGAAATCAGTTCCAATCCCAGCTCTGCCAATGACAGGAGTCAACCAAATGACTTTGAAAATGTGACTCACCATCTCTGAGGTGGGTTATTTATTGCATGGTTATCTGCAGTAAGATTAAGTGCCTATAAGAGTGGCTGAAACAGCAGGTGCCCAATCAATATGCATGTCCAATCCCTTCTTTTGTCTTTTTAATGTCACTTCTCTGCTTACAAACATTCCTTGGTTTTATATCACCCACAGAATATGGATAAAATCATTGGTCCAGCTGAGATTTCCAGCTGTTTCTATGTCCCTTTACATATGTCCCATATACTCCTCATGTAACCTCACTTTACCGATATCCCAACATACACACACACCTTTTTGCTGCCTTTACTGAAGCCATTTTATTTACTAATTCCCAAACCTCCACAGTCCAAACCTTACATTTTAGTCCTGATACAACTTAACAGCTGCCTTTCTTCATTGCCTTTTCAGATCCCCTGCCATCCACTCCCTAAAAATTTATTTGAGCTTAATCTCTCTCATGAATGGGGCAATGCATATAAGGAACCTCACTGTTTACATCTTATATTAATTGAAATATACATCTTGACTTTCAGATACAAAGAAAGGGGAAGTGAAGCTCTCAGTCCTGTTCATTTCCAAATCAGTCCCTGTACACAGCAGGTGCTCAATGAATATTGCTGAATGAGAGATGGTAAAAGAGATGGAAACCAAGAGTGTTGTTTTATTTTGGTTTCAGTTTTCGTTTTACTCACACAGCTGGTCAGAACACAATTTAAATGTGAACTTCACGAGGGAGGAAATCTAGTTTAGCACTGAGCAATTCTTATTCACCTTAGTCCTTTGCAAATTTTCCCCCAAGCTGAGATCCCTCTGTAGGCAATTTCATGTCAATACATATGCAGGAGTCTAAGGACAACCCAGAGGAGAGGGGGTTTCATCCCCTGGGGAAGCAGAGCAGGATGCTGAACTGTGTAAACATCTAAACCCTTTTTTCATTACTATTCGAAAAAGCTTCACCAAGGTATTTCAGACCATCTGGATTATTTATTTGAGAAATTTTGTTTTAGCTCTACTTTTTTTCTACTCTTTGTCACTTACTTTTATTATTTTATCCACATTTTATACATTGGAGATCAGATTGTAGTGATAATAAGAAAATCTATTTATTTGGACCTAGAGGTGGTATTCTGAATATATATTCTTCTCTGGTAGATTCTAACCATATAGGCTTTTCCTAGAACTCGTTTTATTAGATTTCTTGGAAGAAAGCAGAAAAGATTTGCTGAATTACTCCTGTAACTTGTGATCAGACAGAGAGCTTTCAAACACTGCATGCATGCAGGGAACTCATTCAAGTGTATTTCCTGGGACTGATATGTACATTCTGAATGTTTTTTAACTGATATCTGAAATAATATTTTTTCTTATTTAACTAGAAAATCTTTGAATATCTTAGCCATTTGTTTTTGTCTCTAAAATAATAAAAACAAACATTATAGTGCATGAGTACGCTCAGATTTCACTCGTGCATGAAACCTTCGGTCTCCTGTGACAATCTGGAGAAAGAGGCTCCCACCATATTCTTTTCCCAGACTTACAGAGGTGCAGAAGTGTCCAGTGACTCCTCCCAAATTATAGCTAATTAGGATGTACTACAAGTAGATCCTGATTTTGTGAATCTTAACCCATGGTTCTTTTCATGATGCAGTCCAAAAAGCCATGTTAGGAATCAGGAAAAATGCACTGCTTTGTACCCCATTGTCCCAAGTGCCCTCTCTAAGAATTTGATCTAATAGCAAAAGAGACGTTAGTTTATGAGTTGTTAATTATGTAGAAGTGGCCTTTGTCTTTTCCAACACAGTCTGTTTATGATGCATTATTATAACACAATTATTGGTGTTATCTAGATTTTTAGATGTTTTGATTATTTTCTAATACCAATGTATTAAAAATCCAAACTTCCTACTGTCTCTTCAATAAAGGACTCTAGCTTTGCTTGCACTGGCTGCACCGTTTCCAGGCCCCCCACTCCCCAAGCCCTCTCAAACACACACAAGACAGATTGCATTGTGGCCACATCAACCCTCTTGTGGTACCTGGTCTGGGCTCATTATATCTTTGTGCCTCATGAAGAAAATCTTGAAATAGGACAACTATAAGGGTAGTTAAATTCCTGGCTCCAAATCCTGAGATCTCTCCACAAACCAGAAAGAAAGAGGAAGGTATAAGGAAGAAAAGGGCCAGGGGTCCACAGAAATTCTCTTGTTGGGGTTGTTTCAGAAGCTGTCTTCAGCTCTTTTCTTTTATCTTAGTTGCCAAAATGTGCTCAATTGAGCATACCCAGCTGCAAGGGAGTCAAGGAAATGTCTTTATTCCCAGTGTCAATTTGCCTTTCTTCTATTTCTAGAGAAAAACACATAGAGAAAAAGTTACTCCACTCTGAGGAGGTTGAAGCGGAGCGGGGGCACATTCATATTTGAATTTAAGATTGAGGATTTCTATCAGCAACATGGACAGAGGATTGAAGGATGTATAACCATGGGGAGAGAGCAGTGGATGAGCTGGGAGAGATGTCAGGGAGACAGAGACCTAGGACTTGGTGACCGGCTAGATAAAGCCTAGTGGAGAACAGGGAGGCATGTAGGGGACAACCCGCCTTCTGCTTTGCTGATCTGGTTTTATTCTAAATCTCTTAATATGTATTATTTTGGAAAATGGCAGTGGGCAGCAACTATGCTTAAGAGAACAAAGAAAAATAATTATCTTTTTTACCCATTAGTTTATCCTGATGCCCCTCTTTGACGCTTTTGTGCCATCACCACTGTGGGCACCAAGTCTCGGCCATGTATGCTCCAATGTATAGCCTAGAATTACTTAGTTCTATCCATAACTTGCTGGTTCATTCAGAAATGCTTACTGAGTGCCCACTTTGTGTCAGATACTATGTAAGGGCTTTAGATTGAGCAGTGCACACAAAATATTCAGCGCAACTTTACCTAGCTTTATGTCTCAGTCCTTATACCGTCAGTTAAACTATGTCATGTACCAACTTCACTTCACTCTGTCACCTCCCAAAACTGCCTCATTCTTTTATTTTTAAATTGAAGGATAGTTGATTTACAGTGTTGTGTTAGTTTCAAGTGTACAGCAAAGTGATTCAGGTTATATATATATATATATATATATATATATATATAATTTACCTACAACAAAATACACAATATTTATATGTACAATTTGATGAATTTTGACAAAGGTAAACCTTTGCCTATGTAAAGATTATAAAGACTTTTTCTTACATTTTCTTCTAGAACTTTATACCTTAAGTTTTACATTTAGAACCATAAACCATTTGGAGTTGAAGTAATGGTAGAGATTATTTTCTCTACCTTTTCCAGAATTATATGTCAACAAAAGTATCTGTTTTCCCATTAATTCACTTTGGCAATGGCTCAAGAACTTTAATATCAAATAAGAAAATGCATATATATATATATATATGTATATATATATATATGTGTGTGTGTGTATATATATATATGTGTGTGTATATATATATATGTGTGTGTATATATATATATGTGTGTGTATATATATATTTGTGTGTGTATATATATATATGTGTGTGTATATATATATATATATTCTTTTTCAGATTCTTTTCCCTTATAGGTGATTACAAAATATTGAGTATATTTCCCTGTGCTATACACTAGGTCCTGGTTGATTATCTTTCTTAGTTATAGTAGTGTGTATCTGTCAGTCCCAAACTCCTAATTTATCCCGCCCCCCACCCCCAAGACTGCCTCATTCTGATTCCTGGGCCAGTGCTGTGTCTGACTCTCCAGGTGCCATGACTGTAACTCCTCAACCCACCTCATGAACTGTTCCAACTGGCTTCATCCAATTCCCCCAGCTGCCCTACTTGTGCATGAATGCCTTAACAGTGGGGAATCTATCAGGGTCAGTCTAAAAGGCTGGACAAGGATGGGGCATCCCTGATGGTAGTAGCAGAACTTAAGATAGGAATTTTTTCGATGAGTGAAACTTGGGATGCCCGAGCAGAGATTGTACATGTAGCTCTTCTCCCTCCCGCCACCTGTGCTCCACCCCTTTCCCTGCAACCACCTACAGATTCTTTTCCTGGAACTCTCTTCATTCAAAACGGCAACAGTGTTGGTTCAGGATGCTGAACCTATGTAAGGCGTTCTCAGATTGGAAATTCTGCCAGGGAGTAGGTCAATGAATTTATAGTAAAGTTGCAATGATAACATTGTGGCTCAGTACCCTTCCTCTACTACCCCACTGAACAACAGTGCTTTAGCCAAAGGAATGAAACTCGAATGATGGATTTGCAAGTGTCCTGGAGAGATCAATGGAGAAAACATCTCATAACAGCACATCTTCGCAGGGTTCTGACCCCATTTATTTTGTACACATTTCCTATATTTATCAGGATACATGCGGGCTTATATGTTATGTCCCAGTGCTTTCTCCTAGATAAGAGACTAGTATTTTCCTTCCGGACCCATTCCTGGAACAATGTATGAGAAGCCTGGCCTTCTGGGGCTGAGGAACTGAGATGAGTCCCTTCCTGCTTGCCCCATCTAGAGGGCAAGGAGATCAGACAGGAAATGACGTGTTAGGTCCCTTCATAATAATTCCATCTGACCCCATTCCCCTCACATACAAACAAGTAAATGCTGGCACAACTCACCCTGTGTTCTGGGGTCTATGGGGCCGACCCTGCTGTGCTATAGCCGTAGCCCTGGGTTACCTCTGTGTCCATCTGCAGTCTCCAGCACGTTGACACTCTCCCACCTCAGACAGCTCACCTGCTCAGCTCCTGTAGCTGAAGGCTTCCTCAGAGACACGGGAGCTTTCTGGACAGCAGGCTTTGGGAAGGTGTCATGTCCCCAGTAACAAGCAGTGGGCGTCCAGCAGGACAGTTCCAGAGCACGTTCCACAGAGTTTCTCAGGGGAATGGAACCCCTGCCCCTTCACTGAGGTGCGGGGTCGGCTCTTCCCCTTCTCTGTCTCATAACTACCTGCCCCAAATCTTTGCATGAGGCCCTGTTCTGAGTGGAACCAAAACTGAGACATTTGTCAGTATTTTGAAGAAGCCAAATGAAGAGCATCCTATTCTATTAGCTCCAACCTGTGCATTAGAGCAAAGAATAATTTAATCAACAAACATCAAACATTGCAGATTGATTAATGCTTCACACTTATATGCAAAATAACTACACTTCCAATATATTCCAGTGTGAAAGAAAAAAACTAAATGTGACTTAAAATCTTTTTAAAATGTATCATATTCAAATAGCAGGGTTTTGAAAGTATGCATTTTCTTATCTGATATTAAAGTTCTTGAGCCATTGCCAAAGTGAATCAATGGGGAAAAAGCTAATTTTGTCAACATATAATTCTGGAACAGGTAGAAAAAATAATCTCTATTATTACTTCAAACCCAAATGGTTTATGGTTCTAAATGTAAAAAATTAAGGTATAAACTTCTAGAAGAAAATGTAAGAGGAATGTAGGCAAAGATTAATGTAGGCAAAGATTTACCTTTGTCAAAATTCATCAATTTGTTCACATAAAAATTGTGTATTTTGTTGTAGGTAAATTATACCTTCATAAAGTTTATTGGAAAAGAGGAAAATGATACAGTTACTGTTATGTAGAGTTTCACAAAATATTTCCTTATGTATTGAAAAGGTCGAGCATGACTCCTATTTCTTGTAAATCTCTAATAGGGAAATTCAGAAAATTTTACCATTAAGCTCTCTCCTTATTGGGGTTCCCACTTAGCCCTGCCCATACCCCTGGCATTGGCCTTTATTGCATTATTGTTTTCCATTCTGTATTCCCCAGTCTCTGTCATCTTATATACAGATTCATTTTTGTATCCAGAGAAAGTGCTCAATGTATGAGGAATAGATTAATTAGTAAGAATAAGTATTCAAATAATAGAATTACATAATAGGAACAATTTTAAAGACACAGGTAAGTCTCTAGTATTTGTGCAGACTCAATTGGATGAATGAATATGACTGAGAGAAGATACCATTTATGAAAAAGAGGTAAGGAAAAGGATAGAGAAGGAGATATGAGCTTCGATAAATAGAAATTAATTTTTGAGGCTTTGGTCTCCATATTTTCAGGACCACAAATATGAGCTCGGTGGTATAGGACATTGAGAGTTGGGTTACAGAAACAGTGGCTTTTCTTCCCACTGAAACTCTATGCATTGCTGGTTGAACATAATAGAAAAAAATAGGAGACTAATAGAACATGGGAATTATTTCTATTTGTCACTTGGGTTGAAATGCAAGAATTCTGTGATCTCTCCCTGTCTGTCAGTAAGTCAGGAACATTTATTGAAGGCCTGCTGTGTGGGGAACACTCTATTAGCTACTATAAATTGGCTCATTTACATATTTATCAGAATTGAGAGTATCGTACCCTTTTCTATTAGTAAGACAAATTATTTAATTCATGGTCTCATGGAGCCACCACTTCAAATCCTGACTATGGGAAGTCAGTTTGAATTTATTAAATAAATATTCTATGTTGGAACAGAATATGAAAGAACAAGAAACTGTTCTGCCTAAATGGCCTATACTGTGAATTTCCATGAAACAACTGGCCAAAATATAATAAAACACATAGTTGAGTTTCTGAGTTGTTTGGCACAGATAAATGCTTTTGATAGCTCGAGAATGTAAAAGGCTTCTCTAGGCAGGGGGTCATTAAAAGGATTCATGAAAGAGGGGAGAAATTGGACTACCTTTTGTTATGTTCCTACTGCGTGCCAGGTATTATGCTAGACAATGTGTGTACATTAGTGAATTGTACATTTAATCATATTATAATTATCTTATAAAATGAATGTCCCATTTTTACAGGAAGTAAAACTAAGAGTCAGAGATGTTTAAATAAATTTTCTATCATTATTTAGCGAGTAAGAAACAGTATGGGGATTTGTCTATTTTTTTATTTGATGACTGTTTTCAATGCACTGACTAAATAGCCATTGGATTGAAAAATAGAACTTCATATTTGGGGAGGCTTGAAGAACAATTTTTGTTTTAATTAGTCAGGAGAGAAAAATGTAATAATGGCTGATTTTGAGCAGTTTAGAAAATAAGATTCCATAGGAAGAATGGGGTCTGTTGAGAAGAGGTCTAGTGCTCTAGACTGAGAAAAAATTGGATTGGATGTCAGAAGCATTAGGAAATTGGAGGTTCTTAATCCAGGGAAATGATAAACTGACCTGGCCAAAGCAATCAGACTTTGAGTCAGCACCCATAGATTGCTTCTCTATATAATCGAGGGGAAAGAAAACTATTTAAGCCATCAGCTAAGTGTTTCCTACCAAAAGTTACATAAGCCTAATTGGAAAAGATCATCAGTGTTTGGTTTATGGTTCCACCTATAGTTTCCTGATAATAGGAGTATTACTTTCTTTTTTCCTGGACTGAGGGATTTAATCTTTGATAGGAAAGATCCAGAGGACCTTCGACTCTCTGTTTAAATGGTCCCGAATTGGCGACCATTTCTTGCTGGTAGGAGGGTAGCTGCCTTCACAAAGCGGTGCTTCACAGGCACTCTGAAGGGGGCTCAGCTTTCTCGGGGGTCGGGAGAGCGCAGGTCAGACAGGGTGTTCTGCAGGCTGAGCAGAGCATCCCGGCCCAGCTGTCATCCTCGAGAAGACTGCGGTGAGGCACCAATATGTACCCGGAGAGTGAGTCTCCATTAGCCAGATGGAACTTCAAGCTGTTGCCAGAACTTGCCGTCTTGAACTTGCACTGTGAAATGATGCACTGCTAGACCCAAAAATATAGATCGTCAGCAAACCCTCGAGAGTCGGACAGACTAAGTTGATACTGATGTGACTCCATTCCCCAGAGAACCATAAAATCCCACAGAATGGTTTGTGGGTCCAGGACTAGCCATCCTATCACCTGTCTGCACCCCTTCATTTCCTCAGGGCAGTTTCTGAGCGGGTTGGCAAGGCAGATTCCTAGCTCTGAGATCCTGGAGGGCAGCCAGGCAATTGAACTGCACACGTTGGATCTAACATTAGAGGCACATCGACAGCACAGGGGACAGAAGCAGCTTCTGTAGAGGAAATGGAACCGGGCACATCTGACAGCAAAGGGGTCAGAGGGCAGAGGGATGCAGGAGGCGAGGGCTGGCTCCTGGGAAGTGTGGCTGCAGGATGGCCAGCCTAGCGGGGACCCTCACAGAGTGGAAGAACATTCTGCTTGCTTGGAGCTCAGGGAGCTGCAGGGAAACCGCTTCCTCTCCGGAGCCCAGGCAGGCAGAATGAGAGGTCTCTTTGCTCCCTCCCCACAGCCCCTGACAAACAGGAGTCTCCTGAAGGAACCTGAAGAGCCTCTGGGATGAAAACCTCACCTGCAGATGCTGGAGGCTGAGCTGCAGGGGAGGTCCTGTCCCACCGGACGCTTTCCTTCACTCCCTCGAGCGCCCCCTCTTCTGCTGCACAACTGCCTCTCCCCATGAATACAGCCTCTCCTTCCTTCTTTCCATTCGTTTTCCCTGAATTTTCTGATTACTCCCGTTCTCCAGCTGTTATCAGTGTCTCTCACATCTGCAATTTCTTTCATTTTTTCTTTTCTTTTGTATTTTAATGGGACATACTTCAGCCAAAAAAAAAAAAAAAAGTTGCAAGAATAGAACAAAAAATTCCTGGATACTGTTTGCTTAGATTACCCAAATTTTAACATTTTAACACATTTGCTTTTTGCTTTAGCCTTCTCTCTCTTTCTCTCTCTCTCTCACACACACACATACATACTCAGTTACATATTTTTCTTTCCGAATGATTTCAAGATAAGTTGCAGACAGGATGTTTCTTTACCCCTAATACTACAGTGTGAGTTTTCAAAAATAAAGAATTATTTCTCATAAGCACGGTGCAATGATCTATATCATGCAATTAATGATATACCTCCATAATGTAATCAACAGAACTTATTCAGATTTTACCAGCTGGAGAGCATAGGCCAGTATTTTATAGAATGGCTCCCAATTTGGCTTTGTCTAATGTTTCCTTGTGATGGTTCAGAATATTCAATTGGGGGCAGGAGTACCACAGAGGTGATGCTGAGTTCTTCCTGGTACAGACTCTGGGAGGCTCATGCTGGCAATGTCTCGTTACTGGCAGTGAGAACTCAGTCTTGACTTCCTTTGACTGTGAGCACATGGGCGGGGGAGAGCTGGATGCTGTAGCTCAAACCTCAGGCCCCCAGAGCAGCACTCCTGGGCAACCCCGTCAAAGGTAGACCACTTCTTTCTCACTGCACAGATACTATCTTTGAAGGTAACATATTTCATCTTTTTATAGCTCCCCTCTTCATCTGAACTTCGCTATTTATTCATTACATGTTGGGGAACATCCTGTGTGGCTGAGTGCTGTGCCCGGAGTACCTGGAAGGAGGCATCGTTCACAGCAAGTACCGTATCCATCACTCCCCCTGCCCAGGCATCACCACCCAGGCCGACTTTCACCCCTTCCTCTCTGCACTCTGAGCCCTGTCGACGCAGGCTTACCATGCTTCTGGGAACCTGCCATGAAACGTCATGCCACCCCTGAGTTTTAAGTTATTCCGCTGCCTGTAGTGTTATTTCTCATTTAACTGCTTGGCAAAGACACACTCACTTTTCAAATCGCAGTGCAAATGTCACTTCCTCTGTGAAGTCATCCCTAACTCCACAAGGGAGAATTAATTTTTCTTATGTGTAATCCCTTAACGGTTTATACATAATTATAACATTGTAGCATGTGGCACACAACACACCATATAATAGCAAGGTGCCTTCTGAGTCCTTAAGGCCAGGGTTATTGCATGCCTCCAACTCCACACAAAATATAGTAAATGGTCACTTCTTTTCTCTTCTTTTTTTTGTTTTTTCTAATGAAAGTTTCCACCCAGAAATTCAGCAAGAAGCCCATTCAGCTTCTGGTACGTGAGTTCTTCACAGCAGGCCAACTCTCTGCTTTCAGCATTTGATAGAATGAAAGGCCCACCTCTGTTCCTCCACCTAGCTCTGACCTCACCGTATCTGCTCTACTATTTGGGGACTAAACAGGAAATTCCAGATCAGTCTTTTTGGGGCTTAAGATTTCAAAAATGGCTCTTGAGCCACATTCGTTTTTGAGTGCTATTTATTTTGAGCTAAAGTGCTAATGGATTAAATAGCACATTTGGCTTTGAGTGGGAGACTGAATGCTTTAACCTCAAAGCAAAACTTTGAGGTTAAGACTAGGGGCATTCTGGATGAGAAGTGAGCTGCCTTAAAAAAATAATAATGATAAAAGAAAAGTAACCTCAAGGCATGCCGTGAATTCAGCCCTGGTTAAACTCAGGAATGCACTTATACCCATGTTAGGTCACCCTGACTATTCCAAGGATATGAAGCACAGTAAAAAAAAAATCAAGGAGGACACCAGCGTGGATTAGAAATATTGGGTTGGCCTAAAAGTTCATACAGAAAACCGGAAAGAACTTTTTGGCCAACCCAATAATAAGTATTTATAGAGCACTTTTGTCCTTTGCACCTTGAAATATCCTGAGATCCTCTTTGTCAGTGGTCCAGAGGTGGTTCTAGGGTGAAGTCCATTTCCCTCCCAGCAGAGGACAGGGCAGGGCGTGCTGGTGGCATGTGTGGGTGTTTGTGAATGATGGTTTACACATGTGGCCACAAGAACCACAGCAGGATCACAGGTAGGATGAAGGAGACAGTGTGGCTGAAGAATGACCACATTGAAAGATAAGATATAGTTGACCCCAGTGTTTTTTGGAAAACCTCTGGGTCTGCTGTTATCTTAAAGCCATTTGTCTACTGGACGACACGAGTTTGCTCTGCGAGCTTTTTCACACTGTGGTTCCTTACTTAGGAGCTCCTGCCATTTAGATGCATATTTGAAATGTATTTCTTTCTCATGCTTTCATCATCAGGGTCTAACCGTATGAGTCTACTTTTCCTCCAAGCTAAGGACGTGTTCCCTTCTATATGAGAAGAAAAAAGTCGTGAGTCTGTTGGAATGTTAGGGTGAAATCTGTCGGTTGTGCATGAGTGGACAAACAAAGGGAGAGGTCAGAGCCGCATTTGGTAACTGTCTTTACTGTGAAGGGCATGTAGTTTAACTTACATATGTTTACCCTCTTTTTTAAAAAAAAGAAAGAAAATTATTGTGTCACAATGATCAATTATCGATAACTTGTGCTTACACTGGGGACTCAGTCCAGCATCCAAACACATTTTGATCATTAAAAAGTGTCTTCTGTCTTGTCCCGTTATCATAGCTGGAGAAAACAGAACACTGATAGTCCTTAATTCCAACAGCCTCTTCTTCAGGAGGGATCAGGAGTCAGCAGCCACTTCTAGAAACACTGTTCAGTTCAGTCAAACAAACCCTAACCCGCTCCACAGCAGCCTGCAATCAGGATCTGCCTCCTTTCACCCTGAGGAGCTTCTGTTCCAGAAAAGGCCACCTTCTGAATAGAAACCCACTGCATCTTCTGATAGGCTGGTGCCTAGGGACTGTGGTTGACTTTGAAAGAAAACTGCAAAGTTTTGAAAAATAAATTCAAAACAGGCTTGTAAAAAATCATCGTCCTTGAGAAATACAATGGATGTTGTTCGATTGCATAGAAAACCCTGTGACCTGGCAAACACACACCAAGGGAAAGGAGTGGTCCTGGCACCCACAGAAGGGTGGGTTCTGAGGTTGTACAAAGGCGGTTGCATGTGGGCACACATGGCAAGCTTCACGCTGTCAGGAAACTCTCAGGGCTCCGGTTCTATGTTAGTGAGAAACACTGAGAGGGACATTCTGGTGATTTTACATCCATCTGTTGTGACTCTTTACGTTGTGCTCATTTGTGTGGAGTTAGGAGAAGGCTAGAAACGCAGTAAGTGGGGACCACGTGCACAGCTGTCTGGAAAGAGTGTTCAACCTCAGAGCTCAGCCACGTGTGTGCTCAAGAGCCAATACCACACGGAGAAGAACGACTCTCCCTGCTCTGGCTGATGGGGGCACAATAGAGGCAACAGGCCTCCTGGACCCTAAGCGGGTCTGCAGGACCTGAGAGCAAGACAATATCTACAACAGCAAGAGGATTCTTTTTTATGAAATAGTATTCATGGTAATAAGATGATACAAAAATTGAATTTTTAAAGGATTTTTTCCTTGCTTTTCTCTACAGTTTTATTTCTTTGTATCCTGAACTGATTATTTAATCATTTTAACCTTTCTTCCCTCTCTCTCTCACTATCTGTCTCTAATTCCCCTTCTCTCAACCTGTGATGGGAAAGTTCCTACACTAGTAACAGCTTATGTGTAAGAATCTTTTAGAAATATGCATGCTGGTTTCTACAGCTATTTTGTAATTAGTGACATTTCTCATTCTGTATAAGATCAATATTTTTTACAGAGTACTTATTTAAAATCACCGTTACTGGCTTTTGTTATAGGCAATATGTGAGAATAGGGACCCATTTCTCCTTAGAGGGGTCAAGATTTATCTTATGAGTAACAGAATCAGTACCAGACTCACCTTGGGAGGCCTCCTTTCTCCCAATGTAGAATATTAAAAACAACCAAAGATTGACACTGCCTTACAGTATTCTGTCGTAAACTCTCTAAACCCTTCTTGGTGAAATGATGACAAATCTCTAGATAATTAAATGTAACTTGAGATCTGGAATTTATCTGAAACTGGGAAAACATTGCAATAAAGGACATTATCGGGACAAATGACAACATTTGATTATAGATTGTGAATTAGATAGTAGTTTTGCAATGTTGTTAAATTTTGTGATTTCGATAATTGTACAGTGATTATGTAAGAGAACATTCTTGTTCTTAGGAAAAACACACTGAAGTACTTAGAGGTAGAGACATATTGTCCTCAACCTATTGCAAATGGTTCAGACACAAAAAAAAATCTATAAATACACACACAGAGAGAAAAGTTGAGAATGCAGTGGGCAAAATGTAGATAACTGATGAATATAGGTAAAGGATACAACATTTTTGAACTGTTCTTGCAACTCTTCTGTATATTGAAATTATATCCAAAAAAATTTTTAAGAAAAGAACATAAGAAGAAAGTCCTGTTATTTATTGACTATTTTTATCATTACCATTTTTCAGTTTTTCCTGGATATGCCCTCTTTCTTTTTAAATCACATTTATAAATTAAATAAAAATATAATTAAAACTGTAAAGATGCTGTTTTTGTAGGTTTTTTTTAACTCCTTCAAAGCTTGCATTTAAAAATAATATTCCCTTTAGAAACTGCCCTGCTTTGCAGGAATTTCAATAAAAATATTTAGAAAATAGAGGAAAACTAGCATAATATTTTGTTCAGGAATATGCTTTGATTTTGGTCTTTTGCATCCATCCCACTCTCCCTCTGTTGGGTTGAAAACACATGACTTTGGTGTCTAGGCTGTTCATAATCACAAAGGATAAACAGAGTCTGTAATCTCTGGTGTCTTGACTATTCAGGTATTTTCCTATTTTAAGTATTCCATAAACCCACTCACAACTAAATGAACCTTTAGCCATCCTCCCCTTGTGAAAAAGAAATATAACTTTGTTCCAATTATTACAACCTCTAATAAAATTGTATGTTGCATGTTCGCAACATTTATTAAGCAGGAAATAACCCTGATGTAACAAGTTTCCTCTTGCAGGAAATGCTGGGATCAGGGTTTGCTATCTGTGAAATGACAACACTCAGGTTCAAAATGCAAAATTAGTATCATTTTTTTTTTAAATTGGTCATTGGCATTTAGGGTGGGGCGAGATCCTGGAAGAGAAGAAATAGCTGAAACCTGAAGTGGGGATGACTTTTCGTTGGGTCAGATGTGCTTTCCTTATTGACTTCACCCTTCTGTTCACAGGAACCTGAGTTGCTTCATAGATTCCTCACCGACGCAAAGGATCTCTCAGCCCATTTGGTGTATCAGTTTCAGGCTTTATATATATCTCATGATCTATGTTATTTTGTTCAGAGAAATGAGTCAACACCCTCATAGGACCGGCCACAGGGAAATACCTCCTTTTGCAGGCTTGCCAGTCTCTTCCTTGTGCTGCTTCTTGCTTTATTGTTTGTCTTCAAGTCCTAAATCATATCTTATGAGCAGCACAGCCTCAGTGAACACTATTAACGACAGTGGGGGGATGGAGTTAGCGTTTGAACCTGGAGATCTAGTGGGGTTTTTTTTTTTTCTTCTTTTTCTTTCCTTTCTCTGCCCCTCCCCCTCCTTCCTTTTTTTTTTTTCTTTTAAGAAATCCACCTTCCCTGCTCAAATTCCAAATCCTTTCAAAGCTCAGTGAAGGCTTCTCCTCTCTAGCATACCCTTCTGATTTCAAAGGGAGACCATCTTAAGTGAAAGGGAAAGTTTATTCAGGTGGCAGGAATCAAACAAGCCCCCAGTGATGCGATGGGGAGCTGCAGACAGCAGCCGCAGTCTCTCTCTCCCTCGGTGTCTCCATCCTAAAGAAGCCTAACAAAACCCCAGAAAAACAGGCCGCCAGTAATCTCCTTGCCTTAGCCCGAAACAGGGGTGACGGCAAGCTGCCCTCTCATTATGGTCTTGGTCTCAAGGTTAGAATTAGACCCTGAGGGTAAGGAGCTGTCAATTAGAGATAACGCCAACCCATGCGCTCTGCAAGCTGGACTCGTCTCCTAGCAACCCCTGCATTCGGGGCGCGGCCTCCACCTCCGCCCGCGGCTCAAGAGTCACCCTGAAGACAGTGAAATGACCTTTTCAATTTGAGCAGATGCAAGAAGAGTTTTGCTTCCTCCGTCCTCGGTGGAGTCTGGGTGACATTTGACTAGGAATAGATTTGAATCTGGAAAGAATTAAGATTTTCTTGTTTGCCAGTTGCAGATGTTTCAAAGGGAAGATTGAATGGAAGTATCTGGCCCAACAATCAGAAAAATCGAAACGCAGTCTGAGGCTGGATACCTTGGGTTTCCAGACATGGGTCTGTCATGTTTATGTATCAGCGGACATTGTCTCCCCAGCACTGCCTATTTTATGCTTAGGAGGAATTTGCCAAGAGTTGGGAGTGGAGTGGCCATGGTTACCAGGGGAACTCTGCCTGCCTTTATCCAGCATGGCAGGGCATAGAGAAAGCCGACAAGCATAAATCCTATTAGAATAGCACAGGGTTACGCACCATTGATGTAGGGAACATCGCAGAATTTACTACTAGAATATATACTTGGTACCAAAAAAAAAAAAATCACGTACATTCCTTAGAGTTGTCTATTCATTAGGTTTGGGAATCATGTTGTTGATTTTTCTAATCTTGAGGAGAGTGAGGAGGACAAAATACTGGGAGATTACTAGGGGGAGGGGGAAAAAGCCAGCCTTTGATTTTCTATTGGTAACTACAATAACAAAGGGATACCTCAGAAATGTTGTAAAAATAGCAGATGCAAAATAGCCAGCCTGCAGCAGGGTGTAAATTAGGCACTCCTCTCAGAATTAAAGATTTGGTTTAACAAAGCTCTTTTGTGAGACAGCAGCCTCCTGGGCTCCTGGTGCATACCCAAGCGCTGGCCATGTGTTCAGAAAGCTCCTCATAGGACTGTCCTCCCGGTGGCCGCTACAGACCAGTCCTTGCCTCTGCTGTTGTGAAATGGTGGCCTCATTTACGGTGCCATAGTACCTGAATTTTATATCCACACCTGCATATGCTCTGCAATTTATCCATGAAGCCATTATCTTTGTGTGTGTGTATATTTAAATGATCATCCAGTGTATTTGGGGACAGTAATCGGATAGCCAAGAAGCAAACAAAAGCAATGTCAAGCTGGGTAACAGAGGTGTCTTGGGTGGAGAAGCAAAGCTGCATCCTGGGGGAAGTCAGTGTTGGGGCAGAAGAATGCAAAATAGCTGTCACGTTGAGGGCTGTGAGTTTATGGACAAGGAGACTGGTTCTGTGTTATGCAGCATGATAAATAAGAAATGTTCCCTCTCCCACGTGAACAGCCCTGGGGTGGAGGTATTTTCCCCTCCCTACATCTCAGAGTGCAGGTGAGTTGCTCATTCAGCTCGGCTACACTTGTTTTCCTATTACCTCTTGTCAACACAACACACAGAAAAGCTGTTTTTGAAAGAGAGGGGGAAAGGCGTGAGGAACTTTGAATGAATCTTTTTTGTGTGTGTCTGTGAATGGGACGTGTATGCAACTCTGCTTTATTTTCAAAATCAAGATTCCAGTTTTTAAGAAACTGGCAAATATATCACAAAATATCCAATACCTTAAAACTGAGTTGCATGTAATTTGCAGAAATTAACCTTCCCTTATTAGCGAAGAAAAAGGTGATGCAGCTTCATAAATGGTTTCACAAGGTGGGAACGCCTTATGCTATTTTCCTTGTAATTGCACATCAAAAATATTTAAAATAAGCCACTGTAAAAATACACACTGTCAGAGCATTTTTACAAATATTGCTGTTGTTGATGGTGTCTTTAAATCCCCAGTTTTCTCCAGCATGAAGAATATCTCTGTGTTTGTAACATGCTAGTTGACATTGACTTGAATACAGTAACAAAAAATGGACTTGAAAAATCATCCATAGCAGTCAACATTTACTTTATTAAACAGCAGATCTGTCATCGCCCCAGCACTCTATGGTGAACTGTCACGGCTGGTTCCCTAGGAGATGACTGAACTTAACCTCTTCACTGCTGTATGAATTGAATACATTCTATGATCATCATCCCGGGGCCCATGGCCCACCTGCAGCTCATTAATCTGTGGCCAAGAGCTTCAGTTTCAAAAGGCTTTTGGTCTGTAAAAAAGGTCAAAGATCAGGCTATATCTAGATGTAAATTCAACTCCTCCTGGGCTTTACGGGTACCTTGTCTTACTAAGTTTTTATTACACAGTGTTGCATGTACAAGAATGCATCTTTAGTTAACAATGGTCAGGATTAGGTAACTCTTTACTCCCCAGTCTTAGTGAAGAAATTGATGTCTGCTGACTTCCACGACATATAGGACCAGATCGTATTTCCAGAATTCCAGAATTGGATTTAAGAAATCCAATACTGCATTTCTGTGTATATTTTTATTTAAAAAAATGCCACTTTGAAAAAAATATGATTTGCTTTCTAACTATACATTCATATATATAATATTATATATATAAGATTACCCTATAATAGTATTTCTTTATGTACTCAGCCTGCAGTTCTCAGTAGATACCTGTTCAGAGTTACATGTTGGGGCATGGCATTGTAGAGCATCAATCCAAGAGTGATAAGACCAAATTTTTTTCCTAGTTCTATGTTTGCTAAATGACCTTGAGTAAGTCACAGCTTCTGGAGACTTAGTTTCTGCATATGAAGAAGGGGCGGCTCCATTGAAGTGAAGTATTTGAAAATGATTATGAGCTTCAAACTCTTCTGCAAATGTAGGTTATTATTTTGATACTTTTGTGTCAGCTTTGCAAGACATTACAAAAATTATATCCCAATATTATTCAGTAGAATTGCCTATCTTAAAAAAGCACAAAAAGCAGTATTTAGTTGTTTTCATTGCTGACAAGTTTACTTTTGGCTACTTACCCCTAAATGGCCTTCCCACAATCAGAGAAGCATTCCTTATTGACCACACTTCACTGAAATAATTTGTCAGTGCTCGTGTTCTATATGTTGTTTGATTTTCCTTGTCCAAGGAAGGTAACTAAGATAATTCAGGGAGTGATGCCTTATGGTCCAGCCATACATTTTATATTTCACCAGCTGACTCAGGAACCCCAGCTTTTTTTTCCTCTTTCCATTGTCCTTATAGTTGTTCACGGTTATGTTGACTAGTTTTTTTAACCTTATAGGATATTCCTAATCTGAAAAACCATTCCTCCAGCCAGAAGCAGCAGTTGGAGACTGAATAGCTATAATGAACCAGAGAACCATAACAAAGGAAGATATTTATCCCAGAAAAGGATCTGTAATAAGATGCGCACCTCAAACACATGAGATTCATCTTAAATGTATTTAAATTAAATTTTGTTCCTGGTTCCAATTCCTAATTTTTAGGAGAGAGTTCTGCTGCGGAACAATTTTTTACTAATCAAAGCCATGAAGCCATGGAAAAATACAGTTTAAAGAGTTAGGCCAGGTAAAATGACTGTTCTCTTTTGAAAAGCATACAAAGACTCAGTCACAAAGGCATTGGCTGACTTTTATTCATGATTTTATTCTTTTGCAGACTTCTATTAGAAAGAGCCTGCAGCTAAAATGTGTGTGTGAGTGTACATAAATAAGCAAGTGTGTATGTGCGTGCACACACACACATACACATACACACACACACACAATAAGAGCCAGCCGATTAACAGAATTCTAGAACAAGGAAACTTCCTTGGAAGTTGAAATCAATTATCTACAACAGATTCTACCATATTTACATATTTCCACAGAGAGGGAAGCGTATTTTAATTTCTCTTTTCACCATGTGATCAAGCAATAAGCTATTCCTAAGCATGGCCAAAGCGGGGTACCATGTTTCTGTGCTGAAGCGTTACCCATCCCTGTGATAGTGAGCAGGAGACAGAAATTTAACGAGATGACTCTTTTACTTAAACAATAACTAAGCTGATGAACCAAGGCCATTAAAGAAAAGCTTCGCTGGTCATATATCACCCATGCTTTGAACTTACCATTCCCTTAGATATTTCAGAGATTTATTCATGAAAGGCCATCCTGGATTTGAGTTCAGAATGGACAAGGCAGGGGGGCTGCTGACTCACGGGGCTGCAGGGACCCCATGGTCCACTGCTAGGCAGCAACCCATCCTCAGCCCAGCAAACAGACAGACTGCAAAAAGAATGACCTCATCTACAAATCAGCTATTTGATATGCAGATCGGACCACAGGCCTCTTCAAAAACACAGCACTTCTCAGGCAGCAGGTGCAGGGAAGAAGTGAGTGGCCTTCTGTCATTTCAAAAGCTGGGCCGCTTCACTCTCTCCCTCTGGCCCTTAACAATTTCTGAAGCTCTATTATCTTCATTTTTTATTTAGACGGTCCATTTATAGAATCAGGGTCCATCCTCAGCTCTCGGTTCAGAGGCCTAACCTTAAGCCCAGACACGAAGCAGGATTTAGAAGCCACAGGAACAACTGAGGGAAAGATACCATCGCCCAGGCTCCTCTTAACAGATAAGAGAACAAAACAAAAGCCCTGGCAAGTCTAGACACAGAGCGTTTCTATACATTCTCCCATACCTCACATTTCTAATGACACACGTCTCCTTGAAAATAATTATCTATGCCTATAGCAGAAATAGAGTTTGCTTTTCCATTTGTGCTGGAAGTAGCCATATAAGTTGAGGATGGAATGAAAATACCCACCTCCATTCTTTATGAATAGCTTTCTTTTGTGGTCACAATTGCCTTCAGCACAGTGGTGCCGATGCCTCCTATAAGAATTATGACTCGCTGGGGCATAGGAGGAAGGCGTGTTTTAGCCAACAAGTAAAAAAAAATAAACAGTTCATTTCCCCCACCTACCCCCTACTCCCCAGACTTCACACCAGTGGTGAGATCCTGGCTATACTTCATACGGCCATAAAGTACAATGTAATATAATTTATATTGTCTGTGGTTGCAGGTTATATCCTGAAAGTCATAAACTATTACATTTTTATGGCTCTGCTGCAGCTATTAACTAAATGAAAGAGTTATTCATTTGAAATCTGGAATCCGTGCAATGCCCAAGCTTAAATTCATCAAGATCCACTAGTGTAAAATATGTGGAAATATTAAAGATAAAAGATTATAGACAGTGGGGGCTGAGGGTGGGTGGGGGAGGGGTGTGTGGAAAGCATCCCTGCAGAACTAGAATGTTACCACACAGCAGTACTGATACAATTTCTACCTCCATGATTATTTCTGTGGAATCCAGTGTTCTAGAGTTGAATCACAATCGTTGGTTGGGTTTGCGTACATGTTGTGAATCAAGTAAAAAGATTGTATACTTATTTTGACATATTTCCACGGATCCTGGAGATGTGCATGTGTTTAGATATAGATACAGAAAGAGAGACATAAGGAGGTGAAATAATGAATATTTAGCTTTGGAGTAAAAATTTGCACTGCTTTGTCATGACTCAATTATTTTCTTTTCAGTTGCTTATAGATTTATTTTCAGGGCCTATGAGTTCATCTTTTTTTAATTAAATACGAACAAGTCATACAAAATACAGCCATTCTGCTGACTCTGGGGATATGGGCACATAAGCAGTTTTACACTCAACACGTTGACATCAGCTCTATTTAAAAATCTTCCTTAGTTTTGGAGAAATCTTTGCATTGAGAGTCATGGTGAAAAGCACAGTTTGAGGGCTTTACTTTAACAAACAAAAAAGATGGAAGCTTGGAAAGAGTGCTGAATGGAGACTGAGATCCTGTGGGTGCTCCTTTTATGCATCAACCCAAGAAGTGGTGAAGGGGTTGTTTGAAGCCCCACCCACATTCGGGGTCTGTGAGGCTATTTTCAGAAAATGACCATTACCCTTTCTTACCAACGGAATGATTCTGTATCCCACCCCATTCAGATGTCAAAGCCCAACCTCCGGTGTGGCTGTACTTGGAGATGGGGCCTCTAAGAAAGTAATGAAGATTAAATGTGGCCATAGGGTGGGGCCTTGATCCAATGGGATTAGTGCCCTTATAAGAGGAGACACCTGAGGGCTCCTCTGTCTCTCTCTCTCTACACCTGCACAGGAGGAAGGCCATGCAAGCACACGGCCAGACAGCAGCCATCTGCAAGCCAGAATCCCACCCTGCTGGACCTTGATCTCAGACTTCCAGCCTCCAGAAGTCTGAGAAAATAAATTTCTGTTGTTTAAGATCCCCAGTCTCTGGTGTTTTGTTATGACAGCTCTAGAAGACTAATACGTCCTTCTCATATGGAAACATTTTTTCTATAACATCTGAAAAACAAAATTTTAACATGTGTAGAATATGGCACAAGGACACTTCTGAGCAGTTGAAAAATCAACAAATAAACTAAAATTGTGCTCTGTAGATTATTTTTAAAAGGCAAAATGTTGAACTGTTCTTATCATATAGGTATTATTTTAAATGCCCTAAAGCCACTTAAAAACAATACTAATAATGGCATAGGTACTACATTTACATTGCCTTTTAAGGAATCATTTTAAAATCACTGTGGTATAAAAGAAGGGTAGAGTCTTGGATTGCAAGGACCTACTTATTGAGTTGAGTTAAAAAATACAAAAATAAGTCAATATAGACAGGGAGGGAAAGAGTTAGAGTAGCACTGAGTGTATGTAGACATTTTAGTAGTATCTTATTTAACCTCACCTCCAGAAACTCTCAGAAATAAGCATCACTGTTCCCATTTTACAGGTGAAGAAAACTGAGGATCAGGGACAGAAAATAATTCACCCAAAGTTATCAATAAAATTGGGGGATCCGGGATCCACAGCCAGGAGGACTTCCTGGCTTCAGCATCTCACTACGTGTCTGTTAGCTGGTCCAGGGGTGCAGATGAAGAAAGAGTCTTCTCGATTTGACTATTCAGCACTTCAATAACTGGATGGCTCAGGAGGGATAAAGACAAAGAGGAAGAAAGAGAACATTCTGTGTGAGAAACAAAGAAATGAACAAAGATGCAGGGTTGGAAAAGCACAGAGTACGTGGAGTGTATGGACTTCATCAATTTGGCTGAATCATAAAAAGAATGCAGAGAACATTTAACCACAGCTTGTGAAGGCCCAAACCACCAGGTCACAGAGGTTATTCACCAAAGACTGGTGAGTCATTAGAATCTTTTGGAAATAGAGCTCCCTGGAAGAAGCATTACGACTTGCACTGATAAAAACAAATTACTTTTCTCAAGGAGACAGGCCATATGCCTTACAGAATGGTGCATAAGAAAAGCAAAGGTAGGGGAGCACGCTGAATATCGGTTCCTTAGCTCTCACTTTTATGGTACTTTCCATTTGGCTTGATGCCAGTGAGCAGCCATGGGCTATGTGCTGAGCTGAGTCACATCCCACATGTTTGTAAACTGAGACCTGCCATGGTGTGTGCCAGGCTATAAACGACGTGCTCAGTGCAGAGCTATTAATTGAGAATTAGGGAAGCTGGAGCAGGACCAGTGTGCTAGGCACAGAGACAGACTTCCTCTGATTTCAGAAACGGGAGTTCAGACTTGGAAATCTCAGATCAGTGCTCTGAGGACAGTACGGTTGAAGAAATGAAGAATTAGCTCTCCCTGGAGAGTGAGAATAAAATTGACTTCTTTCAACCAAAAGTGGTGCTTATCATTGACAGCACACTGCCAAAGAATGGATGAAAATGAATTCTCATCTGAAAGTCAGTGCATATTTAACACAAAATGATATCTTCCTGTACACATTTTATTTGAAATAGATTCTTGACCCCAGGACCAAAATATTTGGGAGAATTACATTTATTTAAACAAAGTCATTGTCCTGGTTAAAACAAGTGAAAGTAAGGTGCATTCCTATATTCAGGCATAACAGCAGAGTATATGAAAATGAAAAGCGAGACAGTGGACTGAACAAAAAGAATGTGACCATGAGCCCACATTCTAGAAGGGTCTCCAAGTCCAAGTTTCTTGCAGAACAGATGGATGCAGGCTCTTATCCCACAGGTATGATATGTCCTACGTGCCATGCACACTCCTCACTCGACTCCTGGTGAAGCTTAAGCTGAAACTAAATGAAAAGGTGTCTCCTTCGTGCAAGCATTCAGTGGAGTGTTGTGCGCTAAACAGCAAAGTAAGGGTCTTGTTTCTAAAGCCAGCGAAGCCATCACAAAACGTCAGTGCCCCTGGACTAGGCCCTGCCGAAACACCTGAGTGTTCACTGTGATTTTTACTCATCTACATGCTGCATTTCTCCTCTCTCATTTATCCAGGACGATGAGAGAAATCTTTCTATATTTCTCCTAAGCTTAAATTATTTATTCAGGGCTTCCCTGGTGGCGCAGCTGATTGAGTCTGCCTGCCAGTGAGGGGACACGGGTTCGAGCCCTGGTCTGGGAAGATCCCACATGTCGCGGAGCAACTAGGCCCGTGAGCCACAACTACTGAGCCTGCGCGTCTGGAGCCTGTGCTCCGCGACAAGAGAGGCCGCGATAGTGAGAGTCCCGGGCACCGCGATGAAGAGTGGCCCCCGCTTGCCGCAACTATCGAAAGCCCTCGCACAGAAACGAAGACCCAACGCAGCCATAAATAAATAAATAAATAAATAAATAAATAAATAAATAAAATGGCTTTGCTGAAACCCATCGGGGAGTTTGGCTTTAAAAAAAAAAAAAAAATTATGTATTCAAACGTTTTCAAATTTGGCATCACCCCAAAGCACACTTTTTTTTTTTTTTTTTTTTTTTTTGCCAACAATCTTCTCTTTCTTTTTCCCCCAAGCCCCATGTGTATTTTAAGCAAATTCTCATCCATATGGTCCTCATTTCTGGTCTCTTAATTCATCTATATGTTGTTCTGTTTGCTATTTGATATCTTTTTTTTTAGGTTTATATTAAGGTTTGTATGCTTATTTGGGGAGGGGGTTTCATGTTAAGGTTTGTGTACCATTTTTGTTTGTTTCCAAAAATAAAGCCTTACTCAGACATGATGGAAAATAGTGATGTATTAATGGATTTGAACATCACTTAATGTGATGCTGGACCCAGGATGCTAAGCTCAACGGAGTAGGTGATGTACTGTATCTCATTCGGTTCTCCCAGAGACCCTGTGAAGAGGTCACCACCCTCATTTATTAGGTGGACCCACAGAAGGGAGCATACCTGAGGCATAAGGCCATTCATCGGAGGACTCACGACTTAGACCACTCCACCTGCCCAAACCTGCACGCTTCCCGTTTACCCCACTACCTGGTACCGTATCTAATTTGGAAGTAAGGCAAGTGTTTTATGAATGTATGTTTGTTTACAGTCCAAATAAAATGTGCTACATTTTCTCTTTGGGAAGATTCCAGGGAAAATCTTTGCTCCTTTCTGGAGAGCTAAGTTTTTCAATACCCTATTTGGAAAGTTGGTTCCAGCATCTCCTTTGTTCTTTCTTTCAAGAGACTCTCAGTTTCTCAGTGAAGGACCACCCATCATTTGATACCTGGTTCAATGCATCAGTGGACTCCTGGAGACCCCCTTGGAACTTCAGGAAACCAGACATACAAATTAGGTCCTTACCTTTCCTGCAATTTTTCTGCTACCTGTTCAAAAAACAACCAACCAACCAAACAACAACAACAAAAACCTAAAAGCAGGAATGATACTAAAGAAATGCTAAAGTAAGAGGTCTCTACAGCAATTGTTGCAGAAATGATGAGACGGCAAGCTTTACGCTTTATCCCACGCTCGTGATGTGACAGGCTCTGTTTTCCCTTGTCTCAGTGTCTTTATCTGCTTAATGGCATAACGATACATGCTAAGGATTCTAGTCACCAATCCCAGTGTGTGGAGGGTGTTTCCATGCCACCAAGCAATTCTTGGACACCAACTGGGTGTCCTACAATTCAACTCAATTCTGACACTACTGATCTGGAGATGATATCAAATCCCACACGTTAAGGGCTCCTTCCTACAAACCAGCTTCCTCTACCCCTCCACATCAGATGCCAGTTGCAAGTCCAAATTGTCACCTGTGCTTCTGACCAACTGGCTTTAGATGGGAGGTTCCAACAACTCCCTCCTTGGGTTCCATTAATTGCTCACAGAACTCAGAGAAACATTTCCCTTACTAGATTACCCATTTATTATCAAAGGCTATAACTCAGGAAGAGCCAGATGGAAAAGATGCATAGGGCAAGGTATGGGGAAAGGGTGTGCAGTTCCCATGCTCTCTGAGCTCTCCCTAGATCTCCCCTCGTTCACTAACCCAGAAGCTCTCCAAACCCCTCTTTTGGGGTCTTTATGGAGACTTCATTACATAAGCATGATTGATTAAATCATTGGCCATTGGTCATTGATCCAACCTCCGACTCCTCTCCCCTTTCCAGTGGTCAAGAGGATGGCACTAAAAGTCCCAAACTTTTAATCATGTGGTTGGTTCTCTAGGCAATCAGCCCCCATCCCTAGGTGCTTTCCGAAGGTCACCTCATTAACATAACAAAAGACACCTTTATCACTTTCTTCACTCAGGAAATCACAAGGGATTTAGGAGCTCTGTGCCAGAAACAAAGACCAAAATATATATTTATAAATATGATTTATAGATATATATAAATATAATTTATAAATCACCATGTAACATGTGGCTTTTTTTTTTTTTTTCTTTTTTGCAAAGGTGTGAGATCAACTCAGGTAGAACAAATGCCAACTGCTTGGACGGTTGATAGAATGATGCACATGGGAATGGAGTTGTGGCTGCTTCCTTGGAATTCGTAGCATGCCCTGGGCTTGTGGTTCTATAATGAGGCCTCCCTGAAAAGTCATCTTGGGGTTCTAACCTGTGTGAATTTTCAGAGGGAGAAATATTTTCACAAAACTGTTTTAAGGGCACCCAAGGATATAGCTCTTGTGCACAGAAAGGCTTTGCTATAAGGACCTCTTTTCCAAAGAGCTTCCTATTCTCATTAGAAAAGGCCGAAGGGAGTGTCCATTTTACACATGAAACCAAGGCTCAAGCCAGGGAAGCAATTTATAGTTTCCTGCCTTCCTGATACCCAGGGTTCATTGTAAAGATAGACACACAGTCATGGCACAGTGGAATGGACATGTAAGTTCTGGAAAAGATAATGAGACCATAGTAGCCTCAAAAAAATTATTTCACACATCATTTGGAAGCTATATTTAAGCTGCAGCAGTGAGTAAAATAAGAAAAACCATATTAAATAGCATTTATTGGGGGGTTTAAGTCGTGTGAAAAGCAGTTTGCTAAATACTTTGCATACGATATCTGAAGAATTCCCCCTATACTACTTGGGTAGACCAGCTTTACTGATGGGGAATGTGGGGCTTCCGTGGTAAATGAAGTGTTCCTGCTCCCAGAGCCCGTGGAGAACCAAGTCTAGACTCAGATCCGGGCCTTTCCTGGTTCCAACATCATTGTATTTTGCTGCTATGCCTCCTGTTCCTTCAGGGATGAGAACTGGAGTTTGGAGTGAAGATTTTATGCTGTTGTCAGGAATCAGGGCAATGCCTGCAGTGCTTACGTTACTGCTGCGGCTGAATATTCCAATTATTCACTTGCTATATTTCAAACTTGAAAATGATTTGTGTAGGTTGCTTTACGTAGGCATGACATTCAATAAAGAAAATATATTCCTTGATCTTTGATTTGCTTAACAAGCAGCTTTCAACTTTCAGTTTTATTAATTGCTCTGAAAACCTACAATTTAGGTAAAACTAATTACATTTGACTTTACTCATTTGGTTAGTCCTCTTTTAATATAAGTGGGATTGAAACAATCCCTCTCATCTATATGTGTCATATACAAAATGACAATAGGAAATACCAGGAGACATCTATCCACTCCTTCAAAATTAGATCTAACTTGATTTCTAATGAAGGGTTTGCTCTTGCAAGAAATTGCCTTGACACGTCTTTTCTTTCAGAAATCAATTTTTTTTGTTGTTTCTTTTTAAAAACCAATTTCTTAGCCTTCTGGCACCTTTTGTATCTTCTAGGACAAGGAATTACCAATGTTAATTTTACTACAGGTGCATGCTCTGGAATTCACACTTTGATCAGGAGAGACACCTGGTATTTGTCATGCCAGGGGGTGGGAAGGCTTGGCAGAGAAGGAGTTAATGGACAGGGGAGGGTCTATGTTCAAAACAAGAGCTCACTGTGAGCTGTCATGCTGGGTCTGAGATTTTGAAGACAGTGAGTGGCAAACGTAGTACTGAACACCCTAATCTCTGTTTAAGTGCAAATCAGAAATCCTAAATCCAACACCTAAGATATAAAGAAGAAACCAGATATCAAATGGAGAATAGGAGATCAGACACAAGGGGCTCCATGAATTTTACCACCGACATCATTATCCCTGCATGCCCATTAAATGATCACACACTACCTGACATAAATGGAAGATGTTTCCCCAAGCCACACCTGCCTGGGAGCAAAACAAAATCACATTTACAGGGAAAAAGAGCTTAGATTTATCCATCATCCTGAAAAATGGTGAGAACCCAGCCTTTCTCAAAGCTGTGTTACAGGAAGTCTTGGGAAACATGACAAAAGGATACAAAAACCTTGATCATCGTTATTGTCAATGTCATGGCACCGCCTTTCCGGCTCTTTCTGCACGATGGGGCACATGACTTTGGCAAGCTGCTTCCTCTCTCCCAGATTCATTTACCTCTTATTTAAATGGTGATAAACATCTCTCATGCAAGGCAGATGGACAGGTTTAAAGATAATAAGGTGTGAAAAGAGCCTGACACATAGCAGATGCAAACATTTGGAGAGATTTCTTTCTCTTCCTCTTTCCCTTTGTTGACTTCTACTCCAAAAAGTAGCTTAGAATCCACCAGAAATGAAGAGAAGGGCATTTGTCATTTCTGTGCCGCCCTCCTTTACAACACAGAGCTTAGGTTATTGCCACTTGTACTTGAACACCTTTAGCTTCTCAGAGCCTCCGCCGACGGCAGGGAACCAAAACACCCAAACTGGCCAGCAACCATGGAATGAGCTTGCTCTGTCCTTCCCCATATCGGAGTATCAAGAGATGGAAACTAAATCACAGTTACACATGCTCACGGCGATTTAATCTCATGTCGGCAGAGAGAACTTTCTGTCTTCATTCTCTGCTAGTGGCACACACGTTCCTTCCTTCCTCCCAATAACGTGACAGAGGCCCACGTGGCCCAGGGTCTCTATATAGGACTTTCAGCAGCTCCCACTGTGGATCCAAGTGCGTGTGGGCTACCTGGCAGGGGGAGAGGGACCAGAGGAGCAGAGGAAGCACGTCACCTTCGATTACTCTCCCTATCCCAGTGCTAAAGAAACAAGATGTGAAGAACGGCCAGCCAGCACATTTCCTCCAACCCGTAGAGTCACTGCAACTTGAACCTGAACCCTCCCCTGCTGGGGATCCATGACGGTCCTGAGAGGCACTGTCAGTGGAATGTCATTTGCCATCAAAGGTTGACGTGTAGACACGTGAACATTTCAGACTCCACAGGAAAACCAACCTTTATGCAGAAGGAACAGAGGATGGACAGAGCTGTCCCCATGGAATTTGCACTTGACAACCTGTTGTAGTTAGAACAACATTGGTCTGGGTGGCTGGAAACTTGGTTTCTAAGCTTGGCTTGTATACAACTAGTTGTGTGACCTTGGTTCCCCCGTCTGTCCAGGCAAGAAGTTGGAGAGGGTGGGATCTAAGCACTCTCTGGGGTCTGAAATCCCCAACGTCACAGAGCTGCCAAGATCCAGGGCTTGGAGTAGCACAGGCGTGGTTTAACCTTAGCTCCACCATTCACCTGCAAGTCGCCAAACCTCTTTTGAGTTTATAAGCAAAATGGAGAAAATAAGAATGCCTAATACATAAGATTATTGTGAGTATTAAATATGATAATGTAATCATAGTATTCAGCTCAAAGGTTGGCCTACAGAAAGAACATAACAAATTTAAAAACTATACTTAAATGATTGCTGATAGAATCTGTTTAACTGTTGATCTCTGTTGATAAATATATAAATAAGTAGCTGTAAAAATCGGCTGTTGAGTGAAGACATTGAACATATTGGGGAAGATGTGAGGATGCCCATCTCTGCAAATGCTCTGGCATTGCAGTGCCAGAAAAGGTACAGAGACAAATAAACAAATAGATAAAACACATAAGCAGGAACCATGGACAGCAGGGCTCCCAGAAAGGATATTTGAGGTCTGGCAGCTCAAGGGTCCTGTGGCTTCCGTGAAGGCACCCTCGTTCTCTGTTCCTTTCAGCGTTATCCTCTGGGGCATCTCTGCTCCATCACTTCAGCAACTCGTAGAAAACCCCATTTACAGTCAACCTGCATAGAAAAGCCAAAGGAAAGAGTCAATGCAATTAACCCAGAGTGAAGTCCTGCTTCGAAAAAAATTCTCCCACTCTATTCTTGGATTTATAGCTCAAGGTTTTCACTGTAATGGCTCTTGTAAATTAATTGCAGACACAATTGTCTACGGGCATTCTCTGAGTAAGTGGCAAGTAGTTAATTGCACCCTGAATTAGCCAATTCGGCCCATAATTAACCATTTGAGGACAATTAATTGCATGCATAATATTTGCACCTGCAACTAATTGGAGACCCTTATATTGTTCCTGGAAGAAATAAATAAATAAGTAACAACAACAACAAAAGAACAAGGGGCTACTCTTAAAATGGAGTCGTTTATAGAAAAAGGTTCCCTAGAGCTGAGGAAACACTCATCTGTGTCACAGCTGCCTCAGTGCAGAAGCAATTTTAAAACATTCGGGACTAGTTAGGTTTGCAGGACATTATTTTATACTTTTTTTTTTCCTTTTTTCTCCCTCCCTATTATTAATGGGAGGGAGAAAAAAAAGAACTTAATTTCTTCAGTTAATGTAATCAAAAAATGTAAGACTATCCAGGTTTGGAAAAATAAAACATCCCACATATTGAAATAACGGTGTCGTTTTAAAAGAAAGGCTAAGTTCTCTTATCTTTGTTATTGTTTCACCCATAGGCTGACTAAATGTGCTTTTAGTCAGGAGGGAAGGAACAAACGTTCCCCCAGACCTCGAGGGCAGGAGAAGAAGAACCACATATACATCTTATCATACTTCCGCTGGCGGGTGGGGTCTGTGGATTAGCACAATCTCTTTTCAGTCGTTAAAAAAAATAAGTTGCTGTGATTAATACTAATAATAACAAGGACAATACTAACCACCATTACAACAATAACTGCAGTCACCACATCGTAAATACTTCAGCCTACACTTTACTTAACCTCACTTAAATTGTTACAACAATTTCAAAAAGATTTTTTCTGCCCATTTTGTAGACGAGAAAATTGTTCAAAAAAGCTTCCTAATTTTCCTGATTACAGAGGTACCATTAAACTTGTATAATTTAATCCATATCAAGTGCTTAGCAAAGTACCTGAAACATAGTCAATACTCAACTAAGATTAGCAACGTATTTGTAGCCCTAGTAATTACTAAGTTTATTCTCTTTTCACGGACATGTTGAGGATAGAATTGTAAATCTAAAAGTTGATATATATTCAGTGTTCACGATGTGCTAGTTAATGTTCTAAGTGCATCACATGAACTCAGTCAATGTAAACTCAGTCACAAAGCCGTGAGAATAATACCACTGCCATCCCCATTTTACAGATGATGAAACTGAGGCAGGGACATGTTGAATAGCTTGCTCAAAGAATATACAACTGGCAAGGGGGTGAGATGAGGGATTCAAATATCGAAATTCTGGCTCTAAAATGTGTGGATTTAGCTACTGCACGATTTTACCTCTTATAACCTGGACAGATGGATTTGTCTGTAAAAATGTGTGTGTGTGTGTAAACTTGGATGTGATGGAGCTGTCAAAAACCAAGATGTATAAAAACGGACCTGGATGCTAAATGCTTGCTTTCTCAAAGGCCAGCAGAACCACTGTCCCTGGCTTAGGAAGAACAGTGGGAGAACATTGTCTTTCCTGCCTTCGTAAGAAGCTGGAGCCCACTGGCTGAAAGTTAATCCCTGAAGGGGGTGATCTCCATGACTCAGAAGCCACATGACGACTCCTGGAGAGGAGTGGCCGAGAAATGCGAGCGGGAGGGAAGGGGGAGAGCTAAGTGTCGGGGCCAGGCCCCAGCAGACGGCGAGGCAGAGGGCAGGGGCTGGGGCGGGTGGTCCCCGTTCACAGGAGGGGAGGGGAGGCACCGACTGGAGAAAGGGGGCCAACAGGCGAGGGACTTGCCGAGCAGAAGGGCCGCACCCCCCAGCCCAGGGTCATCTTAGGCACCCGGGCCCTGGGGGTCTCATTGGAGCCTTGAATGCAGCTGAATGGTCTTCCTGCAGGAATGCTTTCCTCACGGGGCTGGAACTACACCATGTTACAAGCTTCAAGTCCTAATGGTTCATCTTCTACCGTTGTGTAAGAGAGCTTAGGAATGCCGGCTAAATATCTGATGAAGGATAAAAAGAACAAGGTTCAGGCAAATGGAGCAGATGGAGAGGGGCTCCTGGTGGCACGGAGGTCAGCACATCACGGCAATTCAGCACCAGAGCTGACAGCCAACCCTGGCAGTCAGGGAAAACAAGAAATACCAACTTTGAGGGTATATAAGATTTAGCATATGACAATGATAAGCTTTCAAGACATCAGAAAATGTATGCTTATTTTTTCCCCTATAAAAAAAACCCCAAAACACACATTGTCAACTTCACTAATAAAAAATTTGAACAGGACAAAACAAGGGATAAGGGCCCATGCCACAGGGCTAGGTCTCTTTATCATATGGGGGACGGACATTCATTAATCAAAATATTGATGGAATGGTTTTACAATCAGACCCAAATCCAAACTCTTCCTTTCACTGTATTTTCTCAGCTTATGCGCAAGACGAAAGAGTGTTCTGAACGGCTTGTGGAGCCAAGGCCCAGCAGACATGTGTGCACGTCCACACGTGAGCCGCACCCACACTTACATTTCCTCTGCTTTCTAGGGTAGTTCCTGATCAACAGAAACAAGTGCTAGTTTTCTAGATGCTCTTAGAAAAGCTGTTTTCTCCTAGTAAAGAAATCCTTCCTTTCTTTTCAAATCATCTGCTTCATTATCCGCACTAGTGTTTTTTTGTTTGTTTCTTTGTTTGTTTCTTTGTTTTTGCCACAGTTGAATGTGAAGTGTTTGGGTTCATATTCTATATACCTTTCCTTTCCTTTGCAACATATGAGCACAGCTTGTATTGTACTATCTGATATTCACCATGACTATTTGGACATTGACGAAAGCAGTTTTGTTATCTAATATGCAAGCCCTTTAGGGTCTTGTAAGAGGGGACACACAGGTCATCATGGCAATGCTTCTTGTCTGCCCGTTTTAGTTGGGCGAGAGAGACCCAGTTGGCCTTGTGGAATTACCCTTTCCCTGACACACACTGCAGATTTCACCTTCTAGAAGGATGAGTCATCTTAAATAATGTGTACTTTCCCCTGTCTTATCTCCATCAGGAGACCCATCCCATCAAGCCTGGGAAGTAGCTGTGGTTACATTTGGTTATTATACACATTTTGGACTGCTTTTATAGATATCTGGATGTCAAAGTTGTAGTCAACCATTATCTTCTGTTTCCTCATTCCTCAGAGATTTTTTTGAACTCATATTATTATACACATTACTTATTGCCTCCCTCCCATGCTGGATTTTAAACCCCAGTTCTGTCTCGGGAGAGAAAGTCAGTGCGTAATTCATATGTAAGGGGATCCATCGTGGGCTGACCTCTGCAGCAGCCGGTTTACTGTCTGACTTCTCTCTTCCCTAACATCCACCAGAACGTGAATTTAAAGCTTCCTGAATAAAATTGGCAAGCACCCTGTGAAATACATGGTTTAGGAAAGGAGATCAATAGCCTGCCATCTTCTCTCTCCCCGCGTAGATGCAGTTCCCCACGGGGAGGGGCTTCTTGGGGAGGGGAGAGGTTGGGGGTTGGGAACAGAGAGAGGATGGAGAGAAAAGGTAAAAAAAAAAAAAAAAAAAAAAAGACTTAGCTTAGGTCAGACTCCTAGTCTTGTAAGATGGTTACTTTTCCCCAGAGCTCCTCTGCTTCCATATTTATCCTCATTTTAGGTATTACCATCCACGGAAACCTCTAGATCCCAACCTCCCCTTCATCCCCTCCCCCTTCCCTTCCGCCTCCCCAGAAAGGCACACAGCCGTGCATCTAGGAGCCTCCGGACCCCACGTGAGCAGGAGCTCATCCATGCATAATTTACACAGGCATGCGTCCTCTGACTAATGCCACAACATGCAGAGCCCTACAAAAGCAATGAAAAGAGCTGCTCCTGGAACAAGAGGCACAAATCAGATGGCGGTGTCCCAGCGGTGCGCAAACATGTGCCTTAATAACGGGAAAATCTCTGCAGCCGCCGTGGGCTGAGCTTCAAAGGTGCCGGCGTCTCCAACCACTGCACCGCTTCAGAGCACGAGTCACAACAGAGCCTCTTCTCACATTATTTGCAAGATGCTCACCTTCCTCGCTCTTCAAACGTGACCTAATCGCCGCCTGCCAGGCAGTGGCGAGGTGTAAAGTGCGGTCCTGTCACGTGGGGAGTCTGATGAAAGAGCTCCTCTCATCCCAGTCACCAGGCTGAGCGGAGCGGATGGAAACAAGGGGGTGGGGAGGGGGTCAGGAGGAGAATTAGGAGTTAGCTTCTCATTCATTTACCCGTGCTCCCTACCCCACCATACACGCATTTTAAAAAACGGTTGTTTAAAAAAAATGGACGAGAACAGAACTCACAAACCCGGGAGCCAAAGGCAGACGAATACACGCGGTAGGGAGGCATCCTGGCCTCAGGTCTACCCTCCTTCTCCAGCCTGGGGGCTAGCTCGCTCCATCCTCACGGCTTCCACCAAGGCTGGCCTTCCAAGTGAGTCAGACCCTGAAGGTCTGCTTCGTCAAAACCACACTGTTCCTTGACCATGGTTCCTGGCAGTTCAGTCTCAGAGATGAAATATTAAAGAGAAAAGGAGGAGACGGCAAAAGAAAACCACGGAGTGGGTTGAATATTTTGTTCTGGGATTATCTCTGGAAGAGAAGAAAGAGGAAAGAGGTGTAATCAGGCCTGTGGGATCCATTTTGCCTGAGAAAAAGGCAGGGGTTTTAAGCCCAGGTCTGGGCATTTTCAGACCTAGGCTGAGGTAGGTTATCATTAGTGCCTTGTTACACAAGTGCATTAAAAATACCCGAGACAGAAAATCGAGACTCTCGGAGAGCCTCTATATTATAATATTGCCCTTGCGCGGTGAAAACCAGCAGTATATTAAGGCCACAATTTCTTGTGGATGTACTCGTTCTATGTGGAGTAAAGCAAAATTCTGCCTATAACACTACACCTAGAATCTTGTTTGGCAGCTACAGCAGGGGTGTGGAAATATGCCTTTGATTTTTACTGGTCAATATAGAGAATCCTGTGACTTGGGAATAGGTGGGCATGTGGAAACTTGTCAAAGGAAAGAAGCAGATATTTCAAATTTGAAAATAAAGTTATGCTCTGAAAAAATAAACCTTTTTTTATACACCTTTTAAAAATTTCATTTTTTTCAGATTTCTAGCAAATTATGGCTTTTTAATAAATATTACTGGTGCAATTGACTATGAACAAAAATAGTTTATGTCACTACCTTAGGTTAGATTTTAAAGGTCAATTAGAAATTGATTAATGATATAATTGCCAAAAGAAAAAAACTTAATATCATTAACAAAATATAGGACGATTTGCTTAAGTTCTCAAGGTAGAGGTTTTTATTTTTTGCTTTTTTTCAAAAATTTTTAATTTTATATTCACCCTTTAAAATTTCTAATTAAACTTGTTTTTTTTCTTCTATATATGGTTTGGAAAATAACTGTGTCTTTACTTTATCAGCCAACACATATTTGGCTACATCATATCCGTAACGTGTCTAAAGCGTGGGCTAAAATAACTAACTGCAAAGAAAGTACAGTCTTTTGTGCCGAGAAAGTTTAAATTAATTCAGTGACTGGCATGTGCTGGAATCCTGCTCTGTGCACGTTTGAGGAATTATGAAATTCAGGATTTAATTTGTGGGCAATGGTCCTTCACACCCCCTCACCTACTCTCCTCGTGAAACCATGAGCGGCGAAACAGCCCACGACACATGGCATTTCCCTTTCCTTTGCTGTAAAGTCTACGTAAAACATCTGTTGGTTTTACCAAGAGAGAAGCCTCAAGATTATGAAGAGCAGGCATCTAAGCTCTAGTGGTTTTCCAGATGCCTTTGAATTCTACACTCAGGTAAGCGCAAGACCAGTGTCAAACATGCATGAAGCTGCCCACTGTCCAGAAGCTCTGTCCTGTTCAGGGAGGTCCTCTCCTCCAGCCTGTGTCTGCCCAGCCTCAGACTTGCAGAGACAAAGTGTTTGCTTGAATTAAACTTCAAGTAATTGTATCTAATTTTTAAGTATCGTAGACTTCAAATCTTGGGGATAGAGGCTTTTTTTGTTATTTCCTTATATTTTATGCAATGTCACGGATAGGAACTTTGGAAATTTAAAGCACTTTATCCTGTTCTTAATGGATTTAAAAAAAAAAAATAGTCATCAAAACGTTATATAATTGAATTTTCCTAAAGCTAGAAATGAGCCAAACCCTACAAACATGGTCTTGTATCTAAAGAGCTTCAGTCTCACATAATGCAGGCTGTTTTGCTAACAGAGTTCCAGGAAAAACAATGAAGCTGATGCTTTCAAAAATTTTTCATGTCATGATGATTACAGGGTAAGGGTAGAATAGGTACATTCTGAGTCTGGAACGTTGTTTTATACCAGAAAGTAGTGAAGTGCTCAAAACAAAGGCAAGATGTCAAAGAGAAGCTGGAGCCAGCTTGGGGGGCATCAAAATAATTAAACACTAATAGTCATAAGTCCAGAGTTCATGACAATAATACATAAGAAACTGGGGGCTGAGAGGGGGCAACTGCTTCTAGTAGAACTTTCAATGCCAGCTATTAAGTGTGAAAAGAACGCAGTAGTTGGAAAATCCATCATTTCTCAAACATCACAGTAAATACTGATTCGTGAAAAAAATTATCAATTGATTCTAAATCAAGGGGGACATTTTGATGAAGAACAGAGCAGTATTTATTGGCTGCAAAATAAAATTATAAACTACACTGCCAGAGAAATTGGAAAATCCCTTGACCTGGAGACCACGGATGTGGATATGGTGGGCTTCCAGACTGAGTACCTGAGGAGGACTCAGCATCAACTACACTGTGTTATGGCCAGAAGATAAGCTGGATGTAGTCACGGAGCAACACCAGGCAAACCCCAACTCAGAAATGCGGTATTAAAATTGAAAGGTGCTCTAGTCTCCAAAAATGTCCATGTCATAAAAGACAAGGCAAGACTATAGAAATGATCCAGACTAAAAGAGATTAAAGAGACAAAATAAGCAAACGTAATATGAGATTCTAGACTGGTTGCTGTACTGCTAAGAAAAAAAAAAGTTATAAAAATAATTAGGTCAGTTGACAAAAACTGCAATAAAATGATAGGTTAGATGAAAGTGTTATATTAATATTAATTTTACTACGGCTTATAACTGTACCCTACGTATGTATGAAATACACACCAAAGAAAACAATCTCAGAAAACAATCATATGTGTGTAGATGTATATATGTGTGTGTATATATGTATGTATGTATATATATATATATATAGAGAGAGAGAGAGAGAGCACAAATGTGGTATTCAAAATAAATAAATCTAGGTAAAGAGTATGTAGGTGTTCTTTATATTCATTTTTTATTCTTGCAACATTTCTGTAAATTTGAAAGTTTTTCCAAAGGCTTCTGGAGAGTTTGAGAACATTATTTATTTCACGTAAGAGAAAGCATGAGCTGGATACAGCACACAGTATATCCACAGTCCCAAGAAGCTTCACGATGGAGCTGGAACTTCAGCCGTGTACCCCCAGCCACCCCACTGAATGATACTCTTCTTCACAAGGCAGCAGAATCTCTCTCCTTTGCACATGAAATCCTCTGTAACCTCATTTCTCTTCCCTTTCTCCAATGCGGCTTGGCTCATGGAAGGGTGGGGTGACCACCTCCTGCTGTGTGATGTTTGCAACCTTAGATGTGGAAGTGAAGAATGCCTGCCTGCTGGAAGATCTGAGCAGCAGGTCCACTGGTGTCCACACGTTAATACCCGAGAAGGACCCTGCCTCACCTGGCATCACCGAGGAGTCTTCAAAAAGAGGAAGCCCTACCACGTGGAGATGTTGGTACTCAGAGACGTAAGTAACTAAGGACAACAGCTCTGGTGAATGTCATCTATGTCTTTAATTATTTTGGAAAGAGTTGTATTAGCTTCAGTTATTTGTTTGTTCTTTTCAATATCTAGTTTTGTGGTTTCTAGTACCAGTGTGGAAAAGTGCCGCTATGAAAAAAAACCAAAACGCCCTTTCACAAATAACAGCTACACAACCTTAGTTAAGTACACAGGTGATTCCCTGCGGGCATAGGAATCTGAATGAGAACAGGAGATCTTAAAGGGAAGCTGAAACTTGGATCCAGTAGTCGGTAGGGCGTGTGTCCCGCAGTGGTCCCTGGCTTCCCCACCAGGTGGGCACACTGGCCGCAGTCGGCTGGGACTCTCTCCACGTGCCATGGAGCACCTAACACGCTGCCCCCTGCAACCGTCACTCACTCAGAGCATCTACACCCCTCTTTCCTTTTCAAAAAAGTCTAACTGATGCTTTAAGAAATGGAATCCGTTCTTGGGATTTTTTTCATGTAAGAGAAAGCGATTGTTTACAGATAACCCTGGAGCAATCACCTTGTCATGAGTACATTAAACCACACACTGGGCACAATAGCTGCCAACAACACAGAGGGTTCCAACTCTTCAGCCTCTTGGTGCCCAGCTGTCCTTCACATTCCTCTCATGGTGGCTTTTTCCCATCAAGGTCCGGAAAAGCAACTGCAAAGTGGAAGCAAAAACTCTGTCAGAAAAACAGGATGATGGGCATGAAAAGCATGACACTCCTGCACAAACCATTTGCTTCTCCCCCCTCAGGTAGGACGCTGTAACTTGCATACCTGCCACAGGGATGCCAGTGCCTTGCTTTGAAGAGCCTTTTCAGGAAGAATGGCTTTTTGGTTTGTTTAGAAGAAGAAGTATCTGATGATCAGCTAGGTGAATGTGAGAAGTAGAAAGCCCTTAGCTTAACAGAAAGGGAAAGACCAAATACCTACCAAATAGTGTGGAATACAAAGAAAACCAGACCTATAACTAAAACCCAAAGGCCCTCTTGCTAATAATGAATAGAATGGCCTTTCTAGGGTCTAATGCCAGTTTATGCCACCAAAATGTACTTAACTAGGAAAAAGATGCTCATCTACGAAAACCCCACACCTCCATGGTAGATGCTGCTATGAATGGAAAGGGGATGAGAACCGGGGCCCTAAGACTTTGTCCCAGACAGATCCAAAAGCAGATGAAGGGACAAAGCATGAGAAGATGATGGTTCCTCTTTGGGTCCTGGGGAAGGTTACACGTAAAAAGTCACGCTTTTGAATGCTCTCACACTCCCCGCTGCCACCCACCACAAGATACTATTATTTTATCTCCTTAGCAAGAACAAGGATTTTAAATCCACCAGAAAAAAAAAAAATGGAATAGCTATTGATTGAAGGTTCTAAGAGCCTAATTTCAGTATTACATCAAAATATTCAGGTCCTACCCCACGGACCAACGCTGGCAGTAAACTTTTGGAGAAATAAAGAAAATCGACCATTCTGACTCTAATTCAGAAAAAATTTAAAAAACAAATGAGAAAAGTTTTCACTCATTTTTCGTTAAAATCGACAGGCCCCCTGCTACATCACTGGCTGTGGGTTAAGTACTGGAAATGTGCATCGTCAAGTCCAGCCTCTGCCCTCCTGTCACAAAGACCGAAGGCAGAAAGGAGAAGAGGACTTTCCTATAAATAGTGTTCTTTCCAAACGAACGTCCTCTATATTTCATTGCTCACGCAGATGCCTACTAGACCTCGTGTTTTCAAAACCACAATTGTCTTTCACTTCATTCTGAATAATTTTGGGGTAATCTTACAGCACAGCCCTGCCTTTCAGAGAAACACGGGTGGAATTTCTGTGTTCTTTTCAGGTAAGAAGATGATTCACATTTTTGAGACTCTCCTGCCTTTTTCTTCTCTGCCTCAGCTGTGACCGTCCTAACGATTTCTAATTACGTGGCCTTCGGAAGGCTGAGAGGCGGTCAGCTCTGCTCAGAGCACGGCCTCTTTGTTCTGGGTCGGCTGGCATGCACCCTTCTCTACTCACATTTATATAGAGAACAGAAAGTATTCTAACTAAATCCCATATTTTTCAGATAACTCAATTCAGTAAACTGACAATGATGTTATCTGTGGGCCTGTTGTCATATTTGATCAAGTTCTTTCTAGAGCTATATGATCTCCATAAAACCTCCCTGAATGGTTCAGTTGAGAGGAAACTTCAAACAGAACTATTCTTCTGTTGTTTCCAGGATCTGTGGGGTTAGAAGGGGAGGGGGGAGTGATGTGTGAGAGGCTCATATTACTCACATGGAGTGATTCTTAAGTGGTTTGTTTTAAAAATTTTTTTTAGAAAACCAACTTCCCCTGATCTTCGACTTTTACTGTTTTGCTACAAAATCCCACTCAGGGCACAAAAGAATGGGTATTTTCATTTACTACTAGAGTGAAAAGAATGAGATGCTTTAAGATTGCACCTTCTTAAAGCTGAAATATATACAATATCTACTATTTTCCAGGCCCCATACCTGCATCTTCCATGCATTATCTTGTCTGATGCCTAGAACAAACCAAGTTATTAATTGAACTTTGGAGAAGAGGAAATTGAAGCTTTATGCAGACTAAATATCTTGTTAAGGTCACAGAGTAAAGAAAATATCTTGGAGCTTATAGAGAAGAAGGGGAGGAGGAAGTGGTGCTGGGAAATTAAGTTCTGATCTCCGGATCCATATCAGTTAGGGTTCCAAAGGGAAACATACCCAAAATAGGAGAATTTAGAAAGTTTTATTAACAAAAGCACTCATGACAGGTCTTTGGATGGGGTATAGGACTTTGGAGGCTGCTATCAGCTGAGCTATTACCCACCCCCTCCTTTAAGGACTAGGGTGAGGGGAAGGAAGAGCTACCGGAGGCTGCCAGGAGACAAAGATGATGGGGTTACATGCAACAAGGAGAAAAGAAAGGATCTATGGCTACCTCCACTTGGGGACGGCGATCCCGCAAGGATAGAGCCGAGACCCCCTTCTCTCCCTTCACGCTCCAGCGAGGGAAACCCTCCTGGAGTCCAGAGGGCACAGGAGTCCTGCCAGTGGAGGAGGAGAAATGGAGAGGGAGTGGTCCTGGAGGGATGGGGAGGAATCCAGGGCGTAGGATCCATTCTCACTTCCCGCCCATAACCCTGCTTCTCCCTTCTGCCACCTGCCTCCTGCTTGTGTTTGCTTCCCCCTCTTGGACTCACTTAGAGGGATACAGATGACCCACAGTGATGACAAAGAAGGCATCTTCGTTTCCAGGGTCAAGCACAGTGGGGCTAAATCCGGAGGAAAGCCTGTAAACAGGGCAGGTGGAGGAAGGCTAGGCTGAGAGCTCACCTCCCTCCTGGGGTCCCTGGCATGCGCATCACCCTGTTCACCTAGTTGGGTATGGGTCACTTGGCTGAAATCCAGAGCCGTTTATTCATGACTTTGGCCATCAGATTTTATTCCCGTCAATTAGAACTCCTGCTGAGGGACATTCAGGAGCTTGCCCTGCCCTCACGGATCACTCCATTTCTGCTGTATTTCATACATTTGTTACAACCATTAATAAGCACATGCCATGAGTTTGCATTAACTTACTATGTGCTGGAGCAACAGAGATAATCAAAACCTGCTCTGTCTTTAAAGAATGTTCAGGCTACTAAGAGAATTTAAAAATTCGTATTTAAAAATTCCTACTCCTATAATTCTAATTTACTTTAAAAAGTGTCAAAACCCATGCTGGTGGGAGAGATCAAATCTATTAATTGTTGAGAGGAGGGGAGATTATTTTTAATCTTTGAATCAGAAGCTCAAGGTTCAGGTTAGTCCCTAGAGCAGAATCCCTTAGAACCACCTTCCTGGAAACCTGGAATAATTCTGTCGCAGACTTGGACTCTTGACTCTGTCCTCCTCCGGAAATTGACACTGGCCCACGCTGTCCAATAGCAGAGGATGTGTTGCTTGATCCTGTCCATGAATGGGTTCTTGTGTGTAAGTCTGTTCTCGCCAGCAAAATAGCCAACTCCTCCCTCTGTCTTCTGAATGCCTGCAGCGCTGGAGGTGGTTCCAGCCAGTGAGCACTCAGCCACAGACGGATGAGTAGTTTGAAATGTAAAGAAATGAGCAACATCCCCGAGTTACACAGAAGCCAAAGCTAAGACGAGACCACCCGGTCTCCAGTGCAATGCCCCCTCTCATCATACCACCCTGGTGTAAAACTCAGTAAGTGGATGCTAATCCCCCCTTGTGTTAAAAGGAGTCCATCATGAAAATGGAAGCTTGCAGGTTTCCAGTGCATGTCCTCCCTTCTCTTCAGGCCTCCAGAAAAATGATGCCAGCATTTGAGAAGTGTTTCTTTGTACCGTCTGCATTCCTTACTCTCTTGTAAGCCCCTGAGGATCAGAATCCGTGTCTTATTTGCCTTAATGTCTCTTGTACAAAACAATTCCTGATGTGTGAAAGGCATCTGGTACTTGTTCATTGAGAGGATTCTCCCACTGGCTCTTCTCTCTTTTTTTATCACTTTTATAAATCTGTAGAGACCTTACAGGCCAGAGACATTATCAAAGGCCTGTGATAGTCTTACACATTATTTCTCAGGTGATTCTTACTAAGGCCTTGTCAAAATGTCACATTAATTCCCATTCTACAGATAGGAACTTCGAGGCTATGGCAGGTGGAACAATAGTCCCTAACACTTCCTGCCTGTGTCTGTGTCTGGGACGGTTCCAAGTACTGTATATGTTCTCATGACAAATCTGAGACAGGTGAAAGTATGATCTCCATGACTTATTGAGAGGAAACTGAAGCACAGAGAAGAGAGGTTAACATCCGAGGTCACAGAGCTATTAAATGGGGGTGCCGCAACTCAAGAACAGTTAATGCTTAAGTTCTTAATGACCCACTGTCCCTCCTTTCTTTACAGGGAGGCCAAGGGCACAGAGACAGCCAACCACAGCACCTCACTCCTTCTGTGAAGGACTAGCTTTGTGATGCCGAGACTGTCTCCTTCTCTCCGACCACAGCATCTCCATCTTTGAGAACTTTTACCAACATCCGTTTCACTTACACTAACTCTTTCTCCGACATCACCCCCCCCCCCCAGGGCTTGCCTTGTACACTCTGTATAGAAAACACAGATGTAGCCATCACTCTTTGGCTTTCAAAATGCCAACATCTCTGACTGAATTATCTTCAACCTTTTACATATACCAAGGAAGTAAGTCCATCACCTGTCCATGCCTGAGCCCCCCAAAAATACATTTTCAAATTTTGACTTTCAAAGTAATGTTGAGAAAGAGCTCAAAATTTGAGATCTAAACATGTGAAATGTATCCCTTAATATCCGTGTAACCTTGACTAGTTCATATCGATTCTACATGTTTCCTCTCTCTCATCTGAAAAATAGTATTTTATGATGTAAGACCAATTGCAACGACCATGGTAATTAACAATGGAGTATTATGAAGCCAAATGAGAGTGGTAAACAGTTTCTAAGATTAATAATGATCAATTAAATGTATGATTGGTATTAATACAGATCCATTTAGTTCCACTCCATCATAACTCAGACAGAAGCTCCAATGGTGTAACTGCGTCAGTATCCCAGGCAGTAGGAGGGCAGTCATTAGACTCCAATAGTTCATTTATTGGTCAATATATGTATACGGTGGGCTCCCCAACCCCAGAAATAATCCTTGCTGTCAATATGATGTAGGCAAAAGGTCGTGTGTTCTGGAATGAAACACAGTTATGTGACCCTGGGCAAGATATTTAATGTTGCAACATATCTGTGGATATTTACACTTACAAAATAAGGGTTATAATAACTAGCAGTGTCGTCATGGGAATTAAAGGTGATGCGAAACATATGGTGCCCAGCTCAGGTTAGAGCTGAAGAAATATCCCTTTTTTCCTTCTCTTTGGATAGAAGTATTTTTACGAAATGAAGAGAACGCACAAGCAAATTTAAAGTTTCTAGTTATCTAGTGTTATTATTAACAAATAAAATTGCTGGACCTTCTCTCTTCACCTTTATCAACACTCTGAAAATATTATTGACTTCAAGCTCCATTTGTGAGATGAGAAGATCTCATGAGAAACATCCCCAGCAGGAGGCTTGCATTCTCACAAAATAAAGGAATGCCTGTTTGATTAGAGGAGAGATTATTTATACTAGCTTTCTCAATAGAATACAAAACTCACTCCTTACAAAACACCAAAGTAATTGTGTATCATCTCTTTTCATACTTTAAAAAAGAGCTACCTATTTACATGAAATAATGGAAGAAAATAGGTTTGGAGAGCTAGACGATTTGGTTTTAATTTCAGTTCAACAATTTTTACTTCTGATATCATGGGAAAAGCATAATTTTATAAGCCTCAGTCTACTCATCTACAAAAAGGGGATTAAATGAGGTAAAGTGTGTAACAGTTCTGAACACAAATCTCATACATAGTAGGAAAAATTATGCCCCATCAGGACATAATTTGAATTTTAAGAAGCTACATAGACCCTGCAATGAAGAGCAATGTGTTCTGCACAAAATATGCTCTTGGTCAGTGTTTATGTAATTAAACTGAATTAAAAATATATAGATAAAGAAAATCTGATAGGAATGCATCAATATATTTTATTATTAAAAAAACAAGTGCAGCACATAATATTTGTATATTTTGAATATAGGCATTATAATTGCAGCTCAAAATATACAATGTTCAAACCTTTTTCTGTTGATTGATTTATTTTTCACAGATGACCATGAGTGAGATAACAGTTTCATAGAAAGAGTATATAATTTGGATTCAGAGTTGATTTTAAAGCCACATGAACTTGAGAATTCACAATATTTTATTGACTTGAAGATGTCATTAATTATAAGATGTATTGATATATGTAACACTGATATGAAAGAAAATATTGCCAGTACACTAAGCAATGATTGCTAATGCATTAATTGCAAGATGAATCCTTTTTTCAAAGATGTTAAGGAAAAATGTAATTCAACAAAATAAATTATTTAACTTCTATGATCCCAAGTTTCTCCATCAGAAAAATAAGACTGATGATGGCTCAGAGGACATTGAAAGAATCACATGAAAAAAGGGAATGAACATCCTTTTTAAACTCTAAAACACTCTACAAATATTATTTTTAGATCAAGAGCTCCTTTAATAAGAAAGTTTTGAGATATGAAACATCTTTTGCCCTCCTGGTCTATTTTTGCACTAAATGTTTCTTGTTATTTTCTCCCCTGGTGATGCTCTCATTGGTTGTTTATGACATGTCATGACCAAAAAGTAACATATTCTATGTTTATTTCAAAATATAATCATGGAGATCCCCTGAATTTGAATTACTTTGGCTCAGGTGTGGACTTCTCAAAGGATTTATTTAGCCTTTTCAACTTCTAATTGCTGTTAGTATCACTAATTATCCAAATACAAAGTTAGTAGTTTAGTAATTAATGAAGAGAAATTCTATATCCCATTAAGATTATTCATCTAGAACAATTAACATCAAATTTCAAGCAAATCCAGAAAACACAAATAAGAAAGCCAAAGTCATAAAACAGCAAGAAAATTATCCAGGACAGGAAAAGAGCTGCACTGTTTAAATAAAAAAAACAATTTTGGAATTTTTGAATATATCCAGGATATCAGATATGAACACTTTTACAGAACTGTAAACAGATCCACTTGACTTCAAATTTGGGGATTGCAGAGAGAGAGAGTCATGCTTTCTGGGATGTCTGTTATATTGAGTGTCAGATGACACATCTAAAGGATTACATGTCATTTGAACGAAAGAAGTTAAATGTTGCATATTCATTGTCTCCTGGACTTTTGCCAATACTTCTTGGGGTGACAAGCACCAGTGCCAAGAAACACGATGATTAATGTCTTGTGAGCCCCTTCTGTGTTTCTGAGTTTGTACTCCACTCTTGCTGCCACTGGAAGAAATGGTAACCTTTCGCTAAATTTGATTCATTTGTGGTAAAGTTCAATGAGCTAATGAAACTCAAATGTTTTGCAAGTTACAAAGAACGTGGAAAGCTATAGAATACCATGATGACAGCATTAACAAAGTTGTGATATTTGACAGGAATAAATTTTAAAACTAAAGAAAGAGCCGGACGCCTATGCATATTCCAACATGTGTGGATTCTTCCAGGTTTATCTCCTAGATAACTCAGACAATTCAGTCTGCATTAAGATGATATTCCTTCATCCTCAAGCCTCTGATTAGGGTGTTGCCTTCACCTAGAATATTTTCTTCCCCACTTCTACCCTGTTGGAAGTCTAAATATGTTTCATATTTCAACTCTGTTCCCCCTTCTTCCATAAAATCTTCTCATCTCCATGCAATCTCTCTCCCATAAAGCACTCCAATTAACATATCCTTCATACATCCATAATAGCTCTTATCTCAGTTACTCAGGGATTTAGAGATGTCTGTCTCCCTTATAGATTCGAATTTCAATGTTTTATTCATACTTATAATCCCAGAGTTCATGCATGTAATTACTCAATATTTATTGGTTAAATTTGATTTTGAATAATAGAGAAGAAACACCTTTCTAATTGGGGTGGGAAATGAGACTGTGATTTAATGTCATAAAACAATGGTTGTCACAGAATAAATGATACCACATGGTTGCTACACTCTGATGCCCAATGACTGTCCCATTAAAGTTAACTCCACTCCTCCTTCCCACTAAAGAACAACATAGCTGAATCCAAATCAATGAGAATATTATAAAAGAGAGTATTTAATCTGCAAACCTAGTGCTTTGGTTTTAGTAATAAAGTGCTTAAACACACCTCAAATTTTGGCACACTTGGTTTAGCAATTATATAACTGACAATTGTTGCCATCCAACAATGCTCAATGAATTTCCCACAGAGATTGCCCCAAACCTCCTCGACTCCTTTCCAGGCACCAGACACTCTCTTGTCTTGAGAAAATTATTTTAATTCCTCTTTAATCAATCTATAACAGGTGTTCTCAACTTGGGCACTGCTGACATTTCGGATCGGGTAATTCTTGGTTGTCTGGACTGTCCTGTGCACTGTGGAATGTGTGTAACAACATCCCTGACCTCCACCCACTAGGTACCAGTAACAATCTCCGGATCCTGACAATCAAAACTGTCTCCAGACTTCACCAAATCTCCACTGGGAGAGGAGCAATCTCCCCGGTTGCAGATGACTAACAGAGAGACTCTTCTGGCTAAGCTTCCTTGAATTAGATGACTGAGACTCTTAAAATAACAGAGATGCAAGAAGCCAATGAAACTAACTGGGCAACCACATATTAAAATAAGCCCAGAGGGCTTCCCTGGTGGTGCAGTGGTTAAGAATCCGCCTGCCAATGCAGGGGACACGGGTTCGAGCCCTGGTCTGGGAAGATCCCACATGCCGCAGAGCAACTTAAGCCCATGAGCCACAGCTGCTGAGCCTGTGCGTCTGGAGCTTGTGCTCCGCAACGGGAGAGGCCGCGATAGTGAGAGGCCCGCGCACCGCGATGAAGAGTGGCCCCCGCTTGCCACAACTAGAGAAAGCCCTCGCACAGAAACGAAGACCCAACACAGCCAAAAATAAATAAATAAATAAATTTATAAAATAAGCCCAGAGCAATTAAGGACAAGAATAATGTTTCTAAAATATAAACATGACCACCTCACTCTTGTATTTAAAACTCTCTGTCAGTTCCACATCACTCACAGGAGAACTTCATACAGCTCCTTGCCATGATTGGTAATGTACTCTCTCACAATCCTATCTCTCCAGCTTCATAGTCACATTAAGCTACTTGCAGATATTTGAATGTATGATGTTATTTCATGCCTCCCTCCTTGCAAACGTTTTTGTTTCTGAATATCATATTTTGAAGTTTCTTTGCACGCATGTCTGCTTCCCATCACTAGAATGTAAGTTCCATGAGGGTAAACACTTTTTCTCCTTTATTCACCATTTTTTCCCCAGAATCTTACTCAATAAGGTTTGTGGAAGAATGAACAGAAGTCTTTATATTTTGGCTGATACATTGCCTAGGCTGGAATTCCCTTCTCCTCTTCATTGTATTTATTCTTAGAAATTTAGTCTAACGCCAAAATGCATCTGAAGACTTGGATCCTCTTCTTTGATTAGAATGGGCCCCGTGTGTGCCTCGGAAAGATCTTATCATGCTGACTTGTTCACATGTCAATCAGATGCCCTCATTCAACACTATCAATTTCTGAGAGCAAGGACCAAATGGTACCACCCTGGCAATCTCAATGCTTAGAGCTGGTGTGTGGTTCACAGTAAATGTCTCATTAAAAAAAAAAAAAAAAAAAAAATGAACGTCTCTACCTCAATTTTAACTTTTTACCTTTGAATACAACTTGATCCATGCCTTGTCTTTCCATGTATTCTTCACAGTGTAAAGCACAACGACTGGCAAAGAGTATAAAGTTAACGAACACAGGATGTTTGTTCACTTTTGAAGTTTTGGCAGAATATTACACTTGAGATCTTAGTTAAGTGTTCTCAGGAATAGCAAGGATAGCTTATTGGTTTCAGAGCATTCATTATAGTGAATGCTGTCAGTGTTCCACTCAGATCCCCTGGGGCTCCTACTGTTTCAATTTGCCTTTCCCAGCTTCAAGGTGCTGCTGTCTCCAAAGGTCTGCACCTGCAGCTGTTTATTGAGGACAGCCCTCAGCTACTGGAGTCTCCTTGATTTTGTGTGCAGAGAGCTGGAAATTCTTGGGAGGTCCTCCCCACTGCCAACTCTTGCCCCAAAGAGTGTGGGGTTGAAAGCTGGAAGCTCAACAACCTCACTCAGGTCCAGACACTGTGAGCACAGCTTATCTCCCACACCTCCCAACCTGCAGCCACCCTCGGGGGCTTCCCTGAAATCACACTCTGGCTTGGCTTCTTCCCCTTTCCTGTGCTGGTTCCCCAAATCCCTTACCTGCTTCTCCTTGGAAGCCTTCCTTAATAAATCACTTGCACACAAACCCTTATCTTAGGGTCTGCTTCTGGGAAGTCAACTGAAAACCACCTCTGTACTAATTGTCTGTCAACAGGAAAGTGACAGAGGAGCATATCAGAATCCCTCGAGGGCATGAGGGGTCGTATGGTATGTGGAGCCCACATTATGTAGCGTCTCTTCTTCGAAAAGTACTAAGAGTTTCAAGATCAGCAAGAGCAGATCATTAAACTGAGACTCATGGGTCCCATGCCCTGAAATCAGCTCTGCCTAATAACCTTATTCAAATTTCCCATATCCAGCCATCCTTTAACGACCACTAACAACTAACAAGTAACACAGATGTGCTGGGTTTGGATGAATGCTTTCTTTTTTCTGTAAATCCTTTATTTAAAGTATTATCAGTATGAAAATGGCTATAGAAATGAAAGACATATGGGGGAGTTTAAAAAATCAGTAGTTTTAACAAAATGATCTATGACACATAAGGGAGTTTTGAAATTCATTGCTCGAGGTGAAATTCTGAGTACATAGTAGTCACTCAATAAACACTCACTAACTGACTCATTAGATTTCAAAAACTTGACATATTTTATTGGTTTTCTTTGCACTTGGCACTATTAGAAGCACAAAGAATTAAAACATGTGAGAATTAGAAAGGACCAAGGATATCAGTAATTGCAATCCAAAAACGTGATTTTGCAAATGGGAAAACTGAGATTTAATAAATTTGTATGGTCATATGCCTGGTATATGATAACAAAGAATTATATTGCTCATTACTTCTCAAGAACAATTGGGTGTAATATATATATATATATAAAAATATAAAATTATATGTGATATATAATGCAGAAATTGCATTAATATAAACTTAAAGAGGGACAGTGAACCTGTGTCAAAAGACAAGTACACACATGTCTTATTTATCTTACTAGCCATGTAACAAGTTATCACAAAATTTAGCATCTTAAAACAAGGTATATTTGTCCTGAAGAGGAGATTTGGACATGACAAGATGGGAGAAATGAGGAATTTCATGTGGAAGGGCTAGACAGATGGAGAAGCTCGGAGTGTATGTGGAGAGCAAATCTCCAGTTCAGATAAATTATTAGACCTTCTCTGTAGGCAATTTGGGATAAATTTAAGATATTTGTACATGACAGTGACCTGATCGGTGGTATTATTTTCAGGAGATGAGTATCAGCTCTGTACATGCGGAACTGAAGAGAAGAAAGAGACATGGTGGGTAAATGCTATGAAAACTTTCTCGGTCGGTAGACTTGAGACAAACTAAAGATGTCCCGATGCTAAAATGGAGAGAAAAGTGTGGGAAACAAAGTGAAGGCAGAATTGACTAGACTTGGTTGACTGTGGGATTGACAGTAAGCATGGCAGGAAGATGGGAAGATCAAATGGGCTGTAGATTGTGCAGCCATCAAATGAAACAGCAACTCAGCGCTCAGCTTCAGTGCCGTTCACCTTCTCACAAAACCCCTTGCAGTTCCTGTACTTCCCCTAAACAAAAACTGAGATGAAGCTCTTTCCAGGAAGTGCAACAAATATAGCAAGGTCCAGTCAAGGTTTCTGAGGTGATCCCTTAGATGCCAGTGAGAACACTGGATTCTGGTTCAGGAGCCTGTATACTGGTTTAGGGATTCATGGGCCAGGTTGGACCCATTAACGACCCAGGCAAAATCAGTCCTGCCAGAGGGCTAGAGAAGCGGCATGAAAGGATGGGTCCAGGCTTAATCAGTTATATATGGTCTTGTGACAAATAACCCTAATATCCAGCAGCTTAGCACAACAAGCCATGTTTGAGTGGCAGGAATGAGGGTTCAGCTTAACAGGGTGCTTCTGGCTCATGGTATCCCGCAAGGTTGTGGTCCGGCCATCAGCTTGGATTAACTACCCTCTGAAGGCTTGACTGTGAGCTTCTAAGATGCTGCCTCACATGTCTGGAGTCTGGAGACATCAGTTCCTGGGCATGTGAGCCTCTCCACAAAGCAACTAGATTCCCTCAAATCAAGTGATGAGGCAGAGACAGAGACAGAGAGGAGAGAAGGACACTCAAGAAGCTGCTGTGGCTCGTAAGACCTAGTGTCAAGGTCAGACACCATCGTTTCCTCTTTATCCTACGTGTTAGAAGCCAGTCTAGCCCACACTCAAGGAGAAGGGTATTAAGCTCCACCTCTTGAAGGGAAGACGGCGGCTATTGGAGTCATGGACCCCATGGGGCAGCTGGACCAGGGCAGGTGTAGAAGTCCATGTACACATAGTGCGATGCCATCTTGGACTCATGGCCACGGGCAGGAGAGGGCAGCTCCAGGCCGATAGGCCTTCCCAGGCATGTGAGCCAATACCTCAGTGCTCTTCTGCCTTTAAGACTAGGTGATATTTCATTTACTGAATTTTCATTTTTTCCCCTCTAAATTGTCTCCATACCAGACTCCATCATCAGCTAGTAAGAAAATGATCCAGGTTTTCCCTTCTCAAGTCTCGTTAAATAGCAGGTGCCAACACAGATACGGCAACCAGGGGGGCCTTCCCCAGGGCGGCCACACCCAGCTGTGCTGTGTTCATCCTCGTGTTGCTCCCATGCCAGACTCGCCCCTTCCAGGGACGGCCCCATCTGCATCTGCAGCGGCATATTGAGTCTGCTCCTCTGGGCCAAGAACAGCTGATGGGCATGCAACATACACGGTAGGATAACTCATAAATAACCATATGCAATCTCCTGGCTCCCGAATGGAATCCCATAACTCATTCAAATTTCTGGGATCTGGATGCTGAGCCAAGACAGCATGATCTTATTGTCCCTTATCACCCCCAGCCCTCAGGCTGCACACAAGTTGATAACGATTTCAGAGCCTTTGGAGCTGAAACATTTCAGATCTCTGGTCTCTATTATCATGGAAGAAAAAGAAGAGAAGACAAGTTGGTGTCATGGAGGAAGCTCTAGACTTTAGTCCAAAGCATCCTGGTCTGAGGACGGGCTCTGTGGCCACTTCATAGACCCTTAGGATGGTGAAATGTGTGTCCCCCTCTCCTTTACCACTTGTGGGCTCTGGATGCCTGTTCTGTAGCAACCTCCCTCATACCGGCCCTCTCTCTGCATCCAGTCTTGCAACTCCAATCAGATTTTGCCTGTGGCAGCAAGGTGGGGAGGAGTGTCTCCCTACTTAAACCTCCAGGATTTTGTGATTATTATTTTCTGGCTCCTACATATCAACCTGACTCTTAGTTGACAGTATCTTCTGCCAAGAAACCCGAGATTGGAAGGACGGCATTTGAGCAACAATCCACTGTGCTTTTGTTAAAGTCTGTTCTGCCTTGAGTTCACTGGACACCTCTGTCTCAAATACCTCCAGAAGGCTCCCCTGCTCACCTGGACTTCTGGTCAACCTGTTATTCCTACCCTTCTCTTAGACTGAGTGGGTATTCCTGCAAAAAGGGTCCACAGCTCTGGTTCACTCAGTCAACCATCTCCAGATTGTCTCCTGGGACCCCTATCGTGGAGCCACCGAAAAGAGTGGTGAAATATAAATGTAGTTAGTATTTGGCCAGTCTTCATTCCACAAAAGAAAATAAAAATAAAGAAAAAAATAGGAGGCACAATGTTCAATTTGCCTCCTGTGTCCTGACACAACATTTCTCTTTCATGCCGGAAGTTTCTTAGAGTGTAGAAAAACATGTTTCAGCAAAGGAAGGCCAATTTTCAAAACCACTCATTTGGCAAATGCACAAGCTCTCAAGCTGGAAAGTCCTGCTTCTGGTTCCTTGCCGTTTACCTAATCCCAAAGCAGTGGCAATCATGTTAAAAAAAATTATCAGCTCTGCCAATAGCCTTGGGCTTTGCTTGCCACAGTAATGTACACAAAAGAGAGAGATGGTGATAAGGGGTTGCTTATGCAATTGAAATGCACTGCCATCTGTGTAGAACGTGAGTGCCTGTTTGAAGAGCTACCGGGCACAGAATTTATGGCACCCTTTATTTTACAACGGCACCGCCTTCACTATAAATGCTTTCATGGGATCAGCCCGTTTATTCCTTGCCTAATAACCCATCCAGTCGAGCTGGAATGTCTGAATAAAGAGTTCTACTGCTATAAGATTCAGTATTTGATCAGAGGATAATCAATACATCACATTTTTCTAACATCATATTAACTTACATGATAAAGTATTCACTGTTGTATGGACCAAGTTCCCTAGAATAACAAATAACTTGGAAGAATGTTAGCACTTTAAAAAATTGGGTTGGCATTCAAAGTCTACAAGAATCTCTATACATCTGCTTTCCAGCATTATAAAACGGTGTGTCTTCAGCATATTCTTCTTCTTCTTGATGTTGAATTGCATGCGCTTACCAGAGCAGAATCAATGAGAGATAAAAATGCTACAGGGATATCTTGCTAAAGTCATTCTCTTCTAAACCATCCATTCACAAGAGATTGACTAATTAAGTCATGCCATAGGTCTTCCTTTTAGCAGGAAAAGGCAGTTAGCTAATCTGAACTCTTAAACTAATACTAGAAATAGGCATTTTCACATAGGACACATTATCTAGAGTACCGAAAAATATTCTTCTTTGTTTGCATTTGATGCCTAAGGTGAAGCACTGCCTTTTTCCAACCTCATGTCAAATACATGCTTAGCATAGGATGGTGCCTTAAGCAAATCTAGGGTCAGTGTAACCCAAAGGGTTCTACTGGCTGCTGGTGGTGGGCCTGGCTGTCGTAACAAAACGCCACAGACTGGGAGACTTCAAACAACAGACATTTATTGTTTTACAGTTTTGGAGAGGGGAATTCTAAAATCATGGTTTCACCAGGACCATCCTCCCTCTGAAGCCTATAGGGAGAGTCCTTCCTTGCCTCTTTCAGCTCTAGTGTTTGCACCAATCCTTGGCCTCCCTTGGTTTGCATGCCCATCTTCTTTCCATGTATCTGTCTTCACATAGTGTTCTCCTCTTTGTGTCTTTCTCCTCTTTTTATAAGGACACCAGTCATATTGGATTAAGGGCCCACTGTACTCCATCATGACCTCATCTTAACTAATTACATCTGTAATGACCCTCTTTTCAAATAAGTTGCATTCAGAGATTCTGGGAGTTGGGACTTTCACAAATCTTTCTGGGGGAACATAGATCAATTCAATCTATAATAGGTTGCATACATCCCAGTTTGTTTTGGGTCCTGTCTGGTGACTAAGGCTCAGATGTGGGGTATAGCAGTCAGGTGGATATCTTTGTAGGTAGTTTGCTGGAAAGAACAATGAGCAAAAATGTCTGTATCAGGTCATATCAGGATTAACAAACTCCGAGAACCAAGGCCAATGGAACCAACCCTTCCCACTTACCCCAGTGTTTACAGGACTCCCCTGGGGCATCCTGGGGTGACTTCAATGGGTTTCAGGTAGATTTTGGAACTGGCATCACAAGCAGTTAACATCATAGCTTAGCCTAGCCTGCCTCAAACATGCTCAGAACACTTACATTAGCTCACAGTTGGGTAAAATCATCTAACACAAAGCCTATTTCATAATAAAGTGTTGACTCTCTCATGTAATTAATTGAATATGGTACTGAAACTGTGAAACAGAATGGTTGCCTGGGTACTGAAGAGTTGTAAGTGTCTAGGTGTTTTACCCTTGTGATTGATCACCTGGCTGATGGGGGGGGCTGTGACTGCCACTGCCCAGCATCACAAGAGAGTATCTTACAGCATAGCATTAGCCTGGGAAAAGATCAAAATTCAAGCTTGTTGTACATTTTCTACTAAATGTATATTGCTTTCACAACATCACAAGGTCAAAAAAAAATAAGTTTGAACCATCCTAAGTCAGAGGTCCTCTCCAGAAAAATTGGTATGTCCAGGAAGCAGGACCAGCAGGGAATGAGACACACCAAACCGATGAAGATTCTGATGAGGTCCAGAAGGGCACCACCCACAGCACAGGCTGGAGTGAGACTTCCTGACAGTGTTTGGCACTTGCCATTCTGAAGACAGTGAACAATGTACAGTAGTGGTCACAGAGAGGAATTTGGGTTTCCAGAATAGGGAGGTAGAGCTTAGGCTCTGCTAAGCCCTAAATGTCCCTAATAGATTATTTTAAAAGATTATTTAAAAAGGGGAAGAAGATTAACCAAAGAACCTAAAACCTACTCAGAAATGCTATTTTGATGCTGAGTAATACATAGGATAGGATCACTTCTGGAATACACATTCCATTCCTCATATAACTGCACAAATGATCATGATGAAGATGTAAAAATGGTGATGCTTTGCATAATTGGGGGGTAGTCAAAGTTAGAGCAATAGCTGCTCTTGACAAAAGGATTGAATGTGAGGAGAAAAAGTGCAGCAAAAGTGAAACAGAAGATCAAGGGCCCTGGCCCAAATCCACCATTAGGAAAGTCTTGGGAGGAGGAGACCTAAATAGGGACCTGGAAATGTGGATGACCTGGAAACCAAGAGGTCAGAAACATCATCAACTGCTGAAGAAAACTGAGAATGTTGAATTCAGTAAAGCTCATCATTTATGTAGCTCAGTAAAGAAACTTTTGACCAGGCCAATAGGGAGATGTCTGTGAACTTGGAGCAAGAAATCCTGGTACATTCTAAACACTGAGGTCCAGGTCTGAGTGATTAAGTTAAAAACAATGCGTGATTGTAAGAAGATGTAGATACTTCATTTGGGGGACTTGGAAGTGAGGAGATAGAAATACATCATAATAATTAGGAAGGGTAGCAAAGTTAAACTTCTAATATAAACAATATAAACAATGAAGGTTTTTTACTAACATTTGTTAGAACAGGCTCGGTAAACTCCTGGAGCTAAGATTCTCGTATCACCATATAATCTACATACTATACTCTAATGTGTATATATGTATTAGGGCTATATATATATACACTTCCTTACTAAATCACTTTCATCTAATCCTTCTTCCAGGGTCTGCTTCTGGGAGAGTCATACCTATGATACCCACCTACCTCCTTCCTGTCTTATGATTGGAATCCCAATCATAAAAGGACAAACTGCCCAAAGGACAACTGGCAAATAGCCCTTGTTGGCTGGACACTCTGTTGACAGTTCAAACTCAGTGTGTCCAGATTTGACCATGTCATTTCCCTGAGTTCGCCTTCCAGATGCCCCAACTCCCTTGAAGTTCGACAGCCTGTCACTAGAGGACTTGGGGTCCACTTCGACCAATGTCTGCCCTTGTTCCCCTTATCCAGAATGCCAACAAGTGTTGCCATTTCTTCTTTTGACCCTTTGTTTATATGCCCGGTATACTTAACATGGTTCAGACTTCCATTTCTCCAAACTCCAGCTGATGAGTGCACTATTCTCTCAGGTGACTGCCCCTGACCCCATCTTCTTCCCAAGCATAATGCACAACACCATCTAATTTTATGCCCCAAAACACCAGGTCCATGGAGTCACTGCCCTGATAACGGCTCCCCATTGACTCATGTCAGATTCTAACTTTCCATTTACTCATTCATATATGCATTGATTCATTCAAGAAATGTTTTTGAGGTCCTAAAATATACCCGACACTTTTATCTTCAATGGAGTTGATGTGGTTCACAACATAGACAGACCCCTCTGCCCAACAGCAGGAAGCAGTACATCCTAGGATGAAAAATGAAGCAGCAATAAGGGTGGAAGAGTGACAAGAGTAGTGAGATTAGATCAGTGGTCAAGGAGACGGTATCCAAATGGACCCCAAATGAAGGGCGAAGAGATATATGGAAACAGTAAGAGCAAAGATATCTTAAGGTGCCCAAGAAACAACAGTAAACTCAGTTTGTTGTGGCTCTAACACCATCAGGACTAGGAAGAAGGATAAAAGTCAAGGCCAGAAGGCAGCCTGGCCCAGGTAGGGGTGGAGGGAATGGCCCTGGAGAGGTGAGAAGTCTCACTTATCTATCCCAAGTATAATGGGAATATGAGGAGGGTTTTGCACAAGGTAGACATGATATTTGACTCATGTTTATAAGTAATAATTTAAGCTTCAATTAAAAAAAGTGCTGTATGGTGGTAAGAGTGGAGATAGGGAGAAAAGGAAAAAGCTCTCGCAACACGCCAGGCCTCTCTGGGCCAGCGCCACGCGTTAGGGACACAGACACCAAACAGACTGTCACTGCTAAACCAGCTGGGACACTCTGCCAAAAGCCCTGCCCCCTTCCCATCCGAAGAGCAGAGCCCAGCTTCTCTGCCCGCTCCAGCTGCTTTCCTCTGCCAGTGTGCACCGACCCCACCTACAACTGACACTGTAGCACCTCTCATATATTTTGGGACCAGTACCCCATTCTGGACCAAGGGGTGGTGGCTTACTGGCATTAAGATGAGTGTGTGTGTTGAACTGGAGTTTGAATTCTATTTTGTCAGCTGGTGCTACCACAAGGAAAAGACCTAAGAGAGAGCCCTCAGCTGTCACTGGCACCTAGTGTTTTGGGGAGGGCTCATTCTGGTCCTCTTTAGGAAACTCCTCTGGTTGTGCCAGCTCCAGATTCTCTCTCCCATCTCGGAATGCCCATTGCAGGAACAGGCAATTAAACAATATTTATTACTTAATTATGCTCTGGTTATTTCAAGTCTGCATTATGTCTACCTAAGTATTTTTTAAAACCTTAAAGAAGTGAGAAGTATAATTTTTAATATACTCCTCAGAATAATGAAATATATTCATATTTATTTATATTAATACTATTTAAGTATCTATGCCAGATGTTATTCTAAGTGTTCTCCATATATGAACTCATTTAATCCTCAGAACAAAACTGTGAGGTAGGTGTGATGATTATTCACATTTTTTAATGATAAAGAGGTTGAGTTATATAAAGATTATGTCATTTGATGTGTGCTCTGAACTGAATGTTTGTGTTCTCCCAAAATTCATGTATTGAAGCCTTAACCCCCAATGTGATGTTATTAGAAATTGGGGCCTTTGAGAGGTGATTAAGTCACGAGGGTGGAGCCCTCAAGAATGGGATTAGCACCCCTATAAATGGGATGAACAGAGCTCCCTCAGCCCTTCCTCCATGTGAGGACACAGAAAGAAGGTGTGAGCTGTGAACCAAGAAGAAGACCCTCACCAGAAGGATACCATGCAGGTGCCTCAGTCTTAGACTTCATGCCACCACAACTGTGAGAAATCAATTTCTGTTGTTTATAATCCACCCAGTCTGTGGAATTTTCTTACGGCATCTGGAACAAAGACACCAGCATACAGACCTAAGCCAATCTCTCCAGGTCGTGCCTTTCCACTGAGACACCACTTGGGTTGACCAGCATCTGATGAGTACTAAGCATACAGCAGATGAAAACAGTTTATTTTACCTTTTGGTTGAATAGCCAGTAATGAAATGCCATAACAATGCATCCACGTTTAGGCTGAAAAGAACCAGATTTAGACAGAAGGGGAAATAAGAAGAGAGTAGAAGGATACATCCTGACTGTATAATTTCATGACTCAGCTGCTCAAGGACCCAGGCTGCAGCTGGACCTCAGAAAATGGACCTCTGGCCCTCCACACTGCTCAGAGAGCCTCCCTATGAATCACACAGTATCCCTCAGATTCTTGACCTCGATCTGTTAATTAATTCAGTAAATGTCTGTGAAGTGTGTGGCATGTTGAGCCCATCACTTACCCTTTCAGCTGTGGCTTCACTCAGGCCTGTAACTTCCATCTTTTCCACACCCTTAGCTTTCAGGTGGTTCTTTCCTTCTCAGCTACAGTTTGTGTGCTTCCAGTTATTTTTTTTTTTTTGAAAATTACCAGTTGTGATAATTATTATTATTATTATTTTTTAAAGTATTTATTTATTTTTATTTATGGTGTGTTGGGTCTTCGTTTCTGTGCGAGGGCTTATCTCTAGTTGTGGCAAGCGGGGGCCACTCTTCATCGCAGTGCACGGGCCTCTCACTATCGTGGCCTCTCTTGTTGCGGAGCACAGGCTCCAGACGTGCAGGCTCAGTAATTGTGGCTCACGGGCCCAGTTGCTCCGCGGCATGTGGGATCTTCCCAGACCAGGGCTCGAACCCGTGTCCCCTGCACTGGCAGGCAGACTCTCAACCACTGCACCACCAGGGAAGCCCGCTTCCAGTTATTTTTAACCAGCCCACTGCCTTCCTAAGAAAGAAAATGAGATGATAAACGTAAAGTGATCGACAAATCAGACACAAGATTGAACTAGCCAGTGTCAACACCTTCTTGATTTTCCATAAATGGTGGTGGATCTTCACATCCCGCCTGTACCCAGAAAGACTTTTTGTAGAAAAACTAAGCTTAAGAAAAAAGAAATGCAAACCAGCCCTAAGATTCATAGGGAGATGCTGGATAGCCAGAACAGCCAAATAACCTTTAAAAAGAAGAACAAAGTTGAAAGACTCGCACTTCCCCAAAGCTTAAGACAATGTGGTATTGGCATAAGGATAGATCTAGAAATCAATAGAAGAGGATGAGAATCCAGAAGTAAGCACTTGCATTTATGGTCAATCCAGAAGTAAACCCTTGCATTTGACAAGGTGTCAGAAAAACTCAATGGGGGAAAGAATAGTCTTTTCAACCAATGATGCTGATGCCGTAAAACTGAATACTCACAGGCAAACGATGACGTTAGACCCCTATTTCACATCATATACAAAAATTAACTCAACATTTATTATATATTTTACCACAAGAGCTAAAATTATAACACTTCATATTTTATATAAATATAAAAGTGAAACCTTGTGGTCTTTGTTTAGGTTATGGTCTCTTAACTATGACACCAAAAACTCAAGTGACAAAATAAAATATAAATAAATTTGACTTTATCAAAATTAAAAATATTTGTGCTTCAAAATACACCATCAAAAAGTGAAAAGACTATCCATAGAATGGGAGAAAATATTTTCAAATCTCTTATGTGATATGAGACATATCTGGAACATATAAAATATACTTACAACTCAACAATGAAAATACAATCCAATTTTTTTTAAATGGGAGAAGGATTTGAATAGACATGTTTCCAAAGAAGACATAAAAATACCCAATAATTCCATGACAAGATAGACAATAACAAATGTTGACAAGGCTGTGGAGAGACTGGAACCCTTATACATTGCTAGTGGGAAGCAAAATGATATGATCATTTTGTAAAAGAAGTTGGTAGATTCTCAAAATGTTAAACATAGAGTTACTATACTACTCAATGTTCCACTCCTAGGTGTACACTCATGAGAACTAAATATATATGTTCATTCAAAATTCTATACACAAATATTCATAGCAACACCATTCCTAACAGTCAAAAAGGAGAAGCAACCCAAATGTCCATCAACTGATGAATGAGTAAATAAAATGTGGTATATCCATGCAATGGAAATGTATTCAGCTATGAAAAGGAATGAAGTATTTATACATGCTACAACACAGGTGAATCTCAAAAATATTATGCTCGGTGAAAGGAATCAGATACAAACGGTCACATGGTATGTAATTCAGTTTACACAAAATGTCAAGAATAGCCAATTACATAAAAACAGAAACCATATTGTGGTTTCCAGGGGATTGTGAAGGGAGAAATGGAAAGCAACTATTGATGGGCATGGGATTTCTCTGGAGGGTGAAAAAGATGTTCTGAAATTAGACAGTGGATAGCTCTGTGATCATCATTTAAGAAAAGGAGAAATTGTGAATGAATTTTGTGGTATATAATTGATATCTCAATAAAGTTGGTATAAAAAACATCCATTTGTTAGCTCATCATTCTGTAAGTCCAGACCTGACATATCTGTGTTCTCTGCTAGAGTGTCACAAGGCACAAATCAAGGTTTTGGTGGCTGTGCTCTCTTCTGAGCTTGGGGTCCTCATTCAAACTTATTCTTTGCAAAATTCAGTTCCCTACAAAGAAATAGGGCTAGATCCCTATTCTCTGCTTGCTGTCAGCTGAAGGCCACTCTAATTTCAAGAGGCCTCACACATTCCCTGCCAGGTGGTCCTCTCCATCTCAAAGCCAGAAATAAAGAATCTTCCTTGTGTAAAATCTCACTGCTCATATTTGTTCTTATTTATTTATTTAATTTGCTTATCTTTATTCAGGGTGAGGCTTGTCTCCTGTAGTGCTCATATGATTAGGTCAGTGGTTCCCCAGGACAATCTTTCTCAGAGCCAGCTGTGCTTTGTAACCTAACCTCATCATGGGAGTGATATCCATTCTATTCAGTCCCGGGGATTATACCAGGTGTGTATACCATGAGATTATATTCTAGGTGAGCATCTTATAATTTTGTCTACCCTGGCCCCCTGGCTAGAAATTCCCCTGGCTTTATGCTGACCCTGCCCTGTTGTCATCTTCAGGATTATTCTATGGATACTCTTGAATACCATCACATGGCCTAACACAGAGCAGAAACTGAAAAAAAATACATTCAGGTTAAATGCCAAAAGTAATGTGTCTACACTGTCAGCCCTCAATGTCTGAGGGTCTGGTATTCAACGTGTTGACATCCCTTTTCAGATGCCTTCTAAGAATAGTTATGAATTCTAAAAGCTTCTAGGGATGGTCTTATTATTGTTCTAGAAATCTCTGTCTTATTTCCTATATTTGGAAACTCAACACTCAGAAGAATTATGTGTATGAGTGTGTACGTGATGGAGAGAGCATGTGTGTGGGTGAGAAAGACAGAGATGACTGACAGAAACACTGCTTTATTGCTGCTATTGCTTCAAGCCATTCTGCTCAAAAATGGGAAATAACGTGAAAATCAATAGAACATAATAAAAGTCATCACTGAAGTGAAGAAGGCTGCCGAAAAGCAAGCATGTTTTGCGGAACGCTGGCAATCTCCTGCCCTGTTTATTTCTCTCTACTCTCCACCTTTTTACATGGTGTGGATTTATCCACAATATGCCCAGATCCTGAAAATCCCAGGGGAGGGGTGGAACTTAATTGCAGCCATATGAAGCCTTGGAGGGCTTGGCTTATTGACATGGCCTCCATGCAAGAGGTAGAAGGACTCGCCAAATGATGATAATTGACCCAGACAGCAAGCGCAGAACATTTTCACTTTGCAAAGTGATTTTACTCACCAGTCATGATATAAGATAAAAATTATGATGCTATGATTTGTCTTTCAAGGAAGGTTCTTACCTATTTAGCAAAAATGTCTTTGGGTTCAGTTTTCCCATCTATCTATATAGGGAGATAATATTTATCTGGGTTTTTTATGAGCCACATGTTGAGAGATGTACATTGTTCAAAATGTGTGTTTACTTAGATAAGAATCTGATTTTAATAAATAAAATTTTTTTTCACAGATTAAAAGAAATATTCCTATGTGCCAGTTAGGGGACTTTACGTTACATCATGCAAACCCTAAAATAATATGTTGAGATACATTTAATTCCCATTCCTTTATAGATCAGGAAACGGAAGCTATCAAAATGGCGTTGTTACTTATGCGTGCTGAGAATTGAGTGAATCCTAGGATTTTAATTTGCACTGACTGCACTTGGACTGTCTGTAGCACTTAGGTCTCTGCTGCCCTTTGAGAAAATGACTCACTGCTTTCCCGTAAACTTTGATAAGATAATGTTGCATTTTGTCAAAGACACTTTAGAACATTGTACTATTACGCATCCTTTGTCCAGAGAAGTCATTTAAAAGTAAAGGTGCACTGGGTCATTTTATAATATAGATTCCTAAGCATGTGGATTGAGTGAATTCCTAGAAAAATTATTCAACATAATTATTCAACATAATTTTAACATACTAGCATGTATCATGCTAGTAATTGGATATTTTTTTCTAAAGAACTTCCTCAGGGTCTTTTCAGATCAACGTTTGATATAAATAAATGTAACTGGATATTCATTTTTTCTCATTTTTAGAGTCTTAGCTAAGGCCATTAAACTGAGCACCAAGATGGACAAGTCTCTCACTTTCTAAAAATGGTAGCTAGACTCATCCTTTTCAGGAATTACTAAGAAATAGTCAAAGCTTGTTCTAAGATAATTCATCTATCATCCTTCTTTGAACTCTAAGTAAGAGGAGACTAGAAAAGAATCACAGCTGGAAAGAGAAAAGGGAAGGCAGGGTGGAGAACGCCCAAGGATTACCACCAGGTCAATGCAAGTGAGGGACTAGAGGAAGACAGGGGGTGTCTTCCAAGAGAAAAGACCAAAAGCTAACAAGTTTCCCCATCACAGTTTGGAAATAGCCAAGCTGCTCACACAGTCAGGAACAAACTCATGGGGCCACCTGTCTCTCCTAATGGGAACAGGAGGAGCTCTCAGGAGGTGCCTGGATTTTACTTGGGGGTGAGGGGGTGCTGCATCACCTTTGGAAGTGGTTCTAACTCCATTGGCAGATGCCCCCACTTCTGTTGGGAGGGTCTGTATTGCTATAGGGATGTGTGTACATTTCCACTAAAGGGGGATGAACTAACATTGGAAAGTGTCTGCATTTTCATTTCAGGCATCCCTATGTCTGTTGGTAGGTTTCTTCATTTCCCTTGGGAGAGGTCTGTATTGCCACTGGGAGGTGTGTACATGTCCAGATTTTGGAGAGTAGGTATGCCAGGTATTTCTTATTGACAAGATAAGACTTACAAGAAGTCAGCTGGAACGTCATCCATACCAGAAACAATGCATTATCTGACATCTGTGGGGAGAACAGGAGGAGGACGGAGAGCCGATGGTACCTCGGTTAAACCCACAGCATATGCCCCAATGTGACTAATCAACATTTTGGAATCTGTACAGAGGTCCTTAATCACATAGGGCCTTGCCCTTGCTTCCTCCTTTAGAGGAAGCACAAGTAAGAAACTATAAGGTATAACATGAGATGAAAAATAAGAGCAGATGACACCCGTTAAATGAACTAAAGACTGCAGAGCCTTATTCAGACCTGAATCCTGGGGTAAGGACCAATGTAAATAAATATAGAAGTGAGATACAAAGGCTGATTTAGACCAGCTTCGAGTTTTTAATGACTGAAAATGAGTTTATTCTAATGCATGAATATGACGAAAAAAAGGGGATGAAAGCTACCCACTCGGGAATGGAGAAAAGAAGACCAATAAAGTGGGTTCGAAGAGTGCAATGAGAGAAAAATACACTGTGTCTTAACTTGCCTCTGTCACGTTCAGCCCATGCAATATGCCACTGACAGTCATGCATGCATGCAAACGTGTTTAAATGGAGAACACAGCAATAGAAATAGTGTGTGAGGAGTATTGCCTTCAGAAGTTTGGACTTTGTTTAAAAAGCCACCATCATTCGTATACACAATCATTGGCAGTATTTCTTCTCTTTGCCTTCCATTCCCACCTTCTCTGCTCTTATCCATTTCACTAATCTCTATTCAGTACAGAATAGTATTGAGCTCCTGCTATGTACTCAATACTATATTGTGGAATATACAGGAACACAAAAGCATCTGTCTGCAGCAGATTCAATGAGAGTTTCGCTCAAAATAGAGATTACTTCATAAAAATAAGAGTTAAGCTTACTATATTAAATGTCTTCAAAAGTTTATTTATAAGATGAAGAATATCAAATCTTCAAAATATTTTATACATTCATACACTGAAGACATATGTTTAAGTGCATGGCCAGTTGGGTTGATAATGAGAAAAAAAGTTATTAAAGGACAGGAAAGTAAAAAGGAAAAATATGTCATGGTCAATCTAGACTTCTTTAGAGCCATGAATACCATTTTCACTAGAATAACAATTATAATTATTCCAGTTGTGTTAGGAGAAAGGAGTATATGTCGGGTGACATAATCCCAGCTCTGCATGAGCTACCTATTTGATCTTGAGTCTTTTAACATAATCTGTAACCAACAGCTCTAAATCTCAATGTACATTCCCAGATTTTCAATGTCAAGAAAGCAGTTTAATTTCCTGTTTTGCAATCTACATATTTTAATGCTTATGTTGGGTCTTTTCCATGGCAATTCCAGGAGGTAAGCTAATGCACTCATATCCAGCCTCCTACTGCATCTTTTCCAAAAGATAAACTGAATTTTAGTGTAACAGATGTTTGCTTATTATAGGAAGATAATGCTGTGAAATTCTGGCAGGTTGGTGCATTTGTTTCCAAGCATGAGAGTTTTAGGAATTCTGAACATTTATAAGGCATCAGTGATTCAGGCTGGACAAGACGTGGTCTTTGTCCATTATCTCTTCTCCATGGCATGAGATCGCTGCAGCAGTCATCATTGAGGGGAAGGTAAATCTATAGAGGCTCTTTGAAAGACACCTACCACAGTCAAAAAATATGGCCGTTTTTAATGAGGCATGATCTTTTCATTTGAAGTTGCGATTTACCAGCAGGGTAACATTTTCAGCTTGTTATGTTCTGGGTTCTGCAGGTTAGCTAGCTAAGCTCAATGTGATTGGCATGCAAAACCCCTGAAAACTGTCAGGCCACCTTGCAATTAGGCATAATGCCACCCGGACAGATGGCATGAACGATGGTGTGCCAGACAGCCAATACACATATCAGCATTGAGCATTCAGAGAGAATTTCCTCTCTTAGAATGCCAAAATATGAATCTATGGCTTAGCTAGCAATAAGGTATTTTACATTGCACACACATTTGAGGAAGAATAATGCTGTTTTTATACAGGTTGATAAGGGACAAGATAATTATAGACTCATAGATTCTCAGGGTTATGAGACACTTTAAAGTCAATGAATTTGGGTGACTCCTTTGATGATCCATCCATCCACTCATTCATTCATTCATCCATCCAACAAATATTGAATCCCCATGATGAGTTCGTCATTACATGGCTCTCTGCCCAGCTATTTGGCCTTACTGTTGTTTAGCCTGGACTTAACCACATTCATTGACAGGGAACTCACTACTGTTAACTCAATATCCATGCCATCCTCCACTGAATAACTTCAGTCTTGACCACATCTTCTTAATGTACAATGTCCAGACCCAAATCCACTACTATATATGCAGTGGGTTCTAAGATGTCCTCAGCTGCTTTACATAGAATTGTAAAATCGTTTGGTACTTTTTCTTGAAATATGAATGAGACCCATTATTCAATGTTATCCCCTCCTAACTTCATTCAGGTTTTATAAAACACAGCAGGCTTTGCAAATCTAGGACAGACAACAAAAAGACTGTGGTTTTGAGAATGTCGCTGTTGTGACCTTGTGACGTGAAGTGATGTGATGAACAGTGGTTTCAGCATCAGTGTTTTTGTCACCTGCCCACTCTCCATGAAAGTCAGGCATGGCGATCATTGAGGTGAAACAAGGGTCTCTTCCTCAATTGTCCCATAGTCCAGATCTGTGGGCCATGCTCAACTCCCCAGCAGGAGGGATGCCTTAAAGTATAAACACAAGTGGAAGATGCCGCGATGCTTCACTATGGTCTCCTGGGAGGGTTGAACATCCAAGATCTGAGCAACATCATGCCAGTGGTAGGATCCACAGGTAACGTTACCCTTGGAGAGAATACCCAACGTGGCAGCTTTGGTGTGGACATCAGTGGGCTTCATCAACAGTAATGATGGTGCTTCCAGCATGAGACATTGGTGGCAGTGCCTTCCCTGTCATGGTGAGCATACCTGCTGCTTTTGGCACTGGACGGTGTTATGGGTTGAAATGTGTCCCTTGGAAATTCATATGTCGAGGTCCTAAAGCCCAGCACCTGAGTGTGTGAACTTATCTGGAGACGGGACTGTTGTAGGTGTGATTAGTTAAAATGAGCTCATGCTGGAGTAGGGTGGGCCCTCATCCAATTTTTATGAGAAGGAGAAATCTGGACACAGACTTACACACAAGTAGAACGCCAGGTGAAGATGAGGTGCAGATCGGGGTGATTCATCTATAAGCCAAGGGAGGCCAAAGATGCCAGCAAACCACCAGCAGCTAGGAGAGGGGCCGGGAGCAGACTCTCCTTCACAGCCCTCAGAAAAATCAACCGTGCTGACACCTTGATCTTGGACTTCTGGCCTCCAGAACTGTGAAATAATACATTTCTCTCTTTATTGTCTTTGTTTAAGCTACCCAACCTATGGTGCTTTGTTACAGCAGCCTGAGAAAACTAATACAGATGGGAATAGGGACGTTTGTTTAACTGACAAAGTAGGACCAGAGGAAAGTGATAGCGGCTCCATTGCAACAAAGGAGGCTGCTTCAAAGATGTGGTAGCTATGTTCATGGAATGGGAAAGTAGAGGTCGGGAAATCCAAAGAGCTGCTGTTTTCATAGTGTGAGTGTTGACAGAGTCAGGAAGAAGTAGAATAAAGTGTAATTTTTAATCCTAATTTTACCAATTGGCTTGTAGGGTCCTGACCCGGTTGCATTTATGTACATTTGCTCTGGACTTGTCCTACGAGTCTTGCTGGCCTGTCCCCTCCTCTGCCATATCTAAGCAGCTTCCAAAGCTCATAAAATGTACCATCCTATCAAATTTGTTCCCTGACCTTCCTTCATTCCTGCCTGTACTGCCTGTACTTCCTTCACTACTGCCTTTGGGAGACTGTCACCATTTCTTGTCTTGATCAGTGCATCTGTTTCCTAAATGGTGTCCCTGAAGTCAAGCTCCTACTTCCTCCCAATGCAAATTTTGAAGGCATGGTGAGGGTTTTCTAAGTAGATCAAATAAAGTTCAATATCCTTAGCCTACATATGAGACTGCTGGGGTTTCATCTTTCCAGAATATTTAGTGGTTAAGAGGCAAACTGTCTGACAACACTGCTCCCTACACCTGCCAGCTTGGGACCTTGGCCCCCTACCTCACCTGTGGGCCCCGGCTCCATCATGATAAAGTCCAGCAGCGAGAGTAACTCCTTCTAGGTTTGAAGAGTGGGGTAAGTGAGTTCACACTTAAACAACACCCAGAGATGTTTAACACGAGCTGATGTTTAATTTAACACAAAACTGCCCAAGAAATGTAAGCCATAATTATCTCCTGCTGCAAATCTCTTCACTTTCTGTGTGTTCTAGTCATTCCAAAATGCTTCTGTTCCCAGAACATGTCAAGCTGTATTGTTTCTCAGACTTTTCCACATGTTCTTCCCAGATCCTTATTTTCTGTGAAAACATGAACTTTTCTTTAAAGACTGTCTCAGTCGCACTGTCTTTACAAAGCTTGTCCTGAGCCCTACATGTAGAATAGACCACACCCTCTGTTCATCACATGTATTTCTACAGAATTCACTCTCCCACTGAAAACACAGTCCATAGCAGGGCTTGGCTTGTGTTTATCTCCCCCAGAGATCAGGTCTTTGTATTTTATCAACCTTAGTGTCTTCTCACTATACACATTTTTTAATCAACAAAATTTTACATCTAGGTTTTACAACCATTATGGATAAAATTACTACTTCTTTTCCTCCAAAGTGATTATTAGCCCAAGAAAAACTTGCTGAATGAATGAATAAATAATGAATCTAGTGAAATATTCTTAAAATCGTTGCCATGTCCACACACAAAGTACCAAACCCAAGACTAACAGCTTGAGCCTTCTGACAGTAAGGCCAGTGCCTCTACCCTATATCACATGCAGGCCAATAACAAATACATGCATTACTGCATTTGGTTATAAATAAACATAAAATCGAGCAGGAACAACTATATTCCTTTTATACCTTTGTTCTCCTTTGTCACATGAAACTCATCATCGGTTAACCTCTTTATTCTCAGAGTTCAAGAAAAACACTCCAAGTTGTGAGTCAATGTTGAATTTTGCAATTCTGTGCTGATATTCCAAGATACTCATGTATCTTTTTCTCAAACGAAGCTAGATTGTGGAAACTTCTGGATACCTGAAGGAGTCATCTTAAAGAGTGACCATCTTGGGCTTCCCTGGTGGCGCAGTGGTTGAGAATCTGCCTGCCAATGCAGGGGACACGGGTTCGAGCCCTGGTCTGGGAGGATCCCACATGCCGCAGAGCAACTGGGCCCGTGGGCCACAACTACTGAACCTGCGCGTCTGGAGCCTGTGCTCCGCAACAAGAGAGGCCGCGATAGTGAGAGGCCCGTGCACCGCGATGAAGAGTGGCCCCCGCTCGCCACAACTGGAGAAAGCCCTCGCACAGAAACAAAGACCCAACACAGCCAAAAATTAATAATAAATAAATAAAAATAATAAAAAAAAAAAAGAGTGACCATCTTATCAAGGACAAAACAAAAGGCGGACACCATCTGAACTCCACTGTTCAGATATTACTGCCTTTCCCTGTGGCACCAAAGGGGCAGCTAGCAGCTTAGGGACCACGTCCAGGTCAGGCGCTCAGCACAGTAATCTGCATCACTCAGAATGGGTACATCTTCCTGTCACATTCCAGATCAGCATTCACTTCTAATTTGTGGTAGTAATCATAATTGTAATTATTTATCAACCTCATTTAAGGTGACAATCTCTCTTCCTGCTGATTTTCCAATACCTACAAATAGATCTGAGCCTAACATTATGCAATATAAATATATATATATATATACACATACATATATACACATATATATGTGTGTGTGTATACATATCTTAAAATAACATAAATAAGTGGTTGCATATATGAATCAGCTTCTAGACTGCACCTAACTAGGCATAAGCAATCCTCAAGCCTTTATGCATATGTAACCCCTTTCCGTATTCTAAGTAAATTCAGGCTGAGGTACTGGGCAGGCAGCAATTCTAAAAGCAATGTCTTAGATCTTAGGGCTTTCCTCTTCTTCATTCTGATTAACAGCCTCAGCAAACACCATTTTCAAAAACATACCTCAGCGATTTAATGAAAGATTAAGTAACTTTCAAAGCATTACAAATACAAGTAAAATTGCATCTAAAAAGACAGAAGGAAACAGTGCAGAGTCTACCTTGAATGTCCATGTGCTGATCGCTGCATGAATGAAGGAAGAGGTTCCACACATGCGTATCTTGTCTAATTTCTCACACGTACTGACTCACAGGCACTGCCACTCTTCTTTACCCTGCAGTAAAGTTCTTGAATTATTCCCACATCTCCCCTCCCCTCTCCTTACGCCTACACGTAAGGGTGGAATTCTTGGCTCTTCTGGAGAATAAGTAGCTAAAGCCTTTCAGCTACTTGGAGGAAGAGCATTTATGTCAAGGCCAAGGGCAAAGTCCCGCTCTTTGGCAAAGCATCAAGCTTAGTTTCCAGGGATACCTTTAAAAGTAGGACAGAGAGAGTAACCCACAGTTAATCTGTATTGAAAGTAATAAGTTCTGATTCAAATACAATGAGACTGAAACCTTTATTCCACCAATGGATATATAGATTCCATGGCCTTGAAGCTCTTTCTGCTAAGACCGCCTTCGGATTTCAGAGCCAAATCCCAGAGTTTTCAAAGCATCTCCTGCTACTCTATGTAAATTACTCTTCAATTACAGAATAGTATCAGTTTGAAGATTGAATAAGAACAAATTCTCCTCTGTGAGTGTTTTCCCAACACTGATCTGTAAAATATATACATAAAACAATTTTCCAATAAAGACAAATGGACACCAGCTTTTGTTAAAACTTATGTCTGGCTAGTAGCCTCAGAAATCAAAGCCTCTGATTACACCACGGAGAGATAGAATGCAATTTAAGATGCATTCAGGAATTTAAGTTACATTTACAGTAACTACAAGGCCAGTGGAACTAAACGGATAATAGTTTTCATGCCCTTGCGCCAAGCCTGTCTGAAAAGAGATGAAAAGAATCCTCTTCCCCTCTCCCAATTTTCTCCATAATAGGGAAATTCCAAACTGGAACATTCAGGCTGTCGCCTGACATCCTAGGTGTTGCCCCATGAGTCTGTCAGTGTCATGTTCCCCCAACCAAATACTTCTCTTTATATAGCCAGTTACACCCCACAGCTCCCAGTTGTGTGTAGAGAGGGATTTTATGCTACACCCAAGGTAAATAAAAGAAATGGATGCCGAAGGATTGCAGGGGAACTGCTAACATGTAACGGAATATCTGAACACAGCACCGTTTGCCATGTCTGCAAAGGGAGCCGTGTGCAGAATCTGGAATCGGTGAGGGGGAGAACCAGGAGCCAAAGTGACAAGAAGATGGGGATGGATGTGGTTAGCACATCCAAAAAATGTTTTAGGAGTTTCTGTTAAGGAAATCAAGTTCCCATCCACTCCTTTCTTCATGCATTCACTTGACAAATATTTATGGTGCAATTGCTACTTTCCAGGCATGTGTCAGGCTGTGGGGAATAACTCAGTCAATAACCCAAAAAGGTCCTGCTCTCCTGCAGTTTCAGTTCCAGAGAAAGTAGGAGAAAGGCCAGGAACAAGCAAACCAGTGGGGAGATAGGGTATTTTCAGATAATGATACATGATTTTTAAAAAATGAAATAGCAAAGTTCGGAAACTCTCTTTAGAGCACGTGATCAGGATCTATATATCCTAGGAGGATCCAAGCCCTGAATGCTGAGACGGAGAATGAGCCACAGGAAGATAAACTAATGAGAGCAATGTTCCCACAAAGGGCAAAAGACGTACGGAGTTGCCAGGCTGGGAATGAAGTGAACAGTGAGAAATGCCGTACCATTTGGGACATCCATGATTTTAGAAATACCTGAGTACATAAGGTTAGTCCCCCAAATGCTTAGTAGATCCCAACCCAGACTGATTCTGTCAGTCTTTAAATTAGAAGAATAAAGCAGGACTTCCCTGGTGGTCCAGTGGTTAAGACTTTGCCTTCCAATGCAGGGGATGTGGGTTCGATCCCTGGTCGGGGAGCTAAGATCCCACATGCCTCAGCACCAAAAAACCAAAACATAAAACAGAAGCAATAGTGTAACAAAATCAATAAAGACTTTAAAAATGGTCCACGTCAAAAAAAAAAAAAAAACCTCTTAAATAAAAAGAATAAGGAAGCAACATCTTATAAACATCTATTTATCCACTCAGTGCGAAGGTGGTGGACAGGGCTCACCTGCAAAGGCACAAAAGGAAGGCTAGTCTCAGACTCCCCATCAGCAGGAAGCGGGAAAGAGCCCTGTACACAGCTCTGGGGATCTAGTGGATAAAACTTGACTTTCAGAAATTGTGCGTAGCCAAACTGACTTATATTGCCATCAGATACAGAAATGCTTTGAAAATATATCAGCCTTGTATCTTTGGGGAATATGACAGTGTTACCTGGGATGATGATGGCCAACTGGGAAAAAAATCAAAATTCATTCTTGAGTATTAAGGGAATATAAGGTAATATTTTATGTTATTATTATTTGATGGTATTGGGTCTGTTGATCACCCTCTCGCTAACCAAGACCCAATACCCCAAATGTTTTCATAGGAGAATTAAAAATCATCTCAGCAAAACCTATCCTATTGAATTGGCCACAGTAAAACCTCTACCCAATAGATTTGGTTCATGATTATATTAGACGTTTAAAAGTAAATAGTTTCAGCATAAAGTGTTTCCCCTTATTATGTGAACATTCTCATAATTAAACCAAAGAAATGTACCTGAACAAGCCTTTCTTTATACAGTGAATTAAGATCTGATAAAATATCACCCCAGGCATGTAAGAAAAGCTATACCTGTGTTCCAGTGACTGTGGCCATGTGACAAACCACCCCAAACTTAGTGGCTTAAAACAGGATCAACATTTATTTCTTTTCCTCACAACTTGGCCTCTGAGGTGGGTCTCCATGAGGACAGCATCTCGACTTCACCTGGGGAAGCTGAGGTGGCTCATGGCTGGGAGATGTGCTCACTCACCCATGGGTGCTGGGTCCACACTGAGCTCCTAGGGTTTTTCAGCATCTAATTGGTGCCTCCAGCCTGGTGGCATCAGAATGAACAAACACACTGCACGACATTTCAGGGTTTCCCAGGTCACAGCCCCAAGGAAGAGCAGGAGCCGGGAAGAAGCCCTGCATGGCCTAGCCTAGGCGAAAATCAGGGGACATCCTTTGTTCCTGTCCTGTGTCCTCACTTCCTGAGAAGTGAGTCCTGAAAGCCAGCGCATGGTCAAGGGGAGGGCATGAAACCCCACCTTGATGAGAGCTGTTTCAGGGGCTATAAACAAGTTCTAAAACCACTGGCACATGAAAGAAAATATTGAAAGATAGGCTGATAGGCAATTATTCTGTCATTGTACTCTTCTCAATCTTCTTCAATAAACATACTTTTTCAAAAAATAGTTAAAACTAGGAATGAGACCACTGCGTAAGCCTTTCTTCAATGCCTACCTCTAATGCCTCCCCCCCACCATCTCCCTAATCTCTCTCTTCACAGGTCCTATTTCTTTATCGTCTAAACACATTTGTTTCTTAATAATGTACAATCTCAGGGCAGTTTGATGAGAGCCCATGATTCATCAAGAGGAGGTAAAAACATATAATAGAAAGACATGCGTTCTCATCCTGTCACTCACTGGGTATGTGAGCTTGGGAAGTCCCCCTAACAGCTTTGACCTGCAGACTCATTAAAGGGAATTCAAAATGCCTAACTGACAGAAATATTGTGAGGATGAATCAGATAATATTTGCAAAACTCTTATGGAATGCACCACACCACCAGAAGTTACTCAGGGAACACTGTCCCGCTTTGAAGCTCTTCCGAGGAACACCCGGGCCAAAGTGACTTTTGCATCCCTCCAGGAGATGGATCAGTAGAGGAGGCTACACAGAGCAACACACTGAAAATTAGCACAATTGTTTCTCTGCATTGATAAAACACTCACACACACAACACTTAAAAGAAGGCAAGTGTTGTCACTGTGTAGACTGGGATGGAATTTCCTATTTCAGAGCAAAATGGTGTCCTTCCGTCTGCCGAGAGAATGTTCATCTCCTAATCACCGATTTCAAAAGGTGAAAATTAATATGTAGCTTGCAACAAGCTTGAAGAGAGAAAAAGAACCAATCAGCTAGTCTGCATGGTGCCCCAGGTAGTACATGCCAGAAGCCACAGGAAGCAGGGTGTGCAAACTGCTACGGCAGAAGCCGACTCATTCTCACTAATGACAGGGGAGCCCATTGTGAGTTAGCAAATTTCACAAATTAGCAAGTAAGGAAAAAAACATAATTAAAAGAATTAGGGACACGGAATTGTGGCATGTGCAGTGTTCATTTATTTTGACAAGCATAATTTAATTTTACTTATTTAGGATAATATTTCATAGTGTACTAATGAATGTACTCTTGTCTCTTTTGTAAAAGTAATGGAATATTAGTAACATGAGACCTCACTGCTGTTCTCTGTTACTCAATTGCTCCTGACAGGTGAGGCGAGACCACCGAGGGGCTTGCATTCCAATGGCTGGGTTGGGAGAAACAGCAGTGTGAAAGTCAGTGAGAATTCACCCAGGGATAAAATAAAGGTTTCTCCGTGTTCACTGGTAAGTAAGCACATACACATTTAAAGATGTGTATTAGGTGACGTGTTTCGTCTCCTTCTGGTACAATCTAGACTGATTTTTCTCTGGAATATCAGAATCACCATTAAAAAATAAGGCATTTTTGGGGATTCCCTCGCAGTCCAGTGGTTAGGACTTGTGCTTTTTTTTTTACCGAGGGCCCAGGTTGAATCCTGGTAGGGGAACTAAGATCCCGCAAGCCAGGCCACGCGGCCAAAAAGAAAAAAAAAAGGCATTTTATATTCCAGGAAGCAATACTTCTTCCAGATTTTCCTATTTCTACCAATGAATCTCTCTTCCTTCAAGATAAGAAGCAAGAAAACCTTACAATTAGCCTTTGTCTCTATTTCATTTTCCCCCTCTGTTCATGCATTGACATGGTCCTCACTATCCTCTATCCAATTCTCCTCAATCCTGTATGCTCAGCCCTCATCGCCTGAGTTTGTGATTGTCACCAATCTCCACTTCCCACCTTACCATTCTTTATCTCCCTGCAGTCTCATGCTCATTTATATCAGATGGATCTTCTTCTTAAAGTGTTCTTGTGAACATGAAGGTTCAGCACAAGAACCTTCAGTAGTTCCACATTGAAACTGATGATAGTAATAAACTGAAGTCTATATGCCTTGACTGGAATTCAAGACCCTTCACAAGAGCAGGCCACCATCTTTCTAAGCATATTTCCTCCAATCCCTCATATGGGTCCAGTCTGACCAGCACTGAAATCATGATGTCTTTTCTTTGCATTCCCTGCTTTAAAGAGTAGCATTGCTACTGAGTCCAAGCTTTCTCTGCTCACTGCACAACAGGCCAGTAAATTGGGAGATGAGGTGTTGAGGCAAGGAATAGCGACATTGTTTGGAAAGCCAGGTGTCTGAGAAGATGGTGGACTAACGTCCTAAAGTACCATCTTCTTGGGGTCTGGATGCTAGTTTCTTTTATAGAACAGAGAGGGGAAGGAGGTGAGAAAGTAAAGTAAAAAGGCCATAAGACTTGCAAAATATCTCCTGGTTTTGGCCATCCTTGTGGAAGGGATGTATTATTTTTTCCTTTTCTTCAGCCATTCACAGGTGGGCAGGCTCAGGGTGTTTCCCTGTGGGCTGAACAAAGGCTCTTTAGTTCAACATTCAGGCAGAGGGGCAGGGTTCCCTGAGCCAGACCATTATGTATGCCTATAGCTATAGAGAGAACAAAAGCAATGGAAAGCAAAGGTCAAAATAAAAGAAATAGATCCAACATGGAGTCAGATTTTGTTCTTCCCTGTTACAGCATCATCTCCACTCAGTGTAGCCAAACTGGACTCCAGCCCTCCTCACTCCAGCTGCGTGCTGAGCCCATCAATAAGCTCCTTCAGTAACTCTCGAATCACTGTCACTGCCTCAGCCCAGAGCCTTGTTGTCTCCTTTTCCTTGAAAGAGTTCCCCCAATTTGTCTAATCCCATTTGGTCCATCCTTGAACACAGCTGTCAAGGTATGGTTTCAACCTCAAGGTTTCCCTTGGAATTTCCCAGTTGGAATGTTTTCAATAGCCCCTCAAGTCCTTCAACAAAAGCTTGTACTGTGAAATGTGTGGCTATTTATGATGGTCTAGACCCTGCTTCCTCTCCTACTTCAATTCTCATCCTTCTCTGAACTGATTTTCACACTGTTCAAAGTCACCTTCCCGGATTAGACCCCTCTTTAGACAAGGACAAAGGTCTCCCTCTCTCCTCACATCCCTCAGGACTCCTAAGCAGGCCTCTCTCTCAGTCCTCCCCACATTGTCCTGTAATTGTCCACTTGTCTTTCTTTCCCACCAGATCATGTACTTTGAGGGCAAGAATCTTGTCTTGTGGATCGTTGGAGCTCCAGTATTTTCCCCAGTGTCTGGCACACGGTAGACACTCAATGTTTGCCATGGGAATAAACAAATAAGTTGATGATAGCAAGTTGCACTCCTCCGCTGGAATACCAAGCTATAAGAATTTGCTGTCTCTCATCACATATGAGCTGGTTCCTGACCTCACATTTGGATAATATCTCTGGCTCTGGGTTGAACCCAGTAGCATATCTAACCAGGCAGGCCCTGGCAGGACAGATGGAAAATAGAGCAAAGAAAGGAGGAGAAATCAAACCCGGCTGGGGTCTGATCATCTCCGCGTTGGCTCCCTTTTGGATTCACCGTCCCACCATTTAACACTTGAACTTTCAGCTGCTGAGATGTGGAGTGAAGGAGCTTAATTAGTCAACAAGACATGACAACACTCTGTTACAGTGAGATTACATCCACCTATAGGGTGTTAAGGGACATAGAGTAAAACCCAGCAACTTCAAAGACCTGAAAATGGTGTTATCTTCCAACAGCACTTGGGAGAATGTTCCAAGAGATAAAAGGCACAAGACAAATGGTGTCTCTAATTGAAATCCAATGGAAGAATGGAGCCCATAGAATTCTAAATACATTTTCCATTCCAATGTTTCTATATGGCTATGGTGAACCGGATTAACAAAGAATTGTGAACATCTTTAAACAGGAAAAGGGTGTACATTGCTACAGGAGCATACTCCAGGGACCATAAAAATCTACAGACACCACACCACTGTATTATAATTTCTATTCTGTTTATAATTTATTATTTATTCCTTAACATTAATGCAAAATGCATACGTCTTTATTTGTTAAAGGCTGAGAAGGATGTTTAGAAATCACTGGGGGTTCCTTTCCACATAATTACGTTTCTCATTATGATAGTTCTCACAGTGTAACAGAAAAATCGAAGCTCCCTGAATTCTGGCTCAGGTTCCCATGGCCTTGAGAGTGCACAGATAATCCTTGTTCGACCTGATCCACGCAGATTTACTCTCTGATCTTCTTATACTTGATGACCTTCATGTCATCACCTCTCTTCAAAGATACTCATGGAGACTGGCTTCCTTCAGGGAGGTCCACGTAAGGCAGCCCTTCTTCTGGCCAATGAAGCTTTTCTGACTGTGATGTGGTTTCCCTACCTTGGTGCATGAAGCACTCTGTAAGACATTTTCCTGCCATGGTCCTGGAGGCGAGCAGAGCAAAACACCTTCACATTTTAGCTTTCCCTCATTCACTGACTGCGTAAACATGAGGGTGCACCATGTCCAGGCTCTGGTAAATAATGGTGAAGGAAGAAAGGGGTGCTATTTTATGTAAGATGATCAGGGAAGTTTTCCCTGAGGAAGTGATATTAAAGAAAAGGTACAAGCAAGCAAGCCACACTAATAGCTGAGAAAAGATTGATGGAGTGATGTGATATTTGTCTGCCAACAGTTCTCCATCCATGTCCCCACCCACTCCGCCCAGCACACCCCTCCCACCTCCTCCCCTTCCAGGGTTTCAGCTTTCTCAGGGCAAGTGGACAGCCCTGACATACCTCCCTCTCAATCTCCTTCTCTCTCCTGCTCTGTTTCTCTCTCTCTCTCCTCTCATGGACTTATCTGTGGAAAATATTGTGATTGAATCTAAATCTTGACATGCAGAGGGAGAAATTAAAATTTAAAAATCTTTTCTCTCTCTCCAGAACATGACTTTCAAAACTAAGTCTGACTAAGGAGATGAAGAAAATAACATTTAAACGTAAGGTTCATCAAGACTTCTCAGTTCTCACACCAGTGTCTGCTCTTTCCTGCTCTGGGGCCACAAGTTTCATTGCTCAGCCTTGGAAGTAACAGCAACAAAGGAACATAATTTCAGGGGGAAATAAGAACACGTCAATTTAATGTCCTCGTACATTTTCCTATGATTCTACATTCTTTTTTTTTTTTTTAAAGAAATTCACGTTCTTTTATTTATTTATTTATTTATTTATTTATTTATGACTGTGTTGAGTCTTCGTTTCTGTGCGAGGGCTTTCTCTAGTTGCGGCAAGTGGGGACCACTCTTCATCACGGTGCGCGGGCCTCTCACCATCGCGGCCTCTCCTGTTGCGGAGCACAGGCTCCAGACGCGCAGGCTCAGTAATTGTGGCTCACGGGCCCAGTTGCTCCGTGGCATGTGGGATCTTCCCAGACCAGGGCTCGAACCCATGTCCCCTGCATTGGCAGGCAGATTCTCAACCACTGCGCCACCAGGGAAGCCCCTCTACATTCTTTATACTGAGAATTCTGCCAGTACGCATACCCTCATCTTTGACCTTCAAGGTGTCTTTGGTTCTCCTCTACAGAGGGGAGGAGAAGCACATCCATGGGAGTCAGGTTTTACTTTTTTTTTTTTTTAATATGTGTTTCCTGATTGACTCTTATGCATATCTCCATCTCCCACAGGAGGACACTGCTGTCTGCAGACGGAGCAAACACAGGGGTTGCTGTGGTCCCTTTGTTGAATGAGCATGCACAGGAAGTCAGAAAAGGCTTCTTGCAGACACTCGCCATGCTTGCCTCAGGGTCCAAAGCATTCAGAGTAGAGTGGGGGTCAGTCCACTCCAAACCACACTAACTTCTGCACTCTGCAGAAGAGCAAGGGCTGCTTCGCCATTTGGGATGCCCCAACAGGACCTTTCACTCACGTTGACAAAGTGACCTGCTTGGATCTTTTCCTACCAATCTCTGCTCCTGAGCGCAGCTGGAAGGTCTACTATTAGACTTGTGTATTTTTTCCTTATGAAGAACCCAGGGGCAGGACAGGAATAAAGACACAGACATAGAGAATGGACTTGAGGACAGAGGGAGGGGAGCGGGTAAGCTGGGACGAAGTGAGAGAGTGGCATGGACATATATACACTACCAAATGTAAAATAGATAGCTAGTGGGAAGCAGCCACATAGCACAGGGCGATCAGCTCGGTGCTTTGTGACCACCTAGAGGGGTGGGATGGGGAGGGTGGGAGGGAGATGCAAGAGGGAGGAGATATGGGAATGTATGTATATGTATAGCTGATTCACTTTGTTATACAGCAGAAACTAACACACCATTGTAAAGCAATTATACTCCAATAAAGATGTTTAAAAAATAAAAAATAAAATACCCCCCCCAAAAAAAAAAAAAAAAGAAGACTTGTGTATTTTTTCCTTTGAGCATGATCTGTCATGTCTCTCTGGTTTCTTCTGAGATGGTGTCTTTGTCTTTGGTAGCATGTGATGAGTTCTCTGTGATGAGTTCAGGTATGGATTTATTTGAATTTATCCTTCTTAGGATCCATTGAGATTCCTAAGCTGTGAAATATGTGCTTTCACTATTTCTACCGAGATTGTCTCTCCTCTGATTTTTCTATTCTCTTCCTTTGGTCCTCTTATTAGAGGTAAGTTATCTCAAACATAAGTAGATGTAACCTCACAGGTTACATGTGTTTATCTCTTTTGTTCTACATGATTGAAATCTATCTTCCTGTCCACAAATTCTCTTTTCTTGTGTGTCTAATTGACTTCATTTCAGTGATTACATTTTTCATTTCTAGGAGTTTTGTTTGTTTGTTTGTTTCCAAAATCTATCTGGTATTTGTAGTCATTATCTTTTCTAATGATTTCACTTCCTCCTTTGATGTCTTTAAACATTTCCAGCATTCTCATTCCACAGGAAGTTTGCATTGGGGGTGTTGGGCTCCTCTTTGGTGGAGTTGAGTTTTCTAAAGTGGTTTTGCATTTGATTTTGCAGGTGTGCTCAGTCTTCATGATCTTGATTTCCTCTATTTGATTCCCCGTTCCTTACAAGGTAGGCTCACAGCTACACCTGTTCAGGGAAGTTTGTGCCCCTCCCCTCCTTTTATTTAAACCTCATCCCCGGTAAGGGTAGCCTGGAAAACTTGTCAACTCACTGAGCTGGTGAGCAGAATTTGTCCAGTGTGCTTTTCACTAAGCTGTAACCCTCCTAGTACGTGGTTTTATCCCATAGGTGGGGCAGGAGCGGCGAGTGAGTTCTGATTCAGGGCTTCACCTTGTGTCTCCTCTGGTCATTACACACAAGCCCCTTGATATACAAAGTGGAGGAACCTCCCTGTCACCCGCACTCTTGTGCCAGCCTGAGTGCATGAACACTTTGTTCTCTGTTTTGGTTGTTCCTGATGTTCCTTCTTTTTTTGTAAACTCAGCCATACATTTGAACAATATTTGTAACTGTGTATCCAGAATTGCTAGCAGGTTTTAGAGATACAGTTTTTAGGTATTTGGTCTAATACATTGTGGAAGTTGAAATTTTAAAAGTTATTATAATTATTTTCTAGAGTAATTCTGCAAACTTTCCACTGATAGAGATACATTAATAGTATGTATTTCTCAAACTAAATAAACCAACTAAGAAATTCCCCAATGGACTATAATATTCTCATTTACATATCATTTTCCTTTTATAAAATATTCACTCTATCACATAAAAAAAAATCTTCCATTTTTATGAACACCAACATATGAGAGCTACTTCCATTAATGATTTAATCAATTCATTGATTTGTTTTCATTTAATCCTGATGACAACAGCTTGACATAGGTATTTTTCTTTATTTTCTAAGTGAAAAAGAAAATGAGCAATTCTTCCAAAATTAGAAAGCTGGTGAATGGCAAAGATCAGATCTGAACTCAAATCTATCTAAATTTAAAGTCAATTCTCCTACCAGAGAGGTTCAGAGTGAGATTCCTGTTGACTGTTCACATCATTAAGTTGTGCATCTTAGATATATACAATTTTTAATGGTTAATTACATCTCAGTAAACCTGGAAAAGGTAAAGAATCATCTGACATGCCAGGAATCCTGTGATTCAGTCACAATCTCTAGAGATGAGGCCAACTACGGTTTTCAAAAGCCTCCCAGGTTCCTTTCCCACTAAAGTTTGACTTTAAATGTCCATCGACAGAGGAATGGATAAAGATACAGTATATATATATACAACAAACTATTAATCAGCCATAAAAAAATGCAATAATGCCATTTATAGCAACATGGATGCACCTAGAGACTGTCATACTGAGTGAAGTAAGTCAGGCAGAGAAAGAGAAATATAGTATGATACCACTTATTTGGGGAATCTAAAAAAAAAAAAAAGTATACAAATGAACTTATTTACAAAACAGAAACAGACTCACAGACTTAGAAAACAAACTTATGGTTACCAGGGGGAAGGATGAGGGGGAGGGATAGTTAGGGAGTTTGGGATTGACATGTACACACTGCTATATTTAAGATGGGTAACAACAAGGACCTACTGTATAGCATGGGGAACTCTGCTCAATATTATTTAACAACCTAAATGGGAAAAGAAGTTGAAAAAGAATAGATACATGTATATGTGTGACTGAATCACTTTGCTGTACATCTGAAACTAAGACAACATTGTTAATTAAATGTACCCCAATATAAAATCAAAAATCAAAAAAAAGTTTGAAGAAATTTGCACAATATCATGCTGCATTGATGCTCGTGACTTAAATCAGCCCTCTTAATGAGTGATTTTAAATGAGTGTGGTCAAAAACTCTGGGAAACATCAACTCTGACTATTATACATTATTTTGGTCAAGATGCAGAAAACCAATGTAAAGTCAACATTATGTAAAAGACATGGTGAGTCAGGTGAAGCTGGTCCTATCAGCAGGCATAAAAGTTGAGAGCCTACCAAGAGAATCCTTGGGAGGGGGCTCCCTTCCGGTGGTCCATCCACCTCCAACCAAACATTGCTTGCATACCTGTCACTTCCTCAGACTTCTAGATTTTACATTGTCTGGGCCCCTGGAGCACTTCGGAGGAAGCCCACGTTATCCTGTGAGGGTGAGGCAAAGGGAGAGAGCTCTGAGTAGTCAGAGAATGAGATGGAGGGAAGAATATGAGAGGAAAGAGTGCTGGGGGAAGGAGAGAGACAGAGAAAGGGAGGCAGGTCTCCCACAAGGCGGCCCAAGTCAGAAGAAGCTGGAGTTTAACCACAGCCTTGAAAAATGACCTACTCTCTCTGAATCTTTATCCCCTCATTTGTATGGTGGGGATAAAATCCACTGCTCTGAATAGGAAATAAATGGGAAAGTGCTTTGAAAAGAACAGAGTAAAGGTGCTAAGTGTGTCATTACAGATAATAAGCACACAGCCTGCTACTGATGAGTGCAAGGATGCCAGCTCCCAGGCAGACGCTCAGCTCAGCCTCTGATGAATAAGCTAGACTGGGGCTTCACCCCAGGCCCTGAGAGAGCACAGAGGCTCCCAGAACCAGCCCAGTGTCAACACCCGCCCGTATTACCCGGAGCCGACAGGAGGCTGAACATGAGAACGGGCAGAGCACCCAGAGTGAGAAGCAGATGGGAGGGCTCGAGATGAAACTTTTACTTTGATTCACAAGGTCTGACGGCATATTTCATATGACACATGGCATACACCTCATGGCATATACCACATAGCATATACTGTATAGCATGTACTCTAAGATGTATGTCAGATAGCATATACCACATGGTATATACCACATGGCATACACCAGAGAGCAAATACCATATGCTATATAGCACAGATAGCATTTAAAGAGGCCTTAAAATGTAATTTACCAAGCAAAGGGAGGAAAGGCATCCCTGGTGGAGAAGCACACACAGAGCTGCCAGGCCCTGGGCACAGCCTTTTGGGAACAGGGTGCAGATGTCGAGGGGTCAGAGCAGCCAGGAGCCTGCCCATGTGCATAGCGTGGTTGGGAACTCTGTTGAAGAGTCTCAAGTGTCAGGTTAAGGAGTTTATTCTCTAAGTGCTGGAAAACAGAAGCTTTCTAGGTGAAAAATAAGTCTACAGGCAGGTGGAAGACAGACTGGAGGGTGAGGAGTGACCTGGAGACAGGAAGCCCATCAGGTGCTTTTGCAGCCTTGTGGGCGAGAATGAGGGGGGCCTGAACTCGGGCCGTGGCAGGGGTCATGAGAGGAAAGGGGGTCCAGAGATCTTTCTACAGCAGAGGAGACAGGATTCAGTAAATCAATTAAAGGGGCGTGTGTGTGGAGGAAGGGACGGGATCTCCAGTCTGGGCTAATTACAGGAATGCCACTGGTTCCAGATGGACCCTACAGAGAAGATGCCGGCCGTGAAGGATGAGGTCAGGGGCAGAGACAGCAAAGACGTTTGGGGGCTGAGGTGCCCAGCGGGCTTTGAACCTGTCTGTCCAAGATTCAACAGACATGTGAGCGGAATAGAAAGGTTTCAGAATCATGAGCATGAACTGGATGTTAAAGTCTTAGACGTCAACGGGAAGATCGAGGGAAAAGGAACAGCATTAGATGAAGGGTGGCAATAGAAGTCACTGTGAAGAATGGTGGGTCTTAGGAAGGAACGGACACCCACAGGGGACGGAGGACGCCCCGGAGCCACATTCTCCCCCACGTGGCGTGGGAGTGGGGAAGGGATGGGCGGCGATCGGGCACACTCCAGCCCCTCCAGAGGCCCTGCCCACTTGCACGAGGCTGAGAGCGCCACGTGGGAGCGAGACGCAGCTCCCCTCCCCTGGAGAACGTTCTGCTGGGATCCTTCTGACCTGGTAGCGCGTGTCTGCGTTAGCCTGCGGAAACTGTGAAACTGAATCCCTGATTTCAAACCTTGTTCCATCCTAGAATTGCCCAGACCCTTGGCTGGAAAGAGACCCCACCCTCATGGTAGATTCCTTTCTGTCTATTCCTTTCCTCAATTTCGCAAGAAATTATGTGCCATTTGAGAAGCCGGATATATATTTTTTGAGAGGGGGCAGGTTTTTCTCTCTCCCTCCCTCTCTCTTTTTTCCCCCAGCCACTCTAGCAGACAGTGGACACCTTTGCTTGTCTGTAAAAGAGAGATAATGACCATCAGCTCACAGACTCCAAAACAGTTAACAAAATGATGATAATCGCAATCTATTGGAAATGATGAAAATCATCAAGTTTATTCAATCTGCAAATTTTCCTGAATACCTTCCACTGAATCATCATTTTGTTTTTAAGGCTGGATTTTTCAAAGTGGAATTGCATTTAATTCTCCAGTTTTCTTTAGGGAGTGGAGAGAAATCTGAGCCTAGGAATCTTTTATCTGAATAATTAAAAGCATATGAAAAAAATGCCCTGTCAATGTCCAGCTCCGGAGACCCAGTGAGCTCTGGGCTGATCACGGAAGACCGGAACGATGCGGGAACAAGGGCGTCCACGGAGGTCCTGAGACTGCAGGGCGAGGGCACAGTGAAAGGTGACGTCACGACATGTCAGGAGGCAGCCAGAGGGGGGCGTGTCCAGAGATCACGTGAGAGGGGGCGGGGCAGCTCGGGGGAGTGCGTGAGCGCAGAGAACTGGTGCGCAGGAGCAGGTGTCTGATGGATGAGCCCTCCGGGCAGTTTCCCAGCTCGAGGAGGACCACCTCGCGCTGCTCCGCTTACAGCTTCTAGGACACAGGCGTCTTTCAAGACAGGCAGCCCAGACATGGAGCTCTGACTTGCACTTTCTTTGTATCCTGCAGAAATCAAGGAGGACTTTAGCTTCCATATCCGTGGGACAGCAGTTCTCCCAGGCGGTGTAAAGGGCAGCGGGGCATTTTGAGCTGCCGCGGGCAGGGGTGGGACCAGGGCTGGGCTGGGTTTGCACCAGCCTCCTATGGTTCTGGAGACAGCAGGCACATATGGAGAAGGAACCAGCCCATGCAGGGCCTCTCCTGAAGATGCAGTCACATCTGTGAGGAGAGGAGGGGAGGGGCACGGGGCGATGCGCTAACACAGTTCTGGCAACAGCAAGATTTCCAGGAGGGCAGACAGGCGTATCCTGCTGCCTTCTGGCAGGACGCGGGCTCCTGCCCACCGCAGACCCGCGTGAACGGAACCGATTTGCAGAAAGGAGTCAGCACTAACCCACCTGAAAAAAGCAACCACTTCAGTGACACCAAGCAGAACGGGGTTGTTCAGAAAATGACATAAACCCATGTCCTGGGCCCTGATTGTTTATTACCTGCTACCGCAGAAAAGACAATTCTTCTGGGAGAGGGAAATATTTTATGTCCCAGCTTTCAGGCACAGATGCAGTTTGGGGGTGAAACGGAGATTAGGTCAATTAAGGGAACTCTGGCCTTCACGCCTTGCCTAGAAATCTGCTAGTACGTTTGATATTCTCGGAATGAATGCTATTTACGGCCTTCTTCCTTTGATAGATGGAATCCCTTGGCTCACACACTTTTTAATATGGTTTTCATAGACTCTTTCAGAGCAAGGAAAAAAAGAGAAAGAGTGAGTGAGTCTGTGGCCGCCTCCCTTGAACAATCAGCGAGGCAGAGCTGGGGAAGGACTTGGGTGAAGTCAGGCTCTCGCTTGCTGCTTTGGCCCGCAGATGGGGGGCAGGTGCATTTCTGCCGGGTGAGCTGAAGAAGAGGGGCTTAATGAAAGAGCCTGCAAGCGGCGTCCAAAGGATCTTGAATTGCCACCGTGCGGGCCTGCTTCTCCCTCCTCAGAATCTTTTTAACTCTTTTCACGGCGGGTCGTTGATTGTCCTCGCCGCCGCCCAGAGCAATGAGGCCGGGGCTATTATGCCCCTTGTGGACAAATGGCCTGGCGGAGATGGCTTTGGGGTCGACAGGCCCTTCTGTGGCGACTCTGCAATGGAAATGGCTCTCGGGGAGGGGCCTCGGCTGCTGCCTGCCGGCCTGTCTCTAATTGTCACCAGGGATCCAGCCTTCTGGTCGCCTTCCGTTCCCACCATCCACACCGACTGCTTTCCCACCCGGCTCACGCTGATGGGACTTCCTTTTGTTTCACTCGCGATCCTGATGCTGTGTCCCTACAGATGGAGGGGGCTTTCCTTCTGCTTCTGGGGGTCCGCTCCAGGGCGCACCACCTGGATGACAGGCTCCTGCCAGCCTGGGCCTCCTCGTGGGTTCTCATGGGAAATCGAGGCTGCTGTGCCCCAGGAGCCTGGGGTCCGCCCTCACCTGTTAGGCGTACGGAACTTGAGGGTCCAGGAGGTGAGTGAATTCGAGGCCCGGCCAGAACGTGAGCTGAGGCATGCTGATTCCCAGCGCAGGAAGCGGGAGAGGGGCCCTGAGGCTCCGGGGAAGTGGGCCCTCCCGACCTCCTTCGGAACAGAAGAGCAGAGCCCGGGGAGTGGGAGGAAGAGAGATGCACCTGCCGGAGGCGGCCTGACGCCAGAGCGGCCGAGGGGGAGGCGGAGGCCCGGCCTGCACCTCGGGGCCAGGACGGTACCTGCCCGCGCAAGCCTCCAGGAAGTGACACATGAAAAGAAGGGCTTCTGTTTCCAGAGAAGAGCAGGTCTGCAGGGGGCCGGTTGCGGAGGTGGAGGGTACAGACCCACACTTTCCTCCGGGGAGAGCCCCAGAGGCCCCTACCGAGGGCCGATCTATGACGCACCTCTGGGTTTAGAGCTGAAATCCAGGGAGGTGACATGGTTTGTCTAAGGCTGCATAACTAACTAGCTGATGGCAGAACTAAGACGCTATTATATCATCTCCTTATTTAGAGTTTTGCAAATATTTCATGAAAGCACATTTCTGGCATTTCGTACCTTTTCTGTCTTTAATCCAGAATGTTTTTGCTTTAAATAAATATTAAGCACATTATATACTTTGCTACACACCCACAAAACAAGCAATAATTCCTATTTATGTATTAAACTTCTACTGTGTGCTGCGTATGTTTCCTACATAAACTGCATTCAATACTACGACCCAGCAAGGTGGGAATCATTGCCTCTGCTCTGCAGGTAAGAACATTCTCAGGAAGAAGGCTATAGTAGCAGAGTAGGTGGCAAAGATCACACTCAAGCAGACCTGGAAACCAGGATGGGCACCAGATCTGCCTGACTCCAAAGCCAGTGCTAATAACTTCCGAATATCCAAGGTCTCTCTGAGTGACGAGGTGTATTTTCAACAGAAGAGAAAACCAACAGCATCATCTCAATATATTTTTCTTTCTTTAATCTAAGGAAAGACGAGGAAGAGTGTGAAACGCTGGACATGTACAGACAAAGCTGGGGAGTGTTCCTAGGCCAAGCTTTGCTTTTAGCCCCGACACAAATCCTGCAGCTGGGTTCCCAGGTCGGCAGGTCGTATTGAAATGGAAGAGGAAGTAAGTGTGCACAGCCACGGTGGCCGGACTGATTCCAGCTGCACCACACGGATGGGGACCCTCTCGCACACACACACGCTGGCACACACACACACCCTTACACCAGGGATTTATTAGGTTACTCGTCCAGCCATCCTGCGAGCCTGACCTTTTAGGAGCACTAAAGGGTGGGCCACAGAACAATCTGATCTGCAGAAAGCAACAGGCATCTGTTGTAGATGTACTTCCTGCATTTCGTAGCTGTCTCTGTTTTCAGTATTCTCTTCCATTCGGTACTTCCTACTTATACATGTAAATCAGGTTAGAGGAAAACTTATATCTAAGGCTGTATTATTCGAAATTCCCTCCATCATTCCATGGAAGCATTTTGACTCATGACCCTTCCCCCCACCGAAAAGACACAAGGCAGAACAGGGCTGCCCAGGTGGGTTTAACTGTGTGTGTGCCCACGCACACATGTACACATACATGTGCCCAGAGGCTGGCTGGTCTCCTATTTTGCCCCCAGGAATCAACAATTCCCATGGTGATTTGACAGGAGATAAGACTTCGCATTGCTCTGGTTTTAAAAGGCAGTGTACATTTGCATATGTTGATGACCACCATTTTTTTGAGCAGCAATGACAATATTGAATTTTTCACTTACTGTTTAACCTTTATTGAAGATCAACTGTCTGCTTGTAGCCGTTGGATTTTCCATTGCACATTCCTGCTGTTGCACACATAGGTGTGATATGTGAGCTTCATTCTCTTTCGAGGGTTTTGGCACTACAAGAATCACTCTATTGGGAAAATTGTGAAAAAACAAATCCCATCTCCTCTGGACTCAACCCATTGGGAAACAGGAGCAGTTTCCACAGATACAATTTTATCTTTATTTTGGATGTCCTTTGTGAGATAAAGCTCCAAGGACGGAAATGAGCTCCCTGTGTCCTGAGAATCTTCCCACCCCTATTCTTTCAAAGAATTGTCCAGAGCGCTCTGGGACCACCACAGTGCAGACACGCACAGCTGGCTAGCCGCCTGCCTTCCATAGAGGGGCTTACAAAACATGCTTCCGAGGTTCTGAGGGAGACCCTTTTAAGCCTGGGGAAAGGGAGGCCGTGGGTGCAGGACTGTTCAGAGCAGCACAGGGGCAGTGCTTTTCCAGACGAAGACCCAAGAGCATTGAAAATACAGATAATTTAAAAATTGTGTTTGTCCAATGGATGGGGGGATGGAAAGAAAGAGAAAAAGGAGGCCAGGGGAGGCATCGTAAGAGGATGGTTCCCTCCATCACTTCTCCGCTCTGCGGGTCATCCTAGAAAACCCCCTCCTTCCTACACCAGGGTGGTGCCCATTGCCAATAACCCTTTATTCCCGGAAAATAAAAACCAAGCAGTTAGCAGATGTCGAGATGAAAAGGAAAATGAGCTGAATAGGCAAAGAGCAGGGAGGTGTTGCCGGATTGGCCTCCACCACGAGCCCCAGGTGCAGTCTCCAGCCCTGTAAGACCGCAGGCTCCCTTTCTCTGCTTTGAACAACCCGGCCATCTCTTGGAGAGTTGAATCGACCAGAGACCACCTTTTGTGAAAGTGATGCTATCATTGTGGTTGTAATTTATGCAAAGAAATCCTGCGGCACACGATGATTAAATTAGAGCATACAATGCGGGGCTTCAGCAGCAGGCTTCCCTCTGGGTTTCTCACTTTTATCTACATTAAGATCAGGTCTGGGAAAATGTGGTGCACATGGTTTTCGATCTGAAAAATAGAACATTTCCACATGTTTCTTTATATTTTTGAAGTGGAAAGAACAAGGCCACCACGTTTACATCTAGCTGAGTCAAGAGGCAAAGGCAACATGATTCCTTCCAAAAAGCAGTCAGAAAGAGTTTTTCCTGAGACATTCAGGGTGAGACTGTGCAGAGGACTTTATTTGAAATAAAAGCACTTTGAGTCAGCGCCACAGACACTGGAGACATCGCCATGCAAGGTGACACGTGCTGGAAGGGGACTCAGGGGTTAGGATGGGTTCTCACCCAGACAGCATTTTGCCCTGTCGAGGTACCTGGGACGTGGCTTCCCTGTTTCAGGGCCGTCTCTGCGGACAAGATGGGGGCAGCCGGGAAGGAAACCTGGGCTCCTGCATACCGGCTGGGCCTGCCCTTAGCCCCTCTCTCCCTCCTGGAAAGATAATTCTCCACCCTCCTTCAGCTGAATCAGGAGGAGACATGCAGGAGGATGCGGGAAAGCACACATGACAACAAAGCCTGTTGGACAAACAGAGCCAGGATATTGCAGGGGAAGGAAGTTCCTATTCAGAGCATCACAATGTGGGCCTTTAATGGGCTCTTTGCTATCTAGAAGGGTTTTTTTTGTTTGTTTGTTTGTTTTTACTGTATATGCTATCCATGTGGGGCTGATGAATTCCCAAGCTAGCTGCCTCTTCTCCCTCTCTCTCTCCAGATCTATGACTATCATGAAAAATCTATGGCAGCGTCTGGGGAGCACAGGGCCCTACTGGCAGCCCGCTGTGCGAGCGGAGGGCGGGGAGCTGACCCCTCCACTCTCCTCAGCAGCCCCCTTATCCGGCACGCCTGCCCTCGGATCCTTAACAAAAAGGATTGCCTTCTGACTGGATGGGAGGCTGCGAGTTGGGAAAAGCCTGGGCGATGCTGAGCAAGGGTGCGGGCCCTGCTCTCCTGGGAGCTCGGCAAGAGGACAGCCCCAGATTCATTCCTCCACACGTTCTGACCTTCCAGGCAGTGGCTGAGCCTGCTATCAGTCACGTCGGGGAGGAGGAGGAAGCAGGGGCGTGGCATGTGTGCATGTGTGTCTGAAGAATATTAGTTCTTCATCACTTAATCACTTATATGTGGAATCTGAAAAAAATGATACAAATGAGCTTATTTACAAAACAGAAACCGACTCACAGACTTTGAAAGCGAACTTATGGTTACCAAAGGGGAAAGGGGGGTGGGGAGGGATTGACATATGCACAGTCCTATATATAAAACAGATAAACACCAAGGACCTACTGTAGAGCACAGGGAACTCTGCTCAATATCTTGTAATAACCTATAATGGGAAAGAACCTGAAAAAGAATATATAGACATCACACATATATATATTGTCTTATACTGAATCACTGTGCTGTACACCTGAAATTAACACAACATTGTAAATCAACTATACTCCAATATAAAATAAAAATTCGAAAAATCTTAATTTAAAAAAATATGTTAATTCACACTGAAATCCTAGGGAACATTTCCCAGCCATAAAATGTTTATTCCTAACTAGGACCGACTTGGGAATCGATAAAATGTTTGTGTAGCTGGGTCTGCCCTCCTCTTTCCTTCCCTCATTCCCTTGTCACACACACACTCACGCACACACGTGTACACAGGCACACACCTAGTACGAAAACTAACCTATAACCCAAGGAAAAGTTGACCTTGAGAAGTGTAATTTCCAATTCAAATTAAAGTTCAAGCCAGGAGGCTATGCCGTGTCCCTCCCACAGCCCTCTCAGAACGTCCTTCAGGCCTTAGACTGTCACAGACACTCACCTCACTGCCCTTGGACTTGGATAAGATGCTCTAAGAACAGCAGCTTGCTAGAGCTGGGGTGGCCCGGACGAAGTCGGTTCAGCTGGCCTGGGGTGTGCACTGAAGTCTCTGCGGGCTTTTATCACGACAACTGTGCTGTGGTTTCCTTTTCACCCACGGCTGTATCTCTAAACACAGACCGCCGGGGAGGTGAAATGTGCTTTATTCTTTGTTAAGGATCCAGAAGGCAGGTGTGCCGGATAAGGGGGTTCAGGGGGGCCAGAGGGAGCAGTAAGTGTCTCCAGTGCCTGGTGGAAAAGCCCAGCGGGACTGAGCGAGTGGAGGTCATGTGGGCAGTGGGACCTGCAACTAGGTCCACCCTTACCAGCATGTGGAGGGGTGTCCACACTTTCCTTCTTTAGAGCATCTTCTCCACCAGAGGCTCTCAGGGAGAGCACCCCCAGTAAAGTGCCTGCTTCTCCCTCTTTCCTTGATTTGGATCCAACAGAGAAACAAAGGATTCTGAGGGCATAGACAGCCAACAATAAAGACACTGGTAAAATTATTAAAATATAAAAGTCTGTCAAAAGATAATTCATGTAGTATGATTCTCTTATAAACAAAAACATACACCTGTGATACAGACATCTCAGAAAATACAAGAATAGACACCAACATGATAAAGATAGTTACCTCTTGACGGTGTGATCACTAATGAATGAATTCTATTTGATTTTCCACACTTTTCAATATTTTTCTAAACAAAGGACAGGGAAATTGTGTTGCTCCTACAATCAGAAAAGTATTAACTTAAAGAAAGCAAACAATCTGAACACTGTAGTCTGTTATTTGGCAGCTCCCGGAAAAATTAGTCGATGCATCATTGAAAGTTCCACTCAAGCAACCCTGTTCTCCGTGGGTTTCCTACCTTCATATTTTATCTATTCTAACTTTTAACTTGATCCCTCTTCTGGACAGTAAAAGTACCTATGGTATGGACTGGTAGATGGTTCCCAGATGGTTTGCGCTTCTTGTTTTTCTTATAATAGCAGAACCCCCAATATTTAGCTGGACATGCAGCCGATCAGAGTACGACTGCATCCCCCAGTCTCCCTTGATGCTAGGTGCAGCCACTCAACAAAGTTCTGGACAGCAGGATGAGAGCAGAAGTGATGTGTGTGACTTCTGTCAGAAGGGGCATGCCAATAAGACCTTTCCCTGTCCTTTCCCTGTCCTCTGAAATTCCAGGGTAGCTCTATGTTATCTAAAACACGTCTACACTGCAACACTGGTGGTCCCCATCCTGGAACATACTAGCCCTGACTCAGGGCCCTGCCATCACCAGATGTGGCTTCCAAGGGGGCATTTGGGCCTCATGGTAAATCACTTCCTGGGCCTTGGGGCCAGATGGGCAAACCTAATCTTTTACAAATCCCACGGGGCTCCACTCTCTAATACTTCGATAGTTTCTTACCATCACCCAAGAATCCCTTAGCTTTCAGATTACTACTTACAAATCCTCTTTGTTGGGTCATTCTGTCATAAAAGACCCAGCTCTGCTTCCCCAGTGCCATCCCTCCAAACTACCTACGACCAGCCCCCTATAAACTGTGTGGCGCTGAAGGGTGCACTTTCCAAAGTCCTTAGAGCTTGTCTTTGAGTTGCTTTCCCCACTCAGTATCCAGGCAAGTGTATTTATTTCTGTATTTGCTTTAGCTTCAAGCTTCCCCTCCCAAAACACCCCTCTGGGGTGTGCCTTGACCCACACCGTGGGTGCAGAGTACAGGTGTGCAAAGAAACCTAGAGTAGCAGATGATCTCTCTGCTGTAGCTGATTCTCAGAGACCAGCCCATGGATGCTCGCCCTTGTTTGTCTGGGATTGGAGCCTCCCTTCCACAGCTAGTAACCCGAGTCAAGACCTCCTGTCTTGTTTCATTTCCTCCTCCTCCCCTCCCTTTGATATCTCCACTGGTTGAGGATGTTGACAGAGTTTGAACCCAGTTGTGCTGTGCGTCAGGTGGAGGGCACCCCCAGCTTGGCTCTAACCATACCCGATCTATGGAGGCCTAAGCCATCCCTCCTGACGTCACGCCTCCCTGCCCAGAGCCTTGATGTCATGCTTGTGCCCTCAGAACCACACAGAACCACCACCCTGTGGGTATTAGATAGGTGACCTGCTCCGTTTCTCTGATTGTCAACATGCCCAAAGCCTGCTTTAAATTATTCAGGCATTCTCTGCCTCACAGTCACTGAAGATGAAGTCTCCTTGGGTCCACCAATACCTGGTACACAAACACCAGAGCCCTATGATACCCCCATCAGCTGATGCTTCTCTAGGCCTCAGGGACTGATCATTGATTCAACTTCTCAGGGGGATGCCAGTTAAAGCTCAAACATCTCCATTTTTAGCCCAGGAGTCTCAGCATTAGAAAATATCATGGGGCTTCTGCTCAGCAAAGGAAACAATCAACAGAATGAAAAGTCAGTCTATGGAATGGGAAAAAAAAATACTTGCAAACCATACGATAAGGGGTTCATATCCAAAAATATATAAGGAATTGCCACAAATCAATAGCAAAAATAAATTCACACAAATAACCCAGTTAAAAATTGGCAAAGGACACGAATAGACATTTCTCAAAAGAAGATGTATAAATGACCAACAGATATATGAAAAGAAGCTCAATATCACTAGTCATCAGAGAAAGGCAGATCAAAACCACAGTGAGATACCACCTCACACCTGGTAGGGTGGCGATTATCGAAAAGGCAAACGATAAAAGTTGGTGAGGGTGTGGAGGAAAAGGAACCCTGGTACCTTGTTGGTGGGAATGTAAACTGGTGCAGCCACTGTGGAAAACAGTATGGAGGTTCCTGAAAAAATTAAAAATAGAACTACTATATGATCCAGCAATCTCTCTTCTGGATATTTATGCAAGCAAAATGAAATCTGGATCTAAAAGAGATACCTGCACTCCTGCGTTCGTTGCAGCATTATTCACAATACCTAAGATACGGAAACAACCTAAGTGTCCATCGAGGAATGAATGGATAATAGAATGATTATATTAAATATTCAGCCTTTAAAAAGAAGGAAATTCTGTCATGAGACAACCTGGATGAACCTGGAGAACATTATGCTTAGTGAAATAAACCAGATTCAGAAAGACAAATACCGCATGATCTCACTTGTATGCGGGATCTAAAATAGTCAGACTCATAGAAACAGAGAGTAGAAGATCGGTTGCCCACAGCTGGGGGGTGGTGGAAATAAAAAGATGTAGGTCAAAGGTACAAGCTTTCAGTTATGAGATGAATAGGTTCTGGGGATCATATGTACAGCTGGTGACCATGGTTAACAATACTGTATCATACACTTGAAACTTGCTAAGAGGTTGGATATGAAGTGTTCTCACCCCACATGCATGAAAAATGTAACTATGTGAAGTGACAGATATGTTAATTAGCTCAACTGTGGTGATTATTTCACCATGTACGTGTAAATCAGAACATCAAGTTGTACACCTTAAATAGACACAATTTTTACTTGTCAGTTATACCTCCATAAAGCCGCAAAAAAAAAGGACTGATTTAGGTGAACCAGTCATTTCTATACTGGTAATGGGATTACAACCTGGGCGCACTTTGGCCCCTGTCCTTTGTCCTCGCCCCCGGCACTCTGACAGTGTAGACCCCGTGTCATTCCCGCTCCAGAAGACAGCTTTCGCTTTCCTAGAAGTTAACACTTGGAGACAGGCCATAGCATCACCTTCCAGAGCCCTACCTCTTTCAGGAAATTCATTTCACGAGCAGACTTTAGGCCCCAGCAGAACTATCATATGACATTATTTCTCCAAATTAAATAAAATCTGATCCAAATGTCTCTTCAACTGGCTCACTGCAAATGAATCATCCCTCCTAGACTTGAACAAAATTCCAGAAGCTTCTAGATGGCCCAAACATTCAAGGAAGGCTTCTCAATTCTTCAGCCCTGAGCGTCCCACAGATAAACTCTCTGTTTACCCCCATGCTCTCTTGGAGGTGGGCTGTGTCTGAACTGAGTTTGGACACAGGGATTCTTTGTCATTTTCTCCAAGGCCACTTCTCTGTGTTCAGTATCCTCATATCCCCCAGCATCTCTGACGTGAGCGGGGTCCCTGCGACTCACTGGACAGCAGCCACATGATGTCAACAACAGGAAGTCATCCCACTCTTCACCCCAAGACATCCTCTGCCCTCACCTGGTCTGGTAATTGTCGTCCCTCATCGCTGGAAACCCCACGTCTCTGTGGTTTCCTCCACTGGCCTGTCCAGCATAATTTCTCTCAGTAAAGCCTAGGCTTTCAAAAACAAGGCCGTCAATCGCCGTCCAGCTGCCTAGATGCTTCCGCTTTGGGCCCTATGGCATGAAACCATGAGCAACCCCAGAGGCAAGAGAGCACACAGTCTTGGCTGTTTTCTCAGGAAGAAAATGTATCCACAAAAGGGGAAAAAATACGAAGGAAACCTCAGTAACTTGTCCTGAAAAATCACATTATTAGCACTGTTTCTATATTTAGTCTGTAGGTGAAGGTCCAGGACAGGAGCATCAGACACACCTCTCCAGCCCTGACTGCTGATGGAAGTACATGCGCCAGCAGGTGTGACCTCAGTGGGTGGCCTTGGCCAGTGGGGGCATGGGGGGCACCTGGGACCAGCTGGTCATCTCTTGTCTAGTTGTTCACGCATGAGTGGGTTGCTTAATCTTAGCTCTTGTTCTGGCTTCTCAGAGTTTTCTCTTCCTTCTGGAGTCTCGCAGGGGTAAGGCTGCTGGATGAATGAGATGTGACTCTGCAGGGCTTCCTGGTCCCTGGGGAGACAGACAACTCCCCATCCTCACACTGGGGCTGAGTGCCTGTTACATCCAGACATCAGCGACATTGAGGACAGTGAGATCCCAGCCTTTAATATCAATTCTTGTCCTCAACTCACTTTCCATCATGTGTGAGAATCATCTCCAATATTATAGCTAAGCTTTCCTTTGGATAGCACGTGCTTTTTTACAAGGATAAAGGCCAGCAGGCCCCCTGAGGACATTATGGGCTGCAGTAAGGATGATCAAGTCGTGCTAACATGGTTTTGGGTGGCCTGGAAACTGGAGTGATGCTAGGGGAGGCCTGGAAGGCGTGCCCTTCTGAGACTGGACCTCCTGAGCGGACACCAGAGACATGCATCAGATACAAATGAGACAGCAGGGCTGTCTTCATAAATTGCAGCCTGTGGCCCTTTTAATGTGTCAGTGCAACCCAGACGTTAACCATATTTCATTGCTATCTACAGTACGTTCCCTAGATTATTACCACACCAGTCATTTTTCAAAGATCCTTGTTAGCACAAGACGAGGCAACACAACAAATGGAGCAAGAGGAGACACGGCCGAAAGGGAAGCTGTCCAGTGGGGCTCACGTGGGTCCACTGGCCCGGAGAGGAAACCGGCGCCGCCATGAAATCCACGTGCCAGGCTGCGCCCTCGCTGTGCAGAGCGTGAGACGGGAGAGGCCGTCCGCTCTTCCCCTCTTGCCGGCCTCCTTTCCAGCTGTGCACGCCATCTCCACTCACCCTAAGCTGAGGTCCTCCACACCTGGCTGGAACAGAAGCCATCTGGTGGCCACCACCATCTACATCTGAAGATTCTGGAAGTAGCAGCTCACCATGGACACTTAACATGGACGGCCCACCCTTCCAGCAGGTGCATGTACCTTGTGTGCCCACCCACTCCAGGGGCCTACAGGAGGCATCAGGTTCAATGTCAATGAGGCCGGTCCCTGCTCCTAAGATGTTACAGTGCGGGGACGAACACGACGGAGACCAGGAGCTGTTCTGTCCAATCCACTCACTTTCTTTCAGTGACTCTATTTTTCATTTTGTGATTATCTTCTTTTTAAGTCCTATTGTTGGAATGTAGGCTATGTTCCTTTATGTCCCCCTTTATGTTGTGTTTCCAATGATCAAAGGTGCATTTTGATGCTTCCTTTATCTGTAGGTCCTCGGATGTGAATCCTCCTTTTATTGAGTCTGTTCAGCCTCAAGGTGGTGAGTTTCCACAGGTTCTGTGAGCTCATCTCCCTTCGGAATTGTCTGTCCCTGGAGTCCCAGAGATGCCCTGGCTTGTGCGGGAGCCTCTCCTGGGGCAATGATCCTTCCTCCAGGGCTGGGGCTTTCTGGGTTGCAGTCAGTTCCAGATCAGCTTCTACATTCAATTCCTGCTCAAAATTTCCAAAGAGTGCAGACAGTGTGAATTGAGGCGCCCCCATACCAGGCGTGCCTGGGGTCCAGAGCCAACCTCAGCTATCACTCTGCCTTCTGCGATATGGAAGGCGAAGTACTGCTAGTCTCTATGCAGACATGGTAGCTCCATCCCTATTCCTGGCTTTGCAGATCTGCTCCCCCTGATTCTCACTGCACACGGTATCTGCAAGCTCCCTGGACACCCTCAGGCAGCTGTCCATACCCTAAGATGTCTTTCTGGTCCCAATAGCTTTGTAAGATGCTTGGTTTCAAGCCCTGCTTATGCTCTATCTTTAATCTTCCCTTCTTCTCTGGCACCTGAAAATATACTTTTTTCATGCTTTTTAAGTACACCTATGGCATTTTCAAGATAATTCAGCATTCCTTTGTGTCTGGAACACAGATCTGTGGATGTGAGAGAGGAGGTTATACACTGCCCACCCGTCTTCTTCACACGAATTCACCCCAGGGGTGAATTCACAACAGGGGTCCTAGACCTTTGGGAGAAAGGACATTGCTGGCTGCAGTGCCAGCGAGAATCCAAATTAAACCACGTGATTCCCGGTACTAAAAGCACAGCGGACCCACAGCAGCCTTCAAAGCGAAGACAGAAGAACGTGAAAAGAGCACTGGCATTGGCGTCTGAAAATCTGCTCTGAGGCCCTGTTTTGTCCCTCGCTGTGTGACTGTGGACTCATATTCTCATGGGCTGCAGTCTCCTAAGCTGCACCAGGAACATTAGAATTTCTCCCGGCGGGAGTGGGAAGGTTTACGTGGAGTAGTTTCAGGAACACCAAGCACGGCACTGGCATCAGAAAGGCCCAGGTAAATGCTGGTTCAGCATCCGCCTTGCGGGCCAGAGGCTGGGATGCTTGTTTCCTGGCCTGAAACCGAGCTGGCTGAGCCCCTAAGTGGGTCGTCACTTCAGAGAGCGGAAGGCAGGAGGTGCAGAATTGGAGACGGAGTCTGACCACACAGCCCCTTCCCTTCCCATTGGGGGTCTCAGCCCTTCCCCACCTGATGGAGCAGAACTTGTTCAAGCTTTTGAAAATCCACTTCACCAGCTCACCTGGTGAAGGGCAAACATGCGTGTTTGGCGACCACCGACCGGGCTTCCTACATGGATGTGCCACTTCTCAGGGGCCTTGGGAAAGCCCGGACCTTCTAGCACCTGTGCCCCATCCACACCGGGGCCGTGCTGGTGCCCTCTCATAGAAGAGGCTGTGTGAGACAGTGCATGCTTTGAGCCCCTGGTGCAAAGGGGCTTTCCCATGTGAGTCCCTCTTCCAGAACTACGTTAAGAAAAGCAGGAAGTCCTCTCAGCCAAACATAGAGGTTAGGTGGCCCAGGTAACCATCGCTTCTTTAACTTTGTGTGTGTTGTTCCCGTTTTGAATTCTCATGGGCTGATGCCTCATCCCACCCTCACCCCTGCCGCAGAGGCCAAAAGAGGCCAAAATAACGCCTGCCCCAAAACGCACTTCACAGGTGTCACCTCAACCACTGTAACATGGAAAACATGCACACCGTGTTTGCAAAAAAGGAGCGGTCGGGCCCTGCCATAGTGCCTTCCCTTCTAAGGCCATCCTGAGTCCTGGGGGGCCATGTGACATAGTGATTAGGGCGGATTCTTCCAGCCAGGCCACCCCCTGGCCACAGTGTCTCAGCTCCCCCACCCAGGCCAAGCCACTCAGATGCCCTTGTACCCTTGTACGTGAAGTGAAGGTAATAAGAATTACTTCAGCTTGTGCTTCTGAGGTTATGTATGGGAAGCATTTATAAGAATACTTGGCAAAGAGCAAATGCAGAGAAGATTGTACCCATTAATATTATTATTGTTATAAAATAATATAAATAACAAATAGAATATTCTGAAAATGTCATAATAATACATATCAAAGGATCATCATAATACTTGGTGACTTTCCCACATGCCATTTGCATGACAAGAAAGCATGGATGCTAACATCCCTCCGAGCTTCTCCTGAGATGCAGGGAGCATTGCTTAGATGCACTCAGCTCCAGGACTATCCAACTCCAGGGCCGTCCTTCTAAGTTCAAGGAGAGTCCTTGGTGACTTAGGGCCCAGCCCTGAAGACCTACCTGGTCATGGCTCTGCAAGTGTTGCTGTACGTGGGCTGCCTCTGTGCTGCCCCCAACGGCACTTTTAGGATTGATTCAGGATCACTTACGAACGGTGGTCCACGTGCATTTGCAGCCTGCCCAGCAGGAGAAGACCTATGGTTGCAGGCTGCATCTCCCGACACAACCTCAAAGCGTGGGAGTGTTGCCCTGACTGGAATGGGCTGCTAGTTTGCTGTCAGGGGCGAGGATTGGTTAGGGAAACACTGTCACCGAGACCCAGCGGAGCCCTTCAGCAGCCCCTCCACAGCTGTTTTCGCTCCAGATTTCTTTTGTCTGGACCTTGCTCCAGACCTCCTGAGTCAGACTCTCTGAGGTTAGAACCTAGTTACGAGTATTTGGCACAAAGAAACCCGACCGGGCTCCGGGTTGAGAAGCAGGAATGCACACAAATCCCCCATTGTGTGCACGGGAAGCCAAAGTCAGATAAAGTGGACCCCCGGTCCCGCTCACAGTGGCAGAGCCAGACTAGAACCTGAGCATTTTCCGACTTCTGGCCTCGAGTGGTTTCCATCAACCCCGCTGAGCTGAAACAGCCAGAGGACAGCAGGCAATTCCCTGGGTGGGAGCGGAGGGTACCAAGGTGAGGCCCAGGCTCTGCTTCTCAGGGATGGAGGGGGACCGCCCACCAGAAGCGGGGTATGTGGCAGTGGCTGGGAGGTGGGGCAGGGTCCCTCAGGACAGCCGCCAGCAGAGCGAGGGCAGGACCGCAGCCTTGTTCACTGTGTCCTGACTGCCGGGGGGTGGGGACCACAGAGCCGCTGCTGCCAGCACAGACATCACCCGGACCCCTAGTCTCCTGCGCTATTAAGGACAGAAAAGGACTTTCACGTATTCAAATGCCCTCCATCCCGGATGAAGAGACAGGCTCCGAGCAGCAAGGCGACATGCTCAAGTTCACCCAGCCCGTGGAGGGCAGAGCGGCAACCGGAACTCAAGTCTGAGGACCGCTTCTGTGAGCCATCATCCCACAAAATAGCGAGCACGTCCCCATGCGACCCATATGAACCCGGAGTCACCAAGTGCAGACGAGGGACAACACCCCTGTCCCTAAAGCACTCGACTTGACGGGGTCTTCCACGAGGCAGTGCCCCCAGAGCAGACCCCGCTGCCCCCGCCCTGTTGGATTCAGACTCCTGGGCCTCCTGGACACACTGACTCAGGGCTCTGGGGGTGAAGCCAGCGCGTCTGGCTCAGCAGGTGAAGGCTCTGTACCCAAAGTCCTAGAAACTCTGAGATAAGAGCTCAAAGCTCTGGGACAGAAAGCGTAACACATCAGAAAGACCGATTTGAGTTCGGCATCTGTTCGTTCCTTGAAGATTTACCCGTGAAGTAGTCACTGTAACCCAGCCAGTCTCCCCTGCGCTGGGAACAGCGGTCAGCAAGACAATCAGGTCCCCCTCAGAGGAGGCGGATCCAGCCAGTGTCGGAAGAGCCCAGAAAGCTGGACCCCAACCCAGGATACAGGTGCCTGGGGTCGGGGCAAAGGGAGTGGGTGTCAGAGGGGACACACAACAACATCCAGGAGGGCGGTGGTCCTCAGAGCAGGGGCAGATTCACGTCACCATGGAAACAGGCAGCCTCTGAGACTTGCAGGGAAGCTGGGGTCAGGACTTTGCTGAAATGCTTCTGTCCCGAAGGTGGACACCTGGCCAGGTCTGATCCTGAGGCTGCAATGGTTAAACTCTTTGCTCATGTAACCTCTTGGGTTAACGTTGGAACCTTAAAAAACATCAAATAAGGAAAAACTATGGGCACAGTAAAGAGATGAGTGGTTACCAGGAATTGGGGGGTCAGAATGAATAGACGGGGCACAGGGGATTTCTAGGGTAGTGAAACCACTCTGTATGACACTATAATCGTGGATTCATGTCGTCATACACTTGTCCAAACCCATGGGATGTACGGCTCCAGGGGTGAACCCTGATGTAAACTGTGGACTTTAGGTGACGATGGCATGTTAGTGTACGGTTATCAGTTGTAACGAAGCTCCCACTCAGGTGTGGAAATGCTGATGGTGGGGAGGCTGTGCACGTGTGGGGCAGGGGGTCTATGGGAACTCTCTGTGCCTTCCCCTCAGTTTTGCCATGAACCTAAAACTCCTCTAAAATAATAAAGTATTTTTAAATAAAACAAAAAAGAATTAAAATTACCGAACCATTTGTTTTGAAATACACTGTCTGTAAAATCTCTGGTGTTATGAAGTTAGATTTTGAGACATAAAGAGCCCAGACTGCTGAGAAGTTAGGAGCACAGGTTTGAGTCCTGAGCTGGTCCCTGAACCCGGCAAACCTGGGGAAACACGTCCTCTCTGTAAGCCTCTCACCACCTCTAGCAGGAGGGATGGGGGGCTGCTAGGGTTCCTCTTCCACCTGCGATGTTCTAGGGCAAGGCTAGAACGCTGATGAGGACAGACCTCAGAATTCATAGAGAGCCAGAGCAGCACAGGGTTTCTACAAAACCATACAAACGTGCTTTTGGAACGTACAGCAAAGCACATGCAACAGTGCGGGGTCCATAACTCGGCGTATGTGAAGTTCATAAATGAATGTCATAGGAGCCGGGGTAACATCTGTTCTGTGGAACCCGACAGAGGGGACTTGGACATTTGAGAAGAGGCTCTGCAGATCCTGCAGGCAGCCCTGGAGCATATGGGCGGGATTTACAGTGGAAAGGTTCTGGCTCCACTGTATTTCCCTAACTGTACACATCTGATCCCAGACCACTCCGATGGGGGGCCCGGGGGCCGGGGCGGCGGGCGCAGGCTCTGCTGAAATGAAGCCCCTCCCCGGAAGCCGTGAACAAATCAGAGTGAAGCGTCCCCCTGTGAGGCCCCCAGTGTCTGCTCACACCACCCCTTCCCAGCCCAGTGACCGAGGGAACGGCCCCAGCAGGAGGGGCCACCTGGCCTGGTGTGTGCCCACCCCAGAGGCCAGAGCCCTGCCAAGTCCCCAGTGGTCCCTGTTCCTGATCAACCCCGTGGTGGGCTCATCCAAAGAACATTTGTCTAATTTAAGGTCAAAGCAGCGCTTTCTCCTTTTCTTAAAAAAAAAAAAAAAAAAATACCTCGAAGAGATGAGATGAAGTTAAGTTCATCTCATCACGTATGAGCCTTAAGTAACTGAATATTTTCCTCACACCTAAAGGGACTTCCTCAGCCAATGGGCGGTGGTCCTCTCAGCCCTGGAGTGTGGTCCCTGGACGGGAGCCATAACAGCACGTGGTGATGGCCCGAGAGAGGGGAGGGGGAGATGGTTAGAGCCGCGTCAGGTCTCTGACAGCCAGAGGTGAAACACAAGCTCGGGCTCCGACCGCCTTAAAACCAGTGTCCACTGAGACTCCAGAACAGTGCTCAGGATCTGTGACCCCAAAGGCAACTTGCAGGAGTCCCGATTAATCGGCAGAACACCTCCCCTCCAGGTCCTGACAATGTCCCCATTTTCCTGGTGGGGAAGTGGAGGCGAGGAGGTTGAGCTCAAGGTGCCCGTCAGCGGCGAGGTTGCCCTGTGCCCGGAATGTGCTGCCTCCCCTCCCGCGGCCTGGGGAGCAGCAGGGGGCGGCAGCACCGGGGGCAGCCCCCCGGGCAATTCCAAGCCTTGTGGTTGTGTCTGCTGGAGACCAGGACTCTGCTCCCCTGCACACCATAGCGCCTGCTGGTCAGAGGTGCCTACTCTGTGCCAGGAGGCGTATAAATGGCCCTAATTTCCTACCAGCCATGCCATGACCGTTTACTGAGCGTCTACCAAAACCCAGCAAGATAGGGTTCCCTGTTTGAATTTTTCAGAAGAGAAAATCCAAACTTCAAAAAGCTAAGAGACTTGCCAGATGAAACCCATCCACCAGATGTGGGAGGGGAAGACGTGGTCATCCCACCTCCAGACCCCACCATCCTCCTGGCATCCTGTGCCTCCAGCAGGGCCCGGAGAGCCAGTCTGTCCCCCACGTGGGTGCTGCCTCGTGCCCGCTCCTGACGCCCAAGAAGAGACGGTCTCCCCGGAGCCAGTCTGCCCGTCCCTGGGGCCAGGCAGCAATTGTGCCGTGCACAGGGCTCTGTGACTACTGTCCGTGGGTCATCAGTAAGGTAAATTCCCTGCTGGAGCTTTTGACCCATGGTTTACTCATTGATTCATTCAATAGACAGTTAACTTGCTACTTAGGATGCCACATATGTCTAGGCGCTGGGGATTTAGCAGCAGGTAAAACAAACAAGCGTGCCTGCCCTCAGGGAGCTTACAGTCTAAAGGGGGAAACAGACTCTAACCAAATAAAGAGCAAAGGATATTGTAAATCAGGCAAGGGCTGCAGATAAAAGTTAAGGGGGAACCGGGGTGGGGTGTGTATTGAGGAAGGCACAAGTGAGTATTTTAAACAAGGTGCCCAGGAGGCCCAGAGGAGGTGAGGGAGAGACCAGGTAGAAATCCAGGGGGAAGAGCATTTCCCATAGAAGAAATGCCAAGTGCAAAGGCTCTGAGCAGGAGAGCACCTGTTTGTATATAAACAACCAGAAATTAGCAGGAAATTGTAAGTTCTCTCAGATGGAACACGGCATCTCAAACTAATTTACACTAAGGAGTAAAAGTCTGATATCCAGGGACTTTGATGTCATTGTTGTTGTTTTCAGTCGTGGTAGGGCTGGGTGAGAAGAGGTTACCTCGAGCCAGAAGGGGTAGAGAATAAATAAGGGGAGTTGGTACAGGATTGGAAAAGTATGTTTCTTTGAGCACAGGCATCCTTGAATTCATCCAGTCATCTTGGAGTGCACGCAAATAAGAAAGGACACGAGCTCTCCCTGAAGGGTGTCTTTGCTCCTTGAAGAGGAGGCTGGCCAACTAGCAACCATGCTATGAAATTACCAGTATTGGACCGCAGGCCTGGAACCGGTCCATGCCATACAGAACCCTGGGAGGATGTGGTTAGGGGGTGGAGACATGCTCTCTTGAGCTCTTACTTGGCTAAGACTTGGGTAGACCGTCTTCCCTGCACACCGACCAGAGGAAGGTTCCTTGGCCTCCTCCTCCTTTTCTCAAGGCTGTTGGCGCTGCAGGAGATGGCTGGGCTGTCCCTGGCCCTTGTGCACAGCTCTCTGGAGGACACCCTGCGGCTCCCATGCCTCCCCCCTCGCCTGGCTGAGGACCATGCAGACCCGCAGCCTGCGCCAGTGCCAGCCCTCCAGTTAGGGCTGGGGTGCCAGCTGATCTTGCTCCACCCCGGGGAGCAGGCTTTTCTTGCAAAAGGAAAGGAACAGTCTCACAACAATCAAGCGGTGGGTACTCTCCAAGGTTCTACTCAGGGGACCACTGGGACTGGCCTGGCCCTGCAGCCAGCGTACAGCAGAGCTGGCCCATTGGAGGGATGGTTTTAGCACCCTGCCCTGCCAGTGGAAGGGATACAGCTTTCTTGTGCGAGTGTCCTTTTGTGGCAGCAGGCTTTCCTGTGAGCTGGACCATTCAGGGGGCTAAATCCTCAGCACCCAAGATGGCAGGACAACCGAGTTCCCAAATAAGGACAAAAATTGGTCCTGGAACTCCTAGTGAAGTTCACTGTCATGGCAAAGCTGTTGCCGAATTCCTGCCTGTCAGCAGGGAAGGGAAGCAGGGAGGGGGCTGACGGTCAGGGGAGCCTGGGGGGAATCATCATATGGACCCACCTGGGGCACTGGGGGCGAGATCACATGGAACGTCACCCCAGCTTCCAAGCTGAGGTTTCATGAGTGCAAGGCCTGAGGCTGGGGGGTCAGGAGCTGTCCACAGCTCCGGGTCTGCCCCGGCCCCTGCCAACTTGCCTTGTGACACCTTCAGGGCACAGAAGGCGCTCCGAGAGGATCTCGCGTGCTCTCCAGCAGAGGAGCCATCCAGGCAGCGGGCCGTGGGCCACAGCTCTTGCTGCCGGAGCCGAGCCACACTGGCCGAGGGGCACACCTTCCAGGACGCGTCCAGGTGAAAAGATAAGGGGTTTCACACAAAAGCCGCACAGCAAATGCAACAGGAGGATTCAGGTTCCATAGGCGTGAACGGGCATCCCTTCTGCAGTGTCGTAAGCTCAGCGGTCGTAACGTAACCGTAACCGTGCTGACTCTCTGTGCCCAGCTCTGCGGTGAGTGCACGCTGGGGAACGTGCACTTGGCATGAATCTTTTACGTGGTCACCTTAGTCAGTGAACTACACCTGTGTTGGCCTTTGGTTTTCAATTTTACGACTCAGTTATTTGACTATTGGCCGCTGTCTTCATTAGGGATCATTAACACGGCAAATGATGAGTTGAAGCTTTCAGAAAAAAATGTTAGTGCTAATCTCTGTGGGTCTTACTCCTGTTTCATTCATTTTTTGTTTGTGTTTTTTTTTTTTGAACACTTTAAAACTCTTGACTTCTGTTAAGTATCCAGGCATTGCTTAGTATCTTAGAGACAATTTTCAAAACTAGAGATGCTAAAGAGAATCCATCAGATGGAAGAGTCACTCGCCATCTCCTTACCATCCCCGCTGCCACTGCCTGAGGCCAACTCCATCCCCCCTGGGGTTTCTTTAGCTCTGGTGGCTTCTCCACCCCAGCGGCCCGGGAACCTGCGTGCTGAAGCCAGCTCCGCCGTTAGGTCAAGACCCAATGCTGCGCCCACTTCGGAGCCTTTTCTGACCAGTTCTCCCGGGCAGAGTGACGCCTTCCTTTCTCTGCTCCCATAACAGTTCTCAGATGTCTGTGTTTTAGCCCCGGGTGCATGTTCTCTGTCCCCTTGATGACAAATGCTGACAGAAAGTCACCGTGCCTTGTTCAATGCCATGTGCCCCCAGCTTCTAGCAGAATTCTGTCAATGGTAAATGGGTGGAGGGGCCTTGCCTTCAATGCCATGTGCCCCCAGCTTCTAGCAGAATTCTGTGAATGGTAAATGGGTGGAGAGGCCTTGCCTTCAAGAAGCTTGCAGTCTATCGAGAGGCCAAGTCAAGAAGCCGAGCGCAGAGGGGGAGCAGGGCGGTTCTGCTTACCGCCACTAGGGGGAGCGCCAGCCAAGTTCCCTGCCCAGTCTACGCGCTCATTTCAGATGGAACTGGGGGCCTTCGCTGGACCTGGGTTTGAGTTGAAAGGCAGTCAGCGCCGAGGGCGTGACCTCCAAACCAGGGATGAAAGCAATCCTTCTAGAGGGTCTGGGAAGCAATCACAAGAATCTCACCAGAATTCACAGCACTCTCGGCCTCACACACATGCATCCAGTTTGCTTCTTCCCCGAGACCTCTGCTTCCTAGAAAGTAAGCACAGAGCAGAGAAACCATTGTGTCAGGACTGATGGGGAGCAGGGGACACTCAGATCTACCAGAGCTGCTCTGTCTGCTGGCCGGGCTCTTGTGCCTAGGCTAAGTTTCTCATCTCTCTAAATGTCACACCCCTCATCTGTTAATAGGGAAAATGAAAGACCTACTACCTCTAAGGTTCTTGTGAAAATTAGAAAGTCCTTGTAAATAAAGAGCATCTGGGAAGTACAGTAAGCGTTCCAGACCATTAGCTTCTACATCTATTCCTACTGTTATAACCACTACAAACCCCACCACCATTCCTGTGATGACTGGCGCCAAAGGCCGGGAACCTGGCTCGAGCTTCCTGCTCTTCCCCGTCCCCATCTCCCTCCCCGAACAACTCACTTCATCCCCTGACATGGCAGTCTGTCCAGAAGTGCTCTGGGCGGGGACGAAAAGGAAGATCAAGTCTCCCCACTTCTCCTGCATCCTTCTCCTTCTCACCAAGACGCCCTCCCCATGGAACGCTCCCTGCCTCCCTCCCCACTTCCATCCTCGGGACACTGAGGGCAGGATGAGGATGTGGGTGACGGCCAGACAACCAAGGGGACCAGTCACTGCACCCTAACAATGGTGAATGTCCCCCTACTACCTGGGGACTCAGGTCAGCAGCACACTTCCCAGCTGCGCGGTCCTCCTATTGGATCTTCCCAGCTCTGCGTTTATGTATTAATATTATCATGGTCGTTCGGACAGATACCTGTTGGGTTTGTCAAACCGGAAATGGACTTCGAGGGGACTGAGGGACGGAAGCCCAGCTCAGCAGCCTGCTTCGGTCACGTTGTCGGGAAGAGGCAAAGCCAGACAGGAGCCAGGTCTCCCGCCCTGCTGCCCTCACCGCCTGCAGGCAATGCTCTCCTTGCTGGAGGAACGGTGGGGATCCAGGCGAAGGGGAATGCTAGAGACACCCACCTTCTCCCCTCTGTGTCCCTGGTGCCTGGAAGGGCAGATTTCAGGCCAGCGTGCGCATGCCCACCCTTCAAAGGAATACCGGGGATCGCTGGATCCCCCCGTCAAAGACCAACGGGGGTCCCCGGACACACACAGGGCTCCCAAGAGCAGGCGGCGTGGGCAGCCCAGGCGCATGTTTGAAGATGTCCGCATGACACATCGGCCTTTCCTTCTTTCCCAGACCAGCAGCCATGCCCCGTGATTATTCCAGAAATAAAGTTCCTGTTTGTGAGCCGTAGACTCCGGGATTCCTGGGGCAACGGTCCACTGATCCCTGGTAGACCTCAAATCACAGGCCGGGCAAGACGTTCCCTTGCCTCTTGAGGGAAGGAGAGGAGGGCACTGACACAGGGCACCCCATGGACATTTCCTGCACAACGTGTGCACAGAGTCTGGGGGGTGTCGGGTCTTGATAAAAGCCCGAGCTCTGGAATCAGCAGAGCTCCCCTTGAGCCCGGGCCCCAGCACGCGCCGTCCGTGGTCTCGGATGAGTTACTCCACCCCACGTGCCGACGTTTCACCGCCTGTATGTGCAGAAGACCATGTTCCAGACCAGGTGAACGAGTGCAGCGCCACCCGCCTCCTAAATGTTCAGAACTCGGCCTTACAATGACTTCACATCATCCCCAGACTAAACTCCCAGATGGGTAAAATCGTGCAGAGTTTACAGAAAGAAAGCTCAGAGAAACAAGGACATGGGGCACCCCTGTCGCACAATTGTTAGGTAATAAACACCCGATCTTTCACGATTCCAATCTGTCTCTTGTAAAAAAAAGCACACTGAATATTTAAGAAAACATCATATTTAATAAAGACGTTCCACAAAGGACCTAGGAAAGTGAGGCAAACCCTCCATTTTTTGCTAGGATTTTATGTTTTTCAACATAATTTCATGATCATCTCATTAAGCAGACTGGTTCATTACAAGCAACGCTAAGGTGTTAATTTAATTCCCGCCAGTGAGTTTTTTTTTTTTTTTTTTTCAAGATTGTTTACCTGGGAAGCCATGTGTAACTAAAGAAAATTCCCACAGGCCAGAAGGAGGGGTGGCCGGGCGGCTCTTCTGTGTAGTATTTCTCCAAACCGGAGTCCAAAATCTCCAGGCCCCAGAGGTTTAATTACCATGTGCAGCCTGCTGTTTGGGGGAGGGGCTGGCGTGGGAGCCCGGGGCCCTCCCTGCCCACGCTGCTGCCACAGCCAGCGGTGCATCTGCGGCACCGGGACAAAGAGGGGTCAAAGCATCTGGCTGGGAGGCTGCATTCAATTTGGAACTTGAAATGGAACTTTCACCTTTTCCAGAAAATTCTGTGTGTTCGAAAGATTTAACTTTCTCTGCGCCCCTCCCGGCCAAGAAGGAAGAGGAATTGCAGCGCTTATTTTAGCACAGAGTGTGAGGGAGAAACCTTTTGGAACCTAGCAATTGGTTTTTGTTTTGTGACCAGCTCCTGCCACAAAAGGGGACCCACCCCTCCCCAGCATTCAATTAACCCTATGTGAGACGGCCAGGGGATTAGGAAGATGGAATCAGGCCCCATTCAGGAGGTTCGGAGGGGGGCTTTTTCAGAAGATTCTTCCGAACAAAGGTTGCCAAACTAAGTAGCTTTTTTTTTGTTGCTTAGCTCTGCCCTATTGTTACCACAAAAGCGACCTTTTCCACTTAATTGGGGCTTTAGAATTCCACCTCTATTGTGTTTGTCTATAAGAAACACTCTGCAGAGGGGCCGTGTAAGTTTATGAATATAAGCATTTCTGCATTGGGTGATTCCAAAGCTATTTATGTATTTGGATCCGTGGATATAGGTTACTCTAATAAAAATATTCATCATAAAATACTCATGGCAACAATAATTAGTTTCCATATATTGAGTTCCTATTATGTATCGGGTGCTGTAATCGATGATTGGGGTATTTTGTTTCTAATGTCACAATTAACTGGTTACAGACCAGAATTAGAAAGTTCCAGTGGCAGGGAAGCCAGCCCACACCACCAGCCAAGGCGGCGCTCTTCCGGCCCACAAGACGTCATTTATAACATTTTTTGGTTCTGCGTTTTTTGGTTCTGCCCTAGATCGCCAGTGAGGTTGTCAAGCCTAAACAGACAAGGGATTAAAAGGTGCATCTATTTGTATACACAGCTAAAAATTCAGATGCCTGTAAGGGGCAGAGAGGAAGCACAAATGTGCACATGGGAGCTGGTGTAAGACAGCAGGGAGTGGTGAGGCCTGAGGTAAACCGGAGATGAAACACCTCTCAAAGACACTTTCATCCAAATTGATTGTATTTATTTATTTCTAAACACTAAGCCAACCTCAGAAAACAGTTCTGGGTCTGGATTTGGACACTGGGTCTCCCAGTGGGAGAGTTCTCTGCCCTGTCGATGGTACCAAGCAGATGTGACCAGCCACCTCCCACCCACAGACATGGTTAGGTACATGGGGCTCTAAAAGCCAGGCATCTCCAAGTTCAGGTCTGATCTCTGGCTTCCCTGCAACTCTGGACCAGGGGTCTTCAGCAGTTGGCCTCAGATGGGGCAGGTGCTCCCTGCTGCAACCGTACCTGGACCACTTCACCCCTTTGTGCCGGTGGCCTCACCTGTGTGGCTACTTGAGTTTGTCATCTCTGAGCTGAAGAGAGCAAGCTTCCCAGGGACTACTTTTCTATGCTCAGGTCCAAGGTGACAGGAGCCCTCACCTTCGTCTCCTGTCATAGGAAGAGTCCACACACCTAATTCACACACTGAGGGCTGCAGAGTCTTAAACTCAGTAAAGCGTTGAGAGATGCAAGGGCATCCAAACATTCATTTTGTAAATTTTATGTTATGCCAAAAACAACAAAAAAAGCATCTAGCTACAGGGTGTCGAAGAAGATCCTGCTTACACTCTGTTGTTTGCATGGATGAGCCTGGATATTTTATACCTAAAATATCATACAAATAGGTCAGCAACTGATAGGCCTCTTCAGAGAGTGCCTTATGTCATATACTTAAATTGAACTTAGAAAAACAGAAAGTAGTCTGCTTTTACAGAAAGTGTTGAACTATCCAGAAAAGTTCCAGCAAAAAGCCTGGATGGATTCTCTGTCAAGGGAACCAAGACTTTGTCTAAGAAGGGGGGTCATGAACCCCCTGCCCTTCCTGGGTTCCCTTTGGTGACCCACACACTGTCATTAAGCCCATCGACGGGCTTAATGCCTGTTAGTAGATCAATCAAGTATTTGAACCATTAAATTGAATCTGGACATTCTACACCATTTTATAGAGTGGAATATTCACGTCGCAGCTGAAATACTTCCAAGAGTTGGAAGTTAGACTTTGAGTGATCTCACCTATTAGTACAATGGCCAACGGATGGCCACAAAAGAAACAGACAAAACCTCTTTGCATCGATTGGCTGAGAAGCTGCAAAAGCTCTGTTATAAATGCCCTGTCTTTAGTTCTCTCCAGACAGCTCTGAGTCCTCACTGGAATCTAGCTTGTTCCATATATTTATATACATAAATATATAAAAGTATATCTTTAGCCAGCTCCCTTATTCATATCCCTAGCTCTCTCAAGATTAGAGGAAAAATATTCACACAGAGAACCATTGCTATTATTATAAGGAAATGTACCAATAGTGGAAGAAATAAGAACTGACAGTTGACAGGGAAAATAAAAGATGGAACATTGAGAACCATCAGGAACCAACCTGAAAACTCAAGAGATACAGCAGCTTAAGGTTGTTCAAAATAGCAGAAAACCTCCCTGCAGAACCCAGAAAATAGCACTGTACTACATCACAATGTATGATGTTTGCTCTTAAGAAGAAAGAAAATCGTATAAATAATGCTAAAGGATTTCTATACAAAACGGTCAAGGCTTTAAAAATGTTTGGCTTTCTGGGGGAACTCGCATTTCCACACTGACTCATTTCCTTACAATCTCAGATGCCTGACATCTTTCTGGTTTTAGCCATTAAATCACTTTTTTCTATAAAACTATGAAAATCGTGTAAGAGAAGGCATGGAATGGAAGCCAGCCTTCCGCACCTCACGACCCTGGACCAGATATTAGAGATGCAGCCCCTGTGGTCCCTTCCCGGTGTCCACACTGTCTCAGCATGGACTCTCCTGATGGTCACTGTCTGCTCTAACCCCTCTATTCTGGTGAGGCCACTGCGAAGATGCTGAGACACCTGCCAAGATGGTGAGGAGCAAACACGTTAGGGGAGAGGGTGCAGCAGTTCAGATGAGTGTGCAGAAAGCCTTGCCTGAGGTGGGCCTGGGAGCTGCGGTGACACCGAGGAAGAATGTCCAGCCCAGCCCGGGTCAGGACCAGAGAAAAGCCTTCGTGGGAGGAGTAATGACGCTTCACGTGTCGGGGCATGCACAGTCGTGAGCTAGCAGGGTGATAAGGGACACTGCACCTAAGCAGGCAGAGCTGCGTGAAAACAGCCCAAGGGAGAGACTTGTCGTGTGTACGTGCACGCGTGCAGGACTGCATAAAATTTTCTATTATTACAGTATGAATTTAGAGACAGAGAATGGCAAAAATGAGGCTTGAAAGGCAGAGCCAGGCCCTGGGGGTTTTCGTGCCCGCACAAAAGACCCTTGATTCTGAGAGGCAGAAGCCTCAGCAGGGCCTCTCCCTGGTGCCTCCTGCCAGCCACTGGCTCTGGGAAGGAAGGCCAGTGGATGGCGGGTGGGGAGAGGGGGCGGGAACTCAGGACAAAGCCTGCCACCCTCAGCGGTGTCATTTTAGAGCTCCCCAGACTTCACCTGGTTTCCAGCACATGGCCTGGGCCCCGGGGCCCCTCGCAAGCCAGCCCCGACCGGGCACAACTCCTGAGAAGGTCAGCTCTCGGCCTTTGATGTTACACAAAGATGACTCTCGCTGACTGCTTAACTGGGATGGAAGCTCTTATTTATAAGATGTCACCTCAGTTGCCTTTCCTCACCGAGCCCCTCATGGTTGCACTTAGCTGCTTGTTTCAGGGGAACCGAGGTCTGAGGATGAGGAAGGATGACGGCAGCCTCCAGCCTAAGACAGTTTAGAACAGGAGGGGCAGGGGCTCCACAAAGACAAGACCCAGCCGCGCGTCGCTCTGCGGAGGAAGGGCAGGGGCTGCAACTCTCCAGGGAGCACAGACTCTACCCCACTGCGCGCGGGGACCACACATGGTCCAGAGCCTGTGAGACCTCTCCCGAACCTTCCTCCACAGGGATACTCCACCCCGAGGAGCCCTGGGACCCGTCCCTCCCGTGTGAAAAGGCAGACATCCCCACTCCACGAGATGACAGACTGTCTGAATGAGTGTTGGAGTATTTGCTTATGAATTTCTCCCACTTGCCCACCTTTCCTTCTGGATAAAGCAGAAAACTGGGGGAAGAGACAAGGTGTTGAGTCTTCGTGCGGTCAAGCTGTAGTGATGATCTTTCATTCTTCCCTTTCCCTAAACACGCCACCACTCACCACCCCATCGCCATCCAACCAGCAGGAGTCCTGTGGCCTCCCAGCCACTTCTCCCGTGAGACCAGGGCCCGCCATTGCCTGCCAGGTCCTTCTCAATAACCTTCAAACCCGTCTCCCCCCTGCCATTGCTGTCCCCCAAATTCATCCTTCCCCAGAAGCCAGGGTGATCTTTCACCACACCAATCAGAGCATCTTGTCACGATCCAGTTCTAAATCTTCCCAGCAGCTCCCCTGCACACTTTTCATAAAACACAGATCCCTTACTTGACCCTGCCTCTGCCTGACCTCTGCGTGGACCACAGCCCCCTCCTTCATCTGCCTCAGCCACGCTGGCTGGCCTCTTCTGCTCCTCACACAAGCTGCAGGGTCTACCGCAGGACCTTTGCACGACTCTCCCCTCGGCTGGGGTTGCTCCTGCTCCTGACGTTTCATCTCACTCCCGGCTCAACCCAGTGCTTACATCCTAAGTAGCCGCTCTTGACAACTTAGTTGTCTAATCTTCTGCCCCACCTCCCCTGCATAGCGCATGAGCTCCCTGAGAGCACAGCCCTTGTCTTTTCACAGCTTGTCCTCAGTACTTAGACCAGCGCCGGGCACAGAGCAGGTGCGCGATAAATATTTGTTCAGTGAATGAAAACAGGGAGTCAGAGACAACATTCGTAACTTTCATCCCCACACACTGTCTTGTAAAGAAGAACATGTATTTTCAAAATATTCTCCACCTTTACAACGTTTCGACAACTTCATTTTGCTGCCCCCTTTAGAAAGGACCTCCCACCTGCCATGCCGGGCAGGGCCTTGAAGGACTTCTAAGCTCTTCCTTAGAGCTTCAGGCAATGTCTACTGATGGACGGGAACTTTACTCAGCTATCAAGCGCCTCTCTTTAATATTGATAATTATCCATCAGTTATTGTCACCAAAAAAAACAAAAAACAAAAAACTAAACACTTTAGCATCTCTTGCAGATAAATGAAGATAAAGACCTTAGGTAAGTAAGAGGTTAGAGAACTAGGATCAAAGGCACCTGAAATCACGTCTTTGTGCTGCTGCCAATCTTGGAAAATTGTTTCCCTTCTCTGGACTTCAATTTCCTCACCTCCAAAAGGAAGGAAAATGCTGAAAGAATTTAGATGAACGTGTATGTTTATTTCTGGGAAGGTCATGCTGCCATTAAAGTATATTATAAGGAAAATTGAAACGACAAAGGAAAATGATCACTATAAAAGTCAGGACTCCAAAATAGAAAATGTTTCAAATTATGTAGAAAACTTTTCAATTATTTGAGAAAAATAATGAATAATGAGAGGTATTATCTATATACATCGGAGGATCATGAAAGGTTTTCATTTTCATCTTTCCTTTTTCTTTATTCTCTAAGTTGTAAACAATAAGTATATACTATTTCACATCCCCTCCTCCCCCCCGAAAATTAATAAACCTAAAATGAAGCCAGCTAACCAGGGAACTGCTAAATTCCCTGCTTGCCCTGACAGCCTGCAATTGCAAGCTTGGAATACATGTGGTTGTCGAATAATCTGCGAGTGCTTCTTGGTGTGAGGGTTGGTGAGAAACCAGACCCAGGAATGGCCCCTCAAAACACTGCATCCCCTTGCCCCTAGGGCTGCATTTAAGAATGGGATTGGGAGCCAAATGAAGCCAAACAAAGGACACTGGGATTTTGCTTGAACTCTGGGGAAAGAGGTCGTCTTTTATTATTGAGTTTACTAATTAGAACTGTCAGAGGTACCATCCTCCCCACCCTATAGGGAGTGTTTGCTTGTGAATAAAATCAACAACAACAACAAAAAATACGGCAGACCTGAGAGACAGGAAAAAAAGAACGAAATGCACATAAATACCCATAGATTTCTGTTGACTTCCTTGAACCCCTGGATTCAGCTGGGAACAGAAGCAAACTCATATTTTGTTCCTCCTGGTTCCCTGACCCAGTAAATGTCCCTTCGTGTCTACACCAGTCTGAGACGTATTTGTCACGAGGCAGATTCTGACTCATAGACACCACCTGTCACCTGCGTGTTCTAACTGCCTTCCTAGCGAGCCCTGTACCAAGCGCGGCAAAGTCCACTAGGATGGCGCCGGGGGACCAGGGCGCCCGCTCAGGTGCCTTTGCTCATGTGCTTGGCTGATGGGGGCAGGGCTGCCTGAGCACTGCAGGGCTGGCCTCCTCACCTTCCAAACCAGGGGGCCTCGGACTTTGATTCGGGGACGAAGTTAGAGTCTCACAGACCTCTCTCTGCATATTTCCCACGTCACAGCTGCAATGCGCTGTCACGTGAGAGCAAAGCCATGCGGGGAATGAACACTTGAAACAAGGCAGCTTATTTCCGCTGGAGGCTTGGCCATCACTGCCCGCCCTGCCCTTCTTTCCTGGCTTCGGTCTTTAGCTCAGTGCTTCAGTGTCCCCTTTGCAGTCCAGGGCAGACCCAGGCTGGCAGCCATGGAACCCAGAGGGAGGCTTTCAGTGCCCTGGACCTGGTCAAGTTCCCTGCTCGGCCTTCTGAGCCGTAGCCCCCCTGATGCCCCCAGTCCTGTTTTCCGGACACTGTGTTCCTGCTTTGGTCCCCTGAATTTTTTGTTGGTTTCCATTCCTGGGGAAGACGATGAAACACTTGGAGGCTCCGAAGCCTTTCCCAGAGGTGGACACTCTTTCTTTCTACGTATGGTCAGACAAGTTTCTCCCTACCGTGTGCCAGACCCTGGGTGTACCAGGATGCTGAACCCACAGCACGGACTGGCGGGGGATGCAGGTAATTCCAATGCAATTCTGGCAAAAAACAACATAGGATGCTTTCAGGGCAAGAAGAGAGACACCTGTGAGCCTCAGAAAGCTTTTTGGAAGAAACTGCAACTAAACTTGGTCTTAAACAATGAATATAAGTGGTACAGGTTGCCGGAGGGGGTGTTATAGGCTGAGGGTCCAGCAGAAACAGACATGTGATGGTGAGAGCATCAGGGAGACAACAGGAAAATACGAGCACTGAGCAGGTGCTGCGTGAAGCGTGAAGCAGGGAGTCCAGAAACGAGACCAGAAGGGCACAGTCGAGCGAGAGACAGAGATCGCAGAGGCTGGAATCAGCCTGGTGGGTCACAGGAGGAAGGCTGAACACAGCCCTGAAGGCAGTGAGGAGACATGGCGGTGTCAATCAGGAAAGCAGCAGTCATACCTGCCTTTTCAAGACTTCAGCTAGAAGTGCCATTTGGAGGAATTTGCTGGTGATTGAAAACAGGTATTTGCTTGATTATAAACCCTGTTTTCCACAAGGCTTCCTAATGACAGACCCCACCCAGCGGATCAGACATCTTGGAGACTGACCCCAATGTGGGTATGGCTCAAGGTCATCGGAACATTTGGCCATCGTAACTGGGCTTCACCCAGACTGTTCCCCAAAGCCCCAGGTTCACTCCCATTTCTCTCCGTCCCTGAGACCTGTCACTGGGATCTCACTTCACCCAAAGCTCTGGCCACCTGGACCATGGCACCGACTCAGCCCCACATTTGCCTCATAGCTGCTCAGATCCCTACACAGGTCAATATCACAACACACGGTTTTGCTCTGTTCATTTTGCAAATGGTCCTAAAGGCTAATGGACTTCCCTGAGATGATAACGCAGACGTCATGGCCTTTCCAACTTTACACCCATATTTTGTTGTTATGCTTTCTGTTCCAAAGCACTGTGAGTCGCTGGGTAACTTTTAGGCATGCAGATCACCAGATCCCATGCCAAGGGCTCAGCACACAAAGGTAAACAGGACACAATTCTGACCCCAAGGACTCAAACCTGTCCCAACAAATATTTAATCATGTTTTTCCCAAGATCACATGGCTTCCTGGTAACCCCACGATGGGTTCTGAGTCAGAACTCAGCACCCCAGACCCCCTGGTATATTCCATTGCCGCCATACCAGTATTAATCTGGGGGCGCCGCGAGAAATTGCCTCTGGGGACGTGCTAATCCGACTCTGGTCTGCTGCTGAGAGCCTGCGATGGAATCCCCCAGCAGCTAGATTCTCTAGGAAACCAGCTCCCCGGTTTTAGAGGTGGCTTTCTGACCAAAGTGCATCATCAGGCTAGCTCATGCTTCTGAAAAAGGAATTAGAGAAAAGGCGAAAGGCGTTCGGCAAACAACCTGCCTGATAGCAGCGTCTAGTCCCAGCAGACTGACTTTCGCTCGTATGCACGGCAGAGACAAGACCCCACAGCCGGAAGCCTCATCTCACCTGAGCAGGGTCTCAGCCGGGCTCCCTTTGTCACTGCATCAGTGGGCTCCCAGCTGGGGGAGTTCCGTGCTCTAACCCGCGGCTTGTCTGGGAATCACCAATGCAGCTTCTAGTTTCCTTTCGCAAGACGATCGTCAAAGCATCCTCCAGGCTGCAGAATGAAACCTGGATTTGGAAGCCTCTCCAGGGCTGCCCGAGGTGCTTGCTGGCACACTCAGCTACGTCCAAGCCCCAGCCAGACTGCTGACCTCGCACCGGTGCTGTGTGATATAACTCTCCCGCGCGGGGAGGCATTAACTGTCTCGTCCCCAAGCTCGTATCCCTCACGTCTCTCCAAGATGCAGGCTCCTGCGATGCCACTGTTTTGATGCCCAAGATTCTCTCTGCCAGCGCTCCAGCCGTGCAGGGGTTCACATCCATCCTCTGCAAAAGATGCCAGCCAAGAATTCATCATTTTCAGCAATGATTAATCCCAAGACTCTTTTAAAGTTCCTCCTCTTTATTAAGCCAATTAAAATATGTTTTCAGCATTAAGATATTTGTAAAGATTTGAGTCTCTTCCCATAAATACCTATTCATCGAAGTCATTTTATTCTTTTAAAAAAGTCCAGCAACCATTCCTTCATTCCTGTTTGTCATGTTCTCATTTGATTTACAAGAGTTTAAACTCCATATGGAAAGGATATGGTTGACTGGGGAGACATGGATATTTTTTTAAAAGGTAACCACCTAGGAAATTAATAATGCACATTAGAATAGGGATTATGTTGTTGGAGGGATGTGAGAGACAGAGAAGAAGGACATAGAACTGAGACCAGGGAGACCTGGGTTCCAGTTCCAGATCTAATACTCACTTAACTGTGCAGATTTATGCACGTGACATGGCTCTCAGGCTGCACCATGCTCCCAGGCTTGCAAGCATTTAGGCTAGTGGGTTGCCAAAGCCCCTTCAGCATCACCCTTTTAATAGCTTTCTTTTCTTGCGCCAAGAAAAGAAAAACTCCCTATTTGTGGCCATCAGAGGCAGCGTGGCCATCAGAGGGGCAGTCACTAGAATCACTGAAGACTCACAGATTTAGACTCAGCGCCATGTCCCTTCTGAGCTCTGTAACTAGGACAGATCTTGGAAGCGATGGATGCCTCAGCATCCTCGTTCACAACACGGCAAAGCACTACCTGCCACCTGGGCTGATACAGGTACCGTAAGAATTAAGTGAGTTGATACACGCAAAACCACTGAGAACGGGGCTCGGTCCACGGTCAGTGCTCAGTAAATGTGAGCTGTCTTTATCACTCTAGTCTACCACTGGTCCTGGCTCTTCCCCAGCTATCTTACTAACATGCAAATCTCTTGTGGTGCTGTCTACCCTTAAAAGTCACAGCCCTGTTGAGATGGGTTCTCACAGGTGTTTACACAGATAAGACCACCTCTCTATGCTTAGGAGGCAGGGTCTTAACATTGACAAAAACAAAAAGAAACAAACACACAAAAACAAAAAATTTACTATGTGCTGGGCATTCTGTAAAGCATTTTTTCTATATTATCTACTGTGTCTCGGAGCACTATGTAAAGTGTTTCACTTTCAATAATCATTTAAAATATTCCCAATCGTAATACTAACATAGAAAAAATTATATAATTTGCCCAAAGTGATAGATCTAATTAGTTTTGAATCAGGATAGGAACCCCGGAAGTCTGCCTCAAATTCTACCTAAAACATGAAGTCATTCATTACATGAATTACCAGTGGAAGAAAAGGAGATTCCAACTAGAAAGTAGAAAGAGAGATGGGGCTCTACACAGGAGAGAGAGGGATTGGCCTTTTCTCTTCAGTCTTTCTTTTTTCATGGATAACAGTGAGCTGTAACTTTTTTTTTAATTTATTTATTTTATTTATTTTTATTTGTGGCTGTGTTGTGTCTTTGTTGCTGCGCGTGGACTTTCTCTAGTTGCGGCGAGCGGGGGCTACTCTTCGTTGTGGTGCACGGGCTTCTCATTGCAGTGGTTTCTCTTGTCGCAGAGCATGGGCTTCCATAGTTGTAGCACGTGGGCTCAGTAGTTGTGGCGCACGGGCTTAGTTGCTCCGCGGCATGTGGGATCTTCCCAGACCAGGGCTCGAACCCGTGTCCCCTGAACTGGCAGGCGGATTCTTAACCACTGTGCCACCAGGGAAGTCCCGAGCTGTAACTTTTTATTGGTGCACAAGCCTTATAGAAAGTTTTTTAAGTATGGACACCAAAGGAGATATATATATATATAAATATATATAATAAATATGATATAGACATATATAGATAGATAGATATCAATGTCTCCACACCACACTGAAGGATAATAATAAATAGTGAGAGCACAGCACCCAGAGCCGAGGACCTGGATCTAGGAGGACAGTGTCTTCAGTCTCCAGCCTTTTTGGGGTCACTTCCCCAGCCTCTGTTGATGAAGTTAAGACTCTACCAGCTGCAGAGGAGAAACTTTAACAGGGCCCAGCTGCAGTAGCATAGGGCAGGGCAAAGAAGGGTGGGTTTAGAGCTGAGAGGCAATCCCGTGATCACTGGCAAACTACCCAAAAGAATACATCTGAGGAGGAGAAACGCAGGTGAACAGAGAGGGGCAGCCCTCCTTGCAGGAAGACCTGAACCACGGCCAACCTCAGAGGTTTTGTGTTTTAGGAAAAAAGAGAGAGAGAGAAAGAGAGAGAGAGAGAGGAAGGAGGAAGGAAGGAAGGAAGGAAGGAAGGGAGGGGGGAGGGAGGGAGGGAAGGAGGGAGGGAGGAAGAAAGAGAAAAATCTCCTCTTCACTGGCTTGTCGTTCATTAAATCAAAAATTTGCATTGATAAGTCCAATATGCTGGTCTCAGTGCTGAAGATCTTTTATAGATATAGGAAGATGTCTTTATGTCCATCTTGAGTTCATTTTCCAATAAAAGGAACCTCAATTTCCTTCTAGTTAGTTCCTACTAGTTCTGCGTATTACTACATTTATACATTGCCGTCAGGGTTTTTCATACGACTTTACCCAAGCTGCCCCCCTTCCAGTGTAACTGCTTTTGATGAGTCCAGCTAACGACATCCCATTCTGTTCCACACACTTTGTTATTGTGAGGAAGCACCCTGGTATAAGGACTCATTCCAAGTCTACTTTTCTTGTGGGACGTTTAGGGACGACGGCTGTGCCTTATTCCTCTGCGTTCCCCTGACTTCTAGTTTCAGGTTTCCTAACCTCTGAAATCCTGAAACACGTGACTGAAATCCTCTCTTTTTTGGGGGGCGGGGCTGCTCCTCACCCTAGGATGTTCAGCAGCACCCCTGGCCTCCAGCTCCTACGTGATAGGAGCCCCAAGCAGACCACTAGGGGTGTCTCCAGACCTGCAGAATGGCTCCTCAGAGCCCAACCAGCCCCACTGGAGAACCACCACCCAGCCTGATTGCTGGGTCAGAGTTAATAGTTTAAAAAGTGGTTTCCTATATGGGAAAAGAATCTAAAAATGAGTGGATATATGTATATGTATAACTGATTCACTTTGCTGTACACCTGAAAGTAGCACAACATTGTAAATCAACTGTACTCCAATAAAAATTTTTAAAAAATGAAAGTAAAAAGTGGTTGTTGAACAAATATTAAATTACAAGAGGATCCACTAAATGTGACATAAGATGCAGCCATTTGACAATTAATATCTATCAATTTATTTCTCTCTGAAGGTAACTACTTCAAATTCAATCATTACTTTAAGTAGTAAATCAAATGAATATATTGAACTATATGTTAAACTATATGTTAACCATATGTTAAATACTTTCCTAAACTTGCATGTAGAGTTGCGAGAAAAATAAATGTCTGTCCTCATTGAGGCTAGCGGACAAATAAAAAGACTTTCAAAAACACTCCCAAGCAAATATGACATATATGCCCAGGTAACAGAGGCAATCATCACTATACATTGATTAATTCCTTTCACAAGTAACTATTGTTCCTGCTCTGTATTAGACACTACCACATCTAGTGCATGGATTATGAAACTATATAAAAAACAGTTTCTGGCTTTGGGCAACTGTAGGATGAGAAAATGTAGTAAATAAGTGAGTGCAATAAAATACTATTATTCATGCAAAAAATATTTAAGCAGAGTGCTATATATTGGTAATGTGATATTGAGCAAAATTGATATCATCTCATGCAGCTAACAGTCTAGAAAAGATAACACACCAATTGAGAAATAAGTAAGAATATCATAGTGACAGTAAGGAAGACCATTGGGGGTCCAGGGTGGGAGTTCCTGTCTTAGATTGGGGGAATATTTGTGATGATTTTAAAACATGCTCATAAGTTCTTTGGTATTCCACTCCTAAAACGTGGAGACTAATTTACCTCCTCTTGAATATGGGTTGCCATTAGTGACTTACTTTTTTTTTTTTTTTAAAGAAATTCACGTTCTTTTATTTATTTATTTATTTATGACTGTGTTGGGTCTTCGTTTCTGTGCGAGGGCTTTCTCTAGTTGCGGCGAGCGGGGGCCACTCTTCATCGCGGTGCGCGGGCCTCTCACTGTCGCGGCCTCTCTTGTTGCGGAGCACAGGCTCCAGACGCGCAGGCTCAGTAACTGTGACTCACGGGCCCATTTGCCCCGTGGCATGTGGGATCTTCCCAGACCAGGGCTCGAACCCATGTCCCCTGCATTGGCAGGCAGACTCTCAACCACTGCGCCACCAGGGAAGCCCTAGTGAGTTACTTTTAATTGAATGCGGCAGAAGGTGACAACATGTGATTCAGGAGACAGCGCATCAAAAGTAAGACAGCTCTGCTTGGCCCTCTGTACCTGGGAACCCTGCCCTGGGAAGCCGGTCGCCACATTGTAAGGAAGTTCAGGTGACATGGCTAGGTACCGTGCAGGTATCCAGGCTGAAAGACCCAGCTGAGGCTGTAGCCAATGACCACATTAGTCACCAGACCTGTGAGTGGGTGAGATTTTCATTGATAACAGCCTTCAAGGAGCAGAGAAGTTTACCTCCACCAAGTCTCACCCAAATTGCAGACTTGTGAGTGAAATGAATGTGGTCATTGTTTTAAGCCACTTAGCTTTGGAGTGATTTGTTATACAGCAATATCATGTGGATTTGAAAAAAATCTGCACATTGGTAGTGGTTGTGTTTTCTGCTTCGAGTAGGAGAGGCAAGATTCCATGAAGAAGTAAGATGAGTTCCATCTTAAAACATGAATGCACGTTCCAATAAGTAGTAGCCAGACACAGAGGAAGGGGCAAGGCCCAGAATTTCACACACAGGGAGTGTGGGCACAGAAAGCAAGATGTGAACTAGCGTGTCCGTTCTGTGATGTGTGTTTGACCTGGCTGGCCCACTGAGGACAGGCCTGGAGTGGAAGAATGAGAAAAATAAAGCAAGATTCAGATACGGAAAGCCTTTAAAACATTTTTACTATTATGGAAAAATACACAAAACTTTAAAGTTACCATTTTAACCCTTTTATAGTGTCCAGTTCAGTGGCATTTAACACAATCACAATGTTGTGTAGCCATCACCACTCTCTAGCTCTAAAACATAATTTATCGCCCCAGACCTCTCATAGGCAGTAAGCAGTCAGCCCCCAATTTCTTTCCTCTCCCCCCTCATTGTCTCTGGAAACCACAGATCTGTTGTCTGTCTCTATGAATTCTCCTATTCTAGACATTTCATTTAAATGAAATCACACAATATGTGGCCTTTTATGTCTGGCTTCTTTCACTTGGTTCATTTACAGTGTAGCATATGTCAGTACTTCATTTGTTTGTATGGCTGAATAATATTCCATTGTATGGTTATGCCACATTTTATCTACTTATCAATCGATGATCGTTTGTATTGCTACCACATTTTGGCTATTGTGAATAGTGCTGCTTTGAGCATTCTTATACAGGTTTTTGTTTGAACCCCTGTTCTCAATTCTTTTGAGTGTATACGTTGGAGTGGAATTGCTGGGTCCTATGATGTTCTATGTTTAACTTACTGAATAAATGGCAAGCTCTTTTCCACAGTATCTGCAGTATTTTACAGTCCCACCAGCAATGTATGAGGGTTCCAGTTTCTTCACATCCTCATCAGCACTTATTTCCTGATTATGATTATTATTATTATAATAGCCATCCTACTGGATGTAAAGTGATATCCCATTGTAGTTTTGATTTGCATTTCCCTAATGAGGAATGATGTTGAATGTTGGTCATTTTCGTATCTTCTTTGGAGAAATTCCTGATGGAAAACCTTTGGTGTCACGCTTTGTGGTTGGGACTTTATCTTGTACACAGTGGAGAGCTATTCACCATGGGGGCATCGTGATCAGATTTAAATTTCAGAGAAATCAAGGTGACTCCACGATGGAGGACAATTTGTGGGGAATAAGACTGGAAAAGAAGGGAAGATCCATTTGTAACAATCCAAGCAACGATTCCAGGAAGAGTGAAGAACTAAATAGTTAAGCCGTTTACAGTTTTAGTGTAATTCCTAATTCCTTCTTGATTCCAGTATTTCTTAGCTAAGTTGGTGATTAATTAAATGGGGTAGCTTTTAGGAAATTATCAAGAGGAATTCTGGGAGTCTGAATGAGAAGGGAAGCTCTGCCTTTAGGATTCTCCTAAATCATCAGGGCTGACCCTCAGCTTTTCTGTTTCCAGTCAAATCATATGTGAATTACACAGTTTAGAATGAATAAAAATGTCATTGTTAAAATCAAATGTTGTGTAGTTGTACTTGGAGAAACATCATTATTCTCTGCACAAACTATATGAAACAATGACAGAGATGATTTCTCACATTGCTTGTTTACATTACTCACTACTTTTTTTTTTTTAAGAATTTCACTTAATTATTTATTTATTTATTTATTTATGGCTGTGTTGGGTCTTCGTTTCTGTGCGAGGGCTTTCTCTAGTTGTGGCAAGCGGGGGCCACTCTTCATCGCGGTGCACGGGCCTCTCACTATCGTGGCCTCTCCCGTTGCGGAGCACAGGATCCAGACGCGCAGGCTCAGCAATTGTAGCTCACAGGCCTAGTTGCTCCGCGGCATGTGGGATCTTCCCAGACCAGGGCTCGAACCCGTGTCCCCTGCATTGGCAGGCGGATTCTCAACCACTGCGCCACCAGGGAGGCCCCATCACTCACTATTAACTCTGTATAAATAAACCAGGAGAAATCAACGTGCCATCTTCCGGAAAAACAGAATGTTGTCCTCATCATGTGCCAAAGAGGGCAAGTGGCAGTTCATCCCTATATATTACTCTTTCAAATATCCTCCTTTTTGAAACTCCTGTACTAAGTTAAAACATATCTATGTTCATCATTTTACAAAGTAGTATTATTTATTTATTTTAATTATTAATAATAAATTTTTATAGATGAATTTTTAAACATTAAAACCATCAAAAAGCCTACCAGGCAGACATAGCCACTACTCACATTTTCATGTATTTGCCTCAAAATAAATAGAGAGCCAGAGATGCATAGAAATATAAATCTCTAGATTTTTTAAAAATACAGAGATGTAGATATTAACCTATGTGATTTCTGTGTCTTCCTCTTTATTCTCCTTTGTCTTTTTTCTTACACATTTGCGCGTTTGGTTGTGTGATCTCAGCACCAGAGGACTCTGAATAACCCCCATATAATTTTTTCCTAGATTCTCTTTCCAAATGCCCAAGTCACTTTAGAGGGCATGGGACACACAACGTGATTGTTCAGTCTTGATTTAGCCAAGGAATAATTTCCTCAAAGGACACCTAAGAAGAGACCCCATATGTAAAGCAGGTAAAGATGAAAAGTGTAAGCGCCCTGAAATAGGTCCCAGATACCACAGGCTCCTGTGAAATCACCCCGCTGAGCCCATGTGTATTCCCAGCCCCTGGATGGATGGATATAGTGGGTAAGACCCTGGAGGCCAGAGAATGGCCTTAAGTACGAGCAACTCCCTCTCAGTGGTGTGCTGAACCCTGTGCCCCTAAAAAGTCTCTGGCTACCAGCTGATGATTCCAAACCTCCAGGCCTTTCTCCTTTTCTGGGTCACAGGCCTTTCTCTGCGACCGGGTCACAGTCACCAAGCCGCACAGGAAGTGGGCAAAGCATACATCTTCCCCTTTCTCCTGGTCCATGCTTTGCTTGCTTCTCTTTTCCTGGGACTTTGCCATGGAGGCAGGGGATGGGTAAGCCTGACAAAGAAGGGCACCAGGTTCTGCACAATCCAAAATCAGTGTTTTTGTCATCTAGGTAACAGCAAGACATGAGTGCCATCAACCTCAGTCAGTTTTGACAAATTATTTTCTCTTTCCAGTCAGATACATTATTATGCCCATCCTGTGAGATTTTTTTTTTTTATAAGTAAACTGTATTGATGTGTGTCTCAGTATCATTTAAGCAAAACCACATACATAGATTGAAAACATAAGTTTAAATCCCAGCTCTGCTATAAACTAATCATAGAGCTTTTGACCTATAGCTTAAACTGTGTAAACCTCAGTTTTCTCATTATTAAATAAAAAATAATAACACCCAACACTCAGGGCTGTTACCTGAGGACCCATATGCAAAGCCTCCAGACCAGTATCTGGCAGCGAACAGATACTTTGGGCCCCGCCCTACACTTCTTTCCCTGATCTGAATTAGTTTCCTTGCTGAAAATTGGAATGTAACTGTCCTTCTGTCATGCAAATATTATTTCAACTCACTCTCTCACCAACCCTCTCGAGAAGGCAAAATGATCCTCTAACATGAATGAAATGAAATTGCCCTGGCAAACAAGCTCTGTAAGATGTGAATCACTATGCAGTGCAAACTGTAAAGATCTTTAGCTGAGTAATCGGAGCACAGAGCATGTCACCATTCGTGAGCTCTGGACCCCATTTCCCCTCCACCATCACTTCTTACTGGAATCCATTAGGACAAGACATAAAGAAACCTCAAAACGGCAGCAAAAATATTTCACTCTGGTAGTTACCAGGTACTCTATTTTTTTTCTAGGTACAAATGATTTCTGCATTGATGAGGCCATCTTTGTGAAGAGAGAATCAGCTGATCTAGTATTTTTGAGAAACTGTGGATCTTGCAGGTGGGCTGCAGGAAAAGTCCTGCCTGCTTTCTAGGTATCCCTCAGTGTGACCTCAGAGGCAGGGGCTGGTGCACGTTCCACCCACACGAGAACAAGCCGAGCAGATTCTGGGTGTGGGGAGCCCAAGGCAGGCTGCTGGCTGGCGTGGCTCAGAAGCAGAGTTCTGCCCTTGAATTGACCTGCCTTTTTTCCAGCCTCCCTCATTCCTCATTCCGTCATCACGGAATGGTGGGCTCTTCAATTGCCCACCAGCAGCATCCAAGCATGTCCCTTAGCTTGGGGTAACTTTTCAAAGGACACAGGACGTGCTTTTTCCTCCAGGGTCCCCAGGCAGATTCAGAGATGAAAAATGCCCATGAATATTTAATGAAGAGATGAATGTGGCAAAGCAAGGAATGCTAGAATCTGGGGGTGAGGTCCCAACCAGCTGATTTTAATTTTCAGTGAGATGTTTTTCTTTCTGGCTTCCCCCAATCTGAAGTCAGATGCAGATAAAAATACTTCATGCAGATCATCTGGCCAGCACTGCACAAAGGATGCTGACGTGGGCTGTACAGTAACATTTTACAAAGAGCCTGTGAGGTATATATATTGCAGATGAGTAAACCAAGCTCCAAAGAGTTGAAGAAAATTGCCTGATGTTGCACAGCTAATGAATAAAAGAACTAGGATGGAAACCCGTGTTAGCTGCCTTGAAAACCAAGCTGTAAGCCTGGAAGTGTACAGACATGTAAGATATTGCATATTCTGTGCATGAGCTATTTAAAAATGAAAATTGCTTTTAGTTTGCCCCTTAATTAGTTCATAACCATTGACCTAATGTGCTGTCTCATTTCCTGCTCTGAATTAGCAATGAGAAGAAATTGAAGCAGCCCATTATTACTATTCTATCATGGTCCTTGCAAATTTTCAATTACCCAAATCACTTCATTTCTTTAACTGCACAAGCCAATGTCAAAAGGACCTGGGTTATAGGTACATATGTGTGGTACCACATGTAAGATTATTACCATCCTTTACTGTTTTAGAGACTAGCTCTCAAAATGAGATTGCTTCCCTGTGACTTTAAAGACATTATTTTGAATCTTCTCAGACTTAAAGGTCCTTCGAATGAAGTGAAGGTTTTGAATTCCACCCAGGTAGAAAGTGCACCTGTTCACACCTGCAGTGGGTGATGGTCCTTGCTGAATGAGGAGCCCAGGGCAGTCACAAAATGCCTCCTGACTGGTGCGTGAAGCCTGCCTTTGCTCCCATCCAGATTCAAGATGTTTGCTTGTTGCCTGTAGTATGAGGTTTGTTTTTACCTCTAGCCTTTTGTGCTAGGAATTAAGCATCTCCTCTAGAGAAATGGGAACATTCTACTGATTGCCATCATGTCCCTGTGAAGGGACAACGATGTTGGTCCTTGAAGTTCCGTTCAGTTCACAGTTAGACAGGGACTCTGAGAGCCTCAGCCAGGGGGTGAGCTCCTGGACCCCAGCCTCTCCCTGCAGCATCACCCATGCCACCTCGGGGGACGGCGGGGCAGTGAGCTGCGTGTGTCCACCACCCCCAGTTCCTTCCTCCATGACAGCCCACCACTGTTCTTTTCTTTACCTGGAGGTGTAACTGAGCAGAGCACGCCAAGTCCCTCTGTGAGCCCAGCCATCAAGGTGGGAGGAAGAGACCACAGCCATGCCCACGTCACTCTCCCCTTCTGAAAACTCACAAGGTCCCATTCATTCAAGTCTTCCTTCTGTCCTGCAACAGCTACTGTGTGTTTATGCTGTGCGGGGCCTGGTGATGCTTCAATCACATGGTCTCTGTGCTCAGAGGAGCACGGAGGAGAGGGAGACTAATACAGCTTAAACCTCGTCCCACCGGTGCCCTGGGTGCCAGGCCCACAGCAGAAGGCCTGGCAGCGCCAGCATTTAAGGAGAGGGTGGGCTCTGAGGATGAGTCAAGGACTCGAGAAGCATTCTGGAAGGGGTGGCGCAGAAGAGCATTTCAGAGAGAGTTCAGGGTCGGCGCCCTGGGGAATCAGAACGGTGGGAAGTTCCGGTGGTTGAGAGGCAACCTTATCAACGTCAGGGAAGAGAAGAGAATGTAGGATATTAAAATGGTAAAGAGGCAAGTGGTACAATTCCAGCTCTGGGGTGTCTGAGGCAGGATTCTCCTTCTATTGAAAAGATGAAGAGTAACCCAGTTCTAAGGAAGAAGAAGCAATGAGTGTGCTTAACCCTTTCAAGGAGTTTGGATGGAATTGTGTCCCCCAGAAAGGTAGGTTGAAGTCCTACCTCCCCAGTACCTGTGAATGTGATCTGATTTGGAAATAGGGTCTTTGCAGATGGAATTAAGCTACGATAAAGCCACTATGGTGAGCCTCAGCCAATAGGACTCACGTTCTTATTAAGATGAGGGAAATCTGGGGAATATGACCCTTCAACCTCCTCAGTTTGGGGCTTCTCGCTTCCAAAACTGTGAGAAAATAAATTGTTGTTGTTTCAGGTCACCCAGTGTGTAATACACTGTTACAATAGCCCTAGGAAATGAATACAGCTGCTAAAATAAAAGGAAAGATAAAAAAGATAACTCACATAGGAGGTATATTTTGAGGGAAATGATTATTTCAAAGCAGCTAAGCAAGGGAATGGAGGAACTTGAACATGCTGGAGATGGAAAGGCAGGGCCTGTGACCCCAGGACAAAGAAGACAATGAATGAATGAATCGCAGTCTTGCATGGCATTGGGGGCAAGGATGGAAGGTTAAGGAGGGCGCTTGGGGTTGTTTTACTCACATATTCATTCAGTCACTGGTTTGATTGTCCACAGACAGGAGAAGCTAAGACAGGACAGACATGATGGTAAAACCTGGGGGGCCAGTAGTGGGGGAGCATGGGGCCCTCAGAGAAATCAGGACCTTTGGCGGCTGGGGCCAAGGCTGCTTTCACAGGGAGTCACTTGTGCAAGAAACAAGGGCAGTCTTTCTACTTTCTTTCTTTATCCTCCTCGACCCTCCATCCCCAGTCTGGACCTGTCACAGATTTCAACTTTAAACTAAAAGCAGTATTTCAAAGTGGAGTGGACCAAGGCAAGTTTCTAATTCAATTTTGAGTTATGCAGTCAGTGTGAGGGATCACTTGCCATCTGGCATATTTCTTTTTCATCCGTGTTAGAGAAGGTTCCAATCCGTTTGCTGAACACCCAGGAGGAGACGCCGCCACTCCTTCCCTTTCCCTCCTCCCCAGCCTGACCCCAGAGCCGCCCCCAAGCTCAGTGGTGCTCCCTCAGCCCCACCCCAGGCCTTGGCCACCCTCCACCCCCCACCCGGGGCCTGACTCCACCAGCACCCGCTGCCCCCCTCCTTCCCTGCCAGAACAGTCTGGAAAGCCCATGGCTGAGTAGTGGTAAGGTCCTGCATGGTTTTTCTCTCCTTTAATCATTTTAGTCACACTGCATGTGCTTTGACTCATATTACAAATAAATAATGACCCATCGGTCAGAGACATTTTTACATCCCTTCATTAGCTTTCGAAATATATCAAGCCAAGTCACGTTTTTAGAAGATGTCGTTTTGGTATACATTTCAGCTAAAAATCACTACACGGTTTCAGTTTCAGTGGCTGGTTTTGCAAATTAATATGGTTCAGTTCAGTTTGGGGTTCACCGTTCGGGTCAGGTCACGACCCTTAAAGCATTCCTAGATAAGGTGGATGATATTAATTTCTTATCATAATAATGCTGAAGACAGACATGAAAATAATCCTTTGTCTGTGACCCCATGGTCCTTGCAAAAATATAAATGAAAGATGCCTGAGTGATTTTCTTAAATCAGCACAAGGCCGGAGCTTCTGTGGACGTGAGCTATGATGTAGGTGTGGGTTCCATTTCCAAAATAAGTAGGTTTGTGCACCTTTAGAGATGACAGCCTTGCGGCTTCCTTTTAGAGAAAACTGGCATTTAATATTCAAGTGACTCACCTAGACTGACTCACTTTTTGGAAAAGGTAATTCAGGTTCCCGTGTGTATTCTGCCACATGGGAATCCTGAAAACTTGAAACTTTCATTGCAGTTTTGCTAAAACCTACTTTGATCAACAATAGGATTTTTTTTTTCATTGTCTTTGTTCTTATAATAACGTTTCATTACCAGCGTATGGAATTCTTCCTAAAAACTCTGTACACGTGAGTCAGTTGCAGTGTCCACCCCCTTATGAACCTGCAGATCCCTGGGGTTCACATTCAGGCTGTGTCACTGTTACTGAATGCGGGCCCCTATGCCTGACGCACACTGAGGCTAAACAAACCAACTCGTAGGAGTTTGGAACAGAGACAGTTTTACTGCAGGGCCAAACGAGGAGACGGGTGGCTTGTGCCCAAAAATCCCTTAACTCCCCAAAGGGTTTCAGCAAAGCATTTTTAAAGGTCAGGTGAGGAAGGGGCATCCCAAGGGATGTGATCAGCTTGTGCACAATTCTATGATTGGTTGATGGTGATCAATCCTTAGGTGCCAGAAGGTGGAGGGGCTACAGGCTCATGATCATTCAGGAGTTAATGTCTTCCATTTGGTGGAGGTTTTTAGCATCTGAAAAACTCAGGAAACATGCCTGAGATATCATCATCTGGGTACTTCAGAGAGGAGCTACAGCAGAGGATATGGGGGAGGGGTCTGTCCCGGGAAGGCCCCATAGGGTCCTGCTCGGTTACATCATGTTTCGGGACGAGGGCTGAACAAGCAACAATATTAATACAAGAGAACATTCTGTACCTGAACATCTCAAAGACTTGATACCAAGTCCCCAGCGAGAGATGAGGTACGTATACCAGGGAACGCTGCTCATCTACACGAAGGATGAAACTTGCCATTTGCTACAACATGATGGACCTTGAGGGTGTTGTGCTGAGTGAACTAAATCAGATAGAGGAAGACGAGTACCATACAATTTCACGTATATGTGGGATATAAAAAATAAAATAAACAAGACCAAACACGTAGATACAGAGGACAGAGTAGGGGTCACCAGAGGGGAAGGGGCCAAGGGGGAGGGCGAAATGGGTGAAAGGGGTCACCTGTATGGCGATGGATAGGAACGCAACTTTTGGTGGTGAGCACCATAGGGTATCCAGAGGTAGAACATATAGATGATGTGGTATGCATGAAGCTTATATAATGTTATGAGGTTACCTCAAAAAATAAGTTACAAAAGAGTCCTTAAACCTTTCGTTCTTTTACTTTCCTTTATGCTTGTCTAAACCACAGAAACATTCTGGCGCCTCCTCCAAAACTTTTCTTCCCATGTGGCTGAACCTCGGGTGCCCCTCTGTCCCTGCCCTCCCCCTCCGGATGCACATCTTTTGAGCCTCTGGCTCCAGACCTTTCCCTTTCCCACTTGCCTCCATCTTTCTGTTTGTCTACTTCTCGTCACAAAATCTCCAAAAACAAAGCAGAAAAAAAAAACACCTGGTGTCAGGAGTTGGTGTATGAGTCTGTCATGAGATGGTAGTTCTCCTGACACTGAGAAAGTAAGAGCGTCATCTCTCCCTGCCACATACACACACACACACACACATACGCACGCAGGCACACACACAAGCACGCATGCACACACACGCGCACACATATATGTTCAGACAGGCAGTGCCCACACTAACCACAGGATGGTCCATGCGGGAATTTCTGCCCGGAGTCTCACCACAGATTCCTCCACGGGGACGCCAGGCCGGGTCACAGGGCCCTCCTGTCACTCTGGCTTCCGAACACAGCTGTTTATAATCCACGCAGCCCCCGCCCAGGGCAGCCTGGAAAACCCCCGCAATTTTATACAGGCCTCGTCCCCAAGCCATCCCTAGCCCCGACCTCGCCCAGGGAGGCGGGGACCATGACTCAGCCCAGCCCGGGGACGGCGCTGGCCTCTGTGGGCACTCTCACCCGGACGCAGCTGAAGACCTCAGAGCGGGCGGCCAGCTGGGCGGACTCTTGATGCTAAGCTCTGGGTTCTGAGCCCCAGGGGAGGGCGGGAGGCTGCTTCTTGGGAGCTCTCCAGGCTAAACCGATCCTTTCCCTTTCAGCTTAGCGATAAAAACCTTGAGTGTCATTCCAGCCCTCGGCACCCAGGAATGTCCCCGCACAGCTGACAGGCCTTGGCTTCCTTCAGAAAGCGTGGGACTGCTGGCTGTCAGACCCGCCCCTGCAGTGCAGTGAATGCCAAGAAAGTCCTGGAAATGAATGAATGAAATAGCCACCGTCCCAGCCTGTCAGCCTCACCCTGAGAGTCACTCGGCACCCTAGCATAGCAGATCCGGTTGTGTGGGTGACAGTAATCCCTTATATTTATGTGGCACTTTTTAGCATCCAAAGCACTTTCAAGTCCATCCGTGCACGTGATCACGGGGGCAGCCCTGTGAAGCAGCAGAGGAACTATTCTTAGTGCCTCCCCACCCTGCTGCCATAATTCTTGCTGCATTCCTCCGTGGAAACACCTCACATTCTGCTCTGTAATTACTTGCTTACACTGTGTTACGGTGGAAAGAACAAGGGTCTTGGAATCAGACCTGTGTGTGACATTTGGCTCTGCCACTACTGACAGCCTGATCTGAGGTCGGGTGCTTCCCCTCTCTCAGTCTTAGTTTTCTCGTTTGTAAAAGTGGGGCTAAGGAGCCTATGATCTCACCTGCTTGTGGTAAGCATTCAATAGCGGAATGCCTGTGAAAACACCAAGCCCAGGGTCTAGAAGGTCAGACTTGATGAATACTGGGTTCTCGCCTCCCCAGGGAGAATGCCAGGGACTGGAAAGCTGGCACCACACTTTATTTTTTTATCCCCTGAGCTTAGCACAGGATTTGGTACATGGGTGCATTGTTTAAAAGCAAGAAGGAACATAAGTGCTGCGTGAATGAATGGATCTTATTTTATAAGCAGGTAAACAGAAGCCCAAAGTGGCTACATGTTCTCTCTAAGGGGAAACTGGATTTCTGATCCTTTTATGTTCTGTTCTTCCCATATTCCATCTCTCAAAGCTCCATTGTTCAGTCTTCTCATTAGTTAATTATATTTCTTCTCCAAACACAGTCTTTGTTCTGACACCTCACTGTGTCTCCTGGCTTTTTCCCAAAGACTTCAACTTTTCAAGAAAATGAAAGGGGCTCTTCTACACAAAATGTCCAGGAAACCCTTGTTGGTAGCATCCGCTGGGTCTAAGCTATAGTGTGCTAATTAGCCCAGCCACTGATACGTAGAGCACGCACCTAGCGATGGAGATTTTCTGAGAATTGTCTATTAAGAGAGTGTAAGATAGAGCTGATTCAAAGACTGTTTTGGCTTGATGGTTTCTAGGTAAGTGGATACCAAATTGATACTTTCAAGCTCAAATCTAATTATGTTAACCTTCGGCTTAAAACCTCTGGTGTCTTCCTCCATCATGTAGGATCAAGAGCCGAACCCTCCACCTGGCCTCTGAGTCCCTAAGTAGCTCCTGTACCAGGAAGCTTCCATCACTTCTCTCCCTGACTCTTGCTCATCTAGCCCACTGGCCTCTAGTTTTTTTTTTAATGTCACAATTTCCCCTTGGGCCTACCTGATTCATCTCTCCAGAAATCCATGCCCCCTTTCCCCTCGTTAAATTCTCTTGCTCCAGGTTTTGGTTCAAATATCACCTCCTCCAAGAACCCTTCCTTGACTGCCCAGTCTGACTCAAGCTGTTTGTTTATGTTCTTTTCCTTCCAACTTCTTATATTCACTCTTAGGTGTACACTTTTTACTGTGGTTATTTGAGTGACATTCGCATTCCTCCTGAAAACTGCCAACTCCACGGGAACAAAGATTATGCCCGTTTTTCTCACTTTTGTGTCCTCAGTGCTTATCGTAGAGTTCCTGCCTCAGAGCACATACTCAGAATTTGCTGAACAGAAATTTGTTCACTAGAAGAATGCTGATCTGAATGACTCAGAGGGTTGTTCCATACTAGGTCATCCATCCCAGCAGCAGGTTGGAAGTACAATCTGGTTAGTCGTGTTTGCTAGGCTTTTTGAAGCCAGGGACCTTTCAAGGAATAATAGTCTCAGAGCTGAAAGAAAATTTAGGCATCATCCAACCCAAGACTACGTCTCTTCACAAACCTACTAGGGCATGTATTCCACTTGGTAAATGATTTTTCAGGCTTTGCTTGGGCTCATTCTGTGCAAGAGATCTCCATTAATAGATGTTAGGATTGCATCACCTGAAAGAGTCCTTTAAGAACTGTGTAAGGACAAGTAAAGAGTAAATGCACCCAGAAGAAATGTATCCACAAAGCTACTTTAAATCTGATAAACAAGCAGAAATGTATGTAAGAAATTATAGAAACAAACCATCCTAATTGTGGTGTTTTGGTATTAAGTTTCCATTCCTCCCTTCTGGGGAATGAATCTATCCTTGAACCAGGGTCATCTACACAAATGCCTCACTCTCCAAGTTTTCCTCAGAAACTTCTGTTGCCCTGGATCGATCCCAGATCTCCCTGATCTACTGAGACATGACGAACTTGCCTGATCATTTCTTGCTTTGGGTATAGTTACTCTAACCACCCAAATCTCTCATCATCTCTCTCATTTGCTTAAAACTGAGTACCTAAAACATAAAATCTTTCTGCTTAAATTACAGAGGGTTCTACATGTGCATTTCTATTACTTTTGCAGAACTCCTGTGTTTCATTAATTTCCATATGTCTCGGATCTGGTGCTGGGACACGATTGAGTTTCACTGAACCATTCTATTTCTGGGCCTAATTTCTGAATTTAGACCCAGAAACAGGGAAAATCTGTGTCTCCTGGGCACAGCATTGCAGGAGAAGTAACCTTCCTTCGAGGAGAGCTTCCTTAGCTGTTTGCCCATGTCCACAACCTCCAAAGTCTTCACAATTATTTTCAGGTTGAATGTAGCCTAGACGGTACTACTTTTCACATGCCCTTTTCTCTATATTTTTTCCTTATTCTTTGCTACACAAGTCCCTTGACAGTGTCCCCGTGTTACAAATACAGGCTTACCCCCAGGCCGTGAGTGAATTCGCTGTCTGTTTAATAGCTACTCCATATGGGATAGATTAACACAAAAAGCTTTAGCCTTGTACAACACTCAGATGCTTTCATGTAATGGCCGTGAGGATGGGGGTGGGACGTGAACACATAAGTGGGTGCATGTACCAAGAACAGAAATCCATTGAGTTCCCCCAGACCAGACGTCTACATTCTGGAGGGCTCTCAGCAGCCAATAAATTTGACTTGAACTTTTTTATTTCATGCATTCTGCTGTTAAAGCAAACCCTTCTTTCTAAACTAAGTATAATTGCAAGATACTATTCCGAGTGCCAAAAATGTCAACTGTAAGTTGCAAACATGGACACATTTAAACAGAACCATATGTTAGATTGAAAGGAAAAATCAGAAACGAACCAATCATTCTACCTTTTGCTTAAAGAGATAAATTGCAGGGAAGCAACCATGTCAGAAAAGAATTATGGAACTGATGATCGTTATGCAATACCGTATTGATATATTTTCATCAAAAAATGTTATCAGTGTTCTGTGAGCGTCATCAACCATATAAAAACCTAATGCTTTGAAAACAGAGGCATGATTCTAGTGAAGTGTATTCAACATCTAGTTAGCTTATTTCATTCTGCGCCAAGGTCATTGGATGAGAGTTAGGAAAGTTTGGTTTTGTTCATGGTCTGTCAACTACCCTTGTGTCACAGCTACCCTTGTGACCTTGGGTGCTGGTCTCCTATGTCACTCAGAATGATACTTACTATCTTGATCAGGTCACATGTCATCTGTCACTATATCACCTCCCACCACTCACTTTCCTCCTTGCTCAGGAATATATTATGAGCTAGGATGCTGATTAAATTCTGCATATGACCAAACTGAGGTGCAGGGATTTTAAGTGACTTTGCCAAAGAGGTACAGGTAAGAAATTGCAGAGTAAAGATTGTAAGACTTAATTTTTTAAGACTCTGATTTTCTATTGGGTCATCGGACAATCTTTTCTTTATTTTAATAAGTTCATTCTGCTTTCACGAGCTCATATGTACCAAGAGAGGTCTGAATTATATCTCTCTACTTCAACTTGTAGAATGTTTTTAGAGAGGGACATGAAGCATTTTTAGGTCGTCATAGATAAACTTTAGGAAAAAATAGTTACACATGCATATGTAACTAAAACATAAAACATAAAACTAGTTTATTAAATCCAGGATTTAATGGATACTGTTGCTTAAGATGAGACTAAATGTATTTAATATTAAAAGTGAACTGATGTTAAGTAATATTTAGAAATAATTGTATGTGGGAAATGAAGACATAGCAAATATACATATATTTGAAGCTAATGCCCAAATACTTGAAAAATTGTAAAACAATGAAGTGGATGATTCCAAATAGTTCTTCCAGCTCTAATAATTCAGGAATCAGTGATTTTCCTTCACCAGAAAGAAAATGTATATATGTTTTTAAGTAACCCCAAATGTAGAATAACTGAGTGATGGAAATGCAGGAAACCACTCATATGTAATCACCAGAATAATAATACAGTGGGGATTAACACTGAGCTTTAGGGAATTTCTAGCAACTTATTTTGTAAAATAGGCTCATCTTGTCACTGTGACCACTTCTCTCCATGTGAGTGTCTTTAAGCTGCACATCAGCTGTCACGCAACTGTCTTCAGACCACGTCAACCTTAGTCACTGTACGACTCAGGCCCAAAGTCCACTGACAGCGTATCTGGGATGAACTTGAGTCTGGGTGACGCCTGAGTTGGCGGCAGATGAGGCATCTTCTTCACTGAGGATTAACTGGTTCTGAGGCATGAAGTTATGATAAAGAGAAGTCAAAAGAAGGTTATGGACAAGTATCCTACCTTTTCAGGAACAAGTGGCTTTCTAATCTCTTTTAAAGTACTCACATAAATCATTTTAACTCCATTTAATGAAGTATGCAAACTAATCTTAGTGCATCTCAGAAAAATTAGGGGTTTTAGAGCATTCAAATTCTCTATTAATAATCGGTTGGAAACGTTCTCTCTAGATAGGATGTGAACAAGCAGAAGAGAGTGAGTTTGCAGAAAAATAGTGGTCCAGCCACTCAACATACGGTAGAAAGTTTCTTCTCCATCCCCAAGATTCATTTCCTTCACTAACATTTCTCTATATCTGCCATCATCATCACCATCATCATCGTCATTGTCATTTCTGTCTATCAAGCAACTATCATCTATCTATCATTTATTTATCTATCTACCCATCTACCTTCCTATCTACACATACATACAAGATCACTACATAACTTGTAGGACCCCAGCACAAAATGAAAATATTGAGCCTTTTTTCGAAAATTATTGAGAATTTCAAGATGCTGATCGCAGAGCATTAAACCGTGGGGCCTGGTGTGACGACACAGGCTGCAAGTGTGTGAAGCTGGCTCTGTCCATGTACTTGGGCTTTATGATCCTCATTGTTCCTGTAAAGTTCCATAAGCTCAAAAACCTTAACTTCATGTGTTTTGGGTAGTATTTTATCCCACACGTGTGAATAAAAGACTGAGTCAAACCATTTTGTGAAAGAGGCAGTCAGAGGAGCTCCTCACATAGAAAGTCTTTTTTTTTTTTTTTCTTGAGTCCAGATTATAATAGACAAAATATTTTTATATCCAAAGGTTCACATTACATTTTTATTTTGCCACAGAACCATACAAATTGCTTATAATATATTGACAGTAAATGCATTTCACTGAGTTATTTGCCAAAGTGCCTTCATATTGGCTGATCTGAGCTTCTGCTGAGTTGGTTTGCCTCCAAACCATTGTAGGTAACTTGGGACCTTTAAGTTTCTCTGAAGCATAAGTGGAAACGTCTATGGAAAATGGTGAGGAATACAAACCCATGGACATACAACCAGCCAGCCACACTAGTTCTGCTGGGTCACCTTGGGACACTTTTGATCCTCCCTGGGACCAGCCATGTTGACTTCAGCGTTCCAGATCTTTCCCTGTTCTGCCAGCTCATTCCTACGCCGCCTGCTCTGGAGTTCTGGCTTCTGCTTCTGGCTCCTTTTCAGAATGCCTTGCCCTTCTCAATGTGAAGTCAACTCAGCTCTGGTTCTGGGTCCTGGTTTCTGACTCAGCTCTGCCCTTCCTCTGCAGAAAAGCATGTCTCTGAGTGGCCATAAAGTGTGCTTGGTTCCCTTCAACTAATTATCTTATGTGTTTATAAAGTCCTGAGGTAGAGAATTGTCTTCAAGATGATTAGGAAAGGGTGGAGGGTGGGCAAAATGGGTGAAGGGGGTCAAAGGGTACAAACCTCCAGTTATAAAATACATGACTCCCGGGGACATAATGTACAACATGGTGACTATAGTTATTAATACTGTACTGCGTACTTGAAAGTTGTTGAGAGAATAAATCTTAAAATTTCTCATCACAAGAAAAAAAAAATATTTGTAAATATGTTGGTGATGAATAGTAACTAGACTCTTTGTGGTGATTATTTCTAAGTGTATACAAACCACGAATCATTACGTTGACACATGAAACTAATACCAAGTTATATGGCAGTTATACCTCAATAAAAAAAAAGAAAAGAAACAAATAAAAAGATAGTTAGGAAAGGAAGCTAAATGAGTAACCAAAGTGATAATTGCAGTTATTTCTTACCCTGGGCTCCAAGGAGGCCGACCCAGTGAGGTGAACACTTTCCAAAGTGCCTGCCTTCAGTGTGGAGTAAGCCAGCCCTGCCCTGGATCATAGAGAATAGATCATAAAGGGACCTTAGGGATCACCTAGGAATCTAACCTCTTGACTTCATCTGTGAAGAACTGAGGCTCAGGGAGATTATTTCTATCTTTATAACATATATGCAAGATTGAATTGCCCACAGGATATATTCATAAACATCTTAGCCTGGCCCATAGATGTGTCCATAAAGTCTCAGCCTGACCTTCAAAGCTTCTTCTAATTTCCTCTCAACCTCACTTTCTAACATTCCTGAGCCATATTGAACTAATTACAGTTCTTAATCACAAAAAGCACATTACCTTCTTTTTATATTTATTCATACTTTCCCTTTTCTAATGTTATTTCATCTCTTCTATTTCCTCCCAGGCCTGGTCAATTCATTTCCCATTTGCCATACACATTTCTGGGAATCCTTTTGCATTGTTATTTAGTCTGTCAGTATTATTTAAGGCTTGTGTTAATAAATTTTATCTAAACTTACTTTTCATACACTGACTGTGATTTCTATAATGTGCTACCTGTTAGGCTGGGTGTTGGGCATACAGAGAGGAACACGGCATTCTCTGTCTTCAAGTAATTCAACCTGTAGAAAATTGATCTAATTTAAAGGACCTTAAACACAGTGGCACGTGGGGTACAATTGTTGGTATGCACTAGGGGGGCACAGAGAAGGGGTGTCTAACCAAGGCTTGGGGGTACCCATGAAGGCCTCCTGGAGCAGAAGTTCCACAAGTCACTTGAAATTCTCTAGATTGGAAAGTTTGAGTTAAAGTATCAGAAAACAGAAAGAAGAAACCCTAATAATTCATTACTTTTCCAAGAGTTTATTCTAAAACTTGCACAATTCTTTGTGATTTAACGGTAAGGAGAGCTCTATTTCTTCTTGCACATGATTGCACTTCTTGCTTTCCACAACAAGAAAGAGAGCTTTAGACAAGCCTATGTTCCAGTTAACAACTGAGCAAAGTAACTTGAAAGAAAAAGGTGTTGCCAAATACAAGCAAGACATTCTGAGTGTTCGCCATGTAAACTTCACTGCATTCCATGCACATGGACCAGCATGCCATGCTCTCAGAGAAACGCAATACAGAATTAGAAAATATTAACGTTATCACAATTCTTATAAACTATCTATGCCAATTTCTTTTCTTTGACAAGCCTGTGAGGTGAAGGAAGAAAAAGTGATTTTTCACAAGTCACTGAAAACTGTGAGCCCAGAGTCAGAAGCAGCCTATTGTCCTAGCACACACCATGTTGCTTTATTCCTCTTCCTGGAAGGACACTTTGAAGGTGAAATTCAAGAGCATTATTACCTAATGGTAAAAAGCCCTACTAAGGCCAAGTAATGATCAATGTGCCAATAACTTACGGAAAAACAGAAGCAGCATGTGTAGGCATTACTGACCAGGGCAAGAAATGATTGATAAAAGTCTAATAGAGTCTTTCCTTCCAGTTAGGGTGGGGAAAGGATGATTGTGAAAATTGTGATAAAGCATAAATATGGGGACAGTGGTCGTGAACTCACTCACTTGGCCAAGAACCCAGAGTGAAAAATAATGAGTCTGCTGTACTGATTACATGCACATGGGGCCCATGAGCCAGGTTTTGCCCTGTGTACGAACAAGTGAGGGGTTCAGCACACATCTGTGGTCTAATGGAAGCACTCACCCTGTGTGGATGGCTAATTTGCTGGTATGTTTTAATCATGGCGGGGGTGGATTTTCTGAAACGGAGTAGAAATACCATAATAATTCAGCTGGTAGCATTTTTATAAGGCTTTGGAAGACACTCCCAGGAATTGCTATTTCTTCTCTTCTAAAATCCCTTAAAGGTTATCTTTTCATCAATAGAATACTCATACTTCATTTTTCAAAGGTCTCCAATGCCCATAGAAGGATTGAAATAATATAAGCCTGGGAAAATACGCCTTGAAAACCATGGTGACATTTCTCGGCAAACAACTGACAGTTTCCTACCTTTGGTTTCCCTCTGATGGTAATTAGTTAACAGTGTTCAACTTGGTTCAGCCTTTGAGAAGGTTGTCAAGATAATGTAGCTCTATTGCCTTTTAATTATTTTAAGCATTGAAACATTGCACTGATACGTTCTCATTCTGTGGGAGTCAAAACTTGTAAGCACAGAGAGGGAAGCCGATCTGAAGCTAAGTGAGGGAGAGCAGTAAACTTGCTGGCTAACTGCACAAACCCTCATCGAGCCCCTCCCATGTGCCAGGCTCTGTGCTTAAAGATGGGGAGTTGGAAAGAGGAATTAGCCATGGTTAATGCCCTCCAGAGGCTTAGAGACACGTATAACTAACTATAAACCATTGGATAAGTGATCCAATAGTGCCATAAACAAAGCATTTTGAAGATGCAGAGAAGGGAGCTATCCATTCTGCCTGGTAGGGTTGGCAAAGTGTCCCAGTTAATGTGCTTTCGATGGAAAACGGCCAAAAACACAGCTCAAATTGGCTTAAAGAATAATATAATATTTATAGAGTGGTGATGCTAATACTTGGTTGGCGGTAGGATGGGGTTGACTTCACAGACCCTGCTTTTCTTATTCTCTGTTGGGTCCGTTCAGCAGGTGGGAGAGGACTTCATTTTCAGATCATGTGTTGGGGCATAATGGCTGTGTCAGCTCCAATACTACATTTCTCCCAGGTTCATGTACAGTAGGCATGACACTTACACATTTCATGAAGATCCAGCAGAAGCCTTTTGTATCTTATTGGCTCTGAACTAATTAGGGGGGATGTATTATTTTGATGGTGCCAATCAGAGTTCACCCACCACACTGTTTGGGAGTGAAGTCAGCTCCATCCAATCTTCCTAGGTTAAGAGCCTTGAAAAAAGAACCTCCCTCAAAAAAAAAAAAAAAAACTATTGTTTTAGCAGAAGAAATTTGAATGGAGGTTGGGCGGCAAAAACAAGTGATATGTGAGCTGGATGTAGAAGCTGGAAGATAGGAAATGAAATTAGGCGTGGACAGCAATCTGCCAGGCAGGCAGCACTCGGAGAGGGATGCCGACACAAAAGTGTGAAGACAGGGGTTTTTCAGGAAGCAGCAAACATTTGGTAAATGAACAGTGAGTCATCAAAAATGACCTACATGCCAACTACATGATTAACAGCTGTATTACTGTCTATCTATCTCAATTGCTTATTTCTAAGGGTTTATTTTTAGAGTATGCATGCTGTCTCTTAAGAGAAACATACATCTAACTTGGTGATTTGGATCTGAGAGACACATCCCAGGAAACATGTGTCCTGGAGTGCTGGAAAGGAAGGTAGGAAAATAGGAAGTCCTCTGCCTGTTTCTATGTACAAATCCCAAAGTATCCTAAAAAGGTGTGCTACATTCATCTTCTTTCTCTCTGCCCATTCATCACAAGATAAGAGTACTGATGAATTAGAAAGGGTGAAATCAGTATACATTGATAATTATTGCATCCACAATGGAAAATTGTTTCTTGCCCACATAAACTCTATTCCACTTCCAGACTTTATGACACAGAAATCATTGGAAAAATAATGATTGTGTCACCATCTCTATGGTCAAGACCCACTGAATAAATTACCTGGACTCAATTTATAATTTTAAGGTCTAGTCTAATTGGTCACAGCAATCGCTGTTACATTCTCCTTATTTGAAGGCAAACTGTGGTTTTGGGAATTTTGATAAAAACCGTGGTTAATGTAGTATTATGCAAAGAAAAATATACATGGAAACAGACTAAGTTTTAAGTCTGACTCTGCTATTTTCCAGAAGGGGACACATTATTTGTCCTTCCTGAGTCCTAGCATCCACAGGGTTCAAACAGGGATGACTACTGAAGATCACGTGTATTTCTGGCAAGGCGAAGCATCCTCTTGTGTTGTTGAAAAAATTCAGACTAGGTAAGGCACTTGGTCCTTCTCGCGTGCTGTTTACTTTGCCCAGGACATTATTCTTTTCTCCCCAAATCTTCATGCTTTAACTTTGCCTGGATAATTCGTACCTATGAGAACTGACCTTGGAAATGCCACCTAGCGTTTCTCTGACCCTTCTAGGAGTTCCCTCCCTTCTTTGAACACCACAGCAGCTCACTGCCCTTCCCTTCTTATAACCCTTCGACTGGTCTAATTCCTAGACCACTAATCTAGTTTCCTCTTGACTCCATGAGGGTGGGAAACATATCAATGCTTTGCACTATTGCATTATCCCCAGGGACCAGCACAGAGCCTCACCTGTCACAGGTGATCATGTGTTGAATGAATGAATGAATCAGTGAGTACTTTAATGGGACATCGAAGTCGTGTGCTTAATGACTGAGTTTCTAGGGTAACAGCCTGCTGAGAAGCAGATCTGTGGTCAGTTTGAAGTTACCTTGACCCACGTGGGCAAAAAAGTCTTCATGATCCTTAAAGTATATGTGCGCACCATTATATCTCCGTTTCTGTCAATCAACAACTTAGTTTGTTGAATGGGAGTTTCAACACAGAGAAAAGAGCACCAGACTTTGAAAATGCAGGCACAAATTCCAGCTCTGCCCTTCCTAAGCTATTTAATATCATTATTTCACCGGTCTGAGCCTGTTTACTAATTGACAGATGAAGAATAATAATCATTGTGCATATATGCAAACATAAGTAAAATTCAACTTATTTAATTTCTATATGTTAATTATTAATATATATTAAATTAAGAGTTAATAATGTGTAACTTCATATATATATATATACACATACATATGTATATGTGTGTGTGTATATATATATATATGAGCCTGGTTAAGGTATTACACAAGTTAAATAAGAAAATAAAAAGCTTAGTAAAATGGAAGGTGATATTTAAACAAAAGTAGCACTACAAGAACAAATCTGCCCCTGGAATGCATGCAGGATCTGAACCAGGAGAGTTCAGGTCAACCTTGTTAAGAGAAACTGTCCAGCCCTCTCTCTCTCTTCTCCCCTTTCATTCGTCAGTGATCAATGGACTTTGGTTGGCAAAATGAATGACCTGTGCATGGTATTCTTTCTTTGTGGGTAAAGTGAGACGCCGCGGGCAGTGGCCCCCTAGAGAATTCTGTACCCGCAGCAGAGACCCATCTCACCACAGCTCTTTTCCTTCACTTGTAAACTTGTACATAGCTTAAGGAAAATTCATTCAACATCTTCTGATTCATTACTCTTTGATCACTAAAACATTGTTTTGCTAAATTAATTTCATATCCAGAAGGCTCACAACTTCACTGTATAGGTCTTTTTAATGTTTTTGTTCTAGAAGCAGAGGGAACAGAGCCATATTGTGTACCCCACCCAGTCTTGCATACATGTAAACAGACCCTTACAAGTTTGAGATTGGTTTAACATTTAGAATTTAACATTCATGCTGATTCTAAATACAGTCAAAAGCACCCTACTCTCTTTCGGTAAGTGAACTTTCAATTTACCAATAAGAAAACCACAGTATCGGACTGTGCTAAACCTGATTCAACATTGAATTTGTTGTATAATTAATATTAGTTGAATATGCATTGATTTTGTTCTTTTGGCTAATGGAGTAATTTTAAAAGAAAAGCTTGTTTTGGTAATTAAGCAGATTAAAATAGACAACATATATTTCGTGTTTAATCAGTCCAATAATTGAGTTCTACTAGTTTAAATTCACATCTATTCCCTATGTAATCAAAGTTAAATGCTATGTTTGTCCTAAAACTAAAAAATATATGGATAGCACATTTAACCCAGAGAATCACATTTCAAAAATCACCATGAGTAAAGACGTGTTATTCTTACTTAAAGTTCATCAGGGAATAGTCTTTCCCTGAAAGTGTTGTATGTACTGAGGTTGTTTCTGAAGCCACACTAATGAGAACAACATCCCTGGGATGACACAGGCATATCACATTGCAGGCCTTATAGTACTGTGGGCCCCAACATATAAATAAAGCGACCACAGCAACATCAACAATGGCCCAAACACAGGAGCATGTTAGCAACTGTACAACAGAGCTCACTGTGGTGCTGTAGATCAAAACGACAGCACAGCTGGGACAGAAACCTGATGTATGCAATTTTCATTCTTAAGGACCTAGAAGGGATTTAAAACTCATAGACTGAGGGAATGGGAGAGATTCCGTGAGCTTCCAGCAGCAAAATTCTTTCATGAATAGAGGAAGCTATGACCCACAATATCCAACATAATATTGGAGGAGAAGAACAAAGTTAGAAAACTGATATTATCTGACTTCAAGACTTACTATAAAGCTACAGTAATCAAGACAGCCTGATATTGGTGAAAGAATAGAAAAAATAGATCAATGGGATGGAAGAGAGAGTCTAAAAATAGAATCACATAGTCAACTGATCTTTGACAAAGGAGCAAAGGCAATACAATGGAGCAAAGGTAGTCTTTTCAACAATGGTAATGTAACAACTAGACATTCAACTGCAAAAAAAAAAAAAAAAAAAAAGAATATAGACACAGACATTACACTCCTTAAAAAAATTAACTCAAAATAGATCACAGACCCAAATGTAAAACACAAAACTATAAAAATCCTAGAAGATAACATAGGAGAAAACCTAGATGATGTTGGGTAAGGCAATGGCTTTTTAGATACAACACCAAAGGCACCATCCATGAAATAAATAATTGATAAGCTGGACTTGGTTAAAATTAAAAGCTTCTGTTCTGAAAAAGACAATACCAAGAGAATTAGAGGACAAGCCACCAACTGGGAGCAAATATTTGCAAAAGACACATCTAATAAAGGACTGTTATATAAAATACACAAAGTACTCTTGCAACTCAACAGTCAGAAAGGGAACAACCCTTTAGGGAACAATTTAAAAAATGGACCAAAGACTTCAACAGATACATCATTTAAAGATGATATAAAGATGGCAAATAAGCATAAGAAAAGTAGGCATATCATATCAGGAAAATGCAAATTAAAACAACAGTAAGATACCACTACACCCCATTAGAATGGCCATAATCCAGAACACTGACAGCACTAAATGCTGTTGACAATGTGGAGCAACAGGAACTCTCTTTCATTGCTGGTGGGAATTGGGTGCAGCCACTTTGGAGACAGCTTGGTAATTTCCTACAAAACTAAATGTACACATCACGTGACCCAGCAATGGTGCTCCCACAATCATGCTCCTTGGTATTTACCCAAAGGAAATGAAAATGTATGTCCACAAAGAAATCTTCACATGGGTGTTTATAGCAGCTTTCATCATAATTGCCAAAACTTGTCAAAATTTGAAAGCAACCAAGATATAGTAGATGAGTGGATAAATAAATGGTGGTACATACAGACAATAGAATATTAGTTAGCTATAAAAAGCAATGAGCTGTCAAGCCATAAAAAGACATGGAAGAAACTTAAATGCGTATTACCATGTGAAAGAAGCCAGTCTGAAAAGGCTATGTACTCTATGATTCCAACTATGTGGAAAAGGCAAAACTATGGAGAGAGTTAAAAGAACATTGGTTGAGAGGATTAAGGGGAGGGCAAAGGGGGGATGAATTGTCAGAGCACAGAGGATTTTAGGGCCATGAAACTATTCTGCATGATGCAGTACTGCTGGATACCTGTCATTATACACTTGTCCAAACCCACAGAATGTACAAAACCAAGAGTGAACAATAATGTAAGGGGATATATGTATACATATAGCTGATTCACTTTGCTGTACAGCAAAAACTAACACAACATTGTAAAGCAACTATACTCCAATAAAAATTAATTAAAAAACAATAATGTAAACTATGGACTTTGAGTTATATGATGTCAATGTAAGTACATCATTCATAACAAATGTCCCATTTGATGGGGTATGTGATAATGGGGAATGCTGTGCATGTGGGGGGGCAGGGGGTAGAGGAGAGTTTCTGTACCTTTCCTCAACTTTGTTGTGAACCTAAAGGTGTTCTAAAAAAATGAAGTCTACTAAAACAGCAAAATGTAGCCACCATGCTCTGAAGAGGTAATGAGGTCCCTGGATACATCCCTGCCTGAACCCCCAGGAATAGCCACGACCCACCTGCCTGCTCTGTGAGGGGAGCCTTCCTGGAAGCAGATCCCACCCCCGTGCCACCTGAGGAAACCAACACAACTGACTCTGCATGAAACAGGCCAGCCCAAATTAGTTGAAAACAAAAATGATTACTATTCTTTTGAGCCACTGAATTTGAGGGGTGATTTATTATACAGGAGTAGACAACAGAAGCAGGGAATCAAGAGATAAGGGCCCGAATTTCAAATCAGCCAACAATTTATCATGGGAGCTTGGAAAATTATTTAGTTGCTTTGGCTTTCAGCTGAATTTTGCACTAAGCCACAGACTCCTTTGGCCCTCAGATCACCGAAATAACTTCCAAATGTCTTCCTTACAAATACAAGCCTGCCTTTCAGAGATGCTTCTACCTAAAATATTTTCCTCTTCTCCATGGATATATATATATGAAGTACAGGCTTAAATAAAGAAATACGGGAACAGATTTCTTATTCAGGAAATTCAGAGCTTTACATAGTAATAAACATTTTGCTTCCTGCTTAAAATGCTTCCTGGGGAAACTCATGGAAATCGTGCATGTGTGCATTCAACTCAATTGTTCTTAAACGCATTCTGCTGTGCACAAGTGACAGATTGGCATCTGGAGTCACCTTCCCGAGGGAGCCTCCACTTTTCCTGAAGTTGCATAAGTGCAAAGTCTGGCTGGGTACATCCACAATCTCCGAGCCGTCTGGGGAGACCTGAAGCCTTTTCCCAAGGCTGGGTCTCACCTCAGAGTCACTGAGCTTGTCATAAAGCACACAGCTCCGCTCCCATAGCAGGGAAGCTACAGTGGCAACTTACTGGGAGGGGATGATAAGACATTTAGGTGAGAGATTAGTCCCCTGAGGTATTTAGTGAAAGGAGGATGCCAAGGTCTACCTTTATGATGATACTCAAGGAGAGACATAAAACTAAGGGATTAGAAGTCCTTCAACTTTGCTCCCCTGGATCACCAACTTTATGAGTTTACTATGAAATCAAGTCATTCTCAGATTTTCTCAGAAGGACTGTTTGGCCATTGACCTTTAAAGATCTTGCTGTAAGGGGTCATTTGGAAATCTGCACAATCTGAGCTACAACCCTAAATGCTTGGGTGCCTTCCAGTAGAAGACTACAATAGCAACAGTGTAAGACTTAACCTTGTAAAGACTGTGCTGTTGAAATTATCTTTAATGCTGGTGATCCAGAGATCTGATTCTGAAAAAGAATTATCCTGCTTCTTCTGCAAAAATAAAGCTGGTGGTTGCATTATTCCAGCAGCACTGTGTGATCAAGAGCCTTTCTCATGATAGGAAAAGGAAGGAACTGCAGCATCAGGTAATACTTGCCCTTTTAGCCTATCTGGAAGGACCAGCACCCTCTCTGACCATTTAGACACACCCTCTGCTGGACTGGTGTTAAAAGAAAATTACCTGGTATGCACAAGGCCATTTATGTGAATGGCAAACCTCCCCAAAGGGAAGACAGACTGAGCCCCTGTGCGGGGGCCTCTCCTCCATCTTGTGCAGACCACCCAATGGCCCCCATGTGATGCTCCCCTTTTTGACTACCCTGCCCCCATGCAAGATGAACTTGCTGAAATAGCGCTAATCCCGTCACTCTCCTGTTCAAAATGTGTCCCTCTTTCCCTTTTTGCCTCCAGAACACAGGTCTCCTCTCCTGCTGGCCTCCTGGCCCACCTACCATCACAATGATATTTCCCAGCAGCCCACTTTACCTGCACTTCCTTTGTCCTCTCAGCGACTTATGGTTGCTTGCACATATTTCTATGCATTCCCATCTCCTTTACCTGGCTTCTACTGTTCTCCCCACCTGGACTGCCTTTGTCTCTATCTACTTGTCCAGAACTTTTAAGATGAGATCAATTGCCACTTTCCCCATTATACCATCTCTGACCCTCCTCACATGAAAGGACTCTCTAGCGATTGTGAATTTACCAAAAGTCCTGTAACTTTTCTTATACAAGGCAAGACCACCTGGCCGTGTCAGTATTGAGAGCCACATCTTCCTCCAGACTATAAGTTGCTTAAGAGCAAGGTTATATACAATGTGACTAATGCATTTTGTGTTGAAGGACAGAATAAATCACCTTTTTTGTTCTCATCCAACCTGCAAGTACAAAATGGATGGCTTGATTCAATATAGTAAAACTTCTATTAACAGCAAGCAGATGAATTGAGATTTAAATTTCATTGAATCTTCACAAAACCCTTTGAGGAAAACTAGCTAGATGTGTGATCACTAGGTCCTATGGTACTATGGGTTAAACTGTGTCCCCTAAAAAGATGTTGACATTCTAACCTCCAATACCTGTGGATGTGACCTATCTGGAAATCGGGTTTTTGTAGGTGATCAAATTAAGATGAGGTCTTTAGGGTGAGCCCTAATGTAATAAGACTGAGTTGTTAGAAAAAGGGGACATATATACAATGGAATATTACTCAGCCATAAAAAGAAATGAAATGGAGGTATTTGTAGTGAGGTGGATGGAGTTAGAGTCTGTCATACACAGTGAAGTAAGTCAGAAAGAGAAAAACAAATACCGTATGCTAACACATATATATGGAATCTAAGGAAAAAAAAAAAAAAAGGTCATGAAGAATCTAGTGGCAAGACGGGAATAAAGACACAGACCTACTAGAGAATGGACTTCAGGATATGGGGAGGGGGAGGGGGGGATGTGACAGGGTGAGAGAGTGGCATGGACATATATACACTACCAAATGTGGAATGGATAGCTGGTGGGAAGCAGCCGCATAGCACAGGGAGATCAGCTCGGTGCTTTGTGACCACCTAGAGGGGTGGGATGGGGAGGGTGGGAGGGAGGGAGACGCAAGAGGGAAGAGATATGGGAACATATGTATATGTATAACTGATTCACTTTGTTATAAAGCAGAAACTAACACACCATTGTAAAGCAATTATACTCCAATAAAGATGTTTAAAAAAAAAAAAGAAAAAGGGGAAATTTGGACACAGATGCACACAGGCAGAACATAGGTAAAGATGAAGACAGACATGGGGGTGACGCATCTCTGAGCCAAGGAACAGAGAAGATCACAAGCAAAACACCAGAAGCTAGTAAAGAGGCCTGGAACAGTTCATGCCTCACAGCCAACACCTTGCTTTCAGACTTGTAGCTTCCAGAACAGTGAGCTAATCCATTTCTCTTGTTTAAGCCACCCAGTCTGGGTTACTTTCCTGTGGCAGCCCTAATACACTAATATGTGTAGTCTATATATTTTAACTTTATAGGAAACCACCAAACCCATAGCCAATGCGGACACATCACATTGTATGCCAACCAGAAACATAAGTATCCAATTGCTTTCATCCTTGCAAACACTTGGTATTTTAAATTTTATCCCCTCAAGCCAGTATGTCATGATATCACATTGTGTTTTTAATTTTCATTTCCCTGATGACTATTGACTGTGACCATGCTTATTTACCACCTTCATGTCTTTTTTGGTAGAGAATCTATTCACATATTTTCTCCATTTTATTTATGTGATTATCTCATTATTGAATCAAAAGTTATATTCTGGATACAAGTTTTTATCAAGTGTGTATTTTGCAAATGTTTACTCTCAATATGTGACTTGTCTTTTTACTTCTTCATCAATGTCTTTTGAACAGAAAAAAAAACTTTCAAATTTGATAAATTTCAGTTGATCAATATTTTTCTTTCTGGTTCATTCTTTTTGTATAACGTCAAAGAAATATTTGCCTAACCCAAGGTCTCAAAAATTTTCTGCATTCTTCTAAAATTTTACAGTTTTACCTTTTATATTTTTAGTTCTGTATTTCATGTTGACTTAAATTTTTGTATACAGTTCAATGGAAGATTTGAAATTCATTGTTTTGCATATGGATGTTACCTGGGTCCAGTGTCATTTGTTGAAAAAAAAAATTTTTTTTTCACATTAGGTTACTTTGGCACATGTGTTAAAAATCAATTAATCTTACGTGTGTATCTATTTTTAGACTCTGTTGTGTTTCATTGATCTACATGTCCATCCTCACACCTTACACTTTCTTTATTATTGTAGCTATATAGAAAATCTTGACATCAAACATTGAGCATAGAATTTTCGAATTCTAGGTTGACTTTTTCTTTTCTTTCAGTACTTTAAAGACATCGCTGTCTGGTTTCTGGTTTCCATTGTTTCTGATAAGGAATTGGCTGTCATCTTTATCTTTATTCCTCTGTATGCAATATATCTTTGTAATCTGAACTTTTTTGAATCTTTCTATTTGTCACTGTTTTAAACAATTTGACTATAGTGAATTTTTTTTCATTTTTCTTGTGTTTGGGGTTTCTTGAACTTCTTGACTCTGTGAGCTCTCATGAAATTTTAAAATTTTCAGCCATTATTTATTTTTTCTAGTGATTTTCTATGCTTGCCCCTCCTCCCATTTCCTTCGGAACTCCAATTAAATGTATATTATGCCACTTTATGTTTTCCCAAAGCTCACTCAGTACTGTTCACTTTTTCCAGTCATTCCTTTCTCCACGTTTCATTTTGGTTAGAGCCTATTGTTATGTCTTCAAGTTACTAATAATTTCCTCTACCTTATCTGATCTGCTGTTAATCATATTCAATGTGTTTTTTGAATCTCAGGAGATACAGTTTTCATGGATAGGAGTTCAGTTCGGACCATGTTTATATCTTCCATATCTCTTCTTAAAATACACAATCTTTCCTGTACCTTTTTCAGGTACCACACACCTCAGTGCCGGGGTCCCAGACCTACTGTGGTCTTGATTTACTGACACAGACACTCAAGTTGTGTGCACCGCTGTGTGGATGCACATCTGTTTCCTGAATTGTCCTGTGTCATCAACCGAAAGGGAGGCACTTAGTCAATCCTTGAGCTGAAAACATGGTTTAGTTTGGAGTTCTGATCAGGGCATTAGGAAGCATTTGTGAATGAACTAGATTGGTGACATGTGACAAAATATTTTCCACAAAAAATCCTTCTTTCACGGAAACCGCTAGTCTCTGAAAATAATAAGCTCATACATTTTTACAGAAGATGGCGATTTTCTTCACCCTTCCTTGTGTATTTTGAGCGCTATCCTTAAGAGCACTGCATTGCATGAATATTATACCAAAGCTCAGGTAGAATCAGTAACTCCACCAAGGTCATGTGTCTGATAAATGAAAAAGTCAAAATTGGCACTCAGGTTCTCAAACTCCCAGTTACTGTGGCTTCCATTTACAGCCAACAGCATCAGAGTCACCCTCAAGCCTTTCAGAAGTTCTGGGGCAGATTCCACCCAGGAACCACTCTGTCAAAATCCCTAGAATCGAGACTTGACCGTGTCCTTTTCTCAAAAGTTCTAATGTATAACAGAGCGGGTTTTTAAATGTAAAGCTTATGATCTTTCTATGACAGCATTTCTAATTCAATTCAGACACCGCACTCAATATTAACTGACATCTTTACAAACCCAGATTTAGAAGAATGGCTTTTTTCTCTCCTACTCTCTGTTCTGCTGGTTTGTTTTCTATAGATTGATGTGGGTAATTTCTACTAAGCCTCTAAGGCAGTGGATACTCTTTCTTTATGTATAGAACACAGTCAAAACTCAATAAGTACTCAGAACATACCCACCGTTAACATAAAGTGCTAATACCATATGCAATAGCATGCTGGAGAATTCTGAATTTTATATTATCTCAAAGAATTTTTAAAAAGATGCAGGCTTACCTGTCTCTGAGGCAAAGGTCTTTTACTGCTAACTTGTGCGTAAGAAAAAATGCTGCCTGATTTCCTAGCCTTGAGGCAAGGAGGTTGTTCAAAACAAAGGTCACCAATTCTTCGGGTACATAAGACAGTTAAAGTTGGGAACAATATAAATGCATGCAACTTTATTGCTTTTGAAGAACATACAGAACAAAACATTGACAATAAAACCCTCAAAGAAGCTGAAAGTCCACATACTCAAGAGGATCTGGAGGGAGCTTGCTTAAATACATAGATTGGAGTGACCTGCAAATAAGTGCATCTCACAGTGCTAAAAATAGCTCAGTCTATTAACTTGCTTAAAAAGTGACCCCGAAATCATTTTTACTCTTTTGTCTTAAAAGAAGAATTTCAAACTCATTTCTCTAAGAAATACTACAACTTCGGAGTTAGGAAAGTCCGGTTGATTGTGGTTGTTTTCTACAGCAAAATCTCTATAAACATTTGGGAAGGTCAGAGGCAGTAGCTGTTCTGCTCACCGTCAAGCCTAGTGATGTGAAGTGTGCACCTTCCAGGGAGTTTTTATTTTAGAGGCTAGTGTTTGCCTTTGTAGATGGGCTTTGCAAATGTTTTGAAGTGTGTAATGTCCACAGAGTCAACATTGCCCTAATTTACTGACACTTTTTTTGCAGATTGTCCAACACTACCACTCACCTGTAAAAAGCTAGCTTTAACGCTCGGGCCATATGACCAATAGTAGTCATGAGTATGGTTTGGTGATAATTTACTTGGTAATGTCTTCACAGACCAGCTGCAGTATCCTGCAACAATCATTTGTTTTGCTGGCAAGAATTTTTAAGCAGAAACTTTTATTTTCAGAACTTCAGGGAGGTAAATATTTGATTTTAAAGAGTTAAGATTGGCCAAGAATTTTTCAAATGTCTCCTCGGGTCAGCTAGTGTTTATTTTGGCCACTCAAAAAAAAAAAATTATCAACCAGAAAACTCTTGAGCCATTGTTGTGTTTCCAATTTATTTATTTATTTACTTTTTGTTCCCAACTTGTCTTTTTTTTTTTTCATGTAAAGACATTTTATGTTAAATATAGCAGTGTGTACATATCAACCCCAAACTCCTAATCTATCCCTTCCCCTCCACCCTTCCCCCCGGTAACCATATGTTCATTCTCTAAGTCTGTGAGTCTGTTTCTGCTTTGTAAATAAGTTCATTTGTATTGATATCATTTTTTTTAGATTCCGCATATAAGCTATATCAAATGATATTTGTTTTTCTCTGTCTGACTTACTTCACTTAGTATGATAATCTCTAGGTCCATCCATGTTGCTGCAAATGGCATTATTTCATTCTTTTTTATGACCAAGGAATATTCCATTGTATATATGTACCACATCTTCTTTATCCATTCCTCTGTTGATAAGCATTTAGGTTGCTTCCATGTCCTGACTATTGTAAACAGTGCTGCAATGAATATTGGAGTGCATGTATCCAATTTAAAATTAGTTACAGAAAACTGTTTTGTAATTGAGTTCTAATAGTTTTTTGCACTATATATATACATATATATATATAGTGAGAGAGAGAGAGAGACTTATAGAAAAAGAACAAAAAACCTACATTTCCAGGACAAAGCCTAGCACTTTCTACAGCTGTTGCTCTGTTCATGTTACTCCCCTTTCCACGCCTCTCCTCTCTGCACACCTGGAATCCTTCCACCTTTCAGAAAAGGACTCCGCAAAGACTCCCACCTCCTCCAGGGCACCGTGTTGTTCCCTCCCCTGGAAACCCCACTTCCCTCTACACGTTTCATGCATCCTGAAGTCCGCTGCAGCCTAGAGACATCACTTTTCAGGTTAAATGTTGGTTTTATGCAACTGTGCACAGCTTTGCCTTGTGTTCTCTCCTGGGTGTCCAGTGTACCTGGGGCAGGGAGCTTGCCTTTGCTGCTTTATGTTTCCTCTCATGAGATTTCCCAAAATGACCTTTACCAAATAGCATTTCAATGCACATGAACCAATTACAAAGTCATATCTATGTTGGTGCATTCAAAGGTGACATGGTTAAAGAATATATTCCATATTGACAAGTACATTTAGGAAGGGGTCTGCTTCTATATATTTCTCTTCAAAACTCTGAGGAAAAATGTTCTAGCTTTTGCTCTTTGCATCATTATTTTTCCACTGCTACCTTTTCCATTTTCCATTAAAAGCAGAAGAACCCCTGTTGGCAAGAGTCAGAAGATGAGTGAAGAAAACATCTGAGTGGACCAGGCTGTAATTCTTGCACATTGGCAGGGAGTTGGAAAGGACTGAACACATACTAATCACACATGTAGAGCCCACAACATGTGTAAGTGCCATAACTTTGTAGGCAGGCTGGGCACAGAAGTGCACTTCTGGACACTTGCTTCATTAAGCAGAATCATCTCTCCTAAGCACAGCCAATGTCTTCCCCGCACCCTGATTGCATTTTGCAGCCAAACATTGCAGGGCAGAATGAAAAGTGAGTTTGACTCACAGACATAGAAAACAAATTTATGGGTACTGAAAGGGAAAGGAGGGGGGATAAATTAGGAGTTTGGGATTAACAGATACACACTACTATATATAAAATAGATATCCAGCAAGGACCTACTGTATAGCACAGGGAACTATACTCAATATTTTGTAACAACCTAAATGGGAAAAATTTTGAAAAAGAATGGATATATGTAGCTTTTATTTCTTTTACTTCTCTGATTCCTGGGCATATACTCAGAGAAAGCCATAGTTCAAAAAGATACATGCACCCCAATGTGCATTGCAGCTCTATTTGCAATAGTCAGGACATGGAAGCAACCTAAATGTCCATCAACAGATAAATGGATGAAGAAGATATGGTACATATATACAATGGAATATTACTTAGCCATAAAAAGGAATGAAACAGTGCCATTTGCAGAGATGGGTAGACCTAGAGACTGTCATACAGAGTGAAGTAAGTCAGAAAGAGAAAAACAAATATCGTATAATATTGCTTATACGTGGAATCTAGAAAAATGGTACAGATTAACTTATTTGCAAAGCAGAAATAGAGACACAGATGTAGAGAACAAACTTATGGATACAAAGGGGGGAAGGGGTCAGGGATGAGTTGGGAGATTGGGATTGACATATGTACACTATTGATACTATGTATAAAACAGATAACTAATGAGAACATACTGTATAGCACAGGGAACTCTACTCAGTGCTCTGTGTTGACCTAAATGGGAAGGAAATTAAAAAAAGAGGGGGTGTATGTATCCGTATAGCTGCTTTACTTTGCTGCAGAGCAGAAACTAACACAACACTGTAAAGCAACTATACTCCAATAAAAATTTTAAAAAATAAATAAAACTAAGTAGGAAAACAGAAAAGCCAGAGCCATAGATTTTGATAGTGGGAAGAGAAGAAGAAAATCAGAGGAAGAATGGATAATGGATAGATTATTTCCACTTGTGTTAAAAAAAAAAAAAGCAAAAAAACTAGTAGGCACTTTTCCTGTGTTTGAATGTCTGTAGCTCTCTCCTTAGTTTGGGCTTATAGATGGCAGGTTTTTTAATGCCTTTCTGTTTGTTTATTTTGTCTCACTTTTAAAGCAACTCTGAGGTAGTGGCATTGCCTTTTTTTTTTTTTTAATAAATGAAGAGGCTGCAGTAACTTGTGCAAACAGCTGCTGTGTGCTGAGCTAGGACTTAAGACAGCCCCCCTGCCCCACCAACCTCTTTCCACTTTCAGACGTGAGTGTGCACGGGAAGGACCTGAGAGTCTTGTTAAACCACAGACTCTGATTCAGTAGATATGAGTCTGGTGCAATACCTGAGAATCTACGGGTCCACCAAGCTCTCAGGCAGCGCTGCTGACCTCAGACCACGCTTTATGTAGCAAGGTACTATGTGCGTTACTAAAGCAAACTTTTCTGAAATTTAAGTATCTATCTCTTCATTCTTATTTTTCTGGTGGTCATTTCTGACCCTCTAGAATATTCTCTAGAATTTCAGGGAGCCATTATTGTACCCATTTTATTGTTTAGGCAACTGAGACCCCTCCAGTGAAAGTGAATTTTCTAAGTTCCCACAACCAGTAGAAGGTGATAGCATAGAAAGTCAAATACAATTCTTGAATTCCTTAGTTTCAAACTATTTGCTTCAAATTACCAGACAGTGCTACTCTGAGAATTAATTGAGATCATGCAAATAAAGAATATAAAAGTGTTAGAACTTTTCCTACCATGTAGGAAGCAGTTAATAAATGTCAGCATTTATTATTGAAATTGTGATAAACCAGAAACAATGGGCTAAAGTTAGTGAAATTGACACTGTTCAAGTTGTAGAGGATGATGGAGCATAAGCTGTGCAAAGAACTCAATATTTCATTGACAAATAACTCTACACAAGTCAATGGTGCAATACCACTGCCCAGACACAAAAGCAACCTTGGGTTCCATTAAAAGAAGCACATCACTCTGGACACTGGTTAGGAGGCCAATCACAAAGTTGTTACATGTTAACAAAGTTGACACACGAATCTTGTTTTCTATGGCCCCAAGGGGTTCATCTTAGCATATTTATCTTTCAAATAGTATAAGAAAGACTTATTGTAACTATTCCGGTTAGTTGAATTATGATACTAATAAACACCCATTGGAATAAATTCAGTCAATAAAGAATAGTCTAAACACACAGTAACAACCAGTGTTTATTTGTTTGGCCAACAATGTTGATAGTTTCCTATTTAAGGGAGAATTTTAATAGTTTAGATTATCCAACAATGACTGTTTTTGAAGCCATGTGTTGCTTCCTGTCACTGAGAATTGTCCAAGAGCCCTCACATTGCAAGGAGATAATGGCATTGATTTGGGTGTTGGAAATTAATGCACGGAAGTGTCCTTTTGGGTCTAAGATTCCTAATACACACTTTTTATTAGAGCTACCAGCAAAAGGCAATTCTACAGAGCCTAAAGCTAAGGAAATCTACCAAACCATTGCCCACAGGTGTTTGAAAAGGAATGGGAGATGTTTGGGAAAGTCTCTTGAAGTGTCTGGGGGCTGGGCAGGGATTTTGAGGGTGGGAAATACTAAAATATGTAGAAAGGGTTTTATAGTGATTCCCAACAACTGAAGCCCTAAATTTGAAAATCTGTTTGTAGGTAATGTCTCAGTTGTCATGATTAGTTTTGAATGAAAACAGAAATTAAAACTACTTGGAATTGTGTTTTGAAGTAGGATCACTTCTGTCAGGCGATTATCACAAATAGCTATCAGGTGAGGCATGAATTAATGATGTTTTGTTCTTGTATATTTTGCTATACTCTTTCAAATCCTTCTTGTGTAACAGAGAAGATAGGGAAACATTATCTAGCTTTCAATCTCCCAAAACATTGTGGATAAAATTTACTCTTACCCTTAGTAATGAACAGCCAAACACTTCATTGTAGAGCCCTTTGCATTTATTTTTGTCAGTTTTGAATGAATATTTGTCATGTGCCTAAAAGAACATGTTTAAATGGTTGTTAAAATTTGCTTCTTTTCAATTAATAAAAGAACAGAGAACTGGAAATAAGTGTGATTACCGCTGCATTTCATGTTCATTAGTACTAAACAGCCTTAATAAGAACATGCACTGAAAACGTGTCATTCCCAATATTTGTGAAGTCAATGTCTTGAATTGTATCTAAAGGCTTTTTAAGTAATACAAAACTATTTAGTATTCACAGCATGTTTTTTTCTTTTTTTGTTTTTTTGACAAGGACAAAAGTAACTATATTTAAGCCCACACAGTAGAATACCTTTTACATGCTCCATATGCAGTTCTCTCAAATTTATAGCTCTACCCCACCAAACACTAAATTTAATACTCTGCTATGTGGTAAAATACAGACCCTTGGATCTGATTCATTTCAGTTGCTTTTGAAAATTGATCATTCAAAAATAAATTATGAGTAAAACGACTTTCACCTTGCATTATAGAATTATGAAAAAAGACAAGGGTTTTTGTTTGTTTGTTGGAGTTCCAAATTTTTAGCACCGGATGAAACATTTTGGGATTTGTTATACAGGACTTTCAGGAAGATGCTTGCTTTTTGACAATTCTGAAAGAGTGTACTTTACGCATTTCACACATGTGACTTCCTTTGGCTAATTCACAATCCTCTGTTGATGATTGTCTTTATGACTTGCATCCTAAGCGCATAGCTTAGTATAATGCTGACATACTTTTAAACATCCCTGAGCATGTAGTAAGGCTTGAAATTCACAGTGATAAAGTCAGGTCTTGCAATGTCATTGACTTGAAGCATGCAACTCAGAGGTCAGTGGTGTTAAGTTACAAAATGTGGCCCTTAATGGGTTGACCAAGACCATCTCTCTCATCCTTCCCTGTGCCCTCCAGCTGCGCTCACCCATTCTCTGACCTGCTCCTTCTCACTCTTGCCTCTTTATCTTGCACTTTTTCATTCCCCTCTTCACATCTCCTCTTTCACATCTCAGTTCCAGAGTTGTCTGAAAGAATCCCAAAAACCAGCTTCCGTAATACCACACCATTTTCTCTGCTGGTGTCCTCGCTTTCTTCCTACAGGGTCTGTGCATCCTGTGACCTCATTATACGGGACACATTGGAATCACCGAATACTAGGCTTTCTTTCTCCCTACTGGTCTGAGAGCAGCTGGAGGACAGGTGCAAGTCCAATTCTTACCCCCAGGGACTGCTAGCTACATAGTTTGGGGCTTTGCTTTAAAATACAAAGAATTAGAAACCTTCTGGCCATGTTTCCTCATTTGCAAAATTATCAGTTTGGCCAGTATTCTACTAGGATGTCATAAGAATGAAATAGGTGACTTTGTTTGAGATCTCATTTAAAAATGCCTTTAATCATGGTCTTGGTGTCTTCACAAGCTCTTTGATGTGAATTGAAGACATTTCTTTTAATATCTTGCTGTTCATAATTCACAATTCTTTAAAAACTGAAATAAATATAAGATGTTTTTAAACATTATTTAGTAAGTCTTGACTATAGATTGGGCATTTTTTCTCCAAAAAAAATATATATGTGTTCTATATATACGTATATATCCATTCATTCATCTATTGAATCTCTAATAGGTGTTAAGAAATGAGTGACATGCCTATGGGCCTACAAATATCTGTAGAAGAGGAAATTAGAGAACCCACCCAAGCCCTTCCTCCCCAAACCCTTGTCTTGCTCCATACCTGGTCTCTATAATTGTTCAAGCAGGTACAGCATGTCACCTCATAGCCCCTCTTCCCGGGCACTATTCAACTGGATGCCGGGTTGCTATTCATCTGGTTCAATAACGTTTGGTGAAAACAAACTCTCCTTTCCCTTTACAAAGTGACAGAGTACAATTTTTGACTATTCACATAGTGTATTTTTGGAATTGCTCTTTGTAAATGAGACAAATGGCATGAAATAATTTGCTGTGTGTGTGTGCGTGTGTGTATCAAATAAGAAGGAACTTCTATACAGAAAACTATACCTTTGGCTGATACCATCATGATAAATTTTGCTTCAAATGTGAGAAAATACTTTTTCTTTCAAGTTATTCCTTGTTCTTATAAAGAAAAGGACCCCCATTGATGCATAAGGGCTTCAGGCAAAAAATGAACCAATTGTGAAGATACTTGAAGATCCATAAACTATAAGCCAAATGAAGCCAATCATGGATGCCAGATGTTGACCACTAACTGGCTGGCAGGTGCGGTTTAGGGCAGCAGTATTTCAACAAGCTAGGCAATCAAGATTTCAATGTGAATGTGACACTATATGTAAGCAGCGGAATAACTCCAAATGTGTTCTGAGATAATCTGGCCTCTGGAATTTGTTTTTGCTTGGTTTTGGTAGAACATTTCCTTTAAAAAAAAGACTCAACTTTATTGAGATATAATTTGCATAATTTGCATAGTGTGCACATTTTTGAGTGTATAGTTTGATGAGTTTTGACAAATACATACATGTACATTCACGATCACTCCAAAAAAAGATATAAAACATTTCCATCAGTCAGGAAGATCCCTCTTGCTCCTTTGCAGCCAGCCCTCCTTTTCCTTATAAAACCAGTGATCAGATTTCTATCACTATCATGATTACAAAAGGTTGATTTTGTCTGTTTTAGAATTTCATGTTAATGGTATCATTAGTACTCATTTCTGGCTTCTTTCACTCTATAATTTTTAGAGATACATCTGTGTTGTAGCATATATCAATTGTTTTTATTTTTTTCCTTCTTATATTGCTCTGTTGTATGATTAACCACAGATTGTCTATTAACCTGTTGCTGAATTAGTTTATTTCAGTTTTTAAATTATTATGAGTAAGGTTGGCATGAGCATATATGTACTAGTCTTTTGTGAACATATATTTTCAATTACCTTAGGTAAATACTTCATAGTAGAATTATTGGGTTATATGGTAAGTATCGTAGACAGAATTCTTAAGAATGCCCCCAAGATTCCCTGCCTCCTGGTGAACATGCCCTTTTAATCCATTCCTCTGAGTGAGGTCAGGACCTGTGAATGATGTATGTCATTCCCATGATTAAGTTGTAAAGATGCAGAGATGTGCAGCAGTAATTAAAACTTCTAATCCATTGGCTTTAAGTTAATTAACAGGGAGATTTCTGGGTGGGCCTAACCTAATCTGGTGAGCCTTTTAAAAGAGGCTCCAGAGTGAGAGATGGACTTGCTGGCCTCAAAGAACAAACCACCCTGCTGCAAGGAAATCAATTCCTTGAGACAATCACATGAGCTTGGAAGTGGACCCTGAGCCTCAGATGAGACCTCAGCCCCAGGCAACACCTTGATTAAAGTCTTATGAGCAATGGACCCAAGCTAAGCATTGCCTGGACTCCTAATCCATGGAAATTGTGAGATAATAAGTTTTCAACTGCTAAATGTGTGGTAATTTGTTACATAGAAGTAAAAAAACAAAAAAAAAACAAAAGATAAACTAATATGATAAATGTATGCATAATTTTATAAATACTGCCTAACGTTTCTCAAATATGGTTGACCATTTTACATTCCCAAGTTCAGTGTATCAGAGCTCAAGTTTTTCCTTATGCTCAACAGCACTTGATACATATATGTCTTCTCATTTTATCCATTCAAGGGAGTGTGTACAAGCATGGCGTTGTGGTTTTAATTTGCACTTCCCTTATAACTAATAATTAGAATAGTCTTCCATAGGCTCCTTGGACATTGGTGTATCTTCTTTTCTGAAGTGTCTGTTTAAGTCTTACGCCTGTTTATGTTAAACCTTTTTCCCCTTAATATTGAGTTGTACAAATTATTTATGTAATCTAGATAAGAACTCTTTTCCAGTTATAGAGATTGAGAATATTTTCTCCCAGTCAATGGCTTTTCTTTTTCTTTTCTTAACTGTGAACTTTTAAAGAGTAGGAGTTTTTATCTTTGAGGAACATAAATTTATATATTTTATTGATTTGTGCTTTGTTTGTCCTGTCTAAGAATTCTTTGCTTACCTCAAAATTGCAGAATTTTTCTTCTATGATTTCTACTAGAATTCTTAGAGTTTTAGTTTCCCCATTTTAAGTCCATGGTCTTTAGATCAGTTAGTGTAAGTTTTCCAACATTTCCAACTCTCAAGATATTTTGGATATTCTTCACACTTTGAATTTCCATATAAATTTTTAAAGCAGCCCAATGATAACTTCAACAAAGCATGCATGGAATTTTACTAGGACCGTATTGAATCTATAGAAAATTTGGAGAAAATAGATAGCTTAATAGCATTTAATATTTCATTTTATGAACATGAACTATGTCTACATATTTAGGCCTTTTCTGTCTTCTCTCAACAACGTTTTGTGGTCATTTTTTGCACAGGCCTTAAATATCTTTCATAAAATGTATTCCTAATTGTTACTGAGGCTATTGTAAATGGTGTTTTATGTTTAATTTTCCACTTGCTTGAGTTTAGGCTATTAACTATTATCTTACAACCTCGATAAATTCATTATTTGCCCTAGCAAATTCCTTAGAATATCCTCCATAGACAATCATGCCATCTGTGAAATAATTATGGCTTTATATCTTTTTCTTGCTTTATTCTAATAGCTGTGACCCACAGCATAATATTGAATGGAAATGGTGAGAATTAGTACCCCAACCTTGTTCCCAAACTTAGGAGGAACGTATCTAGTCTTTTACCAATGAATGTGATATTACCTGTGTTTTTGTAGATGTCCTTTTTTCAGTTGGATGAAGTTCTCTTCTCTTTATACTTTGCTGGTAATTTTTTCATGAATAGATAGACTCTAGACTTTTAATGCTGCATATAGATACATTTATGGAAGACTTTCACAATTAAATGAGGTCAGAAGTAATAATCCTAATTGGTAGATTGAGATTGACATATATATACTAATATGTATAAAATAGATAACTAATAAGAACCTGCTGTATAAAAAAATAAATAACATAAAATTCAAAAAAAAAAAAAAAACAAAAGAGAAGTAATAATCCGCTGTCCATCCAGGCCCCTCAGCCAAGCCTGTGGTTTGTAAAGAAAATATCAGTGCTTACAAGTGCAGATGAGACGTTTTGCAGCCTCAGGTCATTCAGGAGGCAGTGTACCAGTTAACAGTATATATATTTTTTCATACAATAATTACATAAATTAAACATCTCCATGGAACATTATACATAGAGTGCTGGTTCTACATTATAAATTATAAAGACTGCAGCTGAAGGAGATGCTTGCCAGACAGGACTACACCATGAGATCATTGCTTGGAAGAATTCATAAAAACATGCTCGGATGAAGTACTTCACCTATAAGAGAATTCACTGGTGTCAACTGATTCTTACTATAGAAAACTGAGTCTACGTTCATTAATTTGGTTCATTTCTGAAAATGATTGTCTTAGACTCTTCCAGGCTCAGAGAATACATGAGTTGACACCATTCCAGAGCAATCATGACTTGGCAGATGCAGTGCCATCAGAGGCACTGTGCTTGAGGAGGACACACCTGGGACAGAAATGTCTCTCTCAGCCCTGAGCCTGCAAACATTTCTCCTGGGCCTGGACCACTGTTTTCTCACTGTAATAAAATTAGAACTGCATGGATTTTATCTTCAATCCTGAGAAATCCCAAGTAGCAGAACTGGAGACAACTGGTCCAGCAAATCATCCATCACTGGTTGCCTGGATACCTGGAAGAGAGACAACCAAAGAGCACTATGGAATCCCCACTCCCAGTGGCTAGGGCTCTGGGGCAGAGATGCAGAGTCACCATCTACAATAGGAATGTTGGTGAAACATTCTGTAACTTTGTTCATTCCAACCCGGGTCTGCACTTAAATATGGCAGGCACTTCAGGTGAATAAAGATACACAGACTCAGACCATAGACTCTTTCCAGTATTCTCTCTGTTACCTTAAGCATGTTAACTAACCCCTTTGTGCATCACATCAAGATTATAATATATTTGTGAGGATGAAATGTTAAATATTGGACATATAATATGTACTCACAGATTGCAAATATAAATAAAATATTAATTATAAATGAAATGTTAGCTGTTAGAATGATTTACATTATCACCCTTAATTATTTAATCCTAACAATCCAGTGATCGCCATATTGTTAGCCGGTTTATTTTTCTAATGAGGAAATTAGGCAGCTTATTTGGAAGCACAAGGGTTATGACATGATAAAGCCAAATTTTCTGCTCTCAGGTTCTTTCTACCACAGCCCACTGAGGAGATGAGAAACAGTGGAGTTAGGAAAGGGAGCTGAGGATGACAGGGGGAGAGCCGGCACTGGACTTCACACGGTGCCAGCACTGGCTTCACACCAAGGGTCAGTTGCACTCAGGGCCCTTTGGAAAGCAACGACTAGCACTCTAGTCTTGAGCCCTAAAGTGGACCTTTCCTACTGGATCCGGCCTGACAGAGAAGGTCTTGAGATAAAACTAGAAACTCTCTAGTTTTCCAGTTACATGCCTTTAATAAATCATCCAGCATATTGGAGTGAGATACTCCATAACTTCCCACTTGTGAGACCTGTACAAGGTTCTCTCCCATCAGGCCCTGGATGACTTCGGTACACCCCTAAGCCATAGAAACATAACTGTGAGAGAATTCTCGCCTCTGAGATGTGGGTGAGCTAGTAAGCCTCCATGGGAATAGCCACACGCAGAGGTTGATCCAAAACGCAGCAGAAAATGTGGCTGAAGAAAAATCTATACTGGGACTCTGGCTTGGACAGCTGTTCATGGGCTGTGCACGAGAATGTGTCCTCTGTGGGGCAGAGGGTGGTGCTGTGGCTCACTTTTTAGCAGATCTAAGAAAGAGCAACTCTGAAGAATGACAAGTAAAACTCTTCAGGGTGTGGGCTGGGCAGACTGGAATGTCTTAAACACCCTGCTCCCCTCAACGTGTATCTTCCAGATGACATGGAAATGACTTGAGAGATGATAAAATGTTTCAACCCGAACAACCTCTTGAGGGCCTGTGGTCCAACCTCCTCCTGGTAAAGATGAGGGCTTGACCTCTGAGTGTGAGGTTAATGGGCCTGAGGTTAGATGCCACAGAAGCAAAGATGATTTTACAAACCAGAAACCCAAATCCAGTGATGTCATGTTGCTTAGTTTTGTTTACAATGCTGCAGAAACTCTGAAACCAACTGTTATTAAAATTTGTGAATAAGTGGATGGAGAAGCAAATAGATTGTCCAACTGTTTGGTAGATAAGGTGAAAGAAGGTGCATGTGAGTAAGAAGAAGTGGGTTTCAGTGAGGAAGAAAGATACTCCGTCCTGAAGTAAGAATTGTCCAGGCTCTGGGCTTCCCTTTTCTCAACCTGGGCAAACCACGACCCGTCTCCAGGCTCAATCTTCCATCTTTAAAATACAATGAAGCAAAGGGAGTCACAGCTACACGAGCCCTAACATCCCCTCTATGTTTAAAAATTCTCACCTCTCCAATGAGATAAAAGAGAACATAGAAGAAATAAGAACATAGAAGAAATAAAGAACAGAAAAAGAGAGAGCATGCAAAGTAGAGAGAAACAGAGAGATTCCTGTCATCAGCAGCCACTCAGTTTCATCTGAAAGCCAAGAGACCCTCCAGTGATGTCCCCAGAGGCAGCCATGCCCAGGAATTTTCCAGGGACCATCAGCAATTAAAGGATGCATAGTTTTCCGTTTCCAGCAGACAGCTTCTAGGGCAATCCCCGGAAGGACCGGGGTGGCACCTATGAAAGAATGCAGCTGCACCCTTCCTAGAAGGAGGTGTCAGGGCCTGTGAGACAGCTGTGTCCTGGGCCCATCCTTTCTGAGTCCTTCTTCATAGTCTCATGGCCTCGGGACCTATCAGGCATTCCTGGGTGTGGGCACAAATGCCTCTGACAGTGATCAGGCAAGAGGTCTTGGAAATGAGTGTCCCTCTGTATTTATAGCTGCTCCAAAGTTATTTTTTTGTCTTCTTGGGTTGGACAAAAAGCTTCCATTCCAAGTCAATGCAGGTGCCTAATAATATTCTCAGCTGAGTTTCCAGGAGAGGCAAGAGTAGAAAACTCCCAGGTCAGCTCTACCTGCTGTCACTGCAGGTACAGATGCTTTCCTCCTTTCCCACCACTTGGGCAGGTGAGGAGACAAGAGGTCTCTCTGACCCCTGGAAGAGCTGGGCCTGACCAAACTCCACACAGACCTACCACACAGTGAGGGCAAGAGTCATCTCTGTGGCATCGGACCTTCTGGAGAAACTGCTCTCATGGTCTGTGTCCCATCTCCATCTAGCACATGCTGGTCAACCAGGGCCACCCACCCATTTGTACAGACAAAGAGCTGGGCAGTTTCACCTTCCTCAGAAGTTGGCCAAGTCAACACCCTCAAGTCAACATCTCTGTTGTTCAGAGATGGTTCCTTCAGGTCCAACCTGTCACTAGTAACTGAAAAGAATTCAATGACAACTCAACCTGGTGTTTCAGGAGGAGGCGAGACAGCCTCACAGGGGTCTAGTCCTCACACGATCTCTACAGAGAACATCACACCACACCAAACCTCCCTGTTGCAGAGATCGAGGCCATTGTCCTGATTGCCAAACCTGACTACCAGCTTCTAGAACTTGGAAAAGCACAGCTATTTGGTGTTTAGTTTCCTCATTTATAGGTTGAAAGAAATTCTAACTAGATGATTCCAAAGGAGGCTTTTAGGGCAGAAAGCCTATGATTTGATAAAATCAACATATATAACGTGCATTTGTTATAAAAGATAGAGGGGCAAAGTTAGTTTTCGTAAATGAGAGAATGTAACAGTGCTGACTTTGTTCTGGCTTCTGAACCGACTGCGCTTGGAGCTGATGGTGACTTTAGTTTTAAAGCTTTCAGCAGATGCAACCAATTTGTCTTTGAACCCAGGGTCACTGAGAATGTTGACAATTCTGCTGTGTTTCTATGTGAGGGATCAAGAAAAACTTTTGGAAAAGTGTCCATGGTGGGGAAGTTGTAGCTAAAGAAACGTTCTTGACATTGCCTGTTCTGAGCAGACCGCAAAGGAAATAATCGCCCGGCTTTAGGCACCGAGGGAGGGGGTCCTGGTATTATTACAGGCTTGGCCAAGTAGGATTTGCCCGACTGTTTTCATGGCCACTGTTCTGGAGGCATCACACAGCGGTCACAGCAAGAGGTGAGGAAAAGGAAACTTCCTGAAGCCCGATGCCCAGGAACAAGAGGAGAAGCTGAGCGTTTGGGGAAACTAGTTTTATGACAAACCTTAATGAAAAATGACTCCGTTTATCTGGAAAGACTTGTACCTAGCGATATTGGCATTCTGGTTCCATCAGCTCAGCCGGCTGTCTCACTCTGGGGTGCTAGTTCCATTCTCTGGACCTTCAGGTCTTTGTGGGTCAGAGGAGGTCTGGGTCCACCTCAGCAGTGCCTCCTACTCTCCTCCAGCTGGTCCAGGGGCGGCAGGCTTCCCACAAGCACAGCCGGCGGCTCCATCCTTGTTGCCTCCTGGATGGGAGACCTCGGGGTTGTTGGACCAGGCGGAGGGGTCAAGCAGCAGCCGGAGGAACACACGCCCATTGCATCGCAGCTATTTCCACAGCTGGTGCCTCCTACACAGGCCCCCGGGCAGGGCACGGAGGGAGGCGCCTGCAGCTGCCACCCTGCTGGAGCCCGGCCTGGGACAGCATCCTTCCAGCACCGAGGCAAATGGTCTCACCGCATCTTCAGAAGGAGTCTCTTTTCCTGACCCTGAGCTTTGGAGAGGAGAAGATACAAAGCATGCTACAGTGTAGGAGTCATGATGCCCTGGGCACGCCCAGGCTGGGAACCTGGGCCTGGTTGGCTACCACACCAATCACCATCCTTAGTCCACAGATTTGTGTGCAATGCTGGGCTGCCAATTGGACCACTTTAGAAAATCTGAGGGATGAAGGAGAAATCAGTATAGAAAAACGCATGGAGGGCCATGACACCAGAGTCTTTCTTACTCAGTTCCTACCATGCCGATTTATGAATCAGCCAAAGCAGTTTGATGGATCAGATTCCCAAGCCCGGGAAGCAGGAGTCTCCCCGGTGGTGATCTTTCCTTCCTCTCCCTTCTCTCCGCCATTGGCCCCCCTGTCTTCTGCCCCAGAGCAGAGCTTTCTTCCTATTCTGAGTACCCAGGAGCCTTCATGCCTCAATGGCTTTGTGTTCCTGGCCCAGGGCAAGCTCCACAGGGAGGGGAGGCTGGATTGCCTTCCATGTCTTTCTTGCCTCTTCCAGGTCCTGCTGGTTCCTGGCGCTCCTCAGAGTCTGGTGACTTGTAGCTGCATCACTCTGGTTCCATGGCCATCTTTTCTCTGTGTCTTCACATCGTCTTCCTTCTTGAGGGTGTCTGTCTCTGTGGCTAAATTTCCCCTTTTTCTAAGGACAGCAGAGATACTGGATTAGGACCCACCCTAGTGACTACATTTTAACTTGATTACCTCTGTCAAGATCCTGTTTCCAATTAAGTCACATTCTGAGGTTCTGGGGGTTGGGACTACAGCGTCTTTCTGATGGGATGTAATTCAATCTGGAGCACAGTTGCTCAAGTACTTTATATAAATGATTCCCTGTAAATCGTACTTCAATTCTGTGTGTTCTATGTCACTGTCCCCTTTGTGCACAAGAGGAAACCAACCCTCAGGAAGGTCAACACGTCTTGGAGCTGAAGCTCTTAGAGAATGGCGAAGGAGGGCATGGAGCCCAGGTCACACTGACCTGAGTGCATATATTCTACCCATTACCCCACACTTTCTGGCATACTCCTATCATTCAAGATGCAATTCACATGCCACCATCCCCTCCATAAACCGTGCTCTGAATTCTATAATTAATAACTGACTTTGTGTTGGCAAACCTTTTCCCCACTATTCTATCTGCCAATTATTTGCGTACATTTCTCACCTTCAAAAATGACCTACCTTAGATCAGAAGCCAATCCTTGTTTGTCTGTACATGTGCCAGAGTCCATGACGTTATAATCAGTATGCACTTGTGTAAATTGCTCATTATAGAGAAGAAACTGCCTTTTGTACATTAAGCAAAGTTCAGAGAAGTATGTATTTTCCAAGGTGAAATAGAATGTTATTTCTGGAATCAGCTTGATTTCTTCCTACTGCTGCTATGGAAACACAACACTTTTGGTGAGAGAAAACGTAGTATGTATTAAGATAAAAAGTAGAACGTCATCAACAATGTAAATTCTCTTCCCTGGACTCCTTATCAATAATGGATTCCAGTTTCCACCCTGAAATAGAAACAAAATCCATGTTTAAATTTGGCGAGTCCAGAACATCACTATTCAAAGTCAGCCAGTATGACTTTCTACAAGGAAGAAATGTAATTGTACCAAGAAGGAAATATTCATTCAACAAACATGTACGTGTCACATACTATGTATAGATGTTATGTAGGTTGGGATGAATGATGGGTTAGTCATGATTTCAACTGTCAAGGTGCTGTGATCCAAAAGGGATGATACACATGGCAACAGTGTGATAGGTGCAAACAGTGGGTTAAGTGCTACCCAAAGGGGTAAAAGGTGCAAAATGGTGATGGCTCACTGCTGAGGAGGAGCTGGGAGGAACGTGAGGCCAGCTCCACAGAAGAGAAGTCTGACTGAATCTTAATGAGCAGGAATTGGACACTTGGATGAGTAGGAAACATCGCACTGAAATACTGTCACTAGACATCACAGGACTCCATAAACATTTTAAATCATTGCAGTTTCTGGTCCTATACTGGAATCACTTTGCTGAGCAGGAGATAGGAAGTGTCCACCCCAGAAATCCCACAGGTCATCTCAGGACACAAGCAGTTGCTAAAGTTTATGACATTATTAAGTCTTTGTTTTCTCTATAGTCAGACTCATGGAATACATACTCTTGGAAGAAAAGTCCTAGAATTTGGTGCTCCATATCCAACTGGATGAAGTTGAAGGACATCATAATAGTTCATGTCTCCTGGCATTAAGTAATCTTGATTCTAAGACCCTAAAAGCTAAAGATGGGATGATATCCAAACTTTGGCAAACAACCCTTGCTCACTGCAATGTTAGTATTGGGTTCAACGACCCATAAAACAAGGCCTCTTTGTTTTGAGATCTGGAAAAGGTGGCATCCAGTTTCAAGGCTGTGTATAGGAAGATGGTTAAGACCAACAAATGTTCTTTAAGATCAGTTTATTGCCACATCCCATTGCTTTATTGCCACCCTGCCTTCACGGCCCAAGAGGATGAAGTCACAGAGTCAAGAACAAGAGGGAAAAAAAAAAAAAGAACAAAAGGGAATGGATATGGTAGGACCATGGAAATGGGCTTGAAGTTCTTAGTGAAACCAGAAAAAAGATGAACAGTCAAACTTGAACAGACAGACATGATCTTACTGTGGCCCCCTTGGTTTTCTTTCCTGTGGTGTAAGCTCCTGACACCTTCTTCCACCTGAGGGAATCTGTCATGTCCCTTTTCGTAGAGGTCTCTTCCACTTGGATGAGACCTCCTTCTGTCGGAAAACTAAGCAAGAGAGGAGGGAAGCGTCTGGTGGAAAAAAGGCCAAGAACTAAAGATTTAGAAAAGCTTACTTCCAGCTTAGATACAGAGAGTTTCGTTTTTTGACTGTTGGGTTTGGGGCTTGTCATTTATTCTAATAAGCCAACCGTTATTTAAATTTCATTTTTGAGAACAGAATCCTTGAACTTCCTGCATTAGAATCGCCTGGGATATTGTTAGGAAAGCGGATTCTTGACTTCTCTGCTGTCCTAAATGTAAGCTTTTGGGGAAAGATTCAAAATCTGCATCTATAGTAAGTACTCTGAGGGGCACCTCCACACCCTCAGGGTGGAAGCCTCCTTTTGGCACTTACTTCTGGCCACAATGGAGTAGCAGGGCCGCGATTCCCCTCCCTCCTTAAACAGCTGGAGACCTGGATAAAACACATAAAACAGCAGTTGTCTATCAGGCATCGAACAGGCTGTGCAGGACTTTGATTCCTGAAAGAAAGAATATGCAGAAGGCAAATCCCACAGTGGGTTTTCAGGCCATCCTGCTGGGAGGGGAAACCCAACCAGAGCCAGCTGCTTGGGGAAAAGGCATGCGTGGCGTGGAACAGCACCAAACCCTGGATGTAAACGCTGTCTCCTCCACGCCATGGGCTAGGTTACTTTTCCTCTCTGAGCTCCAGTTTCTTCTACCAAATGGGGATTTAAAAAAAATACCCTTACAGAATGGATATCAGGCTCACAATCACAGTGAGGTAGTATTGGGGGAAACACCTTCTATCTCTAAAGAAGTGCCACGCATGCTAATGCCTCGTGTACTCTGATGTGTTGTCCGCTCTCATACCTTGTTGAGTTCAAATGTGTTTAACCAGGTTAAACAGCCACTTGCCTGAACGCCAAGGTTTTTTCAAACAAAGCTGTTTACTTGACACTTTCTATATATGAGTAGCTTGTGCAAAGGGCCAGTGGTCATTCCGGCCCTGCCTGCTAAGGATATCTGCTGTGGGCCTCCAATAAGTCTTGTCCGAATATCTGCTCTGCCCCGGTGCTGGAACAGCAGGCTTTTTGAGAATGAAAAGGTACATGTGATTTATTTCCCTAGTATGTCTGGCAAGCATCTTCCGATGCTGGGGATATATGTGGTACACTACTATTAAGGTGCAGCTGTGCCCAAGAACTCTCCACGGAAACACTACTGGAAAACATAGACAATTTAGGTCTTCCAGAGGCGAGAAGATACACATACAAAGGAGAGTCTTAGAGGAGTGGGCACTTCCAGTTACGTCAGCTCAGAAAAGCAATGCTAATGCTTGCAGACATGTGAACCGAGCACACTATTGACTGTGACTATGGTACTTGTTTCAATGTCATCCTAGAGAGGCACTCATGCGCACTAGTCACAAATAACAGAGCTCCGAACCCCCAGGCACACCTTGCTAGGAATCTGCATTCTAAAAGTAGAGCAGGGTGAAAAACAGGAATTCTCAATCCCAGATATGAGTGAGGATTGATTCCAAGCAAAATGGCATTGGACCAGTAACTCACCTCTGGGACATTCAAATGTTTGGGGAATAGGCTCTACTCCCTTTCCTTCAATCTAGAAGTTTTGAGTTGCAGTGAAGTATAAAATAAAACACTGCCGGTGTCCAGGAAAGAAAGAGCTCACGTCTGACCTCATAGAACAGAGGACAAACAATCCTGCAAGCTCTGCAAGGTGCTGGGTGAGCGGCGGCTACTTTAGACACAGAGTTCAGAGATGCCATTCTCCAAATAAACCAACAGACAGCCTCACTGTAAAAGCATTAATATGACTATCTTTATTTCGAAAGCCTAACTTCAGGCAATATTGTCAAGCACAGATGCCTAATTTAGAGTGGTTAAGAATTCCTGCATCTATATTTGCATAGATGCCATATGGAAAGACCAAAGTGTTGCCCATCACCTCCTTGGGTACGACCTTCACCACACACACACACACACACACAAACATATACATTGACACACACACACACACAGACATACATTTCTATTTCACTTCTGACCTGATTAATTCTGAACCTTTGTATTAAAAAAAGATATTTAGTATGTTCTAAATGTCATAAAAGCCAGACTGGGTAAAAGATGTTCACAAAGGCAGGCTTCTTCAAGAAATATAATCTAAATCTTTGGAAATTTCTAAGAAAATAAACCAGTGTCCCACTGAATTCAGAGAGCACTGCCCATTTACCTGGCTTTCCCTGGGGACTTTCTATGAGCTGCCTTTCCCAGCGGGCACACCTCTTCTTGGGGGAAGCACGGCAGCACCCCAGGAAGTGGCTTTAAGGATGCACTGGCATGCCGAGGGCCCAAACGCTCTGTCATTGCTCACCTCCGCTTCACTTACGCTCAACAGTCTGGGTAGAGCGGCCCTTCTGAGGGGGTCTCCGGGAGTTCACTAGAGTTTTATGAATCTTAGGCTGAAAGACAGGTGGTTACGAAAGCCAGCAAGCTTGCAGCACACACCCACCCTCCTCGTCTCCTTTGTAAACACCGCGTCTGTCAGGTTCTCAATTTATTTACAGGATGTGCTCGTTGTCTGCAAATGACGAGTTTACAGATCATTCACTGCACTCGTCTGTCCTTGTAACACCATCCACACAACCACTCTTAGACTTTTCCTGTAGCAGTGTGCTTTCCTGTGAAATGTAGCTGGAGAGTGTCTAATTACACACAGGGATTCCAGAATCTGGGCTCTGGGGCACGCTCGCTGCTTCAGGATAAGGGAACAAGGTGGCTTCCCCAGCTGGACTCCTTCAAGAGTTCTGATGTTTTTTACTTTATTAACCACTAAGATACTCGACACAACCCCCAATTACTAAGATCTCAGAAAAATTTCATCCATCATTAAAGGACCTCTTATTTTATTCCATTTTATTTTATTTTATATTTTATTTTTATTTTATATTATTTTATATTTTATTTTATTTTATTTTAATTTTATATTGTATTTTTTTAAATTTTGTACTGAACATGTGAGCTCGTTCTAAGTGTTGGGAAGCTGACCATGTTTCTTTTCACTTTCACCTTTCAAGGCCTTGCCCATCATGGTCATGGTGATTATCAATTGGGAGATGCATGTCAGAATGACCTGAGACTTTTTCAGAATACAGATGCCCAGGTAATACCCAAGCCCTATGCCACTAGGAGGCTTTGGCATGAGGCCCAGGCAACTGTGGTTCTAAGACACTGAGACTTGACACTGACTGCTCTGCAGATGGCAGGACACCCGGCCCTCTGTGCCCAAGCTGTCCCCTCTTGTCATCAGCCCCAGGAATGCAGTCTGCAGTCTACAGCCCTCACCATCCACCACTTCAGTTACTTACAATTCCTCCAGGGTCTCTGGACATGCAAGGGGATAATTGTCTGATGACTGCAAATACACTGTTCCTTTTCAGACTATTCTTCTTCTTATCTTCTTCCTAGAAATGCCCCCCGTATCTCTCAAAAGCAGCTCCAGTCTCTGGGAGGTGCATTTAGTCAGCTGTGTCTGCATTTGGAGACCCGGGTTCCCGTTTACACATCTGTCCCACCCTGCACCCTTCAGCTCTCGCTGCCGCCGAAGCTCCTCACACTGTCTGTGTAGATAGTCTAGGTGCAGAGCTGCTCCTGAATGAGCAGAGCCTCTGCCCATCGGGATCTGTAATAGAATCAGCGGCTGGAACTTCAGAGGCGGGGCCCCTCCTGGCGGATTTTCACTATTAGAGCCTTCCACCAGTGATGGGGGTGATCAGACATGGAGAGGCTGGTTCCATGCGGGCTGCCAGGAGCCGGACCCTCCCCTCAAGGGCTGGAGCAGAGTGACCTGGGATGTGGGCTCTGTGCTGACTCGGGTGACCAGAGCTGGGTCAATTTCCATCTCTGAAACTGTCTCCAATGACCACATGCACAGGGCCAAGGAGAATGGGTCTCAAGGGTGACCTCATAGTTGGATAGAGGCAAAAAGGTCCACGCTCAGGATAAGCCAGGATACACGCTGGGGAAAAAGTCACTCTCTGGGGCAGGGGCGCTCCTAAACCACATCAGACAGTTCACACGCGGGTCCTGGGAGCAGCAGAAAGCCACTGAGATGCTTCAAGCAGGGGAGAGACATCCTCAAAATTTCCAACTAGGAAGCTCTCCTGGCAACTCTGTGAGAGACTGTGGATCGTTCTAGTATTTATGTGTAAGAAGAAGGGGTGTTGTAGAAAGTGACTCTTCCACCCCAGAGGCCCCTGCAGTGCCTGACCGCACTTAGGGTAAGGAAATCTGGTCAGTTCTGCTCACTTCATAAGCCGGCCTGCGTGTTTGTCCTCATCGGCATTCACAGCAGCATCTGAAAGCAGGTCTGGTCATCCTAGTTAAACACACTGTGGAAAAGTCTCCATCCTAAGCCCCCACGGCTCCCTCTGTCTGCAGTAGACATCTGCTCCAGGCACCAAAGACTCCTCCCCATCTGCCTGGGGGCCTCTGCTCACATTCAGCCCTGCTCTGTGTCCCCTCCCCACTGCTGGCACAGACCAAGTCCAAGGGTAAGACCCAGCATTGGGGTCATCTTTTCTGGAAGACCTCTGTGCCTCCCCAGTGGAGAGGTGGCCGCCCCTCCTGTGTACCCAACAGCACTGCACCAAGCCTCTCCTGGTGACTGCCGTCGCTAATTTAATGCAATCTCTCCATTAGGACCCGTCTGTAGAAGGAATGTCAGAAACAGTATGAACCAGCTCAGAGTGCAAGGCCTGTCTGGATTATGGCACCAGTGCTGTGGGTCACCATGGGCAGATCAATTCCTCTCTCTGGCCTCAGCCTCCTGACAACTCATCTGACCGTAGCAGAGCTTCTTCTTGTTTTAAAAACATGATTGTATGAATTAAAAAATGGAGCCCGGACCTAAATATTTGTTGAGGACTGAAACTTTTTAGGGTGGATTCAAACCACTTCTCAATTTTGCCTAAATCACTGTTCTCTTCTGGAGGTCCAACATTCCTTGTTACTTCTGTAGCAGGTTTCTGGCCCCCAAAAAAGATTAACTGATCACAGATACTAAAATATAGTAGGTGATCAATAACTGTTAGTTGAATGAATATATTTTTATCATTTTCGGAAAAATTATTCTTTTGAAAATGTATGTAAATCACATACATCTCATAGCAATCCTTGATACCAATTTCTGTAAAATGTCAGAAAGTGTTTGTTCCTATCTGAAACAGACAATTGTTATTTTTCCTTCTCACTGATTATTTTTAGTAGAAAACATGGTACGAGTATCCTCACATATTAAACATTCTGTGCAAGCATCTATTAATTTTAAAGAGAAGTCGTTGCCTTGCTGATGAGGTCTGGGACCCTGCAATACTATTGATTCATCTTGCTTTTGGATTATCTAGTTCATTCCACAGGCCTATATTACTTGTGTAGATTAGACTTCCCTTTCACTGTCCTCTCCATTCATTGGAAGCATGTTGGAAAGGAACCCTGTTACGCAGAGGTGGACGTATGAGTCGGTCAGGGGTGTTGCGTCCCTCCTCAGCCTCGACCCTCTTGACAATGTGCCGTCTCCTCCTCGGCCTCCTCTGGATGATGAAGAAAGCTGAGGACACAGCCATCTCCTCCTTTTTGCTCCTGTATCTACATTAATCACGTTGGAAAACGTGCTAGGGAGGCCTTTTGCTACAATTTCAAGATGCCCCATTAACTACATATTCTAAGCGCTTATTTTGTACAATACATAGAGCTGGGCCCTGAGTAAGTAAGTTAGAAAGGTAAAATTCCTGATTTCAAACGGGAAAGGGAAAAATGAAGAGAAATAAACTGTAACAGCTTCCATTAAACCATAATTTTCTTGAGGTCAAGAGTCTATTTTATTGACTTTATATTACCACGGCTGAGCAATGTGCATAAGTGAGGCCAGCAACAACTGAAATAAAATAGACGTTTGGTGAATGTGTACTACGGGCCAGAACGAATAAGGGACTGTTAATAAGAGACAATGTTTAATGTTCATTGAAACATTAAAGCATCTTATGATCTGTATTAATATTGTCCCCATTTGTTGTTTGCAAAACTGAAGCTCATGGAAGAAAAACAATTTCTCGGAATCTGGGGCTGGGATTCGAACATTGATAGATCTGATGCCAAAGTCTACAGCCCTTCTAGCTCTGCCGGCTGGGTATCCACAGGGAAAACTAACTCCAGAATGAAATGGAGAAGAAGTTTAATAGCAATTAAACTTCTAAATTATGTAAAATATCGCTTATATGTGGAATCTAAAAACATGGTACAAATGAGCTTATTTACAAAACAGAAATAGAGTCACAGATGTAGAAAACAAATTTATGGTTACCGGGGGTGAAAGCGGAGAGAGTTAAAATGGGAGACTGCCATTGATGTATACACACTACTCTATATAAAATAGACAACTAATAAGGACCTACTGTAGAGCACAGGGAACTCTACTCTCTGGAATGACCTATATGGGAAAAGAATCTAAAAAAGAATGGATACAAGTATAAGTATAACTGATTCACTTTGCTGTACAGCAGAAACTAACACAACAGTGTACATCAACTCTACTCCAATAAAAATATTTCTTTAAATTACAACAGAATGAGGAGACCCTCCGGGGCACAGGGACGTTGGGAGCCCGCGGGGCTGGTGGCCCAGTTCCCTGGGTCTGCCCTGTCCTCCTGGCCCAGGGCTCACACAGGCCAGCTCTTCCTCCCTGTTTCCATCTCACGAACCCCTTGCTTCTCTCTCTCGGGCCTCAGGGTCCCAGCTTCCTGTCTCCTGTCAGGAACCCATCACTCTTCCCCTCTTTTCCCTGACCTCACAACCCTGCTGGCACCTGCTGCCTGCACTAACATCTCCCCAGTCCCGCCCCTGTGACACAGCGGGCTCTGGGTGGAGATGCTGGTGGACCGGGGGCTGATTGGCCAGGGCGTCAGGGTCTGGGTGGCAGCTTCTGGGCCTGGGGAAGGCGCTCCGCCTCCTGGATCCTCAGTTGGCTTCTCACCTGGAGAAGCCGCCACTGGGTCAGATCTGATGATCTCTAAGGACCCCTCTAGCTCCAGCATCTTGAGGGCACATCTGCCTGGCATCTGCAGCCCTCTCCCCACCCTCACCAGAGGGCTTTCTCTGGGGTCCCTTGCTGCTCACCAGCAGGGCCCAGCCTCCATCTGGGGCTGGGGTGGTACCCACCTCCTCTGCCTGGGGTCCCCTCAGAGGAGCTGGTCTCCCAGCTACCAGGCCTGCACCTTGGGTGACAGCTTCCTCAAGTCTAGCGTGAATGCCCTCTTTCCTCGGCCCTAATTCAGCCCTGGTTAAGTGCTTCTCATAGAGGAACTTGTCCCAATGACAGGTGTCAGAAAAGGAAAATTCCAGCTCTTCGAGGCCCATCACTGCACTGGGAACTCCGACGTTCCCTCCATTAAGCCCTAAGACGACTGGGGCACGGGCATCACGATCCCACGGCAGCGACCGTGGCTCCTTATCCTTGCCCTGCACACAGAGAGGCAAGAACGGGCACCCGTCCTGATGCCCCCAATCCTTCCAACCCAGACACTTTTCCTCCCATATCACCCTGTTCTCCTTCCTTCCTCCCCATCTTCCCTTGTTTGTTCCATCTCCCCCCTCTTCATTTCCCTGCGAAGATTTTCTCCCTCTCTTCCTTCCAATTTGCACATCTGCGGGCGGTTCAAGAAACTACCCCCCTTACACCCGCCTCTCAGCCCAGCCCTGACTGTGGGGCGAGGTCTCCCCACCCAGGCTCATCCTTGCATTCCAGAGCCCTTACTGCCTGGACCAGATGCCTCATCACCTGGCCTTGCCCTGTCAGCATCTCCCTCCGTATTTACAGAGTAACCGGGCGGCAGGATGGAGATTATTCTTGTCCAGTTGGAGGAAGAGCCTGAAGCCAGAGGGCAGTGAACTCAGGGACTTCCTTTTACTAAAGAAAATGGGTTCAATGTGCACATGAATGAATTTGTGAAAATTAGCAAATAAACATTAGAACTACTCTGGGCCGTGATGGTGATTATGCCTTACTCATCTGTCCCTTTTTTACCTGTCAAATATCTGTAGAAATGCAGCAACACCCAAAGGATCTGCCTTTTCAGAACAGTTACCCTGCACAGTGGGGGCTGACTAGTTTAAGGGAAAAACATAAAGATGAACTAGGGCGAATGCTGATTAAAAATAAACCAAACACACATAAAAACAGGAACCCACATCTGTAAGAAGAAGGATGCCCTCTCTTACAACCTCTGTCTCCTTGACTCAGGCCTGCATCCATGGCCAGAGAAAGGGGCAAAGGGGCCGAGCATCCTTCTGAAGCATCCAGAACCGTATCCCCTGTACCCCTGCTAACCCCAATTCTGAAACTGCTGAGCCCAGACATGACTGAGGGCCTGGGATGGAAGGGCTGAAGTGTCTTCTATCACGTGACTCCACCATGACTTAGGGCCTTGCTGTTCCTACCAGAAGCTAATGAAGGGGGAAAGAGAGCTTGTGGTGGACTCCTGCTTCTCAAATGCCCCCGTCTGATCGAGGCATATGTCAGTCCCACTTAGAATCCCCCAGGAGACCTACTCAATCGCTATGGTCACACACAGAGGCAAGGGGTGCTGGGAAACAAAGTTATTGTCACCCTACACCCAGTGTACAATGGTTGAATAGGATTAAGTAAAATAACAGTCAGGAATATACTTTGAAAAACAGAAATCACATTTAAAACGTTCAACCTTCTGTTGTGAAAAATAAGGGTATCAGTTGTCTGAAATGCTGTGTGGTTTTTATTCTTATAACAATTTTCCAAGTCTAAAACACGCTTCACCATTTATAAAGCATCTTCTTATATATCTTATTTTTTCTTCATTTATTGAGTGTGCTGGTGGGGAAAACTGCTCTGTAAATTCCCAAATCTGAGCATCTGTGACTTCTTAAACCCACAAAAGGGATCCAGGTACATGATCAGAGTACTGAGATCATAGAAAAGCCAAAGTGGCGGTAATTCTTTGACGGTGGGATATGAAGCAAAGGAGGAGATGAAAGAATAAAAGAGGGAGAGAATATGTAATTATAAAGCCTGGGAATCCACGGAGACCAGAAAAATGTGCCGCTGAGGGGTTTCTGCGAATTGGCATCACTATCGAAACCATACATTATCTGTTAGGATTTTAAACACTGAAGGCCTGACAAAATGTCATTTTTATTCTTTTTAATAAATAGGGAAAGGTTTTTTGGGTCTCTTGAAGTGGCATAAATAGCGGGAGGGACCTAGGAGAAAATCCGCTGTAAATGGACAGGCCTGTTAATGAGGGGAAAGCGGGCTCCCCACCAGCCGTTTCCAAGGCAACGCGCGAATGGACAAGCACCGCCGCTCTCTGTTCCTCGTCACCGGGTGACCCCCCTGCCCTGAAGAGGAAAGAGCGAGAACGATGGGGACCTGGCCTTAGTACAGCCAGCAGTGATCGCAAAGCTAGGAAGTGAACGGATAATCCCTGGGAAGCTTTGCACACCACCTGGGCATCAGCCCGGCCACTACAGACCTGTGGCCTCGGAGGGGAGTATCCCTGGCAGAGCTGTGCATTTCCTGAAGCTCTGACAGGAATCTGCTTTGGCCTTTCAGAGAGAAAGGGACATTTTCTTTCATCATGTATGAATCCTGTAATGACAGCATTTTTTTTTTAATTTTATGGAAGTATAGTTGACTTGCAATGTTGTGTTAGTTTCAAGTGTATAGCACAGTGATTCCGATATATGTATATGCGTATATATATATTCTTTTTCAGATTATTTTCCTTTATAGATTATTATGAGATAATGAGTATAGTTCCCTGTGCTCTACAGTAGATCCTTTTTGGTTATCTATTTTATATATAATAGTGCGTCTATTTTAATGCCAAACTCCTAATTTATCCCCGCCTCCCGCCTTTCCCCTTTGGTAACCATCAGTTTGTCTTCTATGAGTGGCCTCTTTCTGTTTTGTAAATAAGTTCATTTAGATTCCACATGTAAGTGATACCATATGATATTTGTCTTTCTCTGTGACAGCATTTTTTATATTTACAAGTGACGTTATACATCACTGAAAGCTGAGGGAGGTGAGGGGTCTTGTCTTGGGTGGCTCTGTGAGCTGCTGTGAGAATGCAGACCTAAGACCGTGCGGCCCTTGCCCTTTTGAGACTGGCGTTTAGCGACAGAACTTTAGGAAGAGAAACAAACCTGCTAAGAATCCAATGCTGGACGGAAAGTTTAAGCAGCGAGTCTGTGCAGAGCTTGGGGAATCCAGGTGTGTGGCTGCGGCGACCAGGGCTGAAAGATGCTTCCAGCAAGCAGAGGACTGCAATGCAGGACGGTCAACTAAAAGGCAGGGATAATTATCAAGAAAAAAATGCCAGGGACACAAAATAGAGCAGTGCCTTTATGGAACGGCGAAGAGCGGGCCATAGTGAGAAACACTGCAGAGGTATAATGGACCAGGCAAGTTTATCATCTCTTTTGTGTCTATTGAGAATTATGCCTTTTTTTTTTTTAAGTTTAAGACTAATTGTCAAAGGCCTGATTGCAGAGGTAATGCGATGTGACTAATGATTTTGCATAATGAATGACCTTGGTATCAACCAGCAGGAAGCCAGCTTTGGAGAGAAAGTCTTTCGGTTCTCAAATATGTGAGGCCCTGACTTCTGATTCCAAATTCTGCAGAAGCATCTCGAAGAAACTAGGAGACTCAGAAGAGATGCCGCAGAAGTGGACACAGATCCCATATTTGCATGAAGCTTAGCTGTCTCATTCTAAGGTTATCTCACCTGGCACAATATTGCAAAATTACAACCCCGATACCATCCGTATTTTTTTATCTTAATGCAAAGATTTTTCTGGGAGTTGCAACCTGTCGAAATGCAAACATAGATATAACCATTCAAAACAGAGAGTCATCCTAATTATGCAGGAAGATAGGGGCTTGATATGCAAAAAGTTTTCAAAGTTCTTTAAAAAGAAAGAAAGAGAGCTACAGATGAAAGGAATGCATGGCTTGAATGTATGCATTTCCCATTCGCTTCTGTTTGTGGGGTTTACTGCAACTACATAGGAAATTTCAATGACAGAGAAGCAGCAAGCGAGAGGCCATTGTTGCTGGACTATTTGCTTTGACCACATAACCAAACACAATGGAAGGAGGGGAGATCGGTGAGCCTGTCCCAACTGTGATACAAGCATCTTGAAACGCTGGACCTCCAGCTCATAGGAAGGGGTCCAGTCAGGAAGTCTTTGCCTCATAGCCTGGGGAAAGATAAGGAATTCTTCAAGGAGCTGCAGCCAAAACATAGGAAACGTTTGACACCCAAAGATTTTCAGAATCTTCTCTTATCTCGAAACTGGTTGCCTTTCTTTGAGTCTAGCATTTGGGCATGCCTTCTTTCCTAAATCACCAGAAGTGCTACCTTTATACCAGCGTTTCCTTTATCCCCTTGTTAAAACTTGCTGACATGTATTCAAATCTGCTGTCGTCCAGACACTGTGGCAAGCTCTATGTGGTGGTTGAGGCGTTTCAGAAACAGCAAATGACCTTGTATTAAAATAATAAAATACATTTTATCAGCTTATGTAGAGGGGCAAGTATGGCAAATGGTCAGGCTGGGGTTTCCCCCCCCCCTTTTTTTTACAGTCATTTTTGGTTATCCATACTTGATATTTGAAATCCAGTACATGTGAGATTTTGCTAATTAAAGCTTGAAATAATATTTGAATAAAGGAGAGGAAGAGAGACCGGAGACTTTTACCCTTTGTCACAATACCAGGTGGAAAATATGCTTCTTTTTAAACACAATCGGTGTTAGGCATGCAGTCTCCCTGAGTGACATTCTGCCTCATTTAGCCACGGAAAGAATCAGCTCTGAATGAAAAACCAGAGAATGCGTTTTTCTGATCACTTGAGGAGGGAGATTGACATTGAAAATGGCTGCTCTGATACTAATGTTGTTAAACTCCCTTCCTTTGTAAGTGGCCTGTTTGAATGCAGCGGCTGTCAGTCTGTTTCATCTTCCCCTGCCAACATTTATCTCGTCAAAGTCCCCAGAAGCTGGCGGAATTGACACAGCGAGGGACAGGTAATTGAGAGACCAGAGACAGAGCTCTCTGGAGGAGCCGCGTGTCTGTGCTGTGACCAGCCGGCCCCAGCGGTGGCCTGTGAGTGCCCAGGGCCAGGGTCGCTTCTGAAGGTCTACTGCTGGCATGGTGCCTCAGCCACTGGCCTCTGCAAACTGGTCAAAGCCTGTGAAAATTCGGAAATCATGGCATCCAAACCCATTATTCCCAGTGAGCCCCCTATGGAGAGTAAACGTATACTTTGAGTTTTCTAAGGCAGTGATCATTTTATGATTTTCTTTTTAATAAATGTAATGTTTAATGTAACAATTTCTTCCCTCGTTTGTGTCTTTATTTCTAAATGCTTATTATGTTTCCCATCACAAAATACCCAGTGCAATAAATTTGGAAAATGAAGAAAAGCAGGAAAAAGAAATTTTTGAATCACTTCAAGTTCCACACTCCAGAAACAATAACTCTTGGCATTTTTGTATACTACCATTCCGGTTGTGTGTATAGATCTACTGATACTTAATATGGATGTCATCATACTATAATTTTGCCTCCTGTTCCTTTATTTTTTATTACAATATAAATTCTTCTATAATATTATTACAAACTCATTATAAACATTATTTTAATGACTGCCTAACTATCTCTCATAATTTACTTAGCTATTACCCATTTGTTGGACATTTAGACTGTTCCAAATTTTTCACTGCTACACACAATGCTGCAATAAGTGCTTGTTCATAAAGCAAATTCAGTTCTTTGGATTATTTCTTAGGGTGGGTTCCCAGCAGTAAAACTATTACGTCAAAGTGTTTAAAATTTTCTGTAGATTTTGGTACATATGGTTAAATTGCCTTCCACAAAGATTGCATGAGACAACTGATGTATAAAGACAATTTCTACATTTAATACATATTATGTATATATTTAAGTATCAAATATATATGTTGTTATATGTATATACATATATATAATTAGCAATATGTATAATTATTCAATTAAAACTTAAAGTAATATTTTAGTAAAAATGTGAAAGGATGCAGGATCACACAAACAGTGAAAGGGAAAGCTGTGAAAGTTAGGGGTTTGATTCCTCTGTGTGTGTGTTTTAGGTAAAGGATAAAAGGGCAGTGGGGCTGTTTCAGGCCCAGATTTCTCCTTCCCGACACTGAGACGCTGTTTTTAGGAACCTGAGTGAGATCTGCATTACTCACCTCCCTCACCATGATTTCTGCTATGAGTAGTTAAACACCCCTATAGTAATCATTCCTCTGGGTTATAGGTAAAATTAAAATATATATTTTGAACGGACACTCTCATTCTGCCCTAAAGCCACACTTGAGTGACAATTTCATAGAGATGACAGAAAATAGCACTCCCCTGGCCTCTGTACATCTTAGCCTTTTTAGGTTCCTTCTGGAAACATAAGCTTTTGACCACCATGTTGGTACCTGGAACTAACTCTTCCTTATTCCCAAGTTGGCTTCAAGGTCCAATTTCATTCAGGTGGAAGAAGAATTCGTTATTGGAATCTTATAATGAGACTAGCCAGATACTCACTGTTGTGAGTTGAAATATATCCCCCCAAAAGGTATGTTCAATTCCTAACCCCAATACCTGTCAGTGTGACCTAATTTGGAAATAGGGTCTTGGCAGATGGAAGTTACTGGGAGCATCTTATCCAAGATGACTGGTGCCCTTATAAGGCGAGGAAAAAAGAGGCAGGCAGAGAGAAGATGGCCATGTTTTGATGGAGGTGGAGATTGGAGCGAGAGAGCTGTAAGTCAAGGAATGTTAAGGATTGCTGGTCATCACAAAAAGTTAAGAGAAAAGGATCCAGCACATTCTTCCCCAGAGCCTCTGCAGGAGCACACCCTACAACACTTTGATTTTAGGTATCTAGCCTCCAGAATTGTAAGAGAATAAATTTTTGTAGTTTTAAGTCACCCCATTTGTGGTACTTTGGCAGACCCAGGAAACTAATACGCTCACCAACCAAATTTCCTCTTCTTAGGCACAAGGAAAGAAGGAGACTGTTCCCCAGGGCTTCTTTCTAGTAGGGTAGGGATTCTGTCTGGGTTCTGGCCAAAAGCGTGTGCACTACATCCATACCTGGAGATAAAATATGATACGCTGCCTTCCAAGTGTTCTCTGTGAAGACAGCTGTGCCCTGAGGTGGACGGGCCCTACCACCCTTGAGACACCTGCTTGAGACACAGCCAAGGAAAGCCATCTGACTTGCACTGAACCATGACACAAGCCAGCAACAAACTTCTGTTGAGTTAAGGCATTGTGATTGCCAGGATTTTTCCTTTTCTTTCCCCTGAAACATTATTTCGCTGCTGGAAACTGACACACTGGAATGCAGGGCTATTATAATAAAAAAGGTAATATATGTGCCACGTATAAGTATTCAAGTAGCAGGAAGTTGATATTGCAGACAGGAAAGATTGAGACAGGGTGAGCAGTGAGAAATCACTTGGTTAAAAATCACCTCCAGTGGCTGGGAAGGCAGGCCACGTGTGACCCCTTCTGTTCCCTCCAAGAGAGGTGGTTGGAAATATCAGAACATGTGTGTGTGCTGGCTATAATTGGCTGTGTGTACAAGGTGTTACCATAATGAGGTGAGCTCAGGAAGAAATCAAGATGGATAGTGGTGTAATATATCAAATACAGTCAACTGTTTATGGAATCTAGGTGCTGAGTGTATGAATCTTCACTGTAAAATTCTTTCAACTGTGCTGCATGTTAGACATTTTTCATAACAAAAATAATATTAGAAAGAGAAAAAAATTAGGCAATTTACAAAAGAAATGAAAGGGACTGGAGAGCATCCAGAAACTCATGGGCTTTTGAGTTGAAAAAGCTCACAACTATGTCTTAAAACATGAGACATGAAATTTAAAAGACTTGAGCAACAAAATCCCAGGAGAACTTTTAAGATGAATATAGTGACTCAGTGAAAAACTCAGATTAAAAATTTATCTCAATCTATTATTGCAGCTGGCCTCAGAGTAAAGACATTAAGTTAGAAAAGAAACATACCAGGGTAAACACAAAGAAATGAAGCAGATTTGGGGTCTATATTTGGGGAACATATAGACATAGTTCTTGACAAATGAACCGACCAGTAGCAAATAAATCAGAAAGAAGCCAACTAAATTTTTGAGAAAATTTACTGCCAAAGACACCATAAGTCCATTTAAAAAATATTTTACTGTGCAAGACAAAACAATAATCCTTGGACCTCTAGTTTTTCACCAGTCATAGGCAGGATTTGGAGATTATAGACACCGCAAGATGGCACCCTCCTGAACACCCACTCCCAGTGTGGCCCTGGAGACTCACAAGGAGAAAGGGACTCCCAGACAATGGAGTTGAAGGGCACTTCTCCCAGGAAATGCCAATAGGCCTGATCCAAGGGACCCCGCCCCCAAGGTGGGCAATCCAGACGTCTTCTCAGCGGGCTACCCAGCTGTGCTGATGCAGAGCGAGCTGTGTGTCTCTCATCTCCCCCTTCTTCTGGTTTTCCTGTCTCCGTTCCATCCTTGTGTATGGGGTATGTTGGGACAATTTGTATTTTTAAGGAGTTGACAACTTGTATTTTTTGTTTATCTTTTGACAAAACCAGAAGAGCCCATCTGGGCCTGATAGGAAGAGCTGAGGATGCCCAGGACCTGGTGGAGGGTTGGATTGTCTCCTTGGGGGGGGGCTTGCTATCTCCTGTGAATGGGGGCAAGAGTGAAAGGGTGGCCAGAGGAAAGACTGTGACAGAGATTGGATTGGTGCTCTCCACCCACATCCTCCCTACATACAAAGGAAGATGGCATTTCCAGACCTCCTTTTCAATGGAGTTAGAGCCACATGGCTGAGTTCCAGCCAATGAAACGTGGGCAAAAATAACGTATGCTGTTTCCAGGTCTGCACTGCACAACCTTCTGTGCCCTTTCTTTCTTGTTCTGGTGTCCGGGAAGGCACACTTTGAAGGAAGCCATGTCACAGGGTGAAAGGACCCTGGATCTCTGAGTCACTGCTCAGAGGAGAGCAGCCCAGAATATCCCCCAGCCCTGCATCAGACTGTTCTGTGGGCAACTTATTATATTTGTAAGGCGCTTATTGTATTTCAGTGTTGACTGATGGCCACACGGCTGCCCAGCCTGAAAGACACAAGCTGAGTAGTCCTTCCTGGAAATGCACTTGTGTTGGCCATTCTCTACAGCTACTGGGCCCTGCTGACATGTGCGTACACACCTGAATCCATCACAGACAGTGTCCTCGCCGTGACCCTGGGCCACGTGCCAGTCAGTTCCGGCCTGACTTCACTCCACGAGCAAATTCCAGGACCAGCTCAAGGCCAGCATAACTCTGGCCACGCAGACATCACTGCACACTAACCCTACGAGGTAGATAGCAGTACTGCCGTTCCGTGGGCTCTGGGAGTTTTTGTACCTTTACTTCTTACTTTGTGTAACATTTACAGATAAGAGTGGCAGAACCAGGATTACCTTTAGGGTATGCTCACTGCAGCCAACGTTGCTTTCTTTCTATTGTTCTCAAGAGACGTCCCTCTCCATGGATGAGGTTGTTGACCAAGCCCTTCTGACCTTCATGAGGCCCCCGTCTCCTCACCCTCAGCATATATGGCAGTGACTTTAAATTACTTATGGTCCGTCAGACGATTTAACAAAACATATACGCTGTTTGAAATACTTCCAATAAAAGCCACTTGTTATATGCATTTTAACCATTTTTAACATTGCTCTTTGGCTATAAGCCAATTTCCTAATGAGTAAAATATTAAACATTATAAAAGATGAGTTATAATACCTAGAAAACAACCTTTCAAAACTTTGAAAGGACGGGAAGTGTGTAAGCAATAACCTGGAAGCAGCCAGCTGCTAAGCCCTAATGAATAATTAAATCTTTCACAGTCCCCAGCAAGGCTTGACCCTCACAGAATTTTACCGGAAAATGGAGGAGGAAGGCATGAAGAGGATTTTTCAATACAGGAAAGAGAAAAATAAAGACTTGAAATCATAAAAGTTATTTTTTACCAGTCTGGTCATTTTAGGTCAAATGTCCCACATATCTGCCAATGCAGTTTTTGATCCTGGTTTTGTCACCCTCTGTCTATATTTTTTTTACACAAAAGTGGGGCTCAATATTTTCTCTTTTGAAAATTACAGCTTGGAGTAGGAATTGGGAGTTGCCTCCACTCCCCACTAGAGTATTTTATGTGTAAAGTTAGTTGTTGCTGGCTGCCATAACAAAACACTACAGACTGGGGGGCTTAAACAAGAGACATTTATTCTCACAGTTCTGGAGACTGGAAGTCCAAGATCAAGGTGCCGGCAGATCTGGTTCCTGGTGAGGCCTCTTCGTGGTGTGCAGATGGCTGCCTTCACACTGTGTCCTCACGTGATGGAGAGAGACGTGGTCTCTCTTCGTCTTCTTATAAGGACACTAATTCCATCGTGGACACCCCACCCTCATGACTTCATATAAACTTAATTACCTCCCAAAGGTCCATCTTTCTAATACCAACATATTGGGGGTTAAAGCTTCAACATACAAATTTTGCAGGTACCAAACATTCAGTCCATAACAATGTCTAATTTGACCATAGCTCTCCTCTAAATGAACAATTCCATGGGCATATTTTCTACAATCATCAGGTCACACAAAGGAAAGGGCACACTGAACTCTCCATGAAAGAATTCTATAAACTACCTTATCCTATACAGGAAATCATTGTCTCCTCTGCACCTTTAACCACCTTTATCTGTACATGTATCCCTGCGAAGTTTAGGGTAGAAGGAAAAAGCATGATGTGGGCTGCTTGTGTCTGGCCTTCCCAGCAGAGACTGTATTCCTTGCTCCATGAACTTTTATTGTTGATCTTTAAAAAGCATAGCCAAAAATCCATTTGAGATCCTTTACGTTGAAAGTCTTTTACAAACTCTGTGTTATTTGATATGATAGGTCCCTATGGCTTGAAATGCCATAAATTGGCTTTGCGTTATGTGTAGGACCGTTGCATGTTAACAGCTCGGGATTTACTGTTTATTAATATCATGAAGCATCAACAGGTAAGAAGTGGAGATGTGAGCCTTTGTCTCTCTCATCTCAGATTCAGTCTGCCCCTCTCATTGACAGTGACTCTTGCTAATTAAACCCAGCTCAGAGGCTCCCAGCTGTGGGTCACCTGGGGCATGGGGCAGGCTCATGCAGATCTAAGGCTAGGCTTTTTTTTTTTTTTTTTTAGGCTTTTAAGAAGTCAGAGACCCTTGTCTTCACCACTCCCATCTCTCTGGGTCCATTTCCTTTCTTTCTTCAAACTGCTCCCCACCTAAGTATTATCCTTAAGATATTAAAACGCTTAGTGTCTAAGAAAGGCAGTGAAGTCCCCAGGCTGATGGAGGGGAGGTGTCTGTTCCCCCTCATGGTCCAAATTGCTCTCCAATCCCAGAATCCCTGAATGATCATCCAGAGGCATTCACTGCCTTCAGCCCTGGGAGATGACTTGGAGGCCCAATTAGATGGATTGTTTGAAAAAAAAGGAAGAGAAACTGAAAAAACACACTTGCAAAAATCTCACTGATTTGGACCAAAGCAGAAGCAACAAAAAACAAATTCCAGAGGCTATGTTGTAGTCAACATATTCTGGACCACGATTTCTACCATCTGCATCCCCAGACACAGTTTTGGACAGCCATGACTGAGGTTAGATAGAGTGCCTCTGAGGCCCTGCATATGCCCAATAACTCGCAGACTTTTCTGACTGAGATAGCAATATCAGCCCAACTCACCACTGGCCTCTGCTCCACAGCCTAGCCCATTTCCGGAGGACCTGCCAAATCCCTCTCTTGGGTACCAGACTTCCCTCGAACAGGAGTTTTAACAGTGCACTAAGTGATACATAATAGGGCAAGAAAGTGGGCAGATGAATTTGAAAAGTATTTTCAAAATCAAAGGGCTAACATTGAAAATAAATCATGGAAACAATGGTCAAATTAATTTTGCCAGAAATTCAGTTATTCATAATGCTTCTGGGCAATAGAGCTTTTGCTGGATTTTCCAGATAGAAATGTAACCATGTGTAGTCCCTTTTCAAACACTCTGCCCCTTGCCTGTGGGGCAAGCAGTGAGCTATGTGTGTTAGAATTTTTGATCCTCTTCTGGTCTTACTCTGGGTTTTAATTCTACCCTTTGACTTGGAGTAGGAGAAATGTCTTTTATTTTTAAATTAAAAAAATTATTCCAGCTTTATTGAGGTATGATTGACAAATAAAATTGTAATATATTTAAAGTGTGTAATGTGATAAGTTGATATACATCTACATTGTGAAATGATTATCACAATCAAATTAATTAACACATCAACCACCTCACATAGTTATCTTTTTGGGTTTTTTTGGTGAGAATGCTTAAGATCTACTCTCAGCAAATTTCAAGTATACACTACGGTATTATTAACTATAGTCACCTAGCTGTATATTAGATCCTCAGAACTTATTAATCTTATAACTGCAAGTTTCTTCGCTTTGACCAACACCTCTACATTTCCCACCACCACTCCCCAGCCCTGGCAGCCATTCTACTCTTTGAGCTTATGAATTAGAATGAGTTGTTGTTTGTTTTTAGATTCCACATATAAGTAGCACCATACAGCATTTGTCTTTCTCTGTCTGACATTTTACTTAGCATGATACCCTCCAGGTTCATTCATGTTGTTACAAAAGGCAGAATTCCCCTCTTTTTTTAGGACTAGAACTTCCCTGGTGGTCCAGTGGTTAAGACTCTAGGCTTCCACTGCAGGGGGCGCGGGTTCTATCCCTGGTAGGGGAACTAGGATCCCACATGCTATGTGGCACCAAAAAAAAAAAAAAAAAAAAGAGGCAGGATTTCTCTCTTTTTAAGTTTGAATAATGTTCCATTGCATGTGTGTGTATACACACACACACACACACACACACACACACATAAAGTATGCATATATATTCATTCTTTATCCATCCATCAATGGACACATAGGCTGTTTCTATGTCTTGGCTGTAGTGACTAATGCTGTAATAAGTATGGGAGTGCAATTATTTCTTTGAGAGCTTGACTTCATTTTCTTTGGATGTATATTCAGACGTGGCACTGCTGGATCACGCAGTAGTTCTATTTCTTTAATTTTTTGAGGAAGCCCCATACTGTTCTCCATAGTGGCTACTCCAAGTTACACACTCACCAACTGTGTACAAGGGTTTCCTTTTCTCCATATCCTCACAAACATTTGTTATCTTTTGTCTTTTTTTTTTTTTTTATAATGGACACCCTAACAGATATGCATTGACATCTCACTGCGGTTTTGATTTTCATTTCCCTGATAATTAATGATGTTGAACATCTTTCCATATACCTGTTGGCCATCTGTATGTCTTCTTTAGAGGAATGTCTATTCAGATCCTTTGCTCACTTTTTAATGAGGTTATATATTAATTATAGACATATATGTGTAGAAAAGATTTTTAAAGGATGGACTATGTGTATTACTAATCTAAGAGAGACAATCTTAGAAGATAGGAAGGAAGGATGGAGGGGAATGAGACCAAGAAGAGAAAGGACTGCATCAGCTTTAATCTGCAGATTTGAATAATTAGTAAGTGAGAGATGATAGGTTTAAGTGGTGCAGGTGTTGCACAGGCACTGTCCTCACTCATCCCTGCAGGCTTGTTAAGCTGAAAGCAAAGGTAGTAAAAGGATGGAAGCTGTATGATCTATCAGGGACAAGGAGAATTGGAGAAAAGGCAATGGCAACGCATACTGGGGAGAAAAGGATGTTGGAAAACTGATGGGCAAGAGGTGATGGATATAGAAGACTCAAGATGGCAGAATCAAGTCAAGAAGTAGGATAGACCACAGAGCAGGTCGCCAGGAAAATCTCAGGACTTTGGAGGTGCAAGGAACCTGGAAGTGCGAGGGATCTTGGGGCAGGTTGAAAGGACAGGACAAAAGGACTGAGAGAGGACTTGAAGTGGCTCCATGTGCTGGTGTCCTCCAGCAGGCCTGCCCCTCTCCAACCTCAGAAGAAAGAAAGGTTAACAATGCATACTCTAGACACAGAGATGTAGGGGACAGGTAAGGGCAGGGTCAGTACCAAAATGAGGACGATCAAGTGAAAATCAAAATACCAACCTGTGAGATCTAATCCTTGTCTCCTTCCTGGAGCTGCAAAACTACTGGCATCCAGCATTATATACTCAGAGTATAATCTTCCTCAGGGAGAAGTGGACTTTTGTCCAACAGAGACCTTACTGTTGATAGCTGCTTGGAGAAATGGACCCCCCAGGGCAGAGCAGAGTCTGACATTCATCATCCAACAATCTCAACCATATAACAGAGCTTCCAGTCACCATCTTAGTGCCTTGTTCTTATAAATTTGCAGCTAACATTTCACCTAACATTTGAAGATAACAAGTCCTTTGCACAGAATCATAAGTTGCAAATATGTTGGGCTTTCTTAAAAACAACACAGAAGCTGGAAGATAATCAATAGATGCCTTTAAAATTGGGGGGGAAATAATTTCCAGCATAGAATTCTTTACTAACCAACTCTCAAGTCAGTTGTGAATCGTAATGCAAACTAAGAAAGTGAACCAATGAGGAGGACAACACAGGCTCCAGTAGCAGATCTGGGAGAGCAGAGGTGAAGGACACTGGTCCAGCTTGATGCTCGCCAGGGTCAGCTGAGCAGCCATCCGAGTGCGTGATCATGTCTACATGGCATCAGGAAGGGAAATGCCCCACTAAAAAGAGAACAATGATAGAATCCTGATGGGGTTAAATTATTACAGAGATGTACATTCTGGGAAAAGTTTGTAGCTGAATTAGTAACTGGTACATAAACAACCAAGCAAAAGAGAGAAGAAAGGGAAATTATTCATTCCGGGAGGTGGGGGAACATCATAAAAATGTGATCACTACAATACATAAATCAGCTATAAATAATATAGACATCGTAATGTAAGCACTGAATACAGATATAAGTAAAAATTGACATTTGCCATTTTAAGTGCATTGAGGAAAGGAAAGTAGGTGGGAATGTGAGAAAGGAAGGTGCCAGAGCTTTCACTTTGAGTTCCGTAGTCAAGACACTCAGTGATACTTAAAATAGAACAGAAGGCTGATGTAAGCATGACATTCTAGAAATATTGAATGGAAATAATGACATACAAAACTTAAAATGTGGGAGTCTTTGGGAAGCTGGGTGGACCTGAAAATGGTGTTTGGTTTCTTTTAACTCTACCTGTGTAATTTTGAGAAACTAAAAATTAACCCCCCCCCCCTAAAAAATTAATTAATCACAAATAAATAAAATGAGGGGTTAGAGTAAGAAAAAGGTGAGATATCATTGGGTTTTAGTTATGACCTTAAACATGTAATAAAGGAGGCTGGCTGAGTGGGCAGGCAGATACACAGGAGGAAATGTTCATGCACACCTACCTCTGCTTCAAGCTTCCTGTCTGGTGCTTTCCTGAAACAAGCTTTGTAGTATTAGATGCCATTGGTGCAGGCTGGTCTGACTGCTCCATCATCTACCCTCAGACCCAGAGCTCTACACCACCCCACAGAAGCGCAGGAAGCTGGCTGTGCCATGTGAAGGTGAACAGGCGTTTCTAGAAGGCCAGCAAAAGGAGCTACTCAAAGAAACATTTGTTGGAATTTTGTTTAAAGAAGCAAGATGCTAGGTAATCAAGTGATGGAGATAACCTACCAGGCATGTTAAGAGCCCTCATAAAAGACTATTTATAGAATTGTAATTCTGAAGGGGGCTCCCTCCTCCTGTGGGTAAGAAAACCAGCCCCAGCAGGCTTAGGGCACTTCCCAAGGACACAGCACGACTTAGCAGCACAGGCTAAAGGAGAGAGAAGCCAGACTTTCGGAGCCCTGGGCTGACTGCTATAAAGTGTCTTAAACTTCTCCTCAGCAGAAACTAAGTATATAAGGAAAAACTCTAAGAAGTGACATTTAGGTATTTATAGGGCCGTGGAAAATGAGAAAAACGGTCGGATGTGAGGCAGAGGGAAGTAGGGACTCATGGCAGGCTTATTTAAAGGCACTCTAATTAAACAAAGAATTATTATCTTAGAAATCCTGCGGACTGCTCTGGAAACCTCGTGGTTACTCATCTCTGGGACCATGTGATTCCCCCTCACTTAGAGCCGCTACAGGAAAGGAAACAGATTAAATACAACCTGTTGCAAAATGTTCTACATTGAATGAATAATATATGAATACAGCTTGACATTTTTAGGGAATTATTTTGTGAATTAGGCTATATTCTTTATGTAATGAAATGCAACACATTTTTTTTTAATTTAGTATATAAATGTTTTTAATATCACTAATAAATGTCATTCAAACTTATTTAAAAACAAAACTTTTGGCAGGAAATTTATCAGATTTTCTTTCTTCATAGAACCAAAGGTCAGGGATCTCTCTACGCAATGCAGTTGCTTGCCTCTTCAACCTGCCTGTTCACTCCAGACCTGTTTGTCAAGGAAAGGGTTTCATGGCCTCAGTAGTGTATCTGGCCATAAATTCTAACTGTTGTGTCTTGTGGTCAGCTGCAGTGGTCACAGTGTGCATACTGAGCTGGACCATAGTCCTGCTTTGGTCTGTGGTTTCACCTCCCTCCTGGAATCCTTTTCCCTGCCCAGTTTCTGAACTTGGTTGTCCCAGCTTCCTTGGCCTTTCCATGAGCTCCCAGAATACATTCACTACATAGTCTGTCTAGTTAAGTCAAACATTATCGGTTTCTCTTGGATGCCATCAAGTGTTTTGCTAGATACAGAAATTCGTGCCAAGAGAGCTTATAAATAATAGACTCAAGGAAATCATAGAAACTAGGAATTGGTACTTGGGACTGTTGGGGTTACCTAACAAATATTCAACTGGTGTTAAGAAAGGACTCTGGCAGGGTATTATAAAGCACTTGATGAAATGATTAATTGTAGGCACCAAGAATGAGATGCACATTCCCGCCAAGGCTTTGGGAGGAACAGCGGTCATTGTCACAGACGTGTTAGAGAGCATGAGGGGTTCAAGTCCTCTCAGGCCACCTGGCTACTTAAAATGGTGCCGGTTATTCTCACTTGAGAAAAGAAAGTGAAAATTCCGAAAGAGTGAATACTTTGGCCAAGATGTGGGCTGAGCACCGGGGAATTCAACAACCGTGTGAAAGGACAATTGTCCAGTGCGGCTGCAGGAATGTGTCAGGTAAAAACCAACAGACTTTAATCTTCAGGGGGCTGGTTTATTTTACACTGAATTTATATTGTTGTGAAGTCTCTTACCTGAAAGTTAGGGCATTAACTAGGAAACTGTGAGACTCCAAGAGCTGGATGAGGGCATACAAGAGAATATGTAAAACTCTGAATATCTTTACCCTTCCACCTCTCCTAAGCCTCTCTTGCCAACAAAGGCAAGTCCTCCTGTTCTTTGTGGGGGACTATTCCCCCCTAGATTGAGGACCCTGAGAGAGATTTCTTTGCAAAGAGATGTTCTGTCTCATGTTGCAACCTTGCCTGTACTATTTGTCTACAAATCTACAGCAAGAGTCAGACTCCGACACGCTCCAGGGCAGGGTTGCTATAAACACAAGTTCTAGAGGAGAATCTTTAAAACTAACATGATTGCAAGTCCTTGCTAATTTACTTTGATAACAATTGAAGCAAAGCTTGCCAGAATATCATCTGAGGGGCTTAGACTACAAGACATCAAATAATGATCATTGGCCAACACTGACCAAGTACCTGGTAATGTAAATAAAGTTTTATTGGAGCACAGCTGTGATCATGTCATTTACAGGTTTTCTATGGCTACTACTTCATACTGAAATAGCAGAGTTCAGTGGTTGTGATAGAGCTCACATGGCCTGCAGAACCTAAAATATTTCCTATCTAGCCCTTTAGCAAAAGAGTGTGCCAGCCCCTTGCTTATATTAGGCTGTGGTTATCACATGGGTGCAATAATAATAATAATAATAATAATAATAATAACAACAACAACAACAACAACAATAAAGTTCTACTTTCAATGTGCTATCTGGAGCAACTGGAATTAGCTCTAATTGGTTGACCAGTTGTTTTATAAGTCTGGTATATAATTCCAGCCCATCTAAAATAAAACTGAGAAGCCAGAAATTTCTTAGAAAACTGTAGAAGAGGAAATCAAAGATTTAGGGTGGCAGGATTGTTGACAAGGATATGTCATAGGCAACCTGCCCATCTGCCACCAAACTGCCTTTTTGGAAGGCCTAAAACTCTTTCCTACACAAAGGCTTTGCAGAAGTCATCAGTCACCATAGCCCCAGCATCTTTGAAAATCGCCTTAGTAACTGCTCTCTGTAGTGTGCATTACCCCTGGACAAGGGACCAGATTGGGTCTCATCTAAGGGGTCACCAAAATCTCCCATTGTAGGTGAGGCTTTTAATAATCATGGGGACAATTTGATCTCCTCTGTAAATATCAGGCAATTTACTTTCCCAGCCAACCAGTGCTGGCCCAATAAGCTGAAGATAAAGGTGACTACTGGGGCATTGATGGATGGGAATATGGACTCGGTAACATGAACATCCTTCACTAAAGCTGACCCAAGTACGGCTACTTCTCAGCACGTAGTCGGCCAACAGCAAAGATAAGCCATGAACTCTCAGAGGTTAGCTAACCACATTCAACTCTTATAGAAAGGTTGTGACTTGTCGTGAGTGGAAGAAAACCTCATCTGGAGAAGCACGTGCTTGCTTTCTCATCATTATCCATGAATTCCTGAACCTTCGGTATATCATCCAGATCCACTGAAGTTTCGTTCTTGAGCAGTTCTAACGATGTGTAAGGATAACTCTCTCATGGCTTTTATTTTCTTCTTAAGATCTCCCAAAGAACAAAGAGAAATTTTACACATTTTTAAAGGGGAGAATAAAACATTCTACCTTGCAATTATCATATGGGTCCATTGGATCCGTTTATAAATCTAAAATACAATATGTGATCTTAGTTACCTTATTTTTCTTAGTTTGTGAAACATTTTAGTGTTTTATTGTCCTAGGAATTATTTCATCACGTATCAATTATTCGCAGCTCGGCTAAAAAACACTATAGTGATAAGAAATCATTAGAAAGACAGAACCGCTTAGAAAGACGATACAATGGTGAAATAAATTGTCACCCTTCAGGAATTGCACCATCTTTCAAGAAGTAATAAAATAATGCTGGAGATAACCATCTATGTAGTCTACTTATAGCTTTCACTGAATGTAGACAATAATTCAAAATTGTTCATTTTGCCACTAATGACTATCAAAAGTCATAAAGGGTCTAAGATTCTACCACAATTGTGAGCTACCAAGTTGGCCAACCACAGTTTCGTGGTCGTTTGCAGAAGACATGGGACCCTAGACCCCAGACAAAAGATTATTCCTCAATGGAGAGAACACAGCATAGGTGGTGACTGTCCTGGCTCCCCTTGCCCCCTCGCCCCACAGGCATGAGGAAGACCCCAGTAGGAGCATCAGAGCTTGGGGACGCCGAACTCTGGGAAAACAAAGCCTTTATAATAACATAAGCAAACCCAGCTTTGGACCCAAAGAGAAACCTTACCTTCATCATCTTGAACAGTAAAGAAACTTGGCATTTTCTTTGGCGAAAGATCTCTTTCTGTCTTTCAGGGTTGTTCACTAAAAACTATCCCTGAGGGATATATGTATACATATAGCTGATTCACTTTGTTGTACAGCAGAAACTAACACAACATTGTAAAGCAACTATACTCCAGCAAAGATTAATTAAAAAAAAAAAAATCCTTGAAAAGTTAGACTTGGGGAACACAACCGATGCCTTGGTTCACAAGCCTTGAAGAGGTCCAATAGATCCATGGAAAATTTCTTCCATCAACGGCAAAGAAAAAAAAAACAAATTCACAATTTTTAAACAAAGCAGAAAATACGTGCAAAACGCAGGTAGCAGCATTCCTCAGTACTGCTGTCCAAAAGGGCTTTTGCTGTGAGAAAGACGTTCCATACCTGCACTGGCCATAAAGAATCCACGGGCCATTTAGAGTTGTCGGCACTTAAAATTTGACTAGTGTGACCAAGGAACTGAATTTTTATTTGTATTTAAATAGTTTCAAATAATTTAAATTTCAATAGCCGTATGTAATTAGTGGCGCAGCTTTAGAGTCTAATGTTGATTGTGAAATGGATTGTATAAGTGAAAACTCATACTACGGACCCTTGAGTGGAAATACAATATCATAATTGAGTTATTCATAAACAGGGAAGACTTCATCACCTAGATTTTGTGCCAAAAGCCTGGACCATCTCATTTTGTTAAAAGACATATGACAATATTCTTTCATCTTGTATGATATTCTTGGGCCCAATTCACTTAAACAAAAAGGCAAGCTATGTTTAAATTCTTACAAAGATTTCTAGTAAAATTGTTTTTCCTTATCCCTTTACTTTTACTTCTAAAAATTCTTTCTTCTGACTTAAATCTATATATATCTTATATGTATATGTAATACATATATACATATGTATTTATATATATACACACACAATATATGTATGTGTGTGTGTGTATGTGTATGTATATATATATATATATATATATATATATATATATATATATATATACATACACACACATATATAAACTGTCATTACTGTTTGCTATCTGAGCACTGTGGAACTTCAAAAAAATATGTGTACATATTTATATACATATATACATATAAACATACATATATATGACTGCTTTTCTTGGTGTACACAGGGTTTAACACCATCCTGTTAGGCCTCCTAACATTTCTTCAGCCCAACAATATATTCCATGGTGAGATAGAAACCACCAAGTTAATGCTCATGAGATTTACTAGTGTTACCAAATACGCCATTCCCAGTAGCAGTTGCTTTTTGAAGCTGGAATGAACTGTTGCAGTTGTAAACCTTGTGAGGGCAGTGAGTGTCTCCTACATAACCAGTACAGCTGTCTCCCCACGGCCAGCACACATGATTCTAGGAACCAAGGTGGAAACAGGAATGAAAACTTCATTACCACATTCCGTGATGCACCAAAAAAAATGTGATTCGTCACTCTGGGACTCTGGGTTCTGCTTAGTTCATGTTTTAGTACCCAAGGAAGGAAGGTTCCCACAAGGAGAAAAAATGATATCTGAAATGAACTTTTAGCTAGGTCATTGAGGGGTCCTTGTAACCCTGGATGAGTCAGCCAAAGCTCGAGGATACTGTGTTGGCTGACTGTTCAATTCAGACAATCCATCTAGAGACCTCTCCATAGATTCCTTCTCTGCTCACACCCGATAGAGTCGCTCTCTGCTGCTTTTGACTAAGCAGCATGACTGATGTAATCTTCCAAAATTAAATTCTGAGCCTTTTCCACTGCCCAGCGCTGCCTGGTAGTAAACCACAAGCAACTAGAAATGACAATGAAAATGTATGTTTTTACAACATATTATACCCTAAATGTCAATGGAAAGCGTGTTTTTAAAAACTGAACTCTACTCTTAGTTTTGCATTTTCCATATTTATTTTATGCCAAACATCCCAAGCCACATTTACCTCTTTCTTCACTAAAGGATATGAACTGTTTTTTCCTCCTGCTTTACTTCTAAGCCCTTTCTTCCTGCTTGTATCTTAATTCCCCTAATCAATTGATTATATAAACAGAGTTTTAAATTCTCCCCGTGTATATTGATTTCTTTCTTTCAATCTTCAGCCTATTGATCAAACCATTTGATCAATTGAATAAAGGAACAGTGTCATGTGGCATATTCCACACTTGGGCACTTTTGCTTGAAAGAGAAGAATGCAGATGTTTGTTTTTATTTTCTAAATGATTACAACCTTAAATGCCATATTGGATATGCACATCGATAAACTTTACAAAGGTCTCTTTTCCAGGCTGTCTTCAGAGCCCCGAGGCCCAACCAGCCTGAAAACTAAATGGAAATAATTTGCTATTTATACAGATAATTTCATTTTGTAAGTAGCAGGCTCAATCCTTAACCTTTTCTCTGCCCCCTTTATAGCACTCACCACATGGTACTATGTACCTGTCTTTCTATCCCATTGTGCTGTGAGCCCTTTAAGATGCTCAACATGTGTTATAGAGTGAACGATGCATAAAAAAAAAGAAAGAAGAAATGGAGAGAGGGAGCAATGGAAAGAGGATGGAAGAATTTATCATAAGAAACATATGGCATCTGGAACTTCCCTGGAGGTCCAGTGGTTAGGACTCTGCCCTTCTACTGTAGGGGGCACAGGTTCGATGCCTGGTGGGTGAACTAAGATCTCGTGTGCTGTGACACAGTCTGAACAAACAAACAAATGAATAAATAAATAAATACAACTCCCCTTTAAAAAAAAGAAAAATATGGCATCTATCCTGATCAGTGACGTTTAAGAGCGTGTGAGAACTCTAAAACACTCTTTCAATATGATTTCTTAAATATTTTTATTCTAATGTTTTTATTAATACTATTGTGCCTTTCTTTCAAATAACACTCCTCTAAAGAAAGCTTGGACAAATATTAAGAAAATATTGTTTGAAGGGGATTCATATTATTAGCATGTGTCTCATTCTAGTTCTGGCTCTGGTTTCTCTAAAGAACGCAGATGAGGACTGCACCAGAAACGGCCACCACTAATGCCTAATGAATGACATTTCCCCTCAGAACGCAGAGCTGTTTGGGACCCACAGAGGTCTCCTCACTGTGTGCTCCAGGGTGGATTATTCCAGGAGGACTGGCCTTGCATCCCGAGCCACTTCTACATTATCCAGAGATTCCTGTGTTGCATTTCAAATGCCCAACATTCAGCGAAAGCCTAGGAGTCAACAACCTCTATTACAGAAAAATATTGATTCTTTCTTTTGTTCACTCACCCAGCAAACGTTACCTGAGCCCCTAGTATACTCAGGTACTGTTGAGCGGTGAATAAAAGACTAAAAACCCCTGACTTCTCAAAGCTTATATTCTATGGAAGAAGACAATAAACAAAATAGTAAGTAATATGTACATATTGTTAGACGTCAATCATTTCTAAAGAGGAAAACAAAGCAGGGAAGGGAGTCGAGAAGAGTGTGGGTGAGTGTGGATGCAGCAAGGGCGGTGCTTTAAATGGAGTATGAGGTGGGCTCCCCTCCCGTGTGGTTTTCTATGTGAAACACCCCCCCCCACCACGCGCAACAGGCAGCCCCCAGGGGAGGCCCCATGCTCATTCGTTCAGCACAGGTGTATTGAGTTCCTAGCATGTTCCACACCCGGGCCGGGTATAGGATGCAGTCAAATGAGTAAAGTCCAGGCTCTGTTCTCAAGGAAGTGACAGTCTAATGGGGGGAGGGACTTGCAGACGGATAAAAACGTTGTAATGAGCATCCTGAAGAGAGGGGCACAGGGTTTGGGAAGACTAGGAGGAGGGCCCCTAAGTCAGCCCCCCCTACTCTCCTTCAGGTGCACAGAGATGGATCTAGGCTGCAGGTAGGGGCCAGGGATCCCGAGTTCTTCTAGAGCAGCATTCTCCAAACTTCAGGCCTTGATCCAGTGGGCCAGGAAGTCAGTTTACTGAGTCACAACTAGGATTCCCTAAAAATTAAATAACATAGTGTATGAGAGAAGAGAGTAGAATAAAAGAAAATATTAGAGTGCATCACAAGATTGTGCGGTTGTGAAACATTTGTTTGCGTTTGTGTGCAATGGGCTAAAATGTAGAATTTTTCTTGCCTTGGGTCTCCATCAAAATGAGTGTATAATCCAACGTTCTAGAGAACATAGTGGGTGACCAGGAACCTAAAACATGGCGAAGAGGCAGTCTGAACCTCAGAGATCAACTCATTCTGCTGTGAGGGCTGTTCTGGAGCTTCAGAACCGGTGGGAAAGCAACAGATGCGGCTGGAGCTGCCGGGATTCTCCTCTTCCCCCCTCTCCTCCTGCTGCTCTAGGTGTCTCCAGGCCCCCATTCCAGCAGCGATGCAGACCAACGCACAGCACACAGCTTCACCCCTGCAGAAGCCCCTCGAGGGCTGCCAGGTCACTGTGCCCCACCCCAGGGGGCAGCTCCTGGCCACTAAGGACAACACATTTGGGACAAAGCTTATCTGTCAGAATAACCTTAGGGTTTTTCAGCTGGAAATGACTTAAAAAGCAAGAAAGTGATCTGTTCTGGCATTCAGGGGGATAGCATCATTTAATTTGTTAAATCTATCAATGCTCCCTGAAGTTGGGAGGCCCCATGTACAATAGAGAAAACACTGGGTATGAACTAGTTAAGTAGGGATTGAACCTCCGTGGCCCCCTTTACAGAGCTTATGGCTCTGAGAAAAGTATTCCAGCGCTCCAGGCCACAACAGTTTGATCTTGTAATGTGGTTATTAATAACCAGCTCATAGGATCTTTATGAAAATTAGAAAAAAAAAAGTCTACAAATCTCTGGGTATAGTGTCTGGCAAGCGGCAGTCATACTAATTTAAGTTCCACTGAGTCGTTTAGGGTGCATTATCTTACCGAACCTGTAATAGAGTCTTGCAAAAACTCAGATTCAAGATTAAAAGGGGGCCAGGAACACCAACCGTTCAGGACAAAGACCCGTGATATTATTTAACACGACGCTGACATTGGAAAGAGAACTTCTCAGCTGGACTTAATTGGTTTGAACAATTCAAGTCCACCAGACAAATCAGCCCAGGATGGCTGACCACACAGGCAGAGTTCATTTTTCAACATGGTTTTCACACGGCTGTGATGTTAGGAGAGCAGAGGCTCTGGGGTGAGCAGAGCCCACGCAATCTCACTGCGAAGGTTCCGTGCTGAGGTAATTGCTTTTCCCGGTACCAGGGTCTAAGCAGCATGATGCATTTAGGTCACATTCGGGCAACGGCATCGCCCCCCCTGTGGTCATTGTCGCTAGAAGTCGGCATGTGCACATCTCGGCAAAGACTGGACCAGCATCCCCTCGCGCCGCTGTGACACTCATCCCTGTCCTTTGCTCTGTCTGTTCTCCCGCTGCCACCCCACTGCTCACCTTCCTTGGAGCCGGACCCTGCGTGGATGCTGAGAGGACCACGAGGAGAGGGAATTCTGTGAAGTTCAAGGACTTGCTCAAGGACACGCAGTGGGCAGCTGACAGGGCAGGATGGGGATAGTCTCCTGAGTGCTAGCCGCAGGCTCCTGGGGTGACTCTTAGATACCCAGACACAGAATAAAAGTCAGAAGCCCTTCTGGGGTCTCTTTTGTAGTTATTATTTGGCAAACATACATATTTGGAAGTTTGCTTTGCACCGCTTTGCTTTTAAGAAAGACCTACACTAGTACCTGTTTTAACTAACCGCAAGAAATCTGAAGAGCTTTTCCATTTTTACGAATAAAGGAGAAAAGGAGAAATAGCATCCAGTGTGTGTTTAGCAGGGAGTGCTGTAGAGGCATGCCACCCAGCGTGGAGCGAGGCAACGCTAAGCTCCAAGCTCCTTCCCGTGCACCACACTCACCATCCAGCCACCAGAGCTGCGAACTGTGTCCACGAGCATCTGTGCTTTACCTCCATTTGTTCTGTGCATCCCTTAGCAAGATGCGTCCTAAGGTAATTGCTTCTTGGCTTTATGCCATTTCGGCACAAAAGGTCTCATAGGAAAGCTCTACTTTCAGAGAGCAGGGGAAACCTGTAATAGGTCTCCATCCAAATCCGAATCCTGGAGACCCCTTGTCCTGTTACGCTCTTGCCTTATTTCTCTTTGTGATCTCACCCTTTTCCTCTCACCCACCTTCTCCCGGAGGGTTTCTCCTCCTCTTTCCCTCCTTCAAGACCTGGCTCATGAGAAAAGAAGGAATATTTTAATGCTAATTTAGAAGTTTGGAAATTAGATTTGTGTTCTTTAATTATGAGTTTTTTAGTCATTTTTTGCTAGGGGACTACTTGTTTATTATAATCATAGAAAGGTCCTTATAAAATAAAGACTTTTGAGGCTTATTTTAAAAAAAATAAAAAAGACCTGGCTCATAACTTCTCTTCTCTGGAAAGTATTCCTTTATCTTCCCACGTTTGACCTTGTGCTCCCAGAGACACTTGTATCATTTCATTCACCAAACAGGGCTGTCAGATTTCCACAGCATGGCCTACCTTCCCCACAGCACAATGACCTCCTTGAAGACTGGGACCGAATCTCGTTTCTCTCCCTGATTGCCTAACTGCCATGTTGAGCACATAGTAGAGACTGAGTCATGACTGCTGTTTAAGTGAACGAAGTTCACATGTGTTCATTCATCTTTGAACATATTTAATATAGAAATAAAATAAGATCAAATCACAAGAGTTGCATTAAAAGTAAAAAGAAATAGAGCTATTGTTCCAGTATGTCATGTCAGCTTGTCCTAGATGAACTCAGATTTGTTCTGAATCTGCAGTTCTATGCTTCTCAGCACAGAGCAAGGTTTTCCTTATTCTTTAATGTGATAGAATTGGTTTTCTCATTATTTTCAACAGAACCAAAGACTCGGCCTATTTTATCAGCTTACTGAGTTGGTAGAACATTTCAAATTATGGAAAACAACGCCTGACAATTTATTCTCCTGTGGCATAAAAATGGCAATATTATCTGTAGTATACACTTCTGAAATTACAAAATATGTTTGTAGTTAATGTTTAACTGTTAAAATATCACATGGACAAAAAAGTACACAGAACATATATCATTTAAGAATAATAGTAAAAAATGAACACCTGAGCTCGAGAAACAGCCCAAAGTTGGAAAGAAGTCTGGCCAATGATTTGAAGCATCCTGTTGCCCCTTTCCAGTCACAAATACCATCTTCCCCTCAGAGAAGGGATGACACATCATCAATTATATTCGAAAGTCCTTGCTTTCCTGCCTAATTTTATTATGTGTCTGCTATCTGTCTCCATGATTGATATATTAATTTTTCATCTGCTTAAGTGGGAACTACACTATTATACCTGTTTTCACTCGGCAGTATATTTTTGAGTGCCAGCCATGCTGACATGCATAGCTGAGGTCCACGCAGCTTTACTGATGGACACAACACTCCCAGTGTGTCACGTGCTTCTGTGAACATCTTTGTTCCTGTTTCCTTGGACACGTGCACCAGTTTCTGGGCAGGTACCCAGAAAGGAGTTGCCTCACTCAGCTTTCTAGACAATTCCAGAAAGCCCTCCAGTGATCGTGCCAACGTGCACCCAGCCAGCTGGTAAGACAGACACCACTGCTCCATGAGGTCCGAGGTACTGGATTTTGTTAGAAGTGTTTTCTTTCCACTCCGGTGCTTTCACGTCGTCACTGATGGATGAGACTGAGCACACAGCTCTGTGATGGGACAGAATTGGGACCCTGTTAAGTCAGTGGCCTAGGTCTGAGGCCCTGTGTCCTTCCACCACTCACCTTTACAGGTGGGAGGATCTGAAGTAAATGCAGTGGACGTGAGTGCGCACCGGCTCTGCCTCTCACTAGAAACGTAACCTTGGCAAAGTCCCGCATTCTTCCTAAGCCCGAGGAACTATAAAATGAGAGTAATAATCCCTCATCTTTCATGAGGAGGAAATGAGATGCCATACATAAAGCCCATGGTGGTTATTATTTCTGGTTGTCACAATACTTTGTACATCCCTCACTTTTTACCACGCACTCCTAACTCAGGACCAGTCTTATCTGATGGACAATGGTTGGACGTCCAAGATACATGTTTAAAATATTTTAAAATCTACTCAGTGATGTTGGAAATATCACCGTTTGGAGCATCGGCAGCTCTGCCTCAAGCCGGGAACTTTTTCTAAGTTAACTTTCTTGGCTAAGGGGATCTTAAGCTGCTGTCCATCTCTCTACCTTTCAGGATACAGATCAGAGAGAAATGGCGAGAAGCAAATGCTAGTAACCCAGGAGGAGGAGTGGTACCCAAGGCCTTATCTAGCTCAGACACATGTGAGGTCCCCACACGTAGGAGCAAAGCAAAGATGAAGACAGGGCTGGGGAAGCCCAAGCATCGTGGAGAGTGTGGGCAGGTGGTTAAACCCAGGAAGTTAAACTAAAGTGAAGGCAGAGGTCCACAGGGGTCAGATGCTGAGTCAACACAACAAAGAAGCAAATCCTCCCAGGGGCTGGCTGGAGAATCTGTCACTCAGAGTCAGCAGGGGCTGACAAGGGGTAAGGCAGAAAACCAGTCAGGAAATAGTCTTTGAATCCCAACTTTGTGTCAAGTGTCTTCCTAGGTCCTAGGAATCTAAAAACATTCTTGATCCCCACCTCCTGGGACTTAGAGGATGGCAGTGAAATTGAATGCTAAGCAAACAATGACAAATAGTATAGAATCAATTTACAACTATGTAAAGTGACAAAAGAAACTAGAGGGTTCTAGAAGAATGTGGAAGAGAGATACTTGACCTAGTGAAGGCCTTTCTAAGAGTGAGCAAGAAGTCAAGTGTGGAGGAACATTCCAGGAAGCAGCCAGCTGACAGCAGTCTTCATAAAGGAACTGAAAACAGTCCAGTTGGCTTAGAGAGAAGGGAGCATAATGTTTGGTGAGGCCGAGAGGTAGCCGAGGCCAGATTATACAGAGCCTCGTAGGCAGGTACAAAGATTTTGGGCTTTATTCCAAGAGAGATGGAAAACCACTGGTGATTCTGACATAGAGACATCTCTTGCTGTGGCCTGTATGTTTAAGAGAATCCCTCGACTGAAGTACCGGGACACCCTTTGAAAGGTGACCTATATATATATATATATATATATATATATATATATATATATATATATATATATATATATATCCAGTATAAATAGATATAGATATAGGTATAGGTATAGTTATAGGTATAGATATAGGTAGAGGTAGAGGTAGAGGTATAGTTATAGATAGTGATGTAGATATATAGATAGGGCTTTACATGCTATAAAACATGATAGACCTGTAAAGTACTGTGCTTGAATTCCCCTTAAAAAAAGAGCATATTTCCTCCTCCTGCATTAAATTAAATCATTACCAAAAGCATCATGCGCATTTATATTTGCAGTTGAAACTGCATGTGTCTTTGAATCCAATCACACCTGGACAAAGTGTAAAGGCTCTGTTAGCAATAAAGACAACTGCCTGGGGAAGAACTCATTTCAACTGAAGATGAGTTTATAATCCTAGTACGAGAAAGATGCCCCAGAATGGAAGAGAGGAGCGATTCTGAGTCAAACTCACTAGCTACCCTTCATTCTTCTCAGTTCCATATGCCATGAACTCACATCTGGATCCTTGGAAAAGGAGCTGTGTGCTAAAAACTGAAAGAACAGAGTAAAATCTCTGTGGTTAAAGATTGAGACATTAAGGACACAAGGCAGGCCTGCTTGTAGACTGTGTGGTGGGACAAAAAAAGGTGATGCCTCCCCACCCCAGGGCCACTGGGGGATCCTGATGGGGCACAGAAGGGCCATGACTGCTTGAGTGCTGGGCCAGTGGAAATCTGAAAGGCAGAGGAAATGTAATAGGGAAGAACAAATCTGACTCCATATTAGATCTGTTTCTTTTATTTTAACCTTTGTATTCTATTGCTTTGAGTTAAGAATGTTGCCTATAGCTTGAAATATAAAGGATAGCCCATTCACAAGGCTCTGCCCTTTAAGGGTATAACACTTTTCCATTCATTTAGAGATTAAAAAGTTGCAGAACAGAGAATAACATTTGTCTTGTTGGAGTTTGCAGGAACATTGTGACTTGACCTGCATGGACAGCTTCAAGGACAAAGGATTCTGACACCATGACGTTGTCAACAACCAACAACACCGCCTCCCCTTTTAGTGTAAAAGAAGCTTGAATCCTGACTTGGGTGAGATGGTTCTTTGGAGTGGTAGTCCACCATCTCCTCCGTCTCTGGCTTTCCGAATAAAGTCAGTATTCCTTGCGCCAACACTTCGTCCCCTGATTTATTGTCCTACGGTAAGCAGAATGAGTTTGGACTCGGTAGCAGAAAGGGCAACTGAGAGGTCAGCCAGCAGGCACCAGCAACGGAAGCAGCAGCAGCTGTCTCCTCTCTGACCTGTTGGTGCCTTTGGCCAGCATGGACCGTGGCCCCATAGCACGGGAGGCAGACCGGGGAGGAGGAAAGGATGGACGTCCTGTGAGGACAAGGCTTCCTGCGTCTGTGTGAGCAGGATACCACGCTGGGCATCTCAGCCTTTGTCAAGGGCAGTTCTGAGGGTGAACTGGACTTCCAGCCCATCCCAGAGGGTGCCAGGGAAGTTGGCTTTCTGACTCTTGTTTTGACTGCCCAGGCTGAAACGGGTATTAAACACTTATGCATATTTGGCACCAAGTTCTGTCTTGATTTTATAAGCCTGAGGCCTGTCCTTCTTTCTACCCATTCATATTTATCTATTCACACTAATCACATTATCTCGGTTACAACTCGCCTGCTCATTTCAGTGCTGGTCTTGGCCCCTTTCTCAGCTCAGTCTAATCTCTGTTTTGATCTAACACCCAGGAGCTCAGAGCTCAGATGTGTGTCATCCATACACAGAGGAGGTTACTGCTGCCCGTTTCCTTTCTGACTCATCCTTGCTGTGGTCAGACCTTCTCATGGGGGATTCATTTTCATTTCTTCTGGGTCCTCCTTGGAGCAGGCTCGCAGACACCTTCCTTTTCTCACACCCTCCTCCCTGACCAGGCGGGGGTGTTCAGGATCCCCCACGTCTCCTTTGCTCTTGTCTCCTCTTCTCTTTGTTGGTGTGCTCCAGGCACCGGCTGGTCTGTTAGCCTCACCTCTGGGGAGGCATGCTGCTGGCCTTCCCCTCTCCTCTCAGCTGGGTCGCTTCCCTACGTGGCCCAACGTTGTCTTTACCAAAGCATTCCATTCTTTCACTTAACCTTTCCCTCATTCATCCACTTAAGCGCATATTTACTGAGCACCTAACTGTGCTGGGCTGTGGATACAGTGAAGGAAGTAAGCTCGGCTCTACCTCTCGTGGATGTCACAGTTCATGCACTCATGGCATAAATATTTATTGAGCGCTTAATTTGTGTTAGCCTCTGTCCTCACCTCTAGGAATATAACAGTGAATAAAACATTCTGCCGCCATTGACTGGTGAGAGAGGTTAATCAAATACTCATAGTAAGAAATAGGTGATTATCTTTCATATAGATAAATGCTCTGAAGAAAAATAAATTTTCTAGGACATCTTATGACAAGCATAGGAAGTCTAGGAAGTATTTTTCTGAGAAAATGACACTTGAGCTGCTGTCTGAAGATGAAGTAGAGTTAATTAGACAAAGTAGTAGGTCAAGATCTTCCCAAAAAGTCAAAATGGTGAGTTCAAAGACCCTGTGGTGAGAAGGACCCAGCACATTAGCATAACTGAAAGGAGCCCAGAGCAGCAAAGAGGGAAGAAAGTGGAGAATGAGACTCAGAAGGATGGGCAGCAAAAGAGTCAGAAGGGCCATACAGGCTGTTTGGTTTCTTTCTTTCTTAAAAGCAGTGGAAAAACACAGAAGAGTTTTTATGCTGCAACACAGAAAATGAATTAGAGGGTACCATGGTAAGATGCTGGTACACTCGTTCTAATAGAAATACAGGTGAGATGGGAAGCTTTTATCAGGGCATTGGCAATAGACAAGAACAATTAATGAATAGATTTTGAGTATGATTTGGAATTAAATTTGGACTATTTTTATAATTAGATATGAGTGAATAATAAATCAAAATATTTCAAGGTTAATTCCTAGATTCCTAGCTTTTACAACTGGGAGGTAGTGCCTGTATCATGAAGACAGGAAAGGTATAAGGGGACCAGGTCTAGAAGAGATTATAAATATGCTACCGGGCGTGTTGCGTTTGAGATGTCCTTGAGAGATCCAGCTGTGAGTAGGGAGCTGGATATGTAGAGCTGGAACTTTCCTTTTAGAGGAAAGATATAGGCTGAATATATAAATGTGAAAGAAGTCAGTGGCCTATAGATAGCACTATAAGTTGTTAGTAGAGATAAGTTTCCCAGAAACTATTACAATGAGCTATTTCTACTCCATCTCGTCCACAAGCTTCTCCACCTGCTTGAAATTAGTCTTATTCTTCTTTGAATACTCAGCTTCTATCACCTTACCCATCATACATTGAATAATAAATTACTAAAAGAATAAATACAAATAATACTATTATAAAGCAGGGTATTATACCAAGCACTTTGCAAAAAACTTAATCCTCAAAACAAGCCCATGTATAAAATAATGCTAACTTGACCATTTTTTTCTGATGAAGAAATAAACAAAGAGAAGAAGGTCAATAATTTGCTCAAGGTTAATTCCTTGGAAACAGTCAAATAGGAACTCGAAATAAGCTCTATCCAATGGCAGACTCCATACTACAACTCCTACACTCCAGGCTTTTTGTCCTGAATGGCAGCGAGTCAGGAAACCAAAGGAGAAACAAGTGTACATTTTCCATGGACTGAGGTAACTTTGTTAACACTCAGTAAAGAAAGCCTAAGTTGAATTCTGTTCTTCACTGAATCAGACCAAGTGGTGCTCATGTTGCCCGCAGTCTGTTAAATACAAAGTTCATTTGCTCCCCGTGAAGTAATCAGCAGGTACTGATTTCATCCTCAGGAGCTTTGGGGAAAGTCAACCTGTTTTATGGATGTTTAAAAACAACTGGTTTTAAGAGCTTTTTCTTCAAAGTTCATCTGTCACTGAAGAACTTTAATTCAGTGCTGGCTTTAGGATAGGTTTAATATAACAGAACTAGAAAAGTACTCTCTTTCTGGGCACAGATGGAAGACATCATCACCCTTTTTCCTCATTCTGGTCATCACTTTGCTCCAGTTACATCCTCAATCGGTTACTTATTTGATGTCATCTTTCTCTCATCGCTCCTCTTAATGCACTCTTTTGTTTTTTATTATTAATTTATTTATTTGTTTATTTTTGGCTGTGTTGGGTCTTCGTTGCTGCGAGCGGGCTTTCTCTAGTTGCGGCGAGCGGGGGCTATGCTTCATTGCGGTGCACGGGCTTCTCATTGCGGTGGCTTCTCTTGTTGCAGAGCACGGGCTCTAGGCGCACGGGCTTCAGTAGTTGTGGCACGCAGGCTCAGTAGTTGTGGTTCGCGGGCTCTAGAGTTCAGGCTCAGTAGTTGAGGTGCACAGGCTTAGTTGCTCCATGGCATTTGGGATCTTCCCGGACCAGGGCTCAAACCCATGTCCCCTTCATTGGCAGGAGGATTCTTAACCTCTGTGCCACCAGAGAAGCCCAAATGCACTCTTTTATTTAGTTACCTATACGATACATTCATTAACACGTGGAAAAGTCAGATGGAATCCAAGGAGAAGTCTTTGAATCGAGTTCTGGATATCAACCTAACTCACTTCTCACCAACTGAGTGTCCTGGGTGAATTTTGTTAAATGCTCTTCTTTCCTGATCCTTCATCTGCAATGGAAAAAACAAAACAAATTTAAAAACCTGAACATCCAGAGGACTGCATACAATATGTGTAAGTCAGCTACGACAGCATTTGACTTATCATGGTAATTCAATAACTGATAGCTGTTTCTATTTTGCTGTCCTAGGATTGGCCTTCTTGGAAATTGCTACAGTGGAGTACATTATTTTTCTCCCCCAAAACCTTCACAGCTGAAGATGTTTTAAGCAGATGTTATAATTGCTCTTAGAATAAGAATCTAGATAAAAGACACTCATAAAAATGATTCTTGTAAGTAAAAATTGTGAGTTGAACATATGCATATCTATTTCTGCCTTTTCCCATTCCTCCTCTAAAACTACATTTAGTTTTATATATATTAAGAGACATAAACCCGCAAAATTGGGGAGAATGGGAGAGGAGACAAGTCCACATTTTGATAGCCGGAAAGCCAACAGATGAGAAATAACTGACTTAGCAGATCCAGGAAAGCCAAATCCTGAGACTGCAGCCAGGAAAGATAAAATCTAAATTAATCTACACCAAGAATCCTCAGAAGGTTCAATAACTCACAGGACCCTGTACTCCCCTCCGCATGCCTCTGAGCAACTGCTCTATTACCCCCATGGAAGGTTGGAGGAGTTTACTCTCTGAAGATGGTAAAAAAGAGGATCTTGGGATGGCAGAGGCACCTTTACAAAACAAGAAAACTGTGTGGAGAGAAGCCTACTGAACACGACCCTCCGAGACCCCAGGTCTCCCTCAAGACTGTGTGTCTGTGAGAGCTGGACCTCCCTGTCCAGCCAGGAGATTCTAAGTCTTCTCAAAAACATCCAGCCAGCCTAAGAAGAAATACTTAGAAGTACTGACACCAAGGGCTCTCCAAGAAATGCCCAGCCACACTAGTTGACAAACCCTGCCCAAACACCCAGTGTTTGCACCCAGGTGCAAATCACAATGGCTTCAGATTTCCCAAAAGGAGAAGGGAACCCCAGAAAACAATGAGTAATGCCTTCGAATTTCTGAAGGAAAACTATTTCCAACCTAGATTTTATATAATCAAAGTCATTTCCAGATGTGCTAGCTCTCAAAAAATGTACCCACCATAGTTGCTTCCTCTGGAAATTGTTGAAGAAAGTGAAACAAGGGAATGATACAAGAAAAAGGAAAACATGTGATACAGAAAAGAGGAAATCCAACCTGAGAGAAGAAAAATGGTTCTCCAGAATGGTGGTGAAGGGAGATCCCAGGCTAACACCTGTTCACAGACATAGAGGGCAGCCATACTTTTAACCTGATGAAGCAGCTGGAAAATATACCCAAAAAAGTAAAGGAGACAGAAGAAAAGACATGAGATTCAGAACTCAAGAATCCTCCTCAAGAGAAGGGGGTTCTGAGGATGACTGTGATGGGAAGCCCAGGGCAAGAGTCGTGCAGCTTTTCTAGAGAGCAATCTGACAAAAAGAGAATGCAGTTCTTCCAGAGGGACTCCTAGAGAGAAAATATGAACTGATAAATTCCTTGATGTGACTGACCTTGCAGGAATGGTATAAAGAGGAAGATATGGAAACAGTGAGCAAAGCATATAACAATCTAAAGAAATGATAAACGGTTGTTAACTTCAGGAAAAACATAAAGGAAATGTAATCACAATACACTACAGTGCCCAGATATGAATAATATTTGCATAGCCCAATAAGAATACTGAATATTGATTTAAACAAAATTTTCAAAATTGCAATTTGAGATGACTGGGGACAGAAAGGGAGGGAATGATATAAGAGAATAAAATGGTATAAGAGAATTAAATTTTCATCTGCCATAACAGGAATTAGATAGATAACATCAAAGATTGATTAATCAAAAGATAGTAGGCATATAAAAATTTGCTGAAGTTTCAGAAAAAGCTAAAAAATGGAAAACAATTTTCTCTAAATATGAGATGAGATGAAATAAGGAGTGAGTAAGCTATATTTTACCATAAAACTTTCAGTTATATTCAGTAAAATGTAATTTAATTATAAAACTTTTTTTTTAAGTTGCAAACATTCCGGTTCTGTAATTCAAAGTTACATATGACATAGTGTAATGAGTCAATATTCAGTCCAGAAATGTTATTTAGGTTGTGGATGCTGAGTTAGTTGTGGAGTTTGTGAGTTTTGTGTTTTAATTTGGCAATCATCTCACAGCTAAGGAAACAGTGAAATCGGTACTAGAATCTTCTCCTCACTCTCCACGGCACAGGCCAGGTCCCACCATGCTGTTGTAGCACAGGCTTGATTGAAATGAACGGCCCAGATTCCGGCCTGAGAGTGGGCACACTCTGTTGTTTTTGGAATGGTTAGCAAGGACACACAGTCGTGTTTTTCACCTGTGGATTGAGCCCTGCAGCTTCATGGGGCCTCAGAAATTCCCACTAATCCCAAACAGCTGCTTTGCAAATGTATCATGAGCTCTTTATGAATTCTCTCATGCAATAAGCAGTGATTTAGCACCTGCTACTCTTCAGGCACTTTACTATGAATTGGGAATTTCAAAAAAAATGATTTGGTTGCAGAGAAAAGAGAACGGTTCTCTGTGAGAGCAGGGGAAAATATCTTGAAATTGATATCCTATGTTCAATGAACAAAATGGTTTTAAATTTACTATTTCATCTGATTCTCACCAAAAAAAAAAAAAAAAAAAGACTGTATAGTACATATAGTATGTATTTTCTACCCTCCTTTGACAGATGAGATAACTAAATCTCAGGGAGGTAAAGTAACGGTTAAGTTCACAGAGCTCACATAGGATAGATCTGAGGCTTTGAATTCATCTTTTCTGAGGCCAAGTCCAGTAGTCTTTATGACACCAAAGTGCCTTTGAAAATGATTTACTCACCTTCCTCATTCAGCAGCTCAGGAAACAGAACTGATGTAGCCTGGCCACACGATAGGCTCAGAAATCTGAGTCCGGCTGTTGAGTGACTACAACAACTCCCTTGATTCCTATTAGCTATGCCCCTTGATAACTTCAGTGACCCCCCAAGATTAAGCATGGGTGGCGTACAGGCTCTAAAATGCCATTACAGTCCACTGTGGTCAGCTCCCTGGCAATCGTTTCTTAAGCTGGGATAATGATAGCAGTATTGGCTTTCACTGGACACAGCCCTGTTCTTTTCCAAGGAACTTAACATGACTAAATGGGCAAATCTGTGACCCAAGATGGTAAATTAATGTTGTGATTAGATGCATGCTTGTTCTATGGATGGTTGGGCATATACTTATTTCAATAATCCCCTAAAGTTTTAAGTTTCAGTCCATTGAATTGGGCAGCTCTGCATGCCGGGCCTATAAGACTCGCTGAATTCAAGATGAATACGACCCATTCCTTATCTTGGCGCTAGGAGTTCATGATCTAGAATGAAGGACAGACAGGTGACCTGAATACAGTGTGATGGGATCTGTGCTAGAGACGTGAAAAGGGTTTCATGCATACATGGAACTGACAACACGGAGATGACAGAGCAAGTAGGAAGGAACATCCTTTTGCCCAGTTATTTCCTACTTACTTGAAATCTGCTCCTGGATGCTTTCACATTCATTTTTAGTGTCTACCATTCTAAGGACATATACTTTCCCTTCATAGCATTTTTATCACAAATTTTATTTATATAGTCATTTGTGTTTTATTTAATGTCTTTCTTTTACACTAAATAGCTACACAAGGACAAGAATTATGCCTGTTTTATTATCCACTGTACCTAATTCAAAGAATTGCACGGTGCCTGGCACGATGCTTGATACATGTTTGTTGAATGAGCAAGTGAATGGTTAAGAGTGACTGTGTGTGTTTATTCTTTCTTGTGAAAAAGTACCTTTTCAAGCCACAGGATTTTGAATCTAATTATTAGGATTATGAGTTAAATATAAGTTACTTTGTCAGAAGACAATCATGACAAAGTGATTCTCGAGGCTATAAACATTGCAAGCCTCAAAACTTCATTTTCAATTAAGCAAAAGTCTAATTCCTCCTCTAAGTGCTGTAAATCATTATGTGCAGAGTTAGGTATATGCCCATTGACACTGTATCTGTCTGCACTGCTGACATCCTTCTGATGTTGAATTGTAAAAGTTGGTGAAAACAATAAAATGGCATCTCCAAGATTAGTTTTTACCTCCCTTGTATATAGGTTGGTTTTTATTTAATGATCATGACTATTTCAAAGGAATACATTGCTTCCCCAAATTCAAGGGGCGCACTAACTTAATAACCGAGAAGTTCCCTTGCTCACCCACTCAACAGTCCTCACAAATCAATAAGAAAATTACAAACTGGTCTCAGCTCCATCCCCATTTTCACAAAATAACAAAGGAGTGACACAATGCCTCAGGAAGCTCTGGTGAACCTGATCAGAGTCTACTTGGATATCTCAGAGTAAAATCTAGGTTGCTGTGAGATGGACAATTCCCCTTTAGAAAGAAGGCATGCTGGGAATTCCACTGGGGCCTGTTCCCCACCAGCCACGCCTCTGCACCAAGATTGAAGTGACAGGAAGGGAGTGAGGACCATTGGTGATGAGACGTGCTGGACCACCATTGCCCAAAGTCTCTGCCCCAGGGAAATGCCCATCCTTCCCAGGGAACACTGTTAACCCTTTTGAGGTCTCGGTCTGACTCCGGGGAGAGAGGGGGAGGTGGGGTCGTGGCTGCATTAGGAAAGTGGTTGAGGCTAAGCCTCCGTTCCAGGACATGAAAAAAACAGAAGGAAAAGATGCTAAAAACGAAAGGGTTTTCAAGGGGCTGGGGAGCCTAATTCTGACTCTGGGAGATCATCTATTGAACCTAAGCCTTTGGACATTGGGTTCACCAAAATTCAATAGCAAATACTTGAGATGCCAACTATGAAGAAGGAAACTTCTGGAAGAAGGGGACACAGACTCTAATAAGAGCAGCTCTGGCTCCCCAGGAGCTCCAATCCAGCAGAGGGTGTCAGACAACAGATAACCACAAAACCCAGAGATTCCCGAGAGGTAGAGAAACAGGCCATGCTGATGACACAGAGGGACAAATGTTGACGAGTGTGTGGGTCGGGGAGGGGTGGTCAGAGGAAGCAGCACCAAGAAAGCTCTAGTCTTTTCTTATTCAAACCAAAACTGAGATGGTACAGAGGAGAAGTGGAAAAAAGAGACCACAGTTCCTGCTCATAGTGGGGTCATTTGTCATCAAATGCTGAATGAAGTAGAAAGGAAAACTTTCCAAGCAATGAAAGAGCAGGTGTCAGCAGAAGGACACAGATGCTGGCTCCCAGAAAAGTCATCAGGAATCTACTGCTGCCTCAGACACACCAAATTCCCAGGGCTCCCACCTCAAGGGATCCATTACCATTTCTACAGGAATGAAAGAAGGGTACTCAACTTGTCAAAGCCTGAAAGAGTCTGTGGCCATTCCCCATGTTCAAGGCCCATGGAGAGAGGTTGCCCAGGGGCTGCCCTGTCCACCTCTCGGCCACCTGGCCCTTGGCATCTCCCAGTGTTGGTTCCTGCAGCACCAGAGACCAACATGCTCCATCACATCTAACCCCTTGTAACATACTCACAAACCCTTCTTCCCACAGACAAAATTGAGATGCAGGGTCATTAAGGAAAAGTTCCAAAATCACACACATATTTAGTGGCAGAATCAGAATTCAAATCCAGGAGTGCATAATTCCAAATCTTATGTTTTTTAACTCATTTTTTCCCACTAAGACCATCCAGCTAACACCTACTAGCACATCAGTCTTTGAAATTTTACTGACCCTAAGAATTGTTAAAAAGCATTCCCCTTCTCAGTCATTGAAATTTTGTTCTTTTATGTTATCAATGTTTTAACTCTGGAATAAACAATGACGAAAATAAGGATCAAAAAATATTCCCTCTCAGCTGTTCTGCTATACTACAGACAGTAATTATTTATAAATCCAAATCTAGAAACCAAGTCACAGGTTATTTGAACACTGTGAAACTGAGTACTTGAAGTCATTGAACGTGAGTACTTCAAGTCAATGAAATAGACATGGGATAAAGGAAAAAATGATAATAGGAAAATCAGGTTTTACCACTTTTGAGCATTTAGAATCTGAAGATTAGGCAGACTCGCTGCGGTTGTGAGAATGTTTGGCTAGTATGTCTCTGCATGGAGTCTTGATTTTCTTTTCAATTTTCTCATGCAGAAAAAAGAGACACTACTCCCCAGTAACCCCTGGTCAACCAAAAGAGCAAATATTGATTATGCTGGTTCACTTTAAGGGTTTATCGCAGAAATTACTGGCATCGTTAACTTTATTTTTTTTAAAAATCGTACAAGGCTTAAAAATCTACAATTCCCTCCTCGATGTAATGGTATACAATATATTAGGTGCGATTAAGCATTCCAGTCTAGGGCAATGAAGTGGCATTTGGCAAATTACTCCTACATGTGGATAAAAATACCTTAGCATATCAAAAAAGTAAATTTATCTCAGCAGTACAAAAACAACTTCCTGCTTTCCTCAACAGGCAATGCTTCCAGGGAAGCAGCAGTTCTTGCCACGGCTGCTTTTTATGAGTTGGTTGCCAATCTTTGAAATTGGGCTCCTCTTGAAAGGTAAAATGATCTGGCAACCTTGGTCTGACATCCCCCCTTGGCAGGAATCGGCTGCCCCTGTAGAAGGAACTTGGGCTCTTTGGTTGTCCTCAACCTCAGCTCTTCTCTTTTGCCTTATACTTGGCCCACTTCTCCATTTATCTTACCTACCCGGCCCTGGGAAGCGTTTGTGTTTGTCCTGCCTGGTGCAGGGTCTACTGAAGAAGAAAGAGACTATGCTGTCGGGGTGTCTGGGGCAGCAGCAGTCAGGAGGCAGAAGGAACCCAGGAGAGAAGACAGGTTCCAAAGTATATGACGCAAATCCCAGAAGACTTCGCATTGAAAGAGTGATCATGGGATCAACTGTGTGGGCAAAGGGCGTAGAGGAGCAGTTAGGATGCAAAAGCCCACAACACGTACATCACACAAATATTCCCTGAGTGCCGACCACGTGACCAGCTCCGCACTGGGCGTGCCCCAGGAAGGAATGATCTATCGTCTGCTTGAACACTTCCAGCAATAAGGGGCTCACTCGCCGTCAAACTCCCTCTTCCACTTACATTTAACCTTGTGAAAAAAGAAAAATGTACCCCATTCCTTAGCATGCATAAGACAATGCTAAGAGTTTCGCATACGACCTGATTTAAATATTCAGAGTTGTCATATAAGGTAAACGTTTTTTTCTTCATCTTATAAGGAAAACTGGGGAGGCTTAGAGAGGTTAAGTGATGCGGCAAAAAAACAGCAAATAAGTATCAGAATGAGCACTTCCTAACTGCCTGACTGCAAAGCCTGTAAGTTATGGGTCTGAAACCCATGGCCCCATAATTTCCTCAGAGATGGACTAGGTAACCAGTGTGTTAATTCCTAACAGGCCAATTCACATTAGATCAGTAACGATTGGAAATGGTTTATTGGGTTACTCACTGAGGTGTGGACCCTGAAAGAGGAGGGCTCCTGGATTCACGGGGCTTTACACACAAAGGGCTGTGTCTCTGTGGCAGGGTTTTGGGCAATGGGGCTCTGCTTAGCCTGCATCAGTAGGTCAGATCTCACCCCATAGAATTCCACTCTCTCTGACCACTAACTGTACCCACGTCCTTGTACAAATGACACCCCCAAAGCAGGTTCAGGTTTCCGTTTGTTTTAAATGAGGAAACTGCATAAGATTTTCCCCAGGAAGACCTGCAGGTCAGAATCTGCACAACTGCAAGAGTGGGAGGAGAAGAAGACTAAGGCGTAAAGAATATGGCAGCACACGTGCTCATATCATGGCATAAAGAATATGGCAGTTAGTGAGCGTGCGGGGAAGGGCATGTAAAGATGTTAGTATGGGATGGGAGAAGAAGCCAAAAATGGAGATTTGGGCTAGAAATACAAAGGTCTAGTCCAAATGGAGTTTTACATCTCAACACTTGTTTCGTATGGCTCCCCAACGAGAAATCCATCCCCGTTCCCATCCCCAAAGCACAAAGAAAATATGCACCCACACCCTCCTGTCATTTCTATCATTTAGACATCAGGTGGTGGCATCTGAGTGCGAGCAGATGTGCTAGGCTTGATGGGGGTACACACACACACAGAGAAATACAGACATGCACACGCTACACAGACCCCAGCCTGCAGCTCAATATCTGCACGGCCATTTATGGGACTTTTACGGAGTAAGCAGTAGATGACATGGCAGAGTCTACACAGGTGATTTGCACAGAAATAATTGGGATCAGATCTGGCATTTGGGAAGCCAAGTGTACGATTTCACTAGGCTCTGCCCACCCTCAAACTCCTGATGGACCCCATTTCTATCCAGTACCCAGGCTGCCCCGCGAATATTGGCAGAGAGCCAGCTCTGCTCAGAGAAGGAGCCCAAGGAAATGTTAGAGTCTGACGGTCCCTGATGACCTGCTGGTGCTGGCAGTCAAAGCTGGCTGTCAGACAATAGGGTTATTGCAAATATTTAAGGAGCCCACCCACACCTCCTGAGGAGGGTCTGCAGGGCGGCCTTGAATTCCAACAGCCTGGCTAGTTAAGTACTTGTGTACTGGTCCCTCACAGACAGGATTTTACAGGTGTTTCCACTTTAATTTTCCTTTCAATATATGAGTTCTCTTATTTAAAATCAATTTTTGGAGAAAGATGCTAGGTTACTTGCTGTCCTTCCTTTCCCCAAAGAAGTCTCTTTCCTGACTTTTGTTTCTTTGTGTGTGGGGTTTTTTTTTTGTTTTTTGCTTTTTTTATGTCTAAAACTTTAATGGGATTGTTTTTTGTTTGTTTGTTTATTAATTTTTATTGGAGTATAGTTGCTTTACAATGTTGCATTAGTTCCTACTGTACAGCAAAGTGAATCAGCTATACGTATACATATATCCCCTCTTTTTTGGATTTCCTTCCCATTTAGGTCACTGACTTTTGTTTAAAAGATCGCTAGTCATTTATTAAGAACTATTTCAAATATGGTACAAGTAGACAATGTACTATTATGGACACCTGTGTGTCCTACCCTCAGACTGAGACTTAAAATACTGCAGATGAAGCTGAAGGCTGTTGAAGGATTCTGTTTCTCTCTCTGACTTCCAGCCACAAGTCACCCCTGTAGTGCATTTGATGTTTACCTTTGCCATGTATCCCACTCTATTTTAACTATGTATATGCATGCAAATACGCACACACATTTTATGGGCTGAATCGGGCCCTCCTCAAAATTCCTTATTGAATCCCTACCCCACAGTACGCTAGAATGTGACTATTTGGAGATGCTGGCCTTTAAATTAAGGTGATTAAATTCAAATGAGGCCGTTAGGGTGGCCCTAAATCCAATATGACTGGTGTCCTTATACAAAGGGGAAGAGACACCAGGAGTGTGTGTACACAGAAGATGCAGGAGAAGATGACTGTCTGCAAGCTGAAGAGAGAGACCTCGGAAGGAACAGACTTCACTGACACCTTGATCTAGACTTCTATCCTCCAGAACCATGAGAAAATGCATGTCTGTTGTTTAAGCCACCCCCATTCCATGGTATTTCTGTTATGGGAGCCTGAGCAAACTAACACAACCCACAAATTAGAAACTGTATTATTTTCATGGTTTCTGCAGGTGAAAGTTCGAACAAAAGCACGCTATTTACATAGAGGCCCTCAAAATAAACATTTATTATTTAAAAGGGAAAAATGTAACCTTACCATGGAGCAACCTGGCAGACACCCCCTTAACCATATGACCAAGGTTAGTAACCCTAGTGGTCAGTCCTATGGACACCATGTACCCAGAGGCAGTGCGCCATCTCGGTCTGATCCTGAGAAATCATCGGGCAAACCTAAACTGACAAATGTTCTACAAAATACCTGACCAGAACTCTCCGAAAGTGTTAATGAAGCTCGTGAAAGACAGGGAGAGAGAGGGGCTGCCACAGGGTGGAGGAGACTAAAGGTGACCTGGGATCCTGCATCGGATCTTGGAACAGAAAAACATTAGTGAAAACACTGGTGAAATGCAAATCAAGCCCGTGGTTTAGTGAATGCTATTCTACCAGCATGCATTTCCTAGTACGAGCATTGTACTGTGATAATGCAAGATGCTAACATTAGGGAAAGCTGGGTGAAGGGTGTATTGGATCTCTCTGTACTGTTTTTGCAACACTTCTCTATGTGTATAGTTAACTCGATATAAAGAGTCAGAAGACCCCAAACGAACCTAATTCATGGGCACTTCCCACCTTACCTTTGAGATTTCCGAGAGCTATGGACACAGCAGCCCACAGGCTTTGCAGTCAGAAAGAAGTGGCCTCTCTTCCTGGCTTCTCCCTCACCAGTTCCTGGGTGACCTAGGGGCCAGCTCCAGTGTGAAATGGATACCTCCGATACTGGCCTCGCAGGTTAATACGTGGATTAAGTAAGTGAGTGTGTTCTGTGTGAGTACGATACGTGACAGGCTCCAAAAAATGTCCATTTCATTCCCCACCCATATCCTCTTGTGTTTACATTCAAGTGAGCAAATAATTGATCAAACGTCATTATTAAAACAAGAGGGGGGGGCTTCCCTGGTGGCGCAGTGGTTGAGAATCTGCCTGCCAATGCAGGGGACACGGGTTCGAGCCCTGGTGTGGGAAGATCCCACATGCCACGGAGCAACTGGGCCCGTGAGCCACAATTACTGAGCCTGCGCGTCTGGAGCCTGTGCTCCGCAACAAGAGAGGCCGCGATGGTGAGAGGCCCGCGCACCGCGATGAAGAGTGGTCCCCACTTGCCACAACTAGAGGAAGCCCTCGCACAGAAACGAAGACCCAACACAGTCATAAATAAAAATAAATAAAAAAATAAAAAAAAAAAAAAAGAATTCCCCCCCAAATTTAAAAAAAAAAAAAAAAAAAAACAAGAGGGGATGATTACATAAGACGAGACTTCAGTAGAACCATGGTAAATGGTGTCAATACAACAAAAGCAATAGAGATGAAAGACTACCTAATGTAGCACACTGGAAGCCCTCAGTGCCCTCCCCAGCCTGCTCAGGGCCTCCAGAGCTGTCCTCAGTAACCTGTCCCACCAGGGCTCCCCTCGGGCTTCAGGGCTCAGCCAATGTGAGGCACGGGCAGAAACTCAAAAGAAAGAGAATGAGGGTATTTTCACTGCCCTCTCCCTCTGGGTCCCACACTTGTTGGGCAGCCCTCTCTCCAGGGCATTTGAGAGGCTGCCAGCTGGGTTCTGAGAAACATTCTCTCTTCTTTCCCTTTAGGTGGTGAAGGGTTCCTCTTGTCACAGGCACGGCTGCTTCTCTGAGCCTTGCTGCTCTCTTTAATCCCGACAAACACAATCAAGACCTAAGAGAGGTCTTGCCAAAAGGGTCGATTTACGCTGGATTAGTGCAATGTGTTCAGCATTTTCCAACAACTTTTGATTACCTTTTCTCCTCCTGGTGAACTTGACAATGGATGGAATTCAGGTTAAAAATAAATATTAATCTAGTAGATATGTCTGGCATCAACCTCAAACCTCTGCAGTCTTATTATTCCAATGTTGGCAACAGTGAAGAAAGGAGGGGCGGGATGGTGGCTGTAGAAAGCATGTGCTCAGGAGAAGGTAGCAATCTTTAAATGTCACGTCTGTATCCAATTAGTCATTGGTTGAATGCAGCAACGATAAAAAACACTTCAGCATTTCCATCTGTTGGGGGGCCCGATGTCTGTGTTCTTACGTGGCATCCTGAAAATAATTGTTCATCTTGTCTGAAGATGCTTTTTCTAGTGGAAGAAGAGGCATTTATATCCCTCTTAGCTGTTGAACAATTGTGCTCAGATTTATGTAGTTTAACTACCACTTACTTAACAGAGATTTTGTATGGGGAAACCTAGATGCTTTGAATATATTATGCCTCTCACCACCACCCAGGAAAGTAGAGATTAATGTATTTTTTTGATTCTAAGACACCCTTTTATTTAACATTTCTGAATTTGGGCTATGTTTTATAACTAAATTATTATAAATTTATAATAAATATAAAAATATTCTATCTAGTCACCAGCAAAGTGATAAAATATATTCTAATAAGAGTTGTCATTGCCTTCCCACATGAATTTTGCCAACTTTAAAAGGGAACTATTCAACCAATTATTATTTCAGTTCTGATATTTCCATTTATAGAAATAAGACTCAATTTTGCCTTAAACTTTAATCCTTAGATGTTACTTAAAATATCATTGAAATATAACACCTTATTCTAGTACTGGCATTAAAAAGGCTTGTACATATGGAAAATTGCATGTCATGTACTAAGCAATGCAATTAAAGATGGAAAAAGTGGCCAAATATCTCAGAATAAATCATAGAATTTTCAATGCTGGGAGAACTTTATGAGACACTCAGGGACCCGATATCCAGGTTTGAAAAGGTTCCCCATAACTATTTATTTTCTGCATTGGAAGGAGTGTGGACATAACTGTCTTGAAAATTTCTACTGTTTTTCATTGAAGTTCTTGATCAATTTTTTTTTTAATTTCCTGAGACATCATTAGTTGACTAATTTTGGTAAAGTTTTGTACATGCCTGATTAATGTTCAGAAAGAATAAATATACCCTGTTTATGGAATATTTATTTCTCCATCTTTTATCTGTGTCCTTATCCATTTCATATCAGATTGACATCCATATAAACTCAACTTCAACATATATATCCACATATATATAATTCATATATATGTATATACATATATATGCATATACATGATTCAAATATTAATATACATTAAAAAGTCAAGTTGTTAAATGTATTAATCAAATCTCCTGTAGCTGTAGTGAATTATTATCTACTTTATTGGTCTCTGTGCTAAACTGTATCTCTTGTAATTTGCTTTATATATTTTGATGCTATATTGCTAGTAATATAAAGTTCATACCTATTTTAACTTTCCAAATAAATATTCTTCCTTGTTCCAGTTAACGACTTTTACATTGAATTCTCTTATGGCTACACCACCTATGCTGGTTGCATTTTTATTAGCATTTGTCTAGTATATCTTTTTCCCTATTCTTCAATTTTAAACCTTTCTGAAATTTTGTTTTAGATATTTCTTTCTGACTTTCAGATGACTTTAATCCTCTCAAATTTATCATGGTTCTTAAATCAGGACTTATTTCTGAAAACTTTGTGTTTTCTATTTACCATGCTTATTAATTGTTTCCCCCCCCCCTTTGGTTAGATTGTTTTCTTTTCTTCCCATTTTTTTCTTCCTCTACAGGTTTGAATTAATAACCTCTATTTCTATTTTTTTCTAGTTGTTACTCAAACATTTGCAATAAGCACTTAACTGATACCTTAAATTCCATTTGCTGTCTGCCTCACCACTGCTGCCAACAACTGTTGCCAGCATAGCAGCGTCAATTTTTTTTAAGTCCAGTATGATTTACTCTCCTCTAATAGTAATTATTCCCCTCTAATACTTCTCAAATAGGATTTTTTCTTGTGGTGCCTATTCTTGTTTTATAAGCTCCAGTTTTTCTTTCATGGATATCTCTCTATTTCTCCAGTGATATCAAATTCACTTGTTTTCAACCACATTAAATATTTCTCTTTTGTTTGAGGTGTTTTGTTTGTTTGTTTGCTGAATGTGTTTTCTTTCTTTAATGGTGTTGGCTTTCCTCATATATTCCTGTGGATTTGGGTCAGAGGAGGGCAATTTCAACTCCTGCTCATTCTACAACTTGAGGCTAAAAGCCCCCTCTAGCTGACACTTAAGAGCAGCTGTTTAACTGTCAGTAATACATAATCTCATGAAGAGAAACATTAGAACTGTAAATGTAAAAAAAATGTAGGCAAAATGCTGGTATTATTCATTTTGCCTCAAATTAAGTTAGCAACACAAAAGTGTTAAAAAAAACAAAAAGATTATTAGTATGGGTTATAAACATGTATCATGATGTGACGTACAACTTCCTATAGGAAAAATAATTCTGAAGCATCTTATCACCTAATAAAAGGAACGTTTAGATTCATCATATTTTGATTATGATGTTGTAGAAGAAAGTGGCATGGAAGGTTATAAATATGTTATCATTGGTTGAATTTGTGTGTATATTATGACATATTCTATTATTTGACAAGATACAATATTAAATCTACAATATCCCTTACAATTAGTGGCTTTTTCTAATCAAGAAAATGTGATATCATCCCAATTTTAAAGATGCAACACTCAAGTACAAAGAGGTTAATACATTTGGTCAAGGTCACACAGAAAGAACCAGAATTTGAAATTAAGATGTCCAACCACAAAGTCCCTTTTCTTTTCTCCATGTGGGAGGTCATTTGACCTTTGCAAGGAGGGTTAACATTCTTAATTTCTTTGCAGAGAAGGAGAAAATATCTTGGGATGTGAGTGCTAATTTTCACTTCACTTTACTGATCATCCCAAGACGGAGCTAACCATCTCTTCTAAAGCTTTCAAAACACCCCATTGTCCACTCTTGTAGGTCTTCCTAAAAAAAAAAGAAAAAAAACAACTATATAATTGTTGCCATTTATTTGTTTTCCTTTGATGTTGCTCAAACTCTGGAGAACGAGTTCATTATTGCATTTTTAGTATCAAGCACTGTCTAATATATAATAGAATATCAACAAATATCTTAATGAATTAATACCACAGTTAACGCAATGCAAAATACACATATTAATAAAACATTAGGAAATAAAATAACAGTATTATAGGAGCCCTTTTTTTCCTCTGGTTTCTAAAAAAATTTAAGATGAGATTTCAATATGTTGTGGGATGGGAGTTAGGGAAGCAAAAATACAGAGATGGCTAGAGTCGGGGAATCTGGGTCCATGTACTAGATCTTCTACAAACTTAACATCTGGGGACTTAAGTAAAAATTAAACTTAGGAGATTGTATTAAATGCTGTCTAAGGCCCCTTTCAGCTATCATAGTAAGTAATATTAAAAATCAGATCCTTTTTCATCAGTAAAATTAGAAATCTATCTTCTCCCTAAGCATGTCTTATAATATTCTGATAGGGAGAAAATGGCGGCCAGAAAGACATGCAATTACAAATTTCATGATCATCTACTTTGTTCTCTTCGTAAACATTAATCAAGCCTATAGATGAAAACACTATTGCACTTACACATGTCAACAGAATACCACAAGAATAACTGTCAAAGGATATCTAAGGGCACGATTGGCACAAGCTTGGCAAGTAATTTGGTCCTCAAGGACCCATTTAGGGTGGAACTGAGTGTATTCACAACATGATGGTTCTCACACTGACGGGACAAGATCTAAAAAGGTTACCTTCCTCACCCTTTCTTGACACATGCAGTGAAGGGAACTTCTGAGATCAGTCAATACATTTGCTGGCTTCCAGGCACTGTTTCCAAGGATGATTAATCTTCTCCTTAAGTATTTACAGGACTCTTTCTTCTGCTCTGCCTAATACACATAATCGTTACCTTACAGAACATAATATGCCTCTTAGGGGCTAACATACTATAGGAAAAATGCTTAAGTACTCAGATTTCAGACTTTTTTAATGACTGGAAAGATTAAAGAGGGAAAATGAAGTCACGTAAGAGAATAAAGAACACTCAAAGAAAGATCAGACTGTTCCTACAGAGAAAAATGATCCAAACGATTGAAACAGGATCCCCCGTAACTGTAGTAGTTTTGTACTCGGGTTGGAATCTCATGTGTGTGAATGTTACTTTGCCTGGAAGGTAAAAGTTATAAAACAGGAAAATCTTGCTTAACCAGAAATGTAACTAATTGGAAACCCCAAATAAGCTATTAGGGGCAACTCTTTATTCTAGAAGGAAGTAAGTCATAAGAAAAAGTCCACTTATACAGTACGGGTTGGCTCAGTAGAGTACAAGCCCATTTGCACCCCGTTCCACATACACAGGCCTATGTTCTTATACTGTTCTTTATAAAGATGTCCTGAGACCTTTTAAATTCTGTCTCTGTCCAAAGATTTGTTGTGTTCCTTAGAGCCAAAGTATTTCTGGAGGAACATAGACTTGGCAGAAAACTTTTCTTTCAGGTTTAAGCACTTAATGATTTCTTGTGAATCCTTAATTAACTCAAAAAACGGGTGTTCCAGAATCCTTCCCCCCCCTCCAGGGACCTTTATTTTAACCCCAGATGTACTGAAAATAAGGAGAAATGAGGATAAAAGTAATGACAACAGTGACAGGGGAATGATGCTTTAATTATGGATCTTATATTAAAAATTGGTATTTGGAACTAGTACAACTCAGTAGCACAAAACCAAAACAATAACCAGATTAAAAAATGAACTAAGGACTTAAATAAACATTTCTCAAAAGAAGACATACAGATGGCCAACATGTATATGAAAAAATGTTCAACATCACTAATCATCAGGAAATGCAAATTAGAACCACAATGAGATACCATCTCACACCTGTCGGGATGGCTGTTATGAAAAAACAAAAGACAGCAAGTGTCGGGGAGGAGAGAGAGAAGCTGGAGTCCTTGCGCTCTGTCGCTGGGAATAGGCAATGGCGCAGTTGCTATGGAAACCAGTATAGAGGGCCCTCAGAAAACGAAAATAGAGCCAACATGTGACCCAGAGATCCCACTGCTGGGTATTTATCCAAGAAGAATTGAAATCAGGACCTCCAAGAAACATTAGCCGCCTCATGTTCATTGCAACACCGTTTACAAATCCCCCTAAGATGTGGAAATAACCTAAATGTGTTTAGCTGCATACAGATAAATGGATAAAGAAAATGTGATATGTATATATGTGAGAGATATATATTTCTTTTCTTTATCCATTTATCTATAGATGGACACACATATAAAGAAAATGTGATATGTATATAATATATATATAAATATACATTTTTCTTTATCCATTTATCTGTAGATGGATATGTATACACACACACACACACAATGGAATAGTATTCAACCTTCAAAAAGAAGGAAATTCTGCAATATACAGCATAGATGAACCTGGAGCACATTGAGAATATTAGGCCAAGTGAAATGAGCAAGTCACAGAAAGATAAATACTTATCTGAGATATCTGAAACAGTCAAATTCATAGAATCAAAGAGTAGAATGGTGGTGGCCAGGAGCAGGCTGGGGGGGAGAGGGGGAAGTGGAGAGTTACCACTCAACCAGCATAAAGTTTCAGTTAAGCAAGAGGAAGAAGTACTAGAGCTCTACTGTACAGCACTGAACCTACAGTTCACTGAACTGCATTGCCCACTTACATTTTCATGAACAAAGTAGATCTCAGAGTTGATGGTCACTCAGACACTACAACAGAAGTCAAGAAGCGAAGCAGCTGTGGTGGGATATTGCATCTTAGAAGATGTGTAGTACCAACACGCAAAGACAGACTTCACCTTTGTATTTGGTTAGAGAAAAAGAAAGGAAGAAGAAGAAGAAAAAACAAAAACAAAAACAAAAAAAACAGGACACCAAAAGATTAACTTTGGTTCTCTATGAATAGGGAGATTATTTTTATTCATTCACTGTGTATTTTTAACAATTTTCCTTAAGGAGCTTTGTAGTACTTTCTAACCTGAGAAAACACATTGTAAAATTTTTATGAGTAAACAGAAAGCTTCTGAAAAGACCAAAAAAATAAATAAATAAAAGAAGATGCTAATACTCAAATCTGAAACTTGAAAACCAAAATCTTTGAAATATGATTCTGACTCAGAGACTCATGAAATCTTCCATCCTGAAGTCTTCCTCTTACTTCCTACAGAGACATGTCCCCTCCCTGTAGCTGCCTGTCTTCTCAAGTAGGTAAGATGTGCTGTCAGGTTGGGGGCAGGAAGGAAAAACGTTGGGAGATATTGATTGCAATTCACTTTGCCACTGATTAGTGGGTGACTCCAGGTGAGCCCTGCTATTTAGTAAATGGGGGCGAAGCTCAAGGATTAATGGAGCTCATCAATAAGGCAGTGGGCTCAGGTCCAGAGGGTCACATAACTCCATTTTTCCCACTTTGAAAGTGAAATTATCAGGGAAACAGGGAGAGACGTTGTGGGAGCAAAGAGAATGATCAATGCCACTGATCATATTCCCATTCTTAATCACTGCGGCTGAGCTCAGAGAAACAAGGCTCGTTTTATTGACGTTCTGAAGTGCAGGGCCTGGATGCCTTTTGCAATTAAATATAAATTGCAAGACTCGGTTTGCTTCCTGCCCGATGCTCTCATTTCTGCCTCCTGTCGATGGAGACGTGGGCCACACTCTGTCACTGTCATCTCTTCACTAAATGCTCTTGTGTGGATGTCATGGAGCTGACAAAATAACTGCCCCGATCAGAGGGAAAGGGTACCTGAGGAGCATTCTCCTGCATCCCTTACGTCACATCCTGGGTGTCCCCGCAAGGAAGGGAGGTGAGTCCCCCTGGAATCGACCAGATGGAAGTCGTCTCTCCTGAGACTCAGAATAGAACCAGGAGATAACTTATGTGCTTCTGCTCAACATTTCTCCAGCACTTAGTAGCACACGTCTCCTGATGGATTAACTCATGTGAAAGGCCACTGAGATAAATGCCTTAATTCTCTGAGCTGATTCAAGAATAAGGGAAATCAGAAGAGCGATCACGGTGATGAAATCAAAAAGCAGAGATTCCAAAGGTGGAACTCGTGCAAAGTAACAGAGCAGCAGAAAATCTCAGGAAATAAAAGTTTGGGGCAGGTTGATGAATTCAAATTAATTTTAGTCTCATCATCCAGGCCTCCCATAACAGGCCTTTGTAACAGGGATGCCAGTTCGCCTAAATCAATATGTTTTCTCAGGGACTATGGTGCCCTCATAAATCATCATCTGCATGACATATGTGTGCTAATAAATCTACCTCAAAGGGAGAGAGAGAAAGGAAAGTGGTTAACAATACACCAGCGTTCTAAGCCATAGGGAGAATGACACAAAACCTGGGTTTCTATGGACACACAGATTTGTGTGGCTACAGGCAAGTTAAATGTGCTGGACGGCTCTGCAGCCAGCCCAACACAGACTGAGCTGGTGCAACTCCTCTTCCCTTTGGGGCCAGGGGACTGAGGGATATTCATGTGAGGGAAGAAGACCAAAGAGCAGAGCCATGAGAAAGCCAGTTGTAAGTTCGTTTGCCTTGGATGCTTCTCAATTGCTCTTCCTAAAAGAACAAAAAATGGAGCAAGTTTATTTAGTGGTTTGGATAGAAAAGGAAGAGATGGATTACTCAACAAACTAAAAATTTCCTCTTGAACCTCCAGTGAAGGTTCGATTACCAGGAACAGTCCTACCGAGTCTGCACTCAGTTAACAAGAAGCCAAATGGATGAATGACTTAATGATGATTAAAACATCTTCATAGTTTGCCCATCTTATTTGCTGTTTTGTGGAATGGTAGTTTTATCCTTTCCTGAAAACTGTTTCATGTCAAATGCAGAGAATTACTGAAGATGATGGTGAAAAAAATGTGGGCCCGACATTTTGTCGACCCCATGTCGGCTATGGAGCCCGACAGACTTGAACTGGAATTCTCATTCCATCCTTTATTAAATGTGTGCGTTAGTTTCCTAACCTCTATCGTAGGGATAATAACGATCACTTTGCTTGAGTTATTATGAGGATGAATTGAGATAATATATGTTAATTTAAAAAATACAAGAAACAAGGACAATACATAGCTCAGAACCAGACACATACTATATGTTCAAAAATGTTCATTTTCCTTTCCATTTTTTAATGAAATAATTTCATTTTCTTTTCATTTTAAATCAGAAATCATAGCGCTAAAGGGGACTTGAGAATTCACCTATTCCTTCACACATTATTTTGCGAATGGCTAAAAAGCTTTCTCAAAGACTTAAGAGAATTGTTTAAGGATAGAGCAGCATAAAGAACCCTGAATTTCTAATTCAAGTTCTGCCCACAGCAAGTCTTTTTTTTTTGGCCAAGCCACATGGCATGTGGGATCTTAGTTCTCCGGATCAGGGATCGAACCCATGCCCCCTGCGGTGGAAGCATGGAGTCTTAACCACTGGACCAACAGGGAAGTCCACCAAGTCTTTCTTTTAAAGAAGAGTTGATATTTTTTTCTGTTTACCCAAATAAAACTTGTTCACAGTTAAACATTTGAAAAATTGAAAAATAAAAGTACATAAAAATAACAAAAATCACCATAACACCTGCTTCCAAAGATAAATGTTGTTTCTGCTTTAGTATGAGAAATTTTGGATCACCCAGCAAAAGTTCTAACAGTATCCATGGGAAAGAAATGGCCTTCTTCACATGCAAAAATAGAATCAAACCAAAGTCCTTTTTCCTTTTTGGATGACGGGCATTCTGCCTTATATCTCATCCCTTTTTGACAACGTGTCTCTTAAAAATCGTTACCTTTTTTCACATGTGAAAGCAAAAGCAGCTGTTTCTACCATCTTCTTTTCCCTCCATCCAGACAGAGGGCAAAGGCCACTGTTGGCCCAAATGCACCACCAGCCAAACTCTGCTCAATTTGGAATTAATAATGTTTTCAACCAAACTGTTATTTTATTACATGGTGGAAAATATGCATTGATTCAATTGCCCAAATGTTTAAATTGTTTGGCCCCGTGAAAAGCCAAGTTTAAAATGGGAATTTTTGGCAAGAAGGACTCTCCTGATAAAAAGCATGTGTTGAAAAGAAAACAAAAATATAGCAGGAGTACATGCTTTCACTCTGGGTTGGTAGACCAAAAATTTATCCTGATCTATGTTATAAATCAAGTCCCTCAATTGCAATGCTTACCTAAAGAATAATTTGGCCCGTTTTTAGAAAGTTATAGGATTAGATCATACAATTGCACATAATCCTATCTTAGTATGTGTATGTGTGTATTTTCAAGGAGGTGTGTGCAAACACTCAACTTGCATACATGCGTGTGTATGTACAGGTAGAGATATAAATATGTATGTATGAGCATTGTGTGTGTATTGAGAGTGAGACAGGGTCATTGGTATTTGTTTCTAAACCCAAAGATGACATTGAAAACTAAGGCACTCTGTAACTAAAAGGGATCAAGGCAGACGGTGACACCGACGTCATTGATCGTGTGCTAGATAGACACTGCTCTGTGCAATATCCCTAATCTTCACAAAAACTCAAACAGGGTGGCCTCATTCTTTTAGTTTCACAAATGGGGAAACAAGTTTAAAGAGAAATTTTAACAGAGTGTCAGGCAGGCAACTAGAATTTAAGCCCAGGTCCATGTAAATTCAAATATTCTCTTTCTCCTTCATTTTTCCGCTTCACTGCTCTACCTCTTGCAGTTGTGGGAAGACTCTGAGTAGGAGGGAAGGGAGCCGCCTCATACAGGTGAAGAATAAGCAAAAGAATTTTGTCCGGATGGGACTTGAGCATGGAGAGAATCTGCAGGAGGTGCAGTGAGAATCCTGTATCTGCAGGTGCTTCTCAGAATAATCGACAGTTTCAGAAGAGATTTGGACGGACCATGACTTGGAACTTTCCCTCTGCCCAGCAGTGATAAACTTAGTGTCTTCGACTCCCAGGGAGGATCACTTTTAACTCCTCTCTCCTCAACGGGACAAAATTATCTTCAGTGTCAATCATGTAACAATCAGTAATAATCATTATTTCCTTGCCTCACTCTTTGTTTCTAAAACAAACAATTTAAAAAGAAAAATAATTTTAAAGATATACAAATTCAGTAAACGATTATATGTATGGACTGTAATCCGCATTTGACAAATGAAAATACTCCACCTCAGGGTTTGCACCATCTCGCTGTTTTAAATGGTTTACACAAATAGGAACCCTAAGGCTTGCATGGAAGGAAAGAATTGGAGAAATTCAAGTTCCGTTTCTTCCTCTTTCCAGTCTCTGTGATGAATCTAAATTTAAATCTAAATATACTATGGTAACAGGAATGTACAAGACCCCATCTTGGGAAAGAGCAACCGCACCTAGAGTGAGCCTGCTGTATTCTAAATCACCCTGAACCTGCTCAGATGGCAGCATGTAGCTGAGTCCACATGTGGGGACAGGGCCAAGGGCAGGTCCTAAGGCTCCAGCCCAGGCTGACAGCCCATAGCTGTCATCATCCCTCACTCCCAACTCAGCTTTATTATTATTATTATTATCATCTTATTTTTCTTGCCATCTATAGAAACACAAGGAGGGAAAAGTAAGTCTTTGCATATCTCTCAGCACCTGGCCAGTTTCCACATCTGGGGAGATGTCAGGTCTCTTTTTTTTTTTTCTTGAAGTATAGTTGATTTACAATGTCATGTTAGTTTCAGGTGTACAGCAAAGTGATTCAGTTATACATACATATATATATATTATTTTTCAGATTCTTTTCCATTATAGGCTATTACAATGTATTGACTATAGTTCCCTGTGATATACAGTAGGCCCTTGTTTATCCATTTTCTATATAGTAATGTGCATCTGCTAATCCCAAACTCCTAATTTATCCCCCTCTGCCCGCTCTTCCCTTTGGTAACCATAAGTTTGTTTTCTATGTCTGTGAGTCTATTTCTGTTTTGCAAATAAGTTCATTTGTATCATTTTTTAGATTCTACATGTAAATGATACCACATGATATTTGTCTTTCTCTGTCTGACTTACTTCACTTAGTATGATAATCTCTAGTTGAATCCATGTTGCTGCAAATGGCCTTATTTCATTCTTTTTTATGGCTGAGTAATATTCCATTGTATATATGTACCACATCTTCTTTATCCATTCCTTTGTCAATGGACATTTAGGTCGCTTCCATGTCTTGACTATCGTAAATAGTGTTGCTATGAATATTGAGGTACATGTATCTTTTTGAATTAGAGTTTTCGTCTTTTCCAGATATATGCCCAGGAGTGGGATTGCTGGATCATATGGTAGCTCTATTTTTAGTTTTTAAGGAATCTCTGTACTGTTCTCCATAGTGGCAGCACCAATTTGCATTCCCTCCAATGACATAGGAGGGTTCAATTTTCTCCACACCCTCTCCAGCATTTATTATTTGTAGACTTTTTGTTTATGGACATTCTGTCTGTTGCGAGGTGATAACTCATTGTAGTTTTGATTTGCATTTCTCTAATAATTAGTGATGCTGAGCACCTTTTTATTAGCTTGTTGTCGGGTCTCCTGATACGCAACTTAGCACTCCTAGTGAAGGTGGTCACCTGACATGCCCAAGGAGCTCTGGCCAGTGCATACGGGAGACAAAACAGTAACCGGGACTGCCTGACTTCAGACCCATGCACTTGTCCCGTAGACCCCCTGCAGGTGCATATGGGACACAGTAGAATACACAGAACACGACTAAGCTGTAAGGGGTTGACTGTCCTCTTCTGCTGGACTTTATCCCACAGCAGGTAATGGGGTGGCAGGGTGGGAAGCAGGAGACAGCTGTAGGTTTCTGAATAAGGACAAGGTTTAAAAAGATGCGACTGATGGATGGCCTTGGCGGTTGCACAACAGTTCAAATGTACTTAATTCTGCCGAACTGTACACTTGAAAACAGTTAAAATAGTAAATTTTATGTTAGGTACATTTTACCACAATTTTTTAAACAAAACAAGATTAGGCCAACTGTGGGACAAGTATGAACTGAAGGGGAAAACCACTATGGGGGAGACCAGATCTTTAACAAGAATTTCTAGAAAAAAAGTAGTTCTACTTTAGAAAAAAGGTGAATATGACTTCAATAGTCAGGCATTACTTTGGCCAACCAAACCCATTATTAGCTGCCTTCCACTCTAGGCTGGGTTTTTACTCATGCCTGACTTTCTGTGATTCACTGGGCTTTCCAGGGAAAGCAGTAAAGTCAATTAGATGCTTGTTTACTGAAAAATAAATGCCTATCAGTTGCACGGAATGTTTTTGTTCTAATTGACATTCCTAGAGCCCCTCTTGCAGGCGGGATGGGCATCCTCCCAGCTTCGCCAGAAAGATGAACCCATGCATGCATCACGGGTCCTTTGGGGGCAGCTCTATCCCATGTAGCCAAGTGTACCCCACATTTGGAGTGTGTTTCCTACACTGTTTTTTGCTGATTATTTTTCATCTCTACATTCTCTGTATCTGCCAAAAGGCTTCTTTGCTTAATTAGGAAAACAGGTTTGGGAAACAGAATTGCACGAACCAACAGAAAATAATTGCATCTTGGATGCAGGATTTGCGGAAAATTTTCTGCTCATCCCTCTCTCTGGCTCTGTACCTCCAGCATCGCCCCGCCAATATGTGTCCACTGGAAAGAATATTTTAAAAGACAGCGGGTAATTAAGACATTTTTGGCATTGAGTAAGAGTTCCAAATGATTTTTCATAGTACAATGGGCTTGAATGCATCCCCATGTGCCATTAGGATCATCCACAACTGTCAAGTAAACATGAAGATCAAGTTAAAATTGATCTTAAAGAATAGCGTTTTAAAGTAGGAAGCCACCTTAACAATTTACCTTAATCTCCTCATTTTACAGATGAGGAAACTGAGGCATGGAGGGGTTAACTGACCTTCCACAGAACTAGCCAGTGCCAGAGAGGAGAATAAAACCCAGATGCCTGGCATTCTGAGGTCAGCTATTCTTCTATTTATGGAAGAGGAATAAAATCTGCTTGTCTTGTATTTCACATTGTAAAAAGGTATGTATGCAAAATGAACTTAAACTTGTTTAAGAAAAAACATTTAAATAATGAGCATAATTATACTTATAAAATCACTACACAACATCAACATAATAGATTTATACAATAGTAAACTAGTTCAACAATAAATAAAAAGCAACATAAAATTGAGGAACTCAAAGGGAGAGGAGGAGCTAAGAAGAATGTGGAAGCATGTCATTCATTCATTCTTTCTTTCTTTTTCTAAAATTTTATTGAGGTATAGTTGATTTACAATGTTGTGTTAATTTCTACTGTACAGCAAAGTGATTAAGCTATACATATATATATTTTTTTATATTATTTTACATCATGGTTTATCACAGGATATTGAATGGAGTTCCCTATGTTATACAATAGGACCTTGCTGTTTATCCAGCCTATATATACTAGTTTGCATCTGCTAATCCAAACACTTAGTCCATCACTCCTCCACCCCCCTTCCCCTTTGGTAACCATAAGCTTGTTCTCTATGTCTGTGAGTATGATTCTGTTTTGTAAATAAGTTTATTTGTATAATTTTTTTAGATTCCACATATAAGTGACATCATATGGTATTTGTCTTTGTCTGACTTCACTTAGTATGATAATCTCTAGGTCCATCCATGTTGCTGCAAATGACATTATTTCATTCTTTTCTACAGATGAGTAGTATTCCGTTGTATATATGTACCACATCTTCTTTATCCATTCATCTGTCCATGGACATTTAAGTTGTTTCCATGTCTTGGCTATTATAAACAGTGCGACTATGAATGTAAGGGTCATTCATTATTTGTTTATTCAGCTATAAGAACCTTTGGTTTGTTGACAATGATGTGAGGATGGACGGCCCTGTTTTCAACAGGGAAACATAACCCAAAGCAGAAATGTGATGTGGACCTTCACGGCAAAGTTCTGCAGAAACCAAGAAGACTCCATCCTGGAAAGCCTCTCTGGAAAAGAGTGATCTGGGCTGGGCTTCAGAGGTTTAATCCATGGCTCCAGGGTCCCACGGGCACCTACACTTGGGAGGTGAATAAAATCTCATCTCTGCTCTCAAGGAGTTTGCAGTCTAGAGGGGGAGGTAGTGATTTGAAGATAAAATGTATATCATGCATCTCCCCCGAAGAGGCCACATGCAAGGCAGCCTGAGGAGAGTTCCAGAACCACTTCCTGGAAAAGGAGCAGTTCCCAGCGGGTCTTGAAGAACAGGGTATGAGTTAGGGCACATGTGCTTCTTCTGGAGAGATGCTGAAAGGGCAAAGGGAGCCACAAGTCTTTCTGGAACTCTGGGAGCTGACATGAGAGGCTAGAACGCAGGGCGGGGACTGGGTAACAGAGGGTTTCCTGAGAACGTGGAGTAACTGAGGATTGGGGCAGACAAACAAGATTCATACCCCGAGACAGCCCCTTAGATGAGGGAGAGGTCTGCTGGGAACGACAAGGCAGCTCCCGAGAAGGGCGGCTTGGGGACCAGTGGACAGGGAAAACGTTCAAGCATGACACGGTGAAACCATGAGTGAGATCAGTGGCAATGCAGATGGAAAGGCAAGAAGAGATTTTAATTTAAAAATTAAAAAAAAGGGTGATATTTGATAGGATATGAAGGAAGCAGGACTGAAGAGCCTCTGTATATTTCCCACCCGAGTGATTAGATGAATATGGGGTCATTAACTGAGATGATTAAAAAAAGGTATATTTGGAAATAAGATAAAGGCTTTTAGTGATTAAATCAAGTACAGGGCAATATTTATGATTTAATATGACAAATTTAACAAGGTTTGCCATGTAAATGGTAATGTCCATGTACTATAAGGAATTGTTATTACCAATAAGAGTAAGGTTAATAATTAATTTCAGTAAGTATTAAATGAAATAAAACATTCTACTGAGCATCTCCTTTAGGTTCGCAGACACGCAGGACAGTGGTTTGATCCTAGCTCAAGAAGTGTCTTCAAACAGATGGCGAATGTTTGAATGAGAAGACTCAAAATCCTGAATCCCAAGTTCTTTCCACACATTCTAACATTGTGTGTTTTAGTGTCGTATGTGTCTTTGGAAGCTGTCACACCTGTGTGACGTGACTCATGGAAGCCCCTTTAAAGACCTAGTCCCATACTCCATTTTTCATGGGGTCGCCCTATCAGGAGGGGGTAAAGCTGGCCCCATCTGCCCCACCAGCCCTCGGATCTCCAGATTCCAAATTCGGCATCGTCCCCATGGGCTCCTGGATGTCCCCAGGGCTTGTGTCCCATGCGCTCACAGTCTGCTCTGTCTGTTTGGTGAGGCCCGGAGAATAGCCTGGTGCTGCTGATGGTCTCCAGAGAAACCTCTTCCCCAACCTCAGCCAGGTTCACTAGAACAGGTGCGCTGACCTTGACCCAGGTCGTGATCACACCTGCCTCTCCCTTCACTTAGAAGGCGCTCTGTCCCACATGCATCCTGGGTCTGGGTTTGCAAGCAGCACCTGCAAGCTGGCTCCTGCTTCTCTTACCTCCTACCCGGATTCTAAATCGATGCGGCTCCGCGGGACCCCCACAGGTCTATGCTTGCTGACCGCCCTTGACAATCACCAGCTCCACCCCCAGCCTTGTCCCTGTTCCTCTGCAGCTTTCCCAGTGCTTTGTTTCCCATATCTCTTTGCTTCCTCCAGCATTTCTCTCTGCATTGTATTTGTTGTGTGTCTTCTCCTCTTAGAGTGTAAGCTCCACACAGGCAGGGCTTTGTGTTTTGTCCACTACGGAATCCCCAGTGCCTACTGAGTGCATCAGACAACAGATGCTCAATAAATATGTGTAGATGCTCAATAGATAATTCCATCACACTGGCGATAATGGAATTGAGCCCTACAGGTGATCAATACGTGAAATTGATATAAAGAGTCACAGAGCTCCCAGTTGGTTGAGCTTCAAGTACAGTCAACCCTTGAACAACTCAGGGGCTACGGGAGCTCAACCCCCATGCTGTCCAAAACCCAAGTATAATTTTTTTTTTAGTTAACTTATTTATGTTATTTATTTATTTTTGGCTGCGTTGGGTCTTCGTTGCTGCTGCGTGCGGGCTTTCTCTAGTTGCGATGAGCAGGGGCTACTTCTTCGTTGCGGTGCGCGGGCTTCTCATTGCGGTGGTTTCTCTTGTTGCGGAGCACGGGCTCTAGGCTCACGGTCTCAGTAGCTGTGGCTCGCGGGCTGTAGAGCGCAGGCTCAGTAGTTGTGGCGCACGGGCTCAGCTGCTCCGCGGCATGTGGGATCTTCCCGGACCAGGGGTCGAACCCGTGTCCCCTGCATTGGCAGGCGGATTCTTAACCACTGCACCACCAGGGAAGCCCCCAAGTATAACTTTTGACTCCCTCAAAACTTAACTACTAATAGCCTGCTGTTGATAAGAAGCCTTACAAATAACATAAAAAGTCGATTAACACATATTTTGTATGTTACAATTATATCTACACATATTTTATGCATCATGACATACCTAACTTTTTCTCTTTTTATGATATTTCTAGGCTATGCAGCTCATTTGCAAGTTTTTTTCAAATTGTAGCAAATCTCAAAAAAATTTTCCAGTGTATTTATTGAAAGAACCACATATATATGTGGAGCCACACAGTTCAAACCTGTGCGGTTCAAGGGTCAACTCTACATTGTTCTGTGAGCCCCTTAAGAGCCCTGTTAAGGAGGCGGGTTATCTTGGACGCCCCAGCAATCACGTGGATTAGACATTTGCACTAACTTACCCCAGCTTCCCAGCCCTCGATGGGCCCCTGGCACATCCACTACTGAATTCAGGTCTTCTGGAGCCAGGGTTCTGGATTCAGCAATTACTTTGTTCCAACCATCCTGCCCTAAATGACGTTGCAAAGGTCACACAGCTAATTAATCAGTGGCAGAGTTCCAATGCTGTCCTTTTCATGGTGGCCCTCGTTCCACTACGCCAGACTGCTTCCCAAGAGGATTCAGCCCAAAACCACTGGGAATAAGTAAAATTTTCCAGAAAATACCCAAAGCAAACACTCAGGCAACAAGAGAAAAAAGGACGTTATTTGAAATAAAGAGTTGCGTGTGATGCCCCCCCCCCCAAGCTGTATGTGTATCACCATCTTAAATATCATTTATTACTAACAGGTAACATCAAAATCTGAGGCTGAGGAGGCTGGCGCCACACACAAATGCTGAGATGTGTTTCTGCTTGCTTATATTTGCCGTCTCCTAAATAAACCCTCAGCTGTAGGATCTGACTTTCCTGAGTGATTCTGCCTGGCCTGGGGCAGCTCCCTTGACCTGCTCTTCGAAATGTCTTCCAAAACCAGGTCTCCATCCCAGGGATGGTAGGTGGCGAGTTATTTAAAAAAATCTTCACTGTGCCCGTTTTTCCCTTTGCTGACTTCACATAAATTGCCTCTCTCCTCTGCCTCTAATCTTTTGAGCAAGCAAGATAAGAGTACTTAATATAGATTATTTTGCATTTGAATTTATAGGGTGATTGATTAGGATGCAAGGATGTGTATTTCCTTGTCTGGGCTTCTCTCCTCTTTGGACATCTTCAGATACAAGATGTTACATCTCAATGGGATTCTTTTCCTAAAACCCGTTAATAAATTTTTGTAAAAAGTCATGTTATATAGGCTTGCACGGTCTTTTTATAGTTCGCTGTAAAAGATTTTAGTTGTCTCTTCAATCTTTTCCCTGGTCTTTCCATTTCTAATTTCAAGGTTTAAAAGTTACTTTTGAGAGCCAAAAGAAAACACAGTTAAGTCGAGGATGAAAGAAAGGGAGAGATATGGTCCCGTAAATGTAAGTGATGGCCAGATTAGGTCTGACAGAGCTGTTTTCTCTTGTAGCAGCGTTTTACAGCCTTGCTGAATAAAAAGACACTGCAGCGTCCCCAGCGCATGCTGCTTGCGCTTGTGTTTTTATGGGGCTCTTTCATCGAGAGCACGTAAACCTCACATGCTTTCTCAGGAAGGCTTGCCTGGGCCTCTCCTAAGCTGCACTGAGCAGTCAGGGGGAGTCTGTCCAGAGGAAAGGGCAGGGGTGACTTGGATAAAGCCACCCAGGCTGGTGTCACTCTGCAACCCAGCCCAGAAGGGAGAGCAGACAAGATCTCAGGAAGATGGCTTCCAAAGCAGTGCCAGCAGACCCCTCAGGTCCACCAGCCTTAGCCTCTGCAGAGGGAGAACCCCAAAGAAGCAATTCAGGGGCGTGGAGACAGGAGATCCTGCCATCCTCATGAAATGTGTAGGTGATCTGTCTGTAGGCTTCCCCAGGCTGGCACCTTCTCCTCTCTGGGAGCCTGTGCAGAGCCCCTGCCTCATTTATCTTCCATGACCAGGGCTCACCCAGGTGGATGCACTCCGGGGGCATTTCATGCTGATGCTTACAACATGCTTCATCTGCCCACTTCACAGATGTGAAGGCAGAGATGCAGAGTCACTGCACACCTTCCAAACAGACAGGGGGAAAGAACGCAAAGGTGACATCTGAGCTGGACTGCCCATGGCCAAAACTGGATCCTGTGAATTCCCATTGTGGTGTGTATGGAGAATGGGAGGTCGCTGACAAGCTCTTAGTGAACTTGGAGGCAATCTTCTCTTTCCCGGATAAAGAACTTGAGTCTGAAGTTGACTGAGCTGGCAGTTAATGGGGAAAGCTGGGCAGAGCCCAGACCCCTGACTCCCAGCTCACCACCCTTCCTGCTGCACCGCTGCTTCTGGAAGATGGCAGCCTCCCTCGCACCTCGGGAACTACCTTAGATATCCCCCTGTGCACCACGCACCATCCTGCATACAGCTGGTGCTCAGTAAACGCTTAGCATGTAAATGAATATGTAAACAGGTGGATGGGCGGATGAACGCACGATGACTATAAATGCAAATGAAATGGGATCCTAAGACTTAACAGAAGCTTGTCCTTCACCAAAATCACTTCTCAGATAAAATAGAACTTAGCCAAAATATGTCCCTCTCCTCCCTCACAATCCACCTGGAACAAGCAGGTAGCCAGAATACAGATTGCCTCTCCCTCATCACCCTGGTCCTTCCCACACCTGCACGTTAAACACACAGAGAAGCAGAAGCAGTGCGTGAAGAGCCGTAAAACGAGCGGAGGGTGCGATTCCGCGCGCCCCTGCGGGATGCACGCTCATGGCGACAGCAGGCTCCGCGGGCTCTGCTCGTTACAGGAACGTAAATGCGAAACAGAACGTGTGCACTCTGGGGTGCCGCCAGCCCCAACCCTTCCCAGCCAGGCTGCAAGTGCGTTCAAACGCTGATACAAGCGAGTGGAATCCCTGGACATCCGCGCATCTTCCCCAGCGGTGCACCCTTGGGTTTCCTACCTCGGAGAGTTTCCCTAAATCTTGGTCTCCTTTGTTCCCCTCGGCCAATGCCTTCCTGAAGCTGGTGTCTTCCTTATAGAGAACATGGCAACATCTGTAACCTGTCCTTGGAAAGGTTTCTGTCTCTGCCGCATCCGTCTTCAGCACTGCTTCCAGAAGATCCTTCTAGAGCACCATTTCATCCCGCCACTCTCTTGTTCAAAATTCTTCTGCAGGTGCCCACAAGAGCACTTCAGAACATGTGCAGAGAGTAGGAATTAGCAGAAACGCTCCAGTTGTGTTCGTTTCTACTCAAGAGGTAACAAATCAAAGACTAGCATCTAGACGGTGAGGCCAGCCCGCCTGATTTCTGGTCTCAGTTCTGCGGCTCCCAGCTATGTGACCTCGGGAACATCTGTCTGCACCTGGAGGATGGGGAAGTAGCAGAACCTACCTCCTGGGTCACTGGGAGGATGATCTGCGTCCGTGCCCGGCAGGGACCCAGCGCTGCATTAGCATCAGCGTGAAAGCCTCTGTAGTCGTCCTAGTAAAGAAAATTTCATTTCTCTGAGTCCCATCCATCAGCCAGGCTAACAGAATTTTCCATCCCAGTAATTGCTGGGGCTCCCTGCCACAGTCTAGGGCTCTGTGAACATGCTGGGATTGTGCATCGAACAGAATGATGGGCTCCCTGGCTCAGGGCTACAGATGCCCTTGTGCTCAGAGATCCATCCTGCCCGGCCGCCTGAGGCCCGGCCACCAGCTCCACTGCCCCTTGGCCTGGCTGTGAGCCTCCCCTGCCTGACCCCAGCATCTTCTTTCCCTCGGTCTCTAGTGCACACTGTCACTCCAGTCAAGTTCAGCCCACTCCCTGGGAGGCTGGGAGGGGACAAGACTGACCTCTCTGCTTGTACAAGATACACAGGACCCTGGGACTAGAGTTGATACTTGATTTTGCCTGAAGCCTTTTTGACCCAAAGACCTATCAGTCCTTGTGAGAAACTTTGTTGCAAATTGAGAGAAGAAGAAAGAGTTCTTTCATTATTTCAGATTATTCTATGCCAACAAAAAGAAAATACAAATTGGTATCTCTGGTCCTATAAAAACATCTGGGTTAGATCCCAGCCCCATCCTCCAGTGCACACCCACCACACCACTTACCTGCCCTTCCTGAACACCAGGAACCTGTACCATCACACTTGTGATGCTCTCTGCCTCCCCTTCTCTAACCAGTGAACTCCTGACCATCCTTCAAAACCCTTAGCAAATGGCCCACCTTCAGAAATTTCTTCCCAAAGAATGATTTCCTTTCTTCCCCTAGACCTTCCTCCAATATTACTGGTAGCCAAAGCCAAGGACAAGTTCCACAGCTTACACAACTGTCTCTGTCCAAAAAAACCAGTGAGCCCCTGAGAGCAACAGCCTCCTAACCACAGGGAGCCAAGCTTCCCAGACAACTCTGCACCCAGCACTGACTAGGGCAAGCGCCAGTATCTCTATTCCCTTTGTTCTCAGTTTCTACCTGACTAATTTACATCCCTGACCTCACAATGCAACTAAAATTGCTGAGGAATCCGCTCTTTTTATTACTGGAGATAGCCAGTTCCAAACATTCAATTTTCACAGGGGTGATATTTGTATTCTAAGAAATGTGGCTTCTTTCCCTGGTGTCGTTGATGGGTCCTGAGGCCCAGAGTGACTCCCTTTGCCCCTCCCAGCCTTTGCCCCGCCCCCATCGGATGCTCGGAGCCAGGCTACCTGAGACAGTTTATGGAAGGCAGGTAGGAAGCCCTCTGTAAATGTTAATGTCCCTTCCCTCCCTCTGGCCAAACAGAATGGCTACCCCTCACCTCCCACCATCCCCGGATTGTGCCATTATTTCTGTGTTCAGGGCCGGGGCGGCTTTGTCTGTTAACAACCTTAATAAAGAAGACCAGGTCCAGGCAGGATAGATGGCGGGATATTTGCCCTGTGAAGAGGCCCTGGTGCTCCTTTCCCAAGCGGGCTTGTTCTGGCTGCGCTCAAGCTGCCTTGACTTGAAAGGTACTTGATGACTTGACGGCTTTTTCTCACCCTAAGGCTCTGGAGCAGCCAGTCTCCAGGAAAACAATAAGAGGGTAAAACAAAAGGATCTTCCCTTTTTGAATATTTGTTTCCAACAGTCTAATAAATAAATGATTCTCCTGCTAATAGGCTAAGAACAATCGCCCCCTATTTTCATGCCGCTCATAACAGTTTACACCAGGCTCTGACCCCCAGGTTCTCAGTTAATTCCCACCACAACCCTGCGGGTCAGGCAAGGGAACTGTGTCTGTCCTCATTTCAGAGAGAAGGAAACTGAGGCACCTAGTGGTCAGGTGACTTGTTCAGGGTGACAGCATTCATGGAAAAGCTGGCAGGGAAGAATAGGTCCTCTAGTAGTTCCTGATTTTTTTCTAATTATACCATGCTGAAATGAAAATAGCTGTCTTCTAATCTATACAAAACTATTTTTCTGAAAAATGTGTTATAATGGTAATAGTGACCTATCCTCTAAGGGCCTGCTACAGACCAGGTACGTCTTTTACATGATGCCTCTTCTCTTCCTCAGGAACATTCTAGAAAGTGGATATTAAAATCTTGTAATAACCTATAATGGAAGAGAATGTAAAAAACAGAATAGATATATATTTATACATATATATCTAAGTATAACTGAATCACTTTGCTCTACAGTTGAAACTAACACAACATGGTAAATCAACTGTATTTCAATAATAAAATAAAATAAAATAAATTCTGCAGGACTCTGAATCTCAGAGAAGTAAAGCGACCTGTTGAAAGTCACAGGCCAGCAGAGGGAGAGGAGCTGAGTTTCTCGATGAGCACCTGCAGTCCCCCCGCTGCCCCCCTCGCAGCCCCACCCGGCCCCCTCAGGCAGGCCTGCTCCTGGGAATAGAGGCGGTGAGACCCAGGATACATGTTTGGTGACAGCTTGGGCCCTGGCACTGGCCACGTGGGCCCAGCAGGTTTAGGGCTCTGGGAGTCCAGTGGTGGGCAATGCCATCAGCAGCCCCTGCCCTCCCAGAGTTTATGTTCTAGTAGATCAGATCTTGGTGAGGGCCGTATTCTTTACAAAAGCCACCAGGTGGATGGAGAAACAAAATGTGGTCAATACACACGATGGAATATTATTTGACCTTGGAAACGAGAGAAGTTCTGACACACACTACAGCATGGGTATACCTTGAGGACATTATGCTGCATGAACTAAGCCAGACACAAAAGACAAACACTGCATGATTCCACTCATATGAGGTCCCTAGAACCATCAGATTCATAGGGACAGAAAGTAGGATGGTGATTGCCAGGGTCTGGGAGAGAGGAAATGGGGAATTTTTGTAAAATGAGTACAGAGTTTCCATTCTGCAAGAAGAAAAAAGTTCAGGACATGGATAGAGTGGTGGTTGCAGAACAATGTGAATGCACTTGATGCCACTGAACACTTAAAAATGGTTGAAATGGTAAATTTTATATTATAGGTATTTGATCACGATAAAAAGTGTTGACATTTTAAAGCGTTTAAGACCAACTCTTCTACCCCCTGAGCCTTTTCACATTGTCTTTGCTGCTGGAAAACCCTTTTCTCTGTCACTGCGTGTCCCAGACTCACCTCTTCTTTGACACCCAGCTGAAACTCTGCCTCTTTTCTAAACCTTTCCTGATGCCTCAGGAAAAGCAGCCTCTTCCGAACCTGAACTTGTGTTACTCGATGCCATATTCCTGCACCTGTTCCATCCTATGTCCCTCATTTTCTAAGATCACTTTCTTGAGGGTGAAACCAATCTGTTACAGTTTCTAACCTGCACCACCCAGCAGAAGACCTGGCATACGGAAGGTTCTGGATGTTCCAACGGGCAAGGGACACACGAGCAATTATTAGCTGATCTTCATGTCCTTTTCCACCATGAACCCTTGGAGCATCCCAGCTGGAGACCCCAGGTCAGAAAGGCCTTTCCACCTGACCTTCCCACCAGAGACAGAGGCAGCCAGACCAGGACCAGCCATCCTCTGAGCAGCTACTTGCAGAGCCTCACGAGGCCTGTTTTCCCTCATTGCAGCATTGCACCTGCTTCCTGAAACTGTAAGCTCATTCCTAGCCCACAGCTGCGCAAAGGCTAAGGGTATCACATGTCTCATCCAAAGTCCAAACCCAAGCAAGCGGCAGAGCCAGGATTTGAATCAAGTGGACGCGACCACCTGTGTCTGTAGCTCCTCTCCCGCATCACCTGTCCCGCGTGAGGACTTGGCCAATCAAACGACGTTGGCCACATGGCTGACGTCAGCCTCACCTGCGTGGCCTCCTCTGGGATGCGGGGTCAGCCTTGGGGCAGAGACACACGTGGCTTGAGTTGGAGAACGTTTGCCTTCAGGGTGACAGCAGCCCCCGGCTAAGTCAGGCTGGCATCTCTTCCTGGGGCTGGTGGGTACATGGGGAAAATTACTTCTCCAGTCAACTGGTGTTAGGCTCTCATACTGTGAAAACGGCAGCTACTTTTTATCACGCTCCTTGCAATTTGTATAAAATTATTTTTAAATGCCAAGAAGTCTCAAAATGACCTTTCCTTGTGGCAAAAGTGTCTAAAGCTAAAGCGTAAGAAATGTTTGGTTTGACGCCTGGCAGCCAACCTTGAGAGTCAAAGCGAAGAGAATTCATGATATCTGCAGAGCAACTTCGAACCCTGTTTGGGAGGGAGGGGCTGCCCCAAGCAAAGTGTGTTGATGGGGCCAGCGCGTGAAGGGACGAAAGGAAATCCCCCAGAGCCAGTGGGAGCAGCACCGTCCGACAGGCCAACCGGGGAAGCGCCAGCCTCCCCTCCCGGCCAAGAGCCAAGGCCCTGCTTTGCTGAGTACCTGAAGGATGAGGCCTGATGAGGGGGCCAATGCAGCAGGAGAGCTTTCCTGACTCTGACCAGCCAATGAGTACAAGACCTGGCCTCTGCAAGCGTCCAGGGCCTGGGCCCTGCCCCTGGATGGGTTGTCATCAAGGAGCCTGTAGTTACGCTTGGCAAGGAAGGTGGCTTCAGCCCGCTGACCAAAGGCAGTTACTGAGGTCACTCCTGGAGCAAAGGAAAATGGCCCACCTTCACCTGGCGGGAGGTGGGCTCTGGTCACCTTCCTCCCCTGAGACTAGACCGAACGCTGCGATTCTGTTGGAAAACCTTCAGGGTATTCAGCACCCGAGCTTTGCCACTGGTCTAGGCCCATGATGGCAGCTGCTCACCACTGGGCCCCTTTAGATTCCACAGAAACGCCTTCATGAATCTATCCCACAAATATTAACCAGACACCTAATAGGCATCAGGCCCTAATCTGGGCTCTGTGAACAAAACACACAGAAATCCACACAAACAAGTAGGAGAGAGAATAAAAAAGCAAATGAGAGAGGAAACAGGGGTGGAAAGTGCTGGTGAAAATAAGGCAAAGAGAGCAGAGTCCAAGTAGGGAGGGTGCAGCTCTAAATGGAGCGGTGGGGCCTCCCTCCGGGTGGAATGTGGCCAGACCTGAAGAAGGGGCTGGGGGGCATTTGAGATGCCCGGGGAACGTGTCCCAGGGGACACGGTGGAGAGGACGGCCGCCCCGAGGTGTCCCCGTGGCCAGCACACTCAGCGAGCACACAGCAAGGAGGCCCGTGGGGCCTGAGCCGCCAGAACAAAGGCAGCATCATGAGACATGAGGTTGAGGTTAACGGGGGGGGGGGGGGGGGGGGGGGGGTGCTGAGGGCCCTGTGTGGACCCTGAGGGCTTTTCGGGAAGGGAAGGCGTTTCAAACGGAAGGGTGGCTTGAGGCAACTTTGGTTTTTACAGATCACTTTAGCTACCTGCCTTGTAGGGCCTAGTCACGAGGCGTCAGGGATAAGCCAGGCAGGAGATAACTGTGACTTGAACTAAATAATGGTGCTTGAAATTTCAAAACGCATACTGAAAACACAGCCAATGGGACTTGCCCTCAGACAGCGTCAGAAAATGAGAACTCAGGCATTCGGTTTTGACTTGGCCAGCTCCATAGAGGGAGCTACTGTTCCATGAGACTGGAGAGCTGCCGACGACGCAGGCCTGAGCGGTGGAAGGGGAGGAATTCAAGTCTGGATGCGTTAAGTATGAGATGTTTGCCAGAAGTTCACGGGGAGAGATCAAGTCTGCGGATGAACATACAGAGCTGGATTCCAGGGGAGAGTGGAGCTGGAGATGGAAATCTGGGTGTTGTCAATAGATGGATGGGATTTAAACAGGCGGAGAGAGATGAGATGGCCAAGGGCAGGGCCATGAAACAGGAGAGAGAGGTCTGAGGCTGAGCCCAGGGTCAGTCCAAGACTAAGGGGTTGAGGGCATGAGAGAAGACAGCCAGGACCCTGAGAAAAAGTGAACATGGGGTCCTGGAAGCCAGGGGACCAAAGCGTTCCTGGGACAGGGGGTGACCAGCCCTGTCATTACTCTATGGGGACATCAAGATACAGCTGGTGAGCCAATCGTTGGATCTGCCATGAAGAGGCCATTGTGACCGGGAGCAGTTCCAGCGGGTGGCAGCGGTGGTGAAGCCGAGGGGCTAGAAGGAGGGGCTGGGACTGGAGGAGAGGAAGGGCAGGAGATGGTTGTTTGGAAGAGCAGGGCAACTGGCCAAGGCTCACCCCGGGCAGCTGGGGGTGCCCACTGGAGGTTAAAGGTCATAAACGTAACTGGAGCCAATGCAAGCCGGCTGCCCAGGCAAAAAGAGTATCCAAGAAAAACCTAGACGCCTATAAGTTTCATAAAGTCAAGAATGGATGGAAAAGCATGAAGATGGATAGAGCTTTTAAAACAATGAATCTTGATTCCGGGCTTAGCTGTTCATGCACATTGAATGTGAGTTCATTTTACATGCGGCTGACATTGATATGTGTGGCCATCTCATAATTCTTGCCTCATAATTGACACCCAAAATAGTCTGTCAAATGTACAATTGCTAGGATGAAACTCATGGACAAAATATCAAGCCGACTGCATGAAGACTGTGGTTTTCGTTGCAGGACTGTTCCTCCAGAGCAGTATTTCCCCAAACAATCCATCCGGCATCTCTGAGTTTCACTGCCTTATCTGAAAATGAGAATCATAACGTAAGGTGACCAGACCAGCCATCTCCGTCTACCGGGGACCATCCTGGGTTTGTCAAGGGAGATCCCTGGGAGACTGGTCAGCCCGGCCAGCCTGGGATGGTGGGTCACCCTTCTCCAAGAGTTCTGACTGAGAGCAAAACCAGGGCTGGTGAGCAGGTAGGGGTCCACAAACCCCAAAAAGGTGTTCCTCCAGTTATACCATGGTTACTGTGTGCCAAACCTGCCTGCCCTTCGATGTTTCCTCCCGAACACCTTGAAGGAAGTTACCATCTCCTTGCATTCAATGAACTATAGAAAGAATAGTGAGTTTTTCCCAAAGTGAAATGCGTTCCATTTTACATGACAATCCTCTGCTCTAAGATTATAACCTTCCTCTTATCAGTGTAAAAGCTCCCTTCTTTTATGAAGAGGTGATGGGCAGTTTCTTTACTGTCCCTTACGTGACAAAAGAGGGAGTGGCTACATTCAGGTCTGAGCCCTGACTTCTTTTGGACATTTTACTGTCCCATGAGATCCAGAGGCTGAGCCCTGCCCTGGGGACCGTCAGGCAGCTTGGAATTTGCACTGCCCTCCTGCCAGCTTCCGGGGCAGCCCAGCCAGACCTTCAAAGCCCTAAATCGGCTCAGGTTTGCTCCCTTAAGGAGCTCCCTGTGGCTCCGGCCTGGGCTTTTGAAACTTCAGGAGGGTGAGGTCAAGTCAATTTCCATAAAAATACTTATTTCTTTGAAATTCTCTTTTCTTATGGGCCTAACAAGGGCACCTTCACTGGCATTCATCAGAAGCTTTCAGACCTGACCCTTTGTCCTTTGCCTTTATGTTGCTTTTATTGTTTTGTTTTTTTTTCAGGTGTGTTAGAAAAGTTTGTTAAGTTAATCAAAAAAATATGTTAATTTTCCACCTTTAAATAACTTTAAGGTTAACCTAAGGTGAGGAGCGCTCAGAATTCCTCGAGGATTCTCTTGGGAAGACAAAGTCCTCCCTCTACAACAACCTTCAAGGAAAGGAGAAAAGAAAAAGAAACCCCCCAAGCCCTTGAGTGCTGACCAGATGCCAGGATGAGCCGTACCTTTTACACTGAATCTTTCCCTTGATCTTCAGGTTCAAAGTGCAAGCCAGGCATCTGTAGTCTTATTGTCCAGACTGAGGTCAGGAAGTTTCAGTAAAGTGCTCAAGGTCACACAGCTAGTAAATGGCTGAGATGCGAAACCAATAAAATAAAGCCCTACTCAAGCACGGGCCTCTCCTGTGACCCGAGACACAGCTTTACCTGATGGGCTTTCCTGTTCTCTGAGCATTTGGGTTTATTTCGGTTATTTGTTCTTCTCTCAAAGCGAATGGGATTGCCAAGCACTTCCTGAGGTAGCGAGGGATCGGAGAACACCTTTTCCATTTTAAAATGTTCTCTGGATTTTGATGTGTTCAAAATCCCTGGAGAAGGTATTTCACATCCAGCCAGTATTTAGGTAACACTCACTAGGCCTAGCATTCCACTGAGTGGAGTGACATCGATAAAAGCAGGGCTTTGAGGCGGTTTGGATAAGTTGTCTTTGTAGACATTATAGCCTACTAACTCTAGAACACCATCCAAACTGTAGACAATCTCGTGGATTAAAAGCCCACCTGGGCAGGGTCCATCCCCAGTCTATAAAACAAATAAGCCCAAACAGACCATAAAGAAGGAATCGAGTCTATGTTCTCTGCTTTTCCTTAACCCTCATGCTAACCCACCCCCTGTTACAATCTGCTTTCTGAACCTGTCATGTCCCGGAAGCAGCTGTGTGTCACAGATCACCTCCTGCCGACAAATACCATAGTTGTCATCCTACCAACCCACAGTGACCAGCGTTTGCCAGAGGCACGCTCCACGCTCCATGCAGAGCGCTCTTCCCGATACCTCAGGAGAGTTCTGGCCTGTGTCACCCTCACTCTAACCCTAAGAGGTAGGCACACATAGGCGGCACATTTTACAGATAAGAAAACTGAGGCTCAGGAAGGTTTGTTAAAGTGCCCAGAGCTCACGGTGGGAAGTGCAGAGCGGCTTTGAGCTTAGGGCTTCCTCCCCAAAGCCCACAGCTCCGTCCACAATCAGCCTGCTCCCCCACGTGGAGACCCTTCTTCCTCAGGTCCTCTGATGGCCACAGTCCTACAAGCCAACACCTCCATCAGGTGTGAGCCCTGGACAGCCCCTGGCTCTCCTGGGTGCTGATGGGCTTCCCGCATCCCCCTCCTCCTTGCCAGTCCTCCATCCCCGGCTCTGGCCTCTGCACGACTCACGCATCTCTTTCCAACTCAAACTCTCTTCAGATTACAGAGCCATACTGCTCACAGGGCCTCCCCACCCCCAGTGCCCCTGAAGCCACCTCGTCCTCGTTCACAATGCCACTCTCTCCTGAAGCTTCATCTTTGCTCCTGCTGCAGTGATGAACGTTTATAAAATCTCCCACAGGGCACAGGAGACATGGTAGAGAAACAAGGTTAGAGAAAGGGGCCCCAGTAAGAGATGGTTGCCTCCCCATCACCGGTCACAGAGAAGGATAGGCAGACTTGCCTGTCTGCACCAGAGCAATTTCAGGGTGCTTGTGGGTGGTTCCTACCGGGGTTGTCAGACAGGGACTGGACAGCAGCGTGGGGTCTTGACACCCTCCGGATCCCTCCCTGTCCTCACATCGGGGCCCTCGGGCCAAGAAGCTCGATCTTAATAAGCAGATCAGGTGAAGCTGGGGGCACATCACACTTTCTGAAATACTCGGGCCCAGGTGCCCAAGAATCCTGCAAACAGCAAATCAGAATGACTGGACGGATGGAGCGGGTACCCAGAGCAGGCGGTTCTTAGGCAGGCTGAATGCGGGAGGGCTGGTTAGCGGGGAGAAGGTGCCAGCAGGTTGTCTCAGGGGCCCGGGGCTGGGAGTCAGGTCCTGGAGCCCGGATTTTCTCATCCGTGCGGCCTATTCCATAGCCCCTTAGGAAGTGAGTCATGAACATGAGAGAGCTTTGCAAACCCCCTTGCACCAGACCTGCCATAAAGAAGGCCTTTTTAAACCTTCATCAAAAGAATGAAGAAATATCTAGCGCTCCATACATGGTACCCTTGTGAATCAAATTTAAAATGATTAATGAATTTTATCGTTAGTAATGGGAGGTGACATTCAAGTGTGTGTTTGGATTTGAGAAATAAAACAGGAAAGTCTGTTAGAGGAAAGAAAGAAAGCTTTGTGTTATAGTGACGATGAGAGAAACGAAAAAAGCAACATTTTGCCAAAATCACGCACATGGGAGAAGCTGGGAAAAAGGCACAAATTCCCGTAAAGAATGGGCTTCTCAGGGCGTGTTCGCATACCAAGGGTCTAACTGCGAGAGGAGTTTTGTCCTGTCAGAGAAGAAGGAGAAAAATCCCTCCTCTTGTTTTGGCTTGTGCAACCAGGGAGGGTTGGGATTTTGGAAAGAAAGCCTGTATTTATGTACGACCTTAACTTGATTTACTGTCACTGACAAGGCAGCCTGAAGCCAGGAGCTCTGTCTACCCAGGATCCACACCCCTCCCCTCCTGCTTTGCAGGATCTAGAAAGTGTTACCCGTCAGATGGATTCCAAATGCAATCTCACTGCCTCTCGCCCTCCCCTGGAGCAAGTGGGAACCCAGCCTGGTGGCTTCAGGACGTTTCCTGGACGCGGGCAAGAGAATGGGCTCGCGTGTCAGAGGCGGTGACACGAGGTGCAGTCAGATCAACCGCAGACCCAGGCTGCAGCTTGGGAGCTCGCTTCCGAGCAACTCTGCTTTCCAGGTACAGCCACAGGAGTTACCCTCCGTCTGGGGAAGATGCGACGCTGGGGGGAGGAACATTTCTGTGCCCTCCCACCCCTTCAGGCTCGCAGTACCAGAGCCTGCCCTGGGATCTGTCCCTGAAACAGAGATGGAATTTCAGATTTTTGCCTCTCCGTTTCCTGTCGTTTCAGCTGCCTTGATGGTTCTCTGGAAAAATGAGTCTTGTATTCACTTATTCATGCGTTTAAGCAGACGTTGATTTGCTCACACGCTCGTCCATTTAAATGAACCGGGCCGGGTCTGTGCTGGGTGCAGAGAGCACATGTGAACGAGGAGGAGTGGGTCTGCCCCTCCAGGCTCACCCTTCGCTAAGGGCGTGGGACTGCCGGACGAGCAGTGCACCTCAAGGTGACACGGGAACCCACAAAACCAAGCGCAGGTGCCACCAAAAGCCAAAACCAGAGCGGCCAGGCCAGCACGGGGACAGGGCAGCCTGGGGTATTTCTGGACAGATAATATAAGGCTTGGAGGACACGTATGCATTAGGCGTTAGCCAGATCGTAGACAAAGAAAATAGTGAATTCTCATCTTCAGCTTTTGCGTGACTAAAAAGGTTCACCCTGGCGGGAGCAAGGCGGCCTTACAAACATAAGGCTGGAAAGAAGCCTGAGTACAAGGGTGCAGACTTATCAGTCTCAGGAGGGAGTTTGGACCCAGGGGAACGGGGGACTGTGAGGGGTGACCAGCTGGAGAGTGGCCGGATGAGACGTGCATTTGACAGGCCACTCTGCAGAGCAGGAGGAAAGCAGGGGTGGGAGGGAGGGGGGTGGTTACAGTACTGCAGGTGGCTGTGACCTGAATGAGGATGAGGGTGACGGTACAGAGAGAAAGAGGAGGAGAGGGAAGGGAGCGGGAAGGCCAGCTGACGGGGTCTGCCGTGTGTGCAAGGAGACAGCGGACCAAGGAGGCTTGGGGATGAAGAGCTTTCAACTGCAAGGCGTTTCTTTCTTTTTTTTTTTTTTTCCATTGGAGTCTAGTTGCTTTACAATGTTGTATTAGTTTCTACTGTACAGCAAAGTGAATCAGCCACACTATACATATATATCCCCTCTTCTTGGATTTTCTAAGGAGCCTTAGCCAGGCTGATGGAGAGACCAGGAACACAGGTAACCCCTTAGAGGAGCCCTGCCTGGGACCCGCACGCTGGGCACCCCCAGGGAGAGCGTGGCCGGCACGAGCACCAGTGTGGGCCTCAAGGCCTGGCAGCTGGGGTGACCGATAAACACGTTCTGGGCAGAGGATGCTCTTCAAGGGAGACCCGGACAGTAAGCTTCCTTCCAAGGCCATCCTCATGACTCAGGTCCCTACTGTGGGCATCGAGGGAAGAAAGGGTGGCATTTGGGAGGTCTGGAACAGTAAAGAAAAGGCAGGTTTTTCAGGGGACAGAGAAGTTGGTGATGAGCTCAAAGTTGAGTATGATGGGCTTGGGGATGCTTTTGAGGAATCCAGGAGGAGAGGCTGTTAGAACCTTCTGGAACCCAGAGGACAGAGAAGTCCAGGTTGGGAAGAGATCTGGGGAGCGCTCAGCACTGTGAGAATAGGATGGTATCACATTGGGGGAAGGTGCAAAATGAGAAGAGAAGAGAGTCCTGTGGGGTGAGGAGGGTGGGAGGGAGGCTCAAGAGGGAGGGGACATGGGGACTTCCGTGTGCATACGGCTGATGAGCTTTGCTGTATAACAGAAACTAAGACAGCATTGTGAAGCAGTTATACTCCAATAAAGATCTATTTTTTAAAAAAAGTGAGCACAAAACAGAGAAGCAATAAGGAGGGCTTGAGGAGAAAGTACTAGATAAAAAAAATACAACCACTAAAAGGCACTATCAAAGGAGGCAAAAGAAAGTCTGAACACTGAGAAATTGGTCCAATGTTCACAGCAGCCAAGAAAAATGAGGGTTTAAAAGTCCCTGTTGGGTTTAGATACACAGAGAAACCTCCACCACTTTGGCAAGAACAGAGTCAGTGTGTGGACAGAAGGGAAACCCCGTGAGTAAGGGCTGGTGGGGAAGCAAAAGCAGAGTGTAGGACACGGTGTAAAAATGCATCAACAGGGGATGAGGGAGAGGGTGGTACCCAGAAAGGGAATGAGGTCGAGGGAGTTTTTAAGGTTTTTTTTTTTTTTTTTTTTCAAGTTTGCAGATGCTTGAGATATTTGTTTAAAAGCAGGAAGGAGCCAGTGTATGGGAAAAGTTGAAGATTTTGGAAAAGGAGCATCAGGTAGAGTAAGGCCACGGAGGCATCTGGAAGGGTAGGATGGAGACCCCAGATGGGAGAAGCCACCCCAGCCAGGAGGAGACAGGAAAAACGGGTACCTGCGAGGATCATACCTTTGCAGTTTTGGGGACAAGAGGTGGACAGATGTTTACTTTATGGTCCCCAAGTTCTGTGAAGTAAGTGAAGTGGTCTCTTGACAGTGCAGGTTACAGGTGGCCAGCTCTGCCAGTAGATGAAATTGGAGACCTTTTTGCACACTTCTGGGGGAGCACAGGAGTGGGAGCCATCCAGGCGAGCCTGGAGGATGGCAGACAGCTGTGGAAACCAGGTGGAAAGCAACCATGCCTCCATCTACACTGCAGGCAGGAACCATGCCTTTGGCTGGATCTGGGTCCTGTGAACAGGTGTCTTTTAATAGTCATGAAAACTTCAAAAATGCCAAACTCTGCAGGTTATCATGAAACCTAGTATTCAAGGTTGTTACCTTCTTTTCCCCTTAAAAGGAGAATGCCACCATGCCTGTGAACTTGTAGTATGAGTTGGTTTTGAAACTGGCTAAAGGACCTCTCAGCTCTTTTAAAGAAATATCAATTAAGTTTTTGAGGCCCTTTGATGATACACATTGAAAAGTCCTACCCCTGAATCATCCCAGCTCCCAAACTACCCACTTCGTTGACTCCCTGTAAGCACCCTGCATGGCAAGTACACTGCCATCCTTCATTTTGGTCAATTAGTCAACCTAACTCATGTGCATCACCTCTAAGACAAGTCATGGCCTCTGAGCCCCAGAGGAAGGGATCAGTGCTTAGAGAGGGTAACTTCCACGTGAGGAGATGCTGTAGATTAAGGGATATTGCTTATAAGAATCAAGCCAAAAATTCTTTCTATTTTGTATTTCCATTTGTGAAGCATTCCATGTGATTTATCATGGATTCTGGACTCTCAAAATGGATTCTTTGTTCTGACTAATATATTCCTGAACACAAATTTTCTCCAAGTTTTTAAAAATAATACAAAGTCTTAATATTTCTCGTTAAATATTGAACGGTAGATTATGTTGGAATGTTACTCAAGGGGCCCTCAATAGTAGAATTTTTTTTCTAATGCAGTAAAAACAACATTCCAAAGGTAGCTAGTGCTCATATATGGTGTTCTCCATTAAAGAAGGAAAGCTGCCTGTTTTAGAAAATAGTTGAGTCCTAGCAAATGCCATTTTTTTAAATGTGGTTGCAACATTTGCCTTCTTTTCTTGGTCATTTTCTTGTCATCTACTAAGACATTGCAAGTGTGTAATCAGTGCAACGGGTGAGGTGAAGAGCACTTTTTTTTGTTTGTTTTTGTTTTTGTTTTTTCAAGACTCAGGAATTTATCAGAAAGGTCAGAGAAAGGAATAGAAAGAAAAGGAAAGGAATATTGATTGATTCATGTAGAATGTTCCACAAAGAGTCAACAGCCACCCTTGGATACGTGCGTGTGGTATAAATAGACTCCCGTGTGTCCACTCCCTTTCCAGTCTGTACCACAAGCGTGGGAGCTGGGCTGCCCCCCGTTTACAGATGAGGAGACCAAGGCTCACCCAGCTCACAGGTACAGGACCCAGATTCTGTCTGACACCACGGACCGTGATTTTTCTGGAATGTCTTGCTGCCTCCTGCTAGTTTTTTTTAGCTCATTTAATCCTCCAAACAGCCTTGCCGATTAGGAATGACTCTCCCCAAATTTGCAGAATTGGCCTGAATGCATTCCTTCTCAATCTTTGATATTCAGTTAAATCACAACCTTCTCTGGAAGCCTTCCTTGATTACCTCTGCCTTTCCAGGTTAGGTGGACTTTATCTTGTATATAATATACCTCTATTATTGCTTTATCCACACGGTGTTGAAATTACTTGGTTTATGTGTTAGTCTGTTTTCTACTGCAGCCTGGGTGCTTCTTGTGGACACTTGCACACTTAAAGATTGATGAATGAATGAATATATTTATTTTGAGCATAAAATACACAAAATTCAATAAGAGTACGAATTTGATAAAATTTCTTTACAGATGAATTACTAGAGCCCACCATGAGAATGGTTTGTCTAATTATGGTTGAAACGCACCATGAGAATGACTCTTGGGGTGTCATTTATTCATAAATTCTTCCTCAAGCAAATTCCAAGTACTCTGGCACGCTTTAGTAATAAGGCTAGTGCTTCTGACTGCCTTCAGCGGTTTACTTTAGGAGCCTGGCTGGTTTTATAAAGTGAAATTGAGTAAGCAATGTACCTACTTCTCATCCCTGAATCATGCTGATAATTTTATTCAGATATAGCTTTCTCTTTTTCCTAGAAATCCGTATTGTTTTCTGAATGTCAGCTAATGCAGTCTTATGCTCTGAGAAAACCTGGGTCATCACCTTGAGTAAATCTTAAAACCCCCAAATACATCTATAGAAGGCAAAAAAATGATATGCTCAATTTTTAGGACAAAATTCAAAAGATGTCTCATCTTCCTTTATCTCTCAAAATTAGCCACCAGGACAATAAAATGCCCCACCTACCACATTTGTATTAAATTGATGAAGTCACCTCAAAGGAAGGACCTGGTGAATTTTCCTCTGGTCTTGGTTTAGTGCATGTTACAGGCCCCTCATTGCCTCCCAGATCAAGCCATTCCTGAAGGTGCCCTCAGTTCTGGCTCATCTACTTCTCTCCTCCATGCCTCCTTCACTGGCCTTAGTTAGGTGCATGTTACAGGGATACAATATTGAGCCTTTAAAGATCTGAAGAATGGAGTCCGGATTCTCCCGTGCAAGGTTCATGAGCCCTTGGGCTCTGATTTTTCTGTAGTTTATAATGTACATGTGCGGACACACCATAAAACCCTGCTGGTGTTTACCTACTCCTGGAAACAAATGTCCCTTTTACAGAACACTCTTAGTTTTAATGTCAAGCACCACAGTGATACCTACAAATGAGCAGTAATTGCTAGTCATCCTGACATGATAGCTCTTCAACAAAGATTGAGACAGCAGGTTGGGGTTCCTCTCTCTCCCCCTCTCTCTCTCTGTCTCTGTCTGTCTGTGTCTCTCCGTCTTTTTAATCATGATGATGTTTCACAGTTTCCACAAGAAGCCAGCAGATGCCTCCTCTGTTTTTGCAGAGCAGTCACATTAACATGCACAGAAGAAAGGAAATAAGTGGATTCACTTTACACCCCCTAGAAGTTTACCACCGAGATGGACATCAACACAGGTAAGAGAACTAGCTTTGTAAGTAGTCTTGTTAAACACACACACACACAAGAAATGAAAAGTACTCACGTTCAGAGGTAGGCATTTTAATCTAAAATCTGCAGTAAACCATCACCACTCCGGTTGTCCTGGCAAAGGCTTTGGAGAATCCTGACTAAAATTCCTCTGAGGCTCGGTGCTGGATCTTCGTGGAGACAGTGGACGGCCTGCTGGGAGACTCATCACACACAGGATGACAGCAGTGAGCTTGGTAACGAGATTTTAGCTGCTCCAATTTCCCAGGACAACAGCCCGAGTCTTCCGGTGGCTGCATCAATTTCCAAAGTATTCACCCCAGTTATGAAATCACTAGGACTCCGTGAAAATGCACTGAGTCAAATCAGACCTCTTATTTTATGATATTCCCCATTCACCAGTGGAGAAGAAATTTTTAAAAAGTGAATAAAAGAAAATAAAAATGACACAGGAAGGTGGAGGGTAAACCCACTGCCGAAGACAACACCTCCCAGGTCGCCGGTCTAGGGCACCTGGACTTTCCTTCATAGGGTCGCACTTTGTGGGACCACCAGGGAGCTTGGCACGTGCTCCTCGTGGGTAGTGAGCGCTCAGTTTCTCCCCCGCCCTCTTGGAGCCCCCCTGCTCTCTGGGATTGGTGGTGCCGGGGCTGTATTTACAACTGGGTCAAGTGACTGCAGTGAAGCCAATATAAAATACAGAGCTATTTGCACCTCTGTTAAAAACCAGGGCATCAGCATACATCAGCCTGCCCTTGATGAGGAAGAGCCACGCAGGGCAGCAAAGCCAAATTACCACGCAGCAACGCTGAAGGCGCCAGCCGTAATAACTAGAGGAAGCGTAGACTCACGCCCAGGGTACAGATTACTGCAAACTTGCTATACAATTGATTCCCAGTGTAACAGGGTCTGGGTCCCTTCCAGCAGACCCTCGGCTAACAGCTAGTCCCAGAGCCTGAGTCCCTGCTGCAGGTGCCAGGCCACACCGACCTTTGTAAGAGCCAAGATACAGCAGGGCCGTCCCTCCTCCAGAGCTGGCAGGAGGCACAGACCTTGCTAGGTCCCCAAGCCCACAGCAGAGCATTCTGAAGCCCCAGGGGTCTCAGGCTGGGAGTGGGAGTGGGAGGGTCGGTAGAAGAATAAGCCCCCTTGGGTTATTACAGAAGCAGTAACATTCAGTCTTCTCACGGACCTGCCTGTTGCTTAGACTTCATTGCCCCTTCCCAGTCCCTACACCTGCCTCCCAGATCAAGCCATTCCTGAAGGTGTTTCAGTTCAGGCCCACCTTCCGGGCTCATCTGCTTCTCTCCTTCATGCCAGACCCGCACTGAGCCTAAAACCTCTCACCTTGTCCACCTGCCCTTTCTACCAGCTGGGGGCACGGAGTTCTTTCTGCTGAGAGTATTCTTTCCCCTTCATCCCCCTGGAAAATGCCCTCTGTTTCTAGATGGGATCCAATGTTCCCTATGTCAGTTTACTAAGGCTGCAGCGGCAAAGCACCACAGCCTGGGACGCTTCAGCGACAGAAAAGTACCGTCTCATGGTTCTGAAGACTGAAAGTTTGAGATCAGGTGAGGGCAGGTTGGTTCCTTCTGAGGCTGTGAAGGAGGTTTGTCCCATATCCCTCTTCTGGCTTCTGTTGGTTTGCTGCCCGTCTTTGATATCCCTTGACTTGTAGAAGCATCGTCCAGTCTCTGACTTCATCTTCACCTTCTCCCCACGTGTTTGTATCCAAATTCCCCTCTTTTTATAAGGACACAGCCATACTGGATCGAGGCCCACCCTAGTGGTCTCATTCTAACCTGATCATCTGTGAAGACCCCGTTTCCAAATAAAATCACACTCGCAGGTACTGGGGGTGGGATAGGAATTTAACACATCTTTTGGGGACACGATCAACCCGTAAATCCCCTCTTCACATTGCATGTCCCGCTCCCATCCCAGCCAGGCCTCCTTTGATGTGGCCCACAGACCCCCATACATATACCCTGGCTACACCTAGGCTCCCAGGAGATGGGTTATTTCACTTCCTGATTCCTGCCCCACTTCTCTGAGCTCCTTGAGGGCAGAAGCAGTGAGGACATCTTTAGGCTGGGTCCCGCCCACCATGGCCCCAGAGTAGGGACAGGAAAGAAAAATGGCTGTCAGCTTGACAAGTTGTTCCGAGTCCTCCTAATCTTCAAATAGATGAGGGTTATCTCTTCTCTGAGGCTGTAAATTCCTTTGGGGAGGGTCCCCCGTCGTCCCTTGCACCTTTCCCACAGTGGGTCCTGGAGGAAGCCAGAAAGTACTGGATTTGTCCCATCAACATACCCACGAGGATGCTGGATCTCCCTGGGTGCTTGTCATGAGAAGTCTACAGAGGGAACAGGCTTGATTGTTTCAGGTCCACATCTGCGTCTTTCACAGGAAGAGACAGAGAGGCCCGATTTCTCCCTAAATTCATCCACCCCTGAGAATAGAATTTTCATTTCTGGAACTTCTCATTAAGTGTTATTTGAGAGCACGCAGTTGGTATTTCTCTAAATATATTTGGGTTGCTAATCTCTTGACCCTTGAAGGGAATCTCTTAGTAAATATTTTTAGCATTCAAATAAAAGTAGCAAGTATCACGAACTAATTTTAGGCCAACCCTCCAGAATAAAACACATGACTCTTTGGAGAAAAGTTTCCTGACTGTCATGAACCAGTTGTTTCTTTTCAACAACCTCTGGTTTCAAGTTTCAAGGTGTGCTTAAGAGTTCTACAGAGCAAACATCCTGTATTTTGTCCTATGGCTACACCTTCTAATTGACCTAGACACGACACAAAGGAAGCAATAGCTCTCCTTATCGGCCGAGGGAGATGCAACAAATGTGCACTTCCTGCTGCTGCAGTTTACGTGGGTTAGGCATCTTCCCTCCTGGCCACAGAAGCCTCCGCTTTCCTATCCACTGTGCCTGCATCCTTCGTTGGATTGAACACGCCTGGGAGAAGACAAAACGGGCAGCTGGGGAAAAATGGTGGAGATTTCCTCTACTATGGTTGTTGTTTTTAGTTAACAGGTTTATTGAGGTACAATTAACATACCGTAACATTCTGAAATATACAAGTCAGTGGTCTTCACACAGTTGTGCTAACACCACCACTGCCTAATTCCAGAGCATGTCCATCACCCCAAAAAGAAATCCCGTTCCCATTAGCAGTCACCCCCATCCCTGTCCCTGGCAACCACTAATCTGCTTTCTGTTTCCGTGGATAAAGAGGAAGATTAGCTTCAGGGATCGGCTTGTATATTTAATGCTTTGCTCAGTAAACAAGGACAAAATACAAAGACTCAACAGTAGTTCAGTTTAATTTTCTAGGGAACTCATTCTATGTTATTAAAAGAAAAACAGTGACTTTTCATTAGGACTGATGGATTTATTTAGTTCCTGTCCTTGCGGGACAGACGGGAGAGACCGAGGTGGCAGGAAGCTTGGACTCACCCGTCCTAGTCTCTCAGGGTGTGATCTGGCCTCGTGAAGCTGGGAGCTCGTAAACGTTGGGTGAATCCATGATGGACCAGAAGCGGGCACTCAGCGCAGCACGGCGGGGCTCATCCCCAGAGTGCTGTCAAGTTACGACAGACTATGCAGGTGGGCGGCTCTGGGCCCACAGCTCCTGCATCAAGCCTGAGCCCCGGCTGATTCACAGCTCAGTGATAACAGAGCTTGAGTGGACCAGTCCCCTGAGGGGTGAGCTGGAGGCAAGACTTGAATTTCTAGTTTCTTTGGGCATCCCTGCCCTGTTCTGTGCTGAGCAAAGTCAGTAACTGAATAAATACTTTCTGATGATGGACTTGGCAGGTAAAAATCATACCTCAGAGAGCACAAAACACTCACATATCCATGTGTTTACTCAGCAGACATTGACGATTGTCGTGGAAAGCACGCCCACACCGCTCCCTCGAGGAGAGAAGACTAGCGTGGGTCTGGACACTGTCCTCAGGAGCTCACAGCCACTTTGGAACGCGTGCACAGGGGCAGAAAGAGAGGGCACACTTACCGACAGCCACGTTAGGAGTGAAAACTGACAAGTCTAGGAACCAAGGCCGGGAGGAATGACAGGTTTGGCATAGGAAGAAATTGCTTCCACCAAGCTGGCGAGCCCTGTGACCATCTACCCCTCGCTGTATGTGGGCGTGCAAGCTTACACACACGTGTGCACACACACACAGACACCCGTAATGAGAAAACTCCCAGATCACCGAGCACTCACTCTTGGTCAGATGCACTGCTCATAGCTTTATGTGCGCAGTTTCCCTTTGCCTTTTAATAACCCCCAAAGATGGAAATGTAGTTATCCCCTTCTGTCCTCAAGGAAATGGAGAAATTTCAAATATCATAGAGCTCGGACAATTGGAATCCAGGGCCGTCTGACGTTTAACTTGCGCTCTCATCCAGGAAGCCGAGTTGCCCCTCTGACTCTTGAGGGAAGGGACACTGGAGCCAGCTCTCAGTACAGGTGGCCGTTGGACAGGTGACCGTGAGGAGGATGTCCAGCCTCGTGGGGGGGACAGAGGACGCAGAGTGGGGGGCATGGGGTGGGGGCGCAGGAAGGGTAAGCAGGGTGTGGCAGGACCGGGACTCTGGCTCCGATCTGTCCACACAAAGGATCTGTCCACACAAAGGCCTCCAGGCTTACATCCCACAGCGCTTCCTCTAAGCTGTAGAAACTGTGTACAATTCTCATCTATCAGAGGCCTTTATAGGATTCGGGCACATGAAAGGCTTTGAAAACCCAGCAGCCCACAGGGAAGCTCGGTTCATGTCCCTAATCCTCCTGTAGAACGAGCGCACCCCAGACCCAGGCCCTGTGCAGCTCCGTGCCCAGGACCGCAGGGTGAAGGGGGAACCACGGGCTGGGCCAGAGAACCTGGAGCTGAGACCTGGGGGGAAGGTGGGTCAGCCTGCAGAGCTCAGGTCGGAGGAAAGCGAAATGAGAGTCTTCAAGGAACAAAGGAGCACTTGCTGGGGGATTTCAGCCGAATCAAGTAATTTCCAAAGAAGAATAAAAATTGGTAGATTGCAGCACTTTCAAATCACCCAACTTTGTAGCTTCAACCAGTATCCTTAGGCGTGGGCAACTAAAGGCAGGGACTCTAGACCCAAAAGGATGGGTTTGAATTTTCAAGCTGCTGCTCATAAGCTGTGTGACTTTAGAAAAGTTCATGAACCTCTCTGTGCTTCGGTTTTCTCATCTGTACAACATGGCTAACATGACAGGCTCATGAGGATTCAAAACCTTACACACGTGAAGTGAGGACAGTGGTCCCGGGGTCATAGGGAGCCCCAGCAGATACTAGTTTTCTTTCCATGGCCATGGTCGCTTCCCAGGGTGCCTGGCAAAGCACTGGACACATGTGCTTTCCCTGGCTGCTCAAATAACCAGGGTTCTTAGAACAGGAGACGATTCTTCAAAGGGAACATGAAAGCTTATTGGTAAACATCAGAAAACTGGGTAGGTTTTAATAGTTGCCAAGTGTGAATGTATGGGATGGTTCAGGAATAAGAGAGTAGATTCTGGAGACCCCTTCTGAAGCACTGATTCTCTTGAACCCACTTCAAATGAGCAGCAGCAAACCGCACCGCTAAAGGGAGAACAGAGGGCAGGGTGAGCGCACCAACGCACAGGTTACAAGTACCAGCCCTCTAATTAGTCTGTGTCCCTCGTCATCCACTCACTGATTTTATAAATAATGCTGAAGCCAGTAGTCACCTGTGTCTGACACTGTGGGTTATAAAAGAAGAATAATCAGGAAGATTTTTTTTTCAGCCACATGCAGTCTTACAGGAGAGAGTCTACATCACTGTTAACGTTAAGAGACTTCACGTAATTTCCAAGGGAATGAAATTACCACCTTTGTGTATTCTTCTCCAAAATGTTTAACTTGAATCCATTCAAGCTTTTAGTTAGAGGTAGTTAAGCAGTGCCCATCCTGAACATCGTCTCTCCCACCAAGCAGTGCATGAGAGGAAGAACCGTTCTATATTCAAGGAGACATGGGGCTTCACTGGTGATTTGGACGGGGTGCGGCTTTGCTCACACGGAGACAAACGGGGAAAATGCAGGACCTGGGTATGCAGTTTAGTTCTACTCCCTAAGACTATGTGTGAGCATTTCATGTCAGGAAAACGGAGACTGAATTTTAAAATGTGACCTGAGCAGTGTGGGTAGTCAGCGCTAAGAGTTTAGAGGCGAGAGCGGTGACTGCAAGTGAAGGGGTCAGGGAGGCGACGGAACAGGCAGGGCTTGTACCATTCCTGAGATGGTCGGCAGAATCCAACGTGTGAGCAAGACTTGCGGGGTGTGGTGGGTCTCGTCTGGATGAGGGTCTGATTTAATGTGAATGCAGCTCAATGAAGATGTCCTGTGCCCAACATTGATGCGTGGTAGTGTGTGTGTGGGAAACGTTGAGTACAGTGGCCTGCCAGTAAGAGCAATTAAAATATTAATAGTCATTCATGATCTAATCTACTTTTTCCCCTCACCAAAAACACTTCTCCAGAGAGAAATGAAGCCACATAGCCTAGTGGATGAGAGCACATGGTCTGGTTTCAGGATGCCCGGTTTTGAGTCTCTCTTCTGTCACCCACTGCTGAGTAATCTCAGAGGAGTTACTTGACCTCTCTGTGCCTCTGTTTACTTGAGTAAAAATGCAGGTGATAATAGCCATACTCAAGTCATTAGGTTGCTGTACTACACGACTTACTCTGGGTAAAGCTTAGAACAGTCCCTGACACATGTAAATTCTAAAGCAATCTGTCAATGCCTTGGATTTAAAATAATAATAATAAAAAAAAAATTCACACACAGTCTAACATCAAATTCATTTAAGTACCGAGAGGGGATAAACAACATATTTACAATGGACTGTGGAATTACACGCTACTTTCATTGCTTTTTTTATGCTTATTTATGTTTTCTTTCATTTGCCGCAATTAATAAGTGCGAGTTTTACAACAGAAGCAAAGCAATGCAAATTATATTAGATCTTTGGCTATGAGGAATAATACAATCTTTGTTTATATGGTATTTAAAGACAGAAAAAATTTGCATATATTCTTGGATCTGAATCTCATATTATCTTCATTATGACAATGGAAACAGTGAGCCAAGGGTCTGAAGGGTTAAATTTCTTTCCAAGGTCTCCGCATTAGAGTTGGACTTCTGCACCACGGCTGAAGTTTTCCCCTTTGCTTCTTATTCGCAATGAAAAATATAGGAATGCAACTGACAGGCCTCCTTAGTGATATTTCAGAGCCCCTTGTCGGTACCTGCAATACGCTCTAGTGCCCAGGAGCACTTGGAATTCCTAAGCCCCTAAACAAGGAGTGTTTTTGAGGAAGCCAGCACAAGTCTGCTGCTTTCTTATGCATGCTTCCGCACTAATTCTGAAAGCCATGACAAAGGGAGCAGGGCGTTGGCAGGCAGGGGTCCTACGGGCCCATTCAAATGCCTCCGACCCAGTTTTCAATCTGAGAAGGTCAGCAAGGTGTGGAGAAAATGCCCACGCCACGCGATGGCAAAATCTCCAAGTTGAACTCTGCCAAATCCCACAACCAGATCCTGAGAAGTCACTTTTTCTTTCTCTTTCCTGAGGCCCTTTCCACTTCCAAATCTGCTTTCTTGTTCTGAGACGGTGTCTCCCTCCCAGCCCGTGGTCCTTAGGAGAGAGGCGAGAAAAGGACTTGTTAATGAATGATTGCTGGCTGATCCATCAGGGGCTCGGACACCCACCTTGGTGAGCGGGAGCCAGGACCTCCCCTCGATTCTTGCAGGGTGACACTGCCGCCCTCCATTTCCCTTGAAGTTTTGCTGATTTGACATTCTTTTTCCCCCTAAATTGTTGCTTTACTTTTCTGCATTCCCTGACTCGATTGTTCCATGTTACTAATGTGGGATTTCTCTGGATGTTTGGGGCAGGGGTGGGGAAGCTATAAAAACATAAAAGGATTGAAGACTCCTGGGGGAAAAAGTGATTTGTAAGACTTAAAACAATATCATCAACACAAAAGACATTGTTAAGATGGAGAGGGGGAAGGAGTGATGAAGTGTACGCCTCATGTACACATTAGTCCCCAACGAGTCCTGGGACAGAGCAGCGAGAGAAAAACGGAACTTGGGAAAAGTTTATTGTGTCCCAGGCGTGGATTAAGTAAACTCTTTGCGTCAGTCATCTTCTTTAACCCCCGTTAGAACCTTTGAGATGGGGACTACTCTTCCCTTCTCACAGATAAGGAAATTGAGGCAGAGGAAAGCTCAGTGACTTGCCCAAGGCCTAAGTAGCACAGTCAGAACTCAAGCCCAGATTCAGTTTCCTCCACATCAGAGCCTTTGCTTTTAATCCCGACATGACACACAACCGTATAAGAAGGCAGAGCCCAGAGCAGTTCAGTGATTAGCCAGGGACCACGCAGCAGGTGAGTGGTCGAATAAGGAGCAGAGCTCAGGCTTCCCCCAAATTCCATAGAACACATTTCACATGTGCACACGCACACTCACACACCCTCACTGACCAAATCCACTCTTTCACTGGACTCAATGGGTAAACGACACCACTTGTTAAAAATGAGTTGGCATCGTTTGTTAATAACTTTTTGACCAGAACCTACACGAGTTCAGACAGATGGGCTGACGGGCTAAACAAAGCGGGAGGGACACAGGAATCCCCTACTGAGCGTCAGTCCTCTGAGAGGCCTGATGTGAGGTGAATGACACAGCCATAAACGGAGAGGACACGAACCCGTGATCAATGGGCGCCGTTGTATAAACACACAAGCACCAGTGATAAATGCCGTTCGGAGGGGCAGAGTCCAAGGGTTCACACTCGCTCCGGAGGGCAAGCGGGTTGACCACGGGGGCAGCAGGGAGCCCTCCGGCTGCAGCAGTCATTGCAGCACTCCTGAGGGATGGGTGGCCTGTCCCGCAGGCCAGGGTGGGGCACCCGCCGTGCAGGAGCCCAGAGGCATGGGCCCCGCCTGGTGCCTGGACGCAGTGCACTCAGGACAGGACCGACGGGGGCTCTGAGGGACCCGAGGCGGTGGCAACTGATGTCACGGCCAAGTGGGCAGCCTTTCGAGTCAGCACTCACACCAACCATACATCACACTTCCCCCGTAACAAACAGCGCCGAAAGCTGATTTCAAGCGGTTATTCTCAGTGTTGACCTAATTGGATGACCTCAGTCATAAATTCTTATTTAGGGGTGAGTTCTAGGTGTTTAATGAACAGCTGTGTTGGCTCAGTGAGAAGGCATAGTGGAAGAATCAAGACCAGAGACAGCTGGCTACAAAGAGTCATTTACTAGCTGAATTTCCTCAAGTTAGTTACTTAACCCTTCTGTTTCTTGGTTTACTTACTTACTTTAGATGGGAATATCCCCATTACACCCACAAAAGAACACTGTGGAGCGGTATGAGATGGTGTAGGTCTTGTAGAGTGACTAGCCCATAATAGGCATTCAAGATCTATTCTAATATACTAAATTAGGTATATTCTAATAAAAAAGCTAACAAATATATGTATTTAATTATAAATCTAATAAATATATATCTATTTAATAATTATATATTTCTGAAATTTATTAGACTTTAAAAAACAAATAATTTATTTTAAAATGGTAACTGTCTTGCATTTTATCTAATAAAGTCACCTTTAAGTTATTTTTTCCCTTTTGGGATCTTCAACTTCCATGTTAATTTCATAAGACATCCCCATTCTAGGAAGGGGGAATTAAAGAGGTAATGTTTTGTAAAAGTGATTTGATTCAATATACCCATAAGCATAAAATCCCCTTGTCTATTTGGCTTCAAATATGTGTACCAGTGATTTAAAAATATGTAATAGAAAATTTCCAACACACAGAAAAATAAATACAATGAACCTCATGTTTATATTATCCCTCTTCAATAATCAATAATTCATGGCCATTCTTTTCATTAATAGCTCATCTACTAGATTATTTTTTATTTTTTTATTGAATTATAGTTGATTTACAATGTTGTGTTAGTTTCTGGTGTACAGTAAAGTGATTCAGGAATATATATACATATAGATACATATATATGTATATAAACATTCTTTTTCAGATTATCCATTATAGTTTATTACGAGATATTGAATATAGTCCCCTGTGCTACAGAGTAGGACCTTGTTGTTATCGACTAGATTATTTTGAAGCAAATTCCAACATCATATCGATCATGTGATTTCTAAATAGTTCTTTTTACATGTTTATAATGATACAGAAGAACTTAGTAACCAGTGATTTTCTTGAATTAATTTATGTTACGTTATATTGTAAAGCACAGATTAGATACGACTTGATTTCCCATCCTTCCACGAGACGGATTACTACAAGGCCTCCTACTGTTAATCATTAATGAATTAGTAGTATATTAATAGCAGTAATGAGGACTATTATTTATTGAGCATCCATTCTATGCCAGCACTGATCCACACCACATATTCTCTGGGAAAATAAAGCCCAGATGGATGAACTATTTTGCCCAATCTTAAGCAATGGGTAAATGTCTGAATGGAGATTTGATCTTAAGCCTTTAGAAATCCAAGAGCTTTCAGTTGTATCATTGGGAAAACTACTATTGAGATCGCGCATTTCCTTGGATATGTCCCCATGTGTGTCTTGATACCATTTATAAATGTTCATCAGTGCAGTGGTACCATGCCTTTTGACTTCATCATTCTTTCCATTCAAATGAGATATTAACATTCACGGTCTTTAGAGGTGAGTTGTTATTAACAGAAACGTGAAAAAAGAACGAGAGGAGTGACTCCTGGGCTTCTGGGTGTAAAGCCGAGATTTGTGTGAACACTTGCAGAGTTAATGCGCACCTTTGCCGGGAGATCTAAGCCACTCACCTGCTCACGTCCCCAGCTCGCAGCCCTTGGTTGATCCTGGGCTGGAAGTGAGCAAGGTGCAAAATTCCTCTGTAGCCTCCGGGGAGGTGTGAGCCCAAGGAGAAGTGGAGCTGAGCAGGGAGTTTCCCATCACCTCCAATTCATCAGAGGAAGAGGCCAATCTCTCCTTTCACGTAGCAAGCACAATGCCTGACCCGGAAGCCTGGACCCAGGTGAAGGCTCCTACCTCCCAGTGATTTCCAATGGCACAGGCACTCAGGACCTCCAGCCCAAGAGTATAATTTACGTTTCGGAAAATGCCCACATGGTCAGATGTAGATTACAGAGGAAATCAGATCCCTTTGCCACAGAAGCCAGTCCTTCATTGTAATTTATACAAAACACTGAACTAAATAAACATCGATTTGACTAAATTGACCCTAATTGTCTAATAGTAAGTTTCTGCCTTTGGGCCAAGGAGAGGCTTGATAGAAAAAATTGTGTTCAGTGACAGAAAACAAAGAAAATGATAATGTTTGCATAAAACAATTGCCCTATATAATCTTACCTGCTTATTAGTAATACATCATGTAGGCTTTAATCACAACCTTTCACTTTATGAAATAGCCATTATCTAAGTAACATATTAATCATGAATGTTGTTTCTCAGTCCATATGTGCGGCTTTGGACCTTCTGATCACAGAGATGCACTTCTTGGACCGGAGTGGTTGCGGGGGCCATGTGACTAGTTTTAGCCAATGACATGTGAGAAGACTTGACATATGGAATTTCTGGCCAAGCGAATTTGCTGCTGCTGCAGACTTTCTGGAGTGACCAGAGACATTTCTAGCAGTGGCCTGGGTTCTGGAGTGACGTGTGGAATAGTGGCCCTGGCTGATGTGAGTCGTGCAAGATGGGAGCCAGAAATAAACCTCCTTGTTTTTAGCCACTAAGGATCCAGAGGGCTTTTCTTGTTGGTTGGTTGCTTGCTTTTTGCTTTTTTCTTTTTTTTTTTTTTTTTTTAATCACCACACCATAGCTTATCCTGACTAATTCAGGTAAATTTTCCCAGTAGAAGAAATTTAGAAAGCCTCTACCCTTTCCTGAAAAGTCTGTGCTACAAATTTGGAAACATCCAAAAGAAACCGCGGACTGCTTCTTTCATTTCATTTCACTTAATATTTAAATGTATCCATAAATGTTTTAAATAAACTTCAATAAGACTAGTATGCTTTAAAAATTGCTGCCTTCATTTCCACAAGAAAGAAAAATACCCTCTGGCAATGCTGACTCAGGTAATATGGTAAATACTGCATCATAAGAAATGCTATTCCTGCTGCCACTTTTTCACTTTGTGAAATGATTTATTTGCGGTACGGACCCTGCTTCTCTTCTGGATGACGTCAGGTTTCTCACAGGCTGCATTTGAGGGGAGGCAGTAACAGGATCCCGTTCAGGTCCTGTCTCACTTCCACGCTGTCTCTCATCCCCACGGTGTATACAAATCGCCCCCTTAGACAGTAGGGCTGTCACCACAGAGGCAGCATCTTTGGGGCATGCTGCACTGAAAGTGGCAGAAAAGGTGGCTTTCTGACTCCCGTTCCAGCTGTCATTCAGCCTCTGTGTCTTAAACCACTTCCCAGGTACGACACGCGTGACAACTTGATATCATTCACACATGACTCATCCCTTCCTAGGAGACTGCTACAACTTTCCCCAGCCCGGGTTCTGTTCACAGGAACACAGTAGCTCTGTGGTGGGCAGGGGCTCTTGCACGGCAGACCCCTGTCACGCGTATCCTGGGTGCTGCCCTCTGCACATGGCTTCATCTCGCCGTGGGTCCTTTTTGGTTTCCCAAACATCTGATAAAGTCTCCGACCCACCAGTGCATCTTCCTCCAATGTTCTTAGCATAATTACGGCTGTGCTTCCTAGGTACATATTAACTGTCATTTCTGCGGGATTTGGGAGAAAGAGGAGGTGAGGAGATGAACATACCGAACTGGAAGCACTCTGTTATTAAAGCACATGACAGGCAAAATGGTAAATAGACTGTATTAGTTTGCTTGGGCTGCCGGAACAAAGTACCAAAAACTGGGCAGCGTAAATAACAGAAAATTCTCTTCTCCCAGTTCTGGAGGTCAGAAGACTGAGATCAAGGTGTCAGCACATATGGGTCCTTCTGAGGCTGGGAGGGAGTGTCTGCTCCAGGCCCTCTCCTGCCTTTGGTGGCTTTGCTGACAATCTTCTTGGCTTAGAGATGCTTCACCCCAAGCATCTAGATTTCTGTCTTCATCTTCACACGACATTCATTCTGTGCGCGTGTCTGTGTTCAGATTTCCCCTTTTATAAGCACAGCAGTCATATTGGATTAGGGGTTCGCCCCACTCTGGTATGACCTCACCTTAACTAATGACATCTGCAATGACCCTATTTCACAATAAGGACGTATCCTGAGGTACTTCAGGTTAGAATTTCAATGTATGAATTTGGGGGAGGACACAATTCTACCCATAATACGTACCAATTGCTTACACCAGAAAATTATTATTTGTGTACTGCTTAGAGGGGTTTTCTAAATCTGTATGCCATCGAATTAAGTCAGCTTTGGTGGGAAAATGATAAAATTTACTCTTTTCCAATTTTTTTCCTTTCCATCCCCAGACTGAAACTTAACCCAACCTAGGCATGTAGCTTCAAGTCAGTGATTTAAAAAGAAGGAGTTCGTGGGCAGATTTCTTGGAAAGAGGAAATGATACTAATTAGGAGGGGAAAAGAGCAGCATAGATGTAAGTAGGGCAACACCAAGGACAGAAGGAAATCTCGCCAGTAACACACACATCTTTGCAAACTCGCCAGCAGGAAGCAGGGGACTGAACTGCATGAACCTCTCTGAGTATCTGAAAAGGAGGGATGCAGATTCTAGCCCTGTTTTACCTCCCAGGCATGTTTTATTTAAAATAAAGGAACGTGCAAGAAAATGCTGCATCAGCCACAGCACGTGACACACTGCGCCCCTCCAACCTCAGGGAAGAGACCAGAGCTCTCTGGTTCTGTCTGCTTCACTGAGCACCAATTCAGGTGTTCAGGTGGTGAAAATAAGTGAATCAATATTTCTGAAATAATCATTAAGGTAGTCTTAGGGACGAGATGTACATGCCTATTGGTTTCTTTGTGCCAGTCTTTATTCTCTGCAAGTTTACATCTGAGTGTACTTTTATGCTATCCCTCTTATCCGGCATCACTTTCTCCGGCACACACGTGGATCGAGGTATGCACACGGGTGTATTTCTGCACAGAGGCTGCATCAGTAAGCTTTCCTTGCATAAAGACCGCTCTAAAACTTGTTGGCCTCAGCCAACCACCTTGCAGTTCAGGGTGGGCTCAGCTGGATGGTTCTTCTGTCCCCTGTGGACTCCTTCACAGGTCAGCCGTGAGTCGGGCCCGATGACTTTAGGTGGGCTTTCCCTTCTGTCTGGGGCCTCAGCTGGGATCACTGAGCTGGCTGGACTCTGGTTTTGTAGCCTCACGAGCTCCAGGGTCGCTTACAGGGTGACCAACCAAGGTTCCGAGAGGGCAAGAAGAGACGCACATGGCTCCCCCAGGCCAGGTGGGACCCGGCACAGCATCATGTCCACTGCATCCTACAGGCCAAAGCTAGTCGTGCCATAGCCCAGCTCCAGGGGTGAGAAAATTGTCTCCATCTCTTGTGGGGAGGAGCCGCTAGGTCAAACACAAAGGGCCTTGATGCAGGGGCAAGTGGTCACCAACGCCCTTAACTTTAAAACTGCCACGTCCTTCTCCTCCGGGAAACAAAGGGGGTGCTGTGTACGGGAGCAGAGCCAGGCCACCTAACCCTCGGGGCGACGCAGCCCTGCTCCAAAGGCCGATCTGCTTGTCAAATCTGGAGCTTTGAGAATAAGCTTCAAGAAACCCATTCTTAGTAGTAGGGCAGAAGCAGACTCACGCTGTTGATTGTTAGGATGCATTTCATCAGTTTGGAGACATTGTCTAGAAAGTCTGGCAGTGTTATATACTTATTGGTTTATGTGTATAATTGTATGTATGTATGTACAAATACACCTAGTCTGGCATTCTTAGGAATAAGGATTCATGTCAATGAATGATTCAGCACTTTAAGATTATCCTTTTAGCATTAAGTAGTTTCAATAAAAGTGAGCCCATGTTGGGTAGAGAGCCTTCTAAGACACACGCAGCATCTCCCTGTTTCTTTTCTTTTTTTAATTTATTTTTTATTGAAGTATAGTTGTTTTACAAACTTGTGTTAATTACTGCTGTACAGCAAAGTGACTCAGCCATGCATATGCATACATTCTTTTTCATATTCTTTTCTATTATGGTTTAATCCCAGTATATTGAATATAGTTCCCCTGTGCTGTACAGTAGGACCTTGTTGTTTATCCATTCTATATAAACCACTTTGCATCTGCTAATCCCAAACTCCCAATCCAACCCTCTCCCACCCCCCTCCCCCTTGGCAACAATCAGTCTATTCTTTATGTCCCTGATTCTGTTTCTGTTTCGTAGATAGGTTAATTTGTGTCAAACTTTAGATTCCACATATAGGTGATATCACATAATATTTGTCTTTCCCTTTCTGACTTACTTCACTTAGTATGATCATGTCTAGTTGCATCCATGTTGCTGCAAATGGCATTGTTTCATTCTTTTTTGTCCTGAGAAGTATTCCATTGTATATATGTACCACATCTTCTTTGCCTATTCATCTGTCAGAATCTCCCTGTTTCTTAATCAAGGTACAGAGTTACACCTTTTCTCTGTAGCAAGATGGTGAACCCTGGGAGGTGATGACACTAAATTATTCATCATTTTATTCCCAAAGTCTGGCACAGTGTCTCACATGTAGTAAGGGCTGAATGGATGCTTTTGGAATTGAAACAAATTGAGTGCTGAAAACAAATAGAAACTCATAGTAATAAGTCAGCTTTATCATACGGATAGCAACTATATTGTACTCTGTACAATAAAGTAACCCCTTCAGAGGGACAGGAGGGGCATGGGACAGTTTAGACCAACACTAAATGGCTCTAAATAGCTATTCCTGCTAGGTTCTGATGTCTCTATCTGACAGTTCTTCTGTCTCCTACCATAAAGGCCTTTTTTGTTCATCTCCCTTCACAGCCACACCCTACCCCCAACTGTGTTATTTCCAGTCTGGAGAGCGAGCTGTCCTCGCTGCCCGTCACATATGCCAAGTGCATTTCCACCTCAGGGCCTTTGCACTCACTATCCCCCCGCCTGGCTGTTTCATCAACTGTCTTCATGACTTGGACCCACTCTCCACTCAGGTCTCTGCTCCACTGTCACCTAGACAAAAGGACTTTCCCTGGCCGTCCTGTAGCCCTGTGTCTTACATCAAAGCCCACCTTTTTTTGCAGAGACCCGCTCTATTCTCACACCCCTTTTAAATTTTCTTCACTGACTGATATATGTGTATCAGTTTATCTAGTGTTTCCTCCATTAGTTCCACGAGAAGAAGGACTTTGTTTTGCTCCCTGCTGCTTCCCGGACCCAAGATGGCACTTGTCACAAGGAGGTCCGCAATAAAAATGTGTTGGTTGAATGAGACACGCGAGATTGTGAGACTTTTCCCAAGATTAGAGTAAATGTTAATGTGAACTGAAGAAGCCTTCCGGTAGCCATGGTAATTAATGAGGGACAGGCTTTGCATTATCTGTTTCAACTTGCCAGAGGCTTGGGCAAGGAGGGAGCCGGCACCTAACAATTCCCTCTGCAGGTTCTGGGTGGCGCTCCAGTAGCTGAGGTTAGAGAAATAACTTCCCAGGAAGAGGAGCATTAGTGCATGTAGTTATCAGTATAAACCCACCTTCCAGGCTGATCTTGTTTTGTCGTTTATATGCACTTCAGTCCTGACAAACGTTGAAAAACACATGTTTTTGACTAAAAGGTGTGCAGGCAATTGTTTTCTAGGTCTACAAAAGTCAGATTTGTGGTTTCTGATTCTTCATATGCTGGTATGCCTGGAGGACGGTGTCCTGACCAAGCAGCCTGAAGGTCTTCCGTCCGTCGCCACTGTTTGGAGCCAGCCCCCAGCACCGAATGGTACAGGTCCTCAAACCTAGTAGGCGTTCCTCAAGGTCACTACCGCTGCACACAGTGGCTTTCTCATCACCTTCTTTTTAAGGAGGAGACAACAAAGTCTCAGTGATGTTCAGGGTCTTATTGGGGCTACTGGGGCAGAACTGGAATTTGAAACAAATTTCAACAAATGTAGGGTCGATTGTACCCTGGGGGAGCCTTTCCTAGCACCTGGATGGAGTAAAGCTCGGCTACACCTGTGCTTCTCCAGTTTTGTCACCATAAATGTAGCCCATAAATTATTTTCAGAGCTACATAGTGAATACTATCTTCCCAGAATAAATTGCACATTTTATTCATCCCTTTTTATTGCTGTACTCCTCCTGATTTTGTTAATGAATTAAATAAATGATTTGATACGTTAAAAAGAATCCATTGGGTCAACTAGAAAAGTCTGAGTGAGCTAAAGGAAGCTTTACTGTCATTGGCAGGCAACACAGTGCCTTCAGGGGCTGGTGGATGCAGACCCTCCTACGATTAGCTTCCCTAAACCATTCTGGTAGAATCTCATGGGGGAGAAACATCAAAAAAGACCTCTTTGTCAAAACTATTGCCTAGCAATAGGGAAAAGGTTAACTAGATCAAAGTGTGCACATATTATGTTAACGTTTTGAAATCATTCTTGAAAAAATTAACAATATCAAAAGCCTACTCTACAATATTAGGTGATTAAAAGCAAGGACAAAAGACATCAAAATAAATCTGTTTTACTTCTATTTCTCTTTCAAGCCACCTCAAATAGTAAAGGAGTTTCATGGGAGAATTCTGGTGCTAGTTAAACTCTACCAGACTATACAGAAAGACAGCCCAAGTTCTTTTCACAGATAGAGAAAAAACTGATTTAAGAAACCTGACACATGATAGTATAAATCATATATCTGTAATCACCTGAATCTGTGTGCTTGTATATGTGCAGTCAAACACACACACACACAAGTGTATATATGTGACATTTGTTTATTTCTCCCAGCATTGAAGTCCTCTTACCATCTTTGCGAAATTTCCTACCTTAAGTATTGCTGCCTCTCGCTGTAGAAGCTGAAAAAGACCAAGACACATTCCCAGCCAACTAGATGCACCTCTTCTGAACTTGGAATTACAAATATGGAGATATGCCCTGGGTGGCTGCAATGGAACTTTTCAGGGGGTGTCACAGCTGCAGGGACAGTGGACGTGTCCCCTGCAGAGGGCTGACACAGAAACCACCGGATGGCTTTTGGGGCATGGTTTTTTGGGCTTGGTGCTAGCTGCTACCCAGCCTTCCTTGTGTCTCTGTTTCCAAACTGGGTTCTGCAGCCTTCCAGAAGATTCTACTGTTCAGTATGTTTGTCTATTTGTATTCGTGACCAGAGTTGATTTCTACTGCTCACACCTAAAAGCCTCGGCTGCTTGCTGTACGTGCTACACAGTGCCTTGGGTTCAGTGCCAAATGTGACCTTGAAAAGCACATGAGAAAACAGTTCAGAAACTATTGCAGACATCATATAGGATGCCAGGGTCCTGGCTTAGATGCTAAAGAAATATAACTTTCCATTTAGGAAGCCTGAGTCCATTAGTGAACTCCACTAATAGGTCATGAAAATTAATAGCTAGTAAATATATTATTAGCATTTTTTGAATCTTGCTAATGGGAAAATCAACTATTTCAAAAGCAGCAAGAGTCACATTTGGCACCAGGACATTACTCATTGCTTAGTGTCTGCTCTTTCTTCTGACTTCTTGTGAAATAATTAGAGAAGTTCAAATAGAATTATGTGAGCAATCATGAATGTTTTTATTTTTTTTATTTTTATTTTTATTATTATTTTTTTTTTTTAAAGAAGGGAGACCGGGTGGTAGTCAGCCAGGGACACTGGGGAGGAGGGTATTCTTTGTTTTCTTTCTTTTTTTTTTTTTTTTTTTAAATATTTATTTGGTTGCACCAGGTCTTATTTATTTATTTATTTTTATTTTTATTTTTGGCTGTGTTGGGTCTTCGTTTCTGTGCGAGGGCTTTCTCTAGTTGCGGCAAGCGGGGGCCACTCTTCATCACGGTGCGCGGGCCTCTCACTATCGCGGCCTCTCTTGTTGCGGAGCACAGGCTCCAGACGCGCAGGCTCAGTAATTGTGGCCCACGGGCCCAGTTGCTCCGCGGCATGTGGGATCTTCCCAGACCAGGGCTGGAACCCGTGTCTCCTGCATTGGCAGGCAGACTCTCAACCACTGCGCCACCAGGGAAGCCCTGTTTTTATTTTTGTATTGTAAACCATCATTATTTTCTTACCTACATTATGTATTCAATACTAATTTTCTATCTATGGCATAGGAAATTTATGGCTATGTAAATATGTTAATATTTCTCCATCTAGAAAATGAAATGAATGATTTTTATATGTTTTGTTTGTGAAATATTAACTGCAAAAATTCATTAAGTATAATAATAAGACTCATTACATAGTATCTTTCATCTTGAAGATTATTAGAAGCCTTTACAAACTAAAAGAAAAATCACCAAAAAAAAAAAAAACCCCAAAGCTAATAGAACCACTATCCATCACTGAAATAGAGCTATGCAATTGTTTGCTTAGCCTATTTGAAGTCTTACCTCTCAGTGAAAAAAAAAATATATATCAAGCTTAAACTACTAAAAAGTTACCAAATATTTTTTCCTAATGATTAATATGATTTCTGGATTGTCTTTCAATTAATGTGTTTTACTTAGTTTGGGTTTTCAGGAATGGAATTAGTTGGAAGTAGGATAAAATATTTATGGGTATTAGGATTTGGAAATAGGACCGTGGATCTATATTAGCCAGGACTTTCCAATAGGATACATGGAGATGTGTAAGAGGAGATCCAATATGGGAATTGACCCCTGTGGTCATGGACGCTGAGAACGCCATGATCTGCCATTTGCAAGCTGGAGACCCAGGAAAGTTGGTGATTTAATTCATTCTGAGGCCAAAGACCTGAGAAACAGGGAAGCTGCTGGTGTTAGTCCCCAAGTCCAAAGGCTCAAGAACAAGGCGCTCCGACGTCTGAGGGCAGGAGGAGATGGAAGTCCCAGCAGAAAGTCAGGCAGAAAACACTCCCAACCTTCCTGTGTCTTTTCTTCTACTGGGGTTCTCAAAGAATTGGTGAGGGTGGTTCTTCTTCACTCTGTCAACTGATTCAAATGCTTATTTCTTCCCATAAAATCCTTGCATGCACACCAAAAAATAATGTTTTATCAGCTATTTGGGCATCCCTTAGCCCAGTCAAGTAATCATGAAAATTTACCATCCCAGGGTCCACTCTGGGTACCCCAATATTTTTTCCAAAGGTTTTTGATTGGCCTTTCCTATTAAATAAAGTGCTGTGGTCGATGGTCGTCAGCCTAGTGAATAATCACACTCACCCAGGCACACATCCTTCAGCAGTTTGGTAAGTCATTCATCATCCTCTCAGTTATAAAACCAAACTCCAACCTCTCTTTTCCCTGGGCATTTAACTCTATGTAATAAAAGAGAGACATGGTATTCCTCAGCTCATTCATTCATTCCACAAATGCTTGTTAAGAACTTCAAAGTCACGAGGGCAACAAAAAATATAACAGTCATAGAAAGTTTAAAAGAGGTAACACGGTCACAACAGCTAGATTATTGACTAAGGCATGGGGACTGGTGGAGTGCCTTAATGCACAGGCTCTTGACCTGAGACGTCAGAGAGTTAGACGCTGCTGCTGCCCCCTTGATCACCTGTGCTGCCTGGCTCTTTCTGGGAGCGTGTTTTTGGACCAGACAAACATTTAAATTGTTGACTTTTCTTTAAGGAGATTGCTCTCTACAATGTGGGTGGGCTTCATCTAATTAGGTGAAAGCCTTGAGGAAACAAAAAGGCGGGTCACCCCCAAGCGAGGGGAGTTCTGCCCCAGACGGTCCTCCGGCTTCATCTGCAGCCCAGCTCTTCCACTGTCTCCAGCCTGCTGGTCTAACCCCTCAGATATTTTTGGACTTGCCAAGACCCCACAACGACCTGAACCAATACCTCATAATACATTTCTTTCTTTACACACACACATTCCATTAGTTCTGTTTCTCTGGAGAATCCTGACGAATATACCTTCTAATCCAGCTGCTGGGTAAGAGTAATTCTGTAAGTGACATTTGATCAGGGCAACAGTGGCCAAAGCAGTACTAAGATGCGTCCATGGCATTCCTGTAATTCTTTGAGGTGTCCAGTTTGTTCCTCTCCCAGACCACTGTCTGGGCCAGCCGTGCAACTTCCTCTGGCATAGGTGCCACACAGGAACCACCTCTGGCCAGGCTGAGTCCTGGCAGGGCTCTGACTGTGTCACTCAGTGGGTTTCCTGGGCCTGGTCAATTTCTCAAGTGCTTTCTACTTTCAGAATTCCCACCAACCTTGGACTTTAGCATGAACCATCTGTCCTTTGGTTCCTCTTAAGCCACCTTCCTCCCTGACTCAGGTCTGGTCTAGCCAATGGGTAGCAGCCTCCCATTGCAACTAAACTTGGTTTCCATTCTTCTTTCTCTCTGAAGTATACAAACCCCACCTCTCAGCATCGAATTAGCGTGATAAATCATTCAAGTGTACAGTACCATCTCCTCCTGTTTTTCCCGTCTTATTTATGTATCTCCATCAACGTTTCAACTCTGTGAAGTCTTGCATCAACAGTCTCCTGTATCCAGGAGATAATCATTCCCCTTACATTACACAGGGGCTAGTTGTTTGTTTTTTCTTTTAATTTTTTAAATCTGTTCCCTGCAATTATGTGGGAAATGTCCTTTTTTTGTTTTATCCTTTGTTATCTCTTGCAGAACACCTCCACCTTCTGTTTTATTTTGTATGTTAAAACACATAATAAACCGTTGGTCCCAACCTGGATTCTTTTCCTTTTCTTCTCTCTCCTTTGGTACCCAGTCCCAAGGCTTTGTATCATTGGAGGCCAGTTTTAGTGCCAGTTAATTTAAGTCAGCAGGCCTCACAAAGCTTTGCAAATGTTAATGAAGCAAGAGAACACCCTTATGAAGCAAGGATTTTGGTCCTCATTTCACAGGTAAAAATCCAAACCCACAAAGTTTGAGTGACATTGACACCTGCCCACCATTTGAGAACTGCCATCGTTCTCATTGCTGTGCACCACTTTCCAGAAGATAAAACGGACTGAGAGGTTAGGACAGTGTTTGAACTATGTTAAAGACTCAGTCTGCTCTTTATTTACAGCCCTATAGGGTTTCCCATTTTTCTTTATTTTCTCACCACTTGCCTCCCCAAGGCATAGTCACTCAATGAGCAAGCGATGAAAAATCAAGGTGTGGCAAGACAAGGGTGTGTTTATTCTCATTATTTGGCCCTCAGACACTGACTTGGGGCAAAGTAATTTTTGCTTTGTGTGATTCCCTCTCTGATTTAGGGCCCTGGGTCTCAGAAGCTGGTCTGTGGCCCCTCAGCCTCGGAATCAGCTGGATACAGTGGTTAAAAATATAGTTTCTAGGTCTCATTTCAAGGACACTGAATCAATATTTTGGGAAGTGGGTCCAGAAGTCTGTAATTTTGATTGTGTGATCTTGACATTTGTTTGGTATGTTTGAAAATCAGATTTGTGTTTCATGAAATGTTATGTTATCTGTATTAATGCTATAATATGTTTATGTGTCTGCAGTTAAAGAAGTTTGTCAACTGAAATAACAATAAAATTTTTTTAAAGAATTATATCAAACTTGAGTTTGACTAATTATTAGAGAAATGCAAATCAAAACTACAATGAGGTATCACCTCATACTGGTCAGAATGGCCATCATCAAAAACTTTACAAATAATAAATGCTGAGGAGGGTGTGGAGAAAAGGGAACCCTCATACACTGTTGATGGCAATGTAAATTGGTGCAGCTGCTATGGAGAACAGTATGGAGGTTCCTTAAAAAACTAAAAATGGAGCTACCATATGATCCAGCAATCCCACTCCTGGGTATATATGGGGAAAAGACAAAATCTCTTATTCAAAAAGATACATGTACCCCAATGTTCACAGCAGCACTATTTACAATAGCCAAGACATGGAAGCAACCTGTGTCCAGCGACAGATGAATGGGCAAAGAAGATGTGGTACATATATACAATGGAATATTACTCGGCCATAAAAAGGAACAAAATAATGCCATTTGCAGCAACATGGGTGGACCTAGAGATTATCATACTAAGTGAAGTAAAACTTAGTATGAGACACAGAAAGACATGTATCATATGATATCACATGTGGAATCTAAAAAACTGATACAAATGAACTTATTGACAAAATAGAAATAGACTCACAGACATAGAAAACAAACTTATGGTTACCGAAGAGGAAAAGGGGGGAAGGGATAAATTGGGAATTGGGGATTAACAGATACACACTACTATATATAAAATAGGTAAACAACAAAGACCTACTATATATCAGTGGGGACTATACTCAATACATTGTAATAGCCTATAATGGAAAATAATCTAAAAAAGTATATATATATATATATGTGAATCGCTCTGCTGTACACCTGAAACTAACACAACATTGTAAATCAGCTATACTTCAATTTAAAAAAACAAAAAACAAAAAACTTGAGTTTGGGGATTTACTAATCTGGAAAATATTTGCTTCTCCACTTCCCCATTATGAAGTGCGACACGGACCATCCCCCAAACAACAGAACAAAACACTGAGCTGAGGGCCCTTTAGTTTGGATCACTGGGTGTTTGAAACGTCAGTTAGGCCTTGTTTCTCTAGCTTCCAAGAGCCACAGGGTGTCTAGCTGGTTTCCTTATTCCTTCCTTTATAGGACCTGCAGGCTCTGAAAGCATGAGTCTATACCAATGCCTCCAAACAGGCCCTCTGAGGGTAAATAAATACTGGCTGTTTGTATTATTTGTTAGACCCAAAGGGAACCTCAAATATGATCTAGTTCATCCACCAGTTTATGTGTGACAAAACAGAATCAGAGAAGCAAAGCAAGTTACCTAAGACTGCACAGCTGAACTGGGGACTGGACAGAATTGGAAGCCAGTTACCTGCTTCTTCATCCAGTGACCCTAGTAGTAGAGCATGCCATCTCTTCTCTATTTCAGAACAGAAGCCTCTAATCTCGTCACATCCTGCAATCCTAGCCATTAAATTTTTTGAGCAGTCACCCCCAATATATGTATTATTTCCAAATTATATACATGTGCCACTGTCAGTCCAATCAGTAAATGCTATGAAAGGATAACCTCTTCATTTTCGTAAGCTAGAAAATAAATATAAATAAAGCATGACTAGTTTTCCCCATCATCCCTCAGAGGATGCTGCGCGATTCCAAGGATGCTAAGCAACCACTTTTGGAGACCGCTGCATCAGGACCAGAACACAACTTCTCAAGGCAAAGTGGCACGTGCAGTCCTTCAAGAGCTCGCACGAGTGATTTCTAACTGATCATTGCTGGTCTACTAGAGTTTGGAGACCACGGAACTATTTAGAAAATACAATGTATCAAAGAATCATTTCTAACTCTTATTCTTTGCCTTCTTATGTGATTCTTTGATGAACACAAAGCTGAGAACTGCTTTTAACCTGTAGCCCGTGTCACCCACAGAGCAAACCAAGGTGCCCACCCGTTCCCAACACGGCCCTGCTAGTTGGCTAATTATGAATTACTGTGGTAACAGTGAGATTTAGTCTCACTATTTAAGTTGCTTCTCTACTGTGTTTTTAAGAGGTCTCATCTATTGCACGTGGGAACGACATCCTTCAAGCATGTCGTGGCAGCAAGCTCTGGCTGAGATCACCGCTCCAGAAGGCCTCTCCCGAAATATCAGTAAACTGCCCGACGCCACCTTCTCCGTGGAGGAGGAGACCAGGGAAGGGAAAGCCATGGTGGCCAATCTCCTTTCTTCCCTATAGCTGAGCAGCCTTCCGATCTGACACCTGCTGACTCACCACAGGGGACTCTTCTTCACTCACAGGGGTTTGCCACCCGCCATGTGCCCCCCAGAACCCTGGCACAGAGCTTTCCAATCCAGCTTTCACTTATGAGTTGTTCCTTCAACCCACATTTTAGGAAGCTCCCTTCGGGCTTCAGTGCCAGGGTCTGGGGACACAGGCCCAAACAAGGCAGAAGGGTCCCTGTCTTAGCAGGATGACAGCCTGAGGCCGTCCCTGTGATTTACTGAGCTCTTTCTCTGAGCCTAGGACCCCGTTTAGTCCTGACAACCACGTGTACGCTTGAGCTCAGCTGTAGCACCCAGACGAAGGGGAAGCACGGGACGCTTTGGTACCCCCTCCAGGGACGCGCAGCAGGAAGACTGGAAACTGGGCTCTCCAGGCGGCACAGCGGGGGCTCCTGTGGCCACGCTTAGTCCCTTCCACCCCCGGTTCTCCTTTGAAGGGGGCTGAGCGCGTGGAACTACCTTCCAGATGGGAACAAGGAGGGAAAGGGCTGCAGACGCTCGGCCAGGCCCTTCACCCCGGGCCAACTCTTCATGTCAAGGACCTTTCTCTAGATGTTTCTCCAACAACTAAAGTATTAAATGTCCCCAAGAGTGTCCCTGATCTCCCTCAAACACCCTAACCTCCCCGTCTCCACTCCCATTAAAGTCACACCAACCAAGCGAAAAATCAGATTTACAGACTCTACTATTTCTTTTTTCCTGGCTCCTTTTTCTTTCCCTTAATCCCAACACAACAAAATTCCTTTTATTCCCCTCGCTCGTGTTCACCTTCCTGCTCCCTCGCCCTCTGAGGTCACCTCCACTCCGCTAGCTGCTCCCCCTCAACTCGGGGTCCCCGGCCACGGCATCCCAGGTCATCGCCGGCTTTGCAGAGGTGACTGGCCATCTTGCCCGCCCAGCAGCCTTCACCCCGAGGTCTCTCCCATGCACCTTGCTTTGCTTCTGGCTACACTTACTCGGAAAGGCTTTCTCCCTACCTCCCACCCAAGCCCCTCAGCTCCTGTGAGACGCAGTCCAAAGGCCTTTCTTAACAAGTGTTTGCAGCCAGTGTCATCTGTTCACGTCTCTGGATTATACAGACTTGGACTGAGAGGCAGGCTCTTAGCCTCTTCTTCCCAGGCCTCTCCTCTTGGTCTCATGGCAGTGCTCTATTTTGCCTCTGGCTTGTGTGCTCCCCCAAAGCAAAAGCCCTTTACTTGTACTAACTTCTGCTAGCTCTTGGACCAAAAGTACTTTCTGATTTATAAAACACTAGCAAGTGAAAAGGGTTTAGGCAAAAGTGATTCTTCTAGAACATTCTGGTCTGATTTAAAATGATGTTGAGTATAGAAATATTTAAGACAAGATTTCATACTTCCCAGCTTTATTAAATAGGTCATAAATGAACGCAATTTAAACATTTTTTAATGACTCAGTGACACTATGATAAACACTGATTTTTGTAATGTGATAGAATAGTGACACACTCAGAATCACCTGAGTCAAGCTGTTTATCCTCACACAGAATGACCCCAGAGTTTTGAGCTATTTGTTTTTTATAGATTCCTTATTAATCTGTCTTCTCCTTCTCTCCCTTCCCTTCCCCTCCCCTCCCCTCCCCCTCCCTCCTCCTTCTCCTCCTCCCTCACCGCTGCTTCTTTAGGTCCTGCGTTCATTCCTCTAAACTTGTGGCTTTTGACATTCTATGAGTTAGAAAATCAAAAATTCACCTATGAGGGACAAAGTAGGAATGAATAGTATTTGAGGACCTCTTCTTTTTGAGATGCCATCGACTAAGTCAAGTGAACCCTAATCTAATGTGACAGTGAGGAAGATTGTGCCTGTGGGACAAGGCACCTAGAAGAGCTGTATCTTGGCAAATGGGTCACCACACACTTGAGAGATGAAGATGAATGAGGGACATTGTGTCATCCTGAAGCTGAAAGGCTCTACAAACGTGAGGCAGTTCTCAAACACATCTTTGATAGAAATGTTTTTTAAAAATGAATATAAAATTTTGGTGGGTAAATCCAATGTCCTGTATGACTGTGGAAATGTTTGACATTTCTGTCTTTCCCTCTTTACCATTTTTTAAAACTTTTTTTTTTCACTTTTATGCATTTTACTAAACTCTATTTTCCAAGGTTTAACACACTATCCTCACTCTTTGACTATTTAAGCTGTTTTTAGTTGTTCTCCCTGGGTTAAAAGAAACACAGATCTACTCAAATAATCCCAAGGAAATGGGGGTTCGGTGCGGTTTGGGTTTGGCCACATCTAGGAGAAAATCAGGAACAGCCTCTCACTCCAGCATGAGCTGTGGTTGGCAATGATTGGCAGCTGATCAAGGACTCTGGAATCCCTTGCCCCTCTGCTTCAGGCTCACACCTGTGGCTCCAGCCATCACATCTGTATCCCAAACGCAAGGAAGGAGCATTTGCAGAGAGGCACGTGTCCACTCTATGTGCTTCCCTGCAGAGGCGTTTTCCTGGAGGTCTCAGTGAGCAAGCCTGACTAACAGCTCCCTGCTCAGAACCGTGGCACACGTCACCTCTCTGCAAGGGAAGCTACCTTTCTGGCTGGTCATATTGTGATTCAGGCCAAAGTGAGTTTTTTAGTAAAGAAAAATGGCCCAACAACTATTGGGTAGGCTGCCAGTGGCTGCTGATTTACGTGGTAAATAAACCCCACTGAACTGGGGCCAGAAAGCCACCAGGGATTCCCCGCTCCACGGACACTGGGATTCCCTCGTTCAGGAGTCCCAGGATTCTCCCTCATGATTTCTCTGCTTCCCATTTCTGTTTCCCAGGTTTTCCATTTGTTTTTGACCTCCTTTCAGCCTGTAATGCCTGCTCCAGCCCTAAGAGCCCCTCACGACCTCCCTACCCGAATCCTGCAGAGAACTAGGCCAATCTGTATGGTTTTCAAGTCCAAATCTGAGGAGGAGTCTGATTATTGGCTCAACTCTTCAGAGACACCAAATGAACTCCGCGTTCGAAGCATGCCTTTCATCCATGAGCTGTCCTTTTTTTCGTTGGTTTTGTTTGTTTGTTTTTGGGCCACACTGTCATGTGGCTTGTGGGTTCTTAGTTCCCTGACCAGGGATCAAACCTGGGCCCTCGGCAGTGGAAGGGCAGAGTCCTAACCATTGGACCGCCAGGGAAGTCCTCATGAACTATCCTTTAGTTTGGGGACCACTAGGCTGAATTAGCCCCAGTCAGGGGCACCGGGCAGAATGCAGTCATTTAGTCCAGCTGAAAAGGGGAATATGTTACACCTGGCAGAATGGGCCACAAATGATTGGCACCTATGGTATGCAAACTCAAGCTAAATACACACTGGTGATTATTTCATAGAAAGAGAAATCGAAAGGGTCAATCTTATCTCTCCTAATTTTTTTCAGATCTACTCAATGTGCTACCTATTATTATGATGAGATCCATCTTTCTGTCTGATCATAGAAGAAACAATCTGTAGCTCTGCAATTCAGTTCTAGCAGATGGCAGAATAGAAAGTGATAGAGAGCTCTCCTGCTATGGCCTTCTTCCACGCCCACTATTCTCAAAAGATCAAAGTGCATCCCATTTTTAATGAAGTCACATGTGCTTTACCCAACGTCAAAATCAGGATTCAGTGATGTCAAAGTCACCAGCTACACATATCATAAAAGTATTTACTTTCAGGTAGAACCAGTCTATCTTCCAACAAGAATATTATCATCCATCCTTTTGTCCAGGTATACTATTTTTTACTGCCCTTTATAGATAAGCCAGCAGGGGGGTAGGGTACATCACCTCTTCCTTTCACTCCCAGATTTCCTAGGAGAATAGCAAAGTCAAAGTTTTCACATTTTATGTTTTCTTACCGGTGATATTTTAGCCATAGATGTCTCTTCAGTAAATTTAACCACTGAATTAAAATAAAAAGTTCTTCTATTTTTATGAAACCCACATCATTGAAAGGCAAAGAGTATAACAAACAGCACACTGAGCCCCAATGAGGAGTTTGCAACACATTCAGGATCCTTTAGTGTTAATTGCAAGGAAAGTTTTATGCCAGGTGTGATTTACACAGGGCCTATTTTTTGTTTCCTTTAAAATATAAATCAAAATAAAATTATACCCAAGTGAAAGACATCCTAAGATATTCATGAATGAAGCCAAAACATCGACTATATTATATCAATATAATGATGAGACAGTGTTGCCATAGACAGCTCTGTTATTTGCCCTTTGGTTCGTAGTGAAAATTCGTACAACTAAGAGCCTAAGGGTGGTTGTGTTAATTGTGCGCTTGGAGATTTGTTACAACACAAACGTTTCTACAAAAGCAAATTTAATATACAACAAACACTCACCATGTAAACACATTGTTTTAAAAATCTGATAATAATTCCAAGGATCACTTACAGGCTTCCATAAAAGTATTTTATATCAAGAATCTCAATACAGAATGATTTCTATGTCAAAATACATTTACACTGTAAATTGTTATAGAAAAAAAAAAAAAAAGACACAGAGAAATGGAGTTTGCTGGTATTGAATTCAACAGCAGCAACTGCCCCTGATATTTTTCCTTCATTTTCTACGTCAAGCACTTCTGACAATACATGTTCATCTACCCTTCTATACTTTGTCTATGCTTTGACTCACTCAGTTAAAACTCTCGAGACGTTATTACCATGCTTATTCCAACTGTCAGCAGCTCTCAAACCAGAGCATTTCTAGGGGGACCTATTCCTCTCCAGGCTGACACCCAGTACTTTCCAAAACCTGTCCATAGTATCAGTATGGAGGGCAACACTTTAGGAACTGGACGGTAGTTATCAAAATGCAAAACTGGAAAGAAGTCACATGAAAACCACAGGTGCAGATCGATCACACAATTTTATTAGAGTCTTTTGAAGAAATGTATTCCTCTGTGAAAAACTCTTGCAAAAGAGACATTGGGGTATACTATTTTCAACCCTGAGGCAATAGCATTGCATACCAAGGGGGTGAGGCAAGAAGCTGGTTCCACTGAAACACAAGCACAGCCACTGATATGCTCTATGTGATCAGGTTTTTACAAAAAAATACATAGTTTTCAATAAATAATGCTTAATTTTACAACTTTGATACAGCAATGTCATACACTGTTTTAACACACGAAACTCTGCATGCTAGACAGGGTACAGAAGACGAAACTTTGCCATGCATTTTCTTTTCCCCTTAGCGCTATCAGACACACGCCGTCCTCCAGCGCATGGCCTCGGGGAGCGGTCCCCTCTGTTTCACAGCCTTCAGGCATGCGCTGGCATGCAAACTCTAAAAAAAGGTCCCCCCACAAACCACTCAGACTTCTAAACAAAAAGGGCTTTTCAGCTTTCCTGCTCCCAAACCTGGAGTGGCTCTGAAAATACAGACTTGGGACAGTGTCATGCTGGAAACATCAGGTGGCTCTGTCCTGGTGGCCTTCAGGAAGCACCGTGGAGTGCCATCACCACTACGAGTCCCAAACCGGAAAAGCAGGCCTCCCTCCTAAACAGTCCATTCAGAAAAAGGTGTCACGGAACAAATGCCAAGGACTCTTAAACCCACCACATTATGTACAAGAGTAAAAATAGACAAAACGGGAAATGAAGGGTAATGGCGTAAAATGTTTCGCCCAACGTGATTCAAGGGCATTGTTTCTGAACAGAAACTGGATGAAGAAAAATGTGTTAGAGTGCCCTTTGTCAATATATATTTGATCAAAATTCTTTATGTCGTATATTATCAGTATTTCCAGTTGTTCTTTGTCTTTTTTTAAAGAGGGAATGTAATAGGTCTAATAAAATAAGGTAAGCGTCACAATCACTTCAAGGACCCTAGAGTACATTTTTTTTTTTACACATTTTCAAACTTTTCATCATATTGCTTTATTGTGTCATTTTCACAGCAGAGAAAATCCACGTCTATGTGACTACGTAAAAGAAGTTTGATCAAACACTGAGAAGGAAGCCTCCGTGTCTGCCCATCCAGGTTGTCTCAATTCATCGATTGCTCATGTCAAAACACATCTCGGCTCGACCATATTGCTCTTAGTGGTTCGTTTTCTCTACAGAGAAGTGATCCGTTTGCAACAGAAGTTCCCAAGTCATGTAAAACAGTCCTATCTGTGCACTGGCAGAGGTATTGAATCTTTTCAGAGTATCTCTACCCAATAAAATTATTACTTTTATACATGGAACACTATGAACTTATGTTTCCCTTTGTAAGCCATTGTATACTTTCTGCACTTTTGTGCTTTTATTGAGTATAAAAATAGGTCTCCTTTAAAATTCTGTTTAAGTTCACTAAAAAACTACTTGTTTGTGAAATTCTCTTAAAAACTCACTGCATCCACATGGAAGAGATAAAACTAATCAGGCAGCTAATTGATATAGGTAGTGTTAAAAAAATAACTACAGTGAAAAAAAAAAAAAAAAGAACCTATGTTAGGATTCAAGAAAAAAGCCAGTAGCAAAGTAAAATGGAAGAGAGCTGAGTTTAATAAATTGTGTTTAATCTTTATTGTGATTGAAAATGTGGGCTCCACAGAAAGGGGGGGGGGAAACGAGTTGTTTGTTATCAAAGAGCAGTATTTGCCAGATCATCAAATAAAAGGGGATATGGTAGAATAAATCCAATAAATGAACAGTGAGAAAGAACTAATGATTAAAATAAGCCAGATCTCTGAGAAGCATGTGTAAGAGTCATTACATGGAGACGTTACTTTGGGAGCTTGTGAATTCCCGTGTTGGACATATAAGGCTCGGTCCTGGTATCCTCACAGGCCTAGGCTATACAAAGGGTATTTGAAACTGACATTCCTAATGGAAATTTTATAAAATTTGGCCCTTACAATAACTGAGAAATATCCTGAAAAATCTTCCCTGAAGCTGTAATAAAGAAAGTTTCTTGTCTACTGATAAAATCGACAACTCAGTAAACTATTTTTGCTGGTCATCCTACATAAGAAAAAAGCACAAATATATTGGCCTCAGAAATCTGTTAAAAGCAGGGGACCACACAGTAAAAGAGTATAAAGATTCTATAAACGGGAGAGTCCAAGAAAACCTCTCCAAAGTGTTCACAAGGATACATACGCCCATTAGAAGCAAAAGTAAGAATATACATATTATTAATCATATCAGAGAATAAAAAAGTTAAGACTGATATAATATATTCATATTGAATGACTACTTTTAAAGAGAGCAACTTATTCGCTTTATTTCTCAGATTCCTTGGGCAAGTCATTTAAATTCTGAAGAGAAAAACAAATGTAAGTTTCTCGAACTATACCAATATCAAGTGATTCTGGTTTCAACTTCCAGAGATGGGAAAAACAAGTCTTGCTTTTTGAGTCTTTCTCTTTCTCAAAACAAACAAACAAACAACAAAAACCAACTAAATCATCCTGACTGCTATAGGCATGCATATTTAAATCACTTCCCCTCCATTAACATTAAAAAGAAACATCTCTGCCCAAGATGGTTTTAATGACTTTTTTTTTCCAGCTAAGGGATATTCTTTCTACAAATAATTTGCCCTGTGACTGTAGTCATTCATAACATACATAACATTTGCAAAGCAGTTTAAATACACTGCCTTCATTAGCATTATATTTTTTTAATAAAAGGGATGCATATCAGAGTGTAAGGACTGGAAGATTATTTCCACAGTTTAAAGAATTAATAAGAGAATGCTGGTTCAAGTTCTTAAAGATGGAAATCTTAGCAAGATGCCATCGTAAGTCTGGGAACTACTTAGAAACAGCAGGGTACCCACTAGCTAGGCTGCAGTTCACTCAGCGCCTCCCCGCCCCCGCCCCGTGTTACTATTTAAAAATCTTCTGTCAAGGCTTAGTTCAAAATAAGACTTACTTAAGAGACCAAAAAAATGCAATTAAACTTTTATTGAAGACTATCCAGTGGCAAGAATATACCTTGTGTATTATATTATGTTTCAGACATTCAATAAAGAATTCATTAAGAATGACTTTCACAATGCATTCATCAAAACAGCCTTAAATATTGTTAAAAGCGCATTCAAGCGCCTGTCCTGAGTTCTAACAGGTTTTTAATTTTAGATCGCCGATCATCTGTTTTTCTCTTCTTTTACTATCAAGAACTTAGGCTACATAGCTTTTTAAAAATTTTCATCCAGACTACGTGTTTCCATTCTGAAGCCAAATCATTACATGTTACTAAAGTTTCTACCTCACCACAGAAAATGTCCGATTCATCTATGATTGAAACATAAAATACATGCAACGTTTTCAGATTTTCAAAGTACATAGACTCAGTCTTATAAACGGGTTTGTGTTTTCAACAAGTTTTAGAACTGCAGCAGAGGGTCGCCACGTAAAATCCCCAGCACAGAGAAGTGTCAATTGTAAACCGCTGGTTCAATTATTCGTGGCTAAAATGAATGTCCCACCAACGACTACATCAGTCTATCATTTGGGGGGAAAAAAAAGAAAAAAGGTAAACAATTCCAGAAATCCAGTTCTAATATTGAGATCCTTGTTAATACCCTCAGCACTTTCTCCTCCCAAACGGTGTTCTACTGAAATCTGATGGTTCCTAGAAAGGAAAACAGCCACAGAAAAAAAAAATCTGTCCGTCTACTGCCAAAGCCTGCTGGCTTCGCATCGCAGGGGTGGGGTCTGGGGTGGAGGCTCGCGGCGAAGAGGAGCGAGGCTGCGGGAGGCCGAGCTGGGAGAGCAGGGGCCAAAGAGGCAGGGGAGAGGGGCAGCGAGGGCCGAGGGGCGCCGGGGCCCCTCCGGCCTAACAGCTCGCGGTGGTGTGTGGCCGCTTCCCTTTGGTCTCGCCAAACCTCGGCAGAAATGGAGACCAAACCTTGGTAAATCAATTCAGTAGGTTACGAAGAGAGTCGTGATGATTTTGCACCGAGTTTTTTCAATCAGCCACGGCAAGCGCCCGCGCTCGGAGAGGCAGAGCTGGAGGGCTGGCTCTCGGGGCCCTGCGCGGCCTCCCCCCGCAGCCTCCCTGCCTCCCTCGGCGCGGCCCACAGGGCAAGAGGGGCGGAAGGCACGGAAAGGGAACCGGAGCCAGGGGCGCGCGTGCCGGGCCGCGCCCGCCAGCCGGGGCCCGTCGCGAGGGCTCGGAGATACAGGCCGGGTCTGGGGAAACGAGAGTGGGGGGAGAAGCGGGTGCACTGGCCAGGCAAACGGTCCCCAAGGCGGCAGCTGCAGGAGGAGAACAACGAAGAAGCCGAACCACCTTCCCCGAGGCGCCCCCCGCCCCAGGCACCTTCCAGGGCGGCCTTCAAGCCGGCGCGCAGCGAGGCAGCCGGGGGCCCGGGTTGGCTTTCTCGCTCCCGCCCCGCAGCCCGGCGGCTCCCCTCCCCAGCCGGCGGCTTCGGGGCACCGGGGCGGCTCTCCCCGCGTGCCTCCAGGCCCCAGGGCGCGGTGCGCCGAGGCGCACGCGGCGGCCGGGCGGGGAGAGCCAGGCGCCCGGGACCCGGGCTCTGTCCCCCGGGTCCCCGGCCGCCACGCAGGCGCCCTCGCCCCCCCCCCGCCCCCCGCAACCCGGCCCATTCCGGCGGCTCTGCGCACACAGACACCCCAGCGGCCGCGGCTCCGGTCGCAGAGCGGCCGTGCCACGTTCCTCCGCCGCCCTGGGCCAACCCTCCGCGCCCTCCTTCCCCAGCCTTGGACCCGCCGCGCCCCGCGCTCCCACCGACAAGGGGGCGCCGGAAAGAGACGGACACCGACCACCTCTCCCCTGCGCCGCTCACTGCTCGAGGTCAAGAAGTGTAGCGGCGCCTCCCACCAGCGTCCACCTCTGCGCACAGGCGGAGATGCAGCGTCAAAAAAAAAAAAAAAAATTCAAAACTGGAAACGGCTGTCCCCACCCTCTAAGGAGGGAGAGCGGCGGGGATGCAAGCGTTCTCAGCGCTGGCCACCCACGGGCGGCTGTCACCGCGACGCGCAGCGCCGACGCGGCCCCTCGCAGAGAACGCAGACCCCCGCGGGCGCAGGACGCTGACCGCGCGCTGGCACCGCGGTCCTCGCCCAGCCCGCCCCGCCCGGCCCGCTCCCCGCGCCTCCCCGCGCCGCCCGCCCGCGGCCCGGATGGGTAGGGAGAGGAGGGCGGCAGTCGGGGAGGAGGAGGAGGAGGTGAGAAAGGAAATGGGGGGTGGGGAGGAAAGGGCAGGCGGAGAGAAAGCGTCCCCGGATTTTCTTAACCGGCCACCGAAGAAGAGAAAAAAGAAATCGGCCTGCCCATTGAGCACTTTCAGCCTAAGCCCCCGAGTGTGGGATCCTCTTCTGCCACCTCCCACCTGAGCACACACCGGCCTTGTCTCTGCGCTGCGACTACAGAACGGCCAGGATGACTTCCATAGAGACTATGGGCGATGCGAGTTTCTATCAGTTCCAGCTGATTTATTAAAATTGTCAAGATACAGACTTCCAGCACCAAAAAAAGAAAAAAAAAAAAAAAAAAAACAGGGCAATGATGTCGACAGTGCATTGAGTCTGCTTTGCCACCATTTGCTACAAAATATGCAGATGGTCTGTACTTTATTTAGATTATATTGCACAAAATGAGAAACTTTTTAAACTATGTGCCTTTTTTTCTTTTTGCTAAAAATCGAGAATCCAGTTTCAAACCTTCCATTTGGGGCCCCATCCACATATCACAGCGTATGAGATACATAAAGTCCTACTATAGTACAGTACATATACAATCTTTAAACTAAGATAACAGCTCTGAGGTCTATATCACCATTTTCAATAAATCTTTACCTACAAATATTGAACAAATCTCTACTATAGCTGTACAAAAAAAAGTTTGCTTTTTTTTAAACCACAAGGCCTTTAGATGCAAGGATTATTTTAAAATTTTAATCCTTTTTAAACCAGGACGTAACGTACCAACATACTTGCATGCTAAAAAAAACAGAGGAAAAAAAGAAATCAAAAGGGAAGAAGTGCCTGAAAGTCTTACTGAAAAAACACAGCAAGAATGTTCCCTTTTCACTGTACAAAAATACGCCTGAAAATATATTAATTTTTAAAAAAGACTGAGGTCTGTTATGTATCAAAAATGTTTCAATACCTTTTGTACTGAGGTCTAGGCTGTCTGGTATTCAATCAAGGAGGTATAGGGAACAAGTTACAAAAAAAAAGTTGGCAAGTAGAAATCACATTTGTAAAACCATAAACAATTTGATCTGAAAAGTAAACTCTGATCTTAAGTCAGTTCACAGTTTTTTTTTTCTTTTTTTTTTTTTGTAAGCGTTTGTACAGTCTGCATTTTTTCAAGCTCCCTGCAGTTTTGTTAAGAATCGGATGCATAGAAGACATCAGTTTTCTCCCTCCAAAAAAATAAAATCAAATAAAAAATTTGCCATGGTCCCTTTTTGTTTTTGTGTTTGTTTAAAAAAAAAAATCACCAGTTCTTTAAGATCTCTTAAGAAAAAAAAAAAAAAAAAAAAAAATCTCCAACCAACTCCCTAGCGTTAACAGTCGCGCTGCCAAAGGGTCCTCCGCAGGCGTCTTCCAGACTTCAAAGCCCGACCAGCTTCACACAGCGCCTTCCGGAGCGGGTCCTCCCTCCCCTCCCCCGCCCCGCCCCTCCGCCTTTGTTGCAATCGCGAATTTCAGAAAAAAAAAAGAAATAGTAATTACAAAAACACATTTGAGGGGGAAAAAAAATCACAACTCCAGACTAGGTATGCAACTACCTTGAGACACGATCAAGGAAGGGAGGGGGGACAAAAAAAAGGACAGGAAAAATGTTTCAAAACTACTCATTTCACTTTAACTCCACCAAAATTTTCATCATCTTTTCCAATTTCTTTGTGTCACGACATCATATCAATATCAGCATCTTCTTCTCTCCCCTCCACCCTACCGCCACCACCATCGACACCACCACCTCTCCTCCGCCTCCTCCTCCTCACGACCACCACGACTTCCTCCCAAGGAGCCCTGCTCTGCACCCGCCGAGAGAAAGAGCGAGAAGCGGGGCGCCCCTCTCAATACGTGAACACCAGGTCGGAGAAGTTCGCCTCCAGCCAGTCCCCCGCGATCATCTCGCTCAGCTCGGGCGTGCAGTAATCGGGGAACTCGAAGTGGGAGCCCAGGCTGCCCTCGCTGAACGAATCCAAATCCTTATCCACCAGAGACAGGGACAGGTTCCCGGCCGCCGCGCCGCCCCCCAGCTGCTGCTCGCCGGCGCTGTGCGCGCTTTGGGAGAAATTCAAGCTCAGGTCGAACATCAGGTCGTCGGCGTCCTCGCCGCCGCTGCTGCTGCTGCTGCTGCCGCTGCTGCTGCTGGACGAGGACGACGACGAGGACGAGGAGGAAGAGGAGGTGGAGACGGAGCGCGAGGACGCGGGCGACAGCGCGGGCTGCGCCAGCGGCGGCGGGTGCTGCTTGGTGATGTTCTTGAAGCTGTAGTAGAGGCGGCTGCCGCCCCCGGCGCCCGCGGTCGCGCCGGCCCGCACCTCGTCGTAGAGGCTCGCGCCCTCGGGGGACTCGGCCGCGCTGCTCAGCGTGGGGCTGGCGGGCACTTTGGCGACGTTGTAGCGTCTCAGCAGCTGCGGCGGCTGCTGCCCGGGCGGCTGCAGGAGCTGCGGGTGCGGCGGCTCCTCGTCCTCCTCGTCCGCCTCCTGCTTGATCCGCAGCTGCAGCTCGTCGTCGTCCTCGTCGTCCTCGTCGTCTTCGTCCAGGAACACGCACTTGACCGTCTTGCCCGCGCCGCCGCCGCCGCCGCCGCCGCCCGCGCCGCTCCCGCGCAGGCTGCCGAGCACGTAGTCGTCGCCCGCGCCGCCGTAGTCCCCGGGCTGGGCCGCCTTGCCCGCGCCGGCCTTGGCGCCGCCGGCCGCGGGGGCCGTGGGGGCCTTGAGCTTGCCGCATTTCTTGCTCGAGCTCTTGGAGGTCTTGGCGCCGCCCGCGCCGCCGCCCGCGCCGCCGCCGCCGCCCGCCGCGCTCTTCTCGGGGCTCTGGCTGGCGCTGGGCTTGGCCGAGGGGTCCATTTTGGGCTTTTTCCGGGGCCGGTACTTGTAGTCGGGGTAGTCGGCCATGTGCTTGAGCCGCAGCCGCTCCGCCTCCCGGATGAACGGGATCTTCTCGCTGTCCTTCAGCATTTTCCACCGCTTCCCCAGCCTCTTGGAGATCTCGGCGTTATGCATGTCCGGAGACTGCTCCATGATCTTCCTGCGCTCTATCTTGGACCACACCATGAACGCGTTCATCGGCCTCTTGATGTGGCCCGACGCCGTCTTGCACCAGTCCGGGTCGCTCTCGTCCAGGGCCACCGGGCTGCAAGCCATGAATTCGCCCTCCTCCGTGTCCAGCGCCTCCCGGGGCAGGTTGCTCTCCGCTTCCAAGCTCTCGGCCTGCTGCACCATGATCCGCTGCGGGGCTGGGCGCTCCAACCCGGGCCGCTCGGTCTCGTGCGGAGCTCCCCCTCCCCCTCTCGCCCCTCCACCTTCCCGGGCAAGTTGCAAAGTCCTCGGCACCCCGCGTCCGCGGCTCCCCCCCTCCCCCCCGCCCCCCCTTCCAGGCTGCACACAGCGGCTGCGGCGGCTTCGGCGGCGACGGCCGCCCGCTCGCGGGGAGCTGCGGCCGCGACGGGAGAGGCGGCGGCAGCGGCGGCGGCGGCAGCGGCGGCGGTCGAAGCAGCCCGGGACCCCTCTCTCCGGCTCGTGGCTCCCGCCGCGAGCGCCGGACGCCGAACACTCCCAGGCGCGCGCGCTCCTTCTGCAAAAAGTTGAGGGCTCTCTCCCAACTAGTTATCAGGGTGTCATATGGGTGACATCACTCCCTGGGCCAGCCAATGGCTGGGGGCCGGCTCCGCCCATCTGCCTTTATTAACTCCGCGGCCCCTCCCCCTCCCCCGCCCTCGGGGCTGCTTTGCAAAGATGGGGGGTGGGGGAGGAGGAGGCCTGTCTGGAAATATGTTATTTTTAAAAAATCCGCGTGTGTGCACAGCTGCGCCTCTCCCCGGGATGCTCGGGAGCCGCGCACGGCCGCGCGGCGGGCCGGCGCTCACGGGGCGAACCGGGCTAGTCCCGGCGTCGCAGCGAACCGAGGACCGGGTCCCCGGAGAGGCCCGGCGCCCCTTTGTGCCCGGTCCGGGGTAGGCCGGTCGGAGTTAGTAGACCAGGCGCGCGCTCGCTCGCCGCGGGCGCACGCTCGGGCACGCGCGCAGCCCGAGACGGCGGGTGCGGCCCGGCCCGCCCGGTGGGCGCAGCTGCTCCCCGGCGCGCCCCCGGGGGCTCGGCCGCTCCCCGGCGCCGCGCGCCGCCCGAGTCCGCCCGCGGCGCCCGCCGCACCCCGGCCGACGGAAGGTGGCGCTTTAACACAACAACCTTCCCGGGGCACGTGGACTCTCTCCTCCTTTTCCCTTTCTCCTTTTCTCTAAGGCAGAGACATCCGTTTAAAGCCCGAGAGGCTGGATTCCCCCTCCTCCGTTTGCGTTTTCCGTTTTGTCCTTTTCCCCCGTCTGTTCTTCCTCCTCCGCGGTGTTTGGAGACGCCGCGGTGCGGGTTTGGAGGCGCCGGGCCCCCGCGCGCCCCGCCCCGGGCGGAGGCCGGAGTAACGGTCCGTGGGGCTCAGCGGGGACCGGGTCCTCGCCTTCGATCCGGCCACTCCCCGGGCTGGTGCTAAACCGGGTCCGGGACCGGAGAGCTTCGGCACAGCCCCGCCCCTGCGTCGCTCGTCCCCCCTCCCCTCTCCCACCCCTTCCCCGTCCCCTCCCCCCTCCCACCCCTTCCCCGTCCCCTCCCCCAGACCCCTCCCCCTCCTTCCCAGTCCTCCCCTTCCTCTTTGTCCCCTCCCCCTGTCTCGGTCACCAGCGCCCTCCAGAGCAGCCTCGTCCTGAAATCTCGCCCCGAGCTAGCACGCCTTACGGGTCACTCGCTATTGTAGCTGAACAACTCAGACCAAAGAGAAAACCAGGAACACCCCAAGTTTCCAGTCGAAATATTCCCTGTGTCTGTGGCAAGGTGGGACCGACTGCCCGTAGAACAGAGACTCGGTGAGCAGGCTAGCTGATGTCAAGCCCGGACCCCGTCCGTCTCACTCTGATATTTCCAAACGCGTTTTTCTTTGTGTGTCCCTGTTACCCGTCTCTGGATATTCTGGGGGCAATTTAGAGAAAACCGCCGCTTCCTATGCATCCTCTGCTGTCCTCATCCCCGTCTTCACACCCTCCGGCGTTGGGGAGCTGGCAACTTTGAGGAGTTCCTAAGATGCTGCCCTGAGGATTTCACAAGAAATGTCAGCTGCTCAGCACTAGTGAAATTAGCCAAACCTGTTTCCTTTCAGGTGCTCTCTCTGCGAAAAAAATACTGCATTACCTAAGCATTGCAGTTTTTCTGACGTCTTTAATGACACAAAATGGTACCATGTTTTCACAGATCCGTATTATTATTATCATTTTAATCTTCATGGCCATACCCTCCCCCACCTACGTTCATCCTAAAGAAAAACTACTGCATCAAATACTTGTAGTACTCAGGCCAATAAGGCTGGCGGTTTGTTTTTTTAAGGGCCAGAGGAACCGAAAGAATTTACAGTCGTTCTTAGGGGGTAACCTGAAATCTGGAGATGTATGAAACCCAAGGCAGTGTGTGGAAATTCATCTTCTCCCCGCAAGGCCAGCCCTGCATCTTGTTTTTCTCCTGCCTCACAGGCTTCCCAGCTATTCCAGCCGTTGGGAACACCACAGGAGGGTAGGGGTGGCCTGGGTGGTGACCCTACCCGCGCTGCACCCCACACTCCGGCTAGAGGGCTTGAAATAATTTAGCTCTTTTGCAATATTTTCACGCAAACTACGAGGGCGCCTAGCATTTTAGACTCTGAAAGAGAATGCATTTGAAAATCTTTGGCGAATTCAGTATTTATGCGTCTTCACTCGACAGCAAAAATCAGGTTTAACTTCTTACTTATTTAATATTTTACGCAAACACATTTAGATCTTTTCCTTTTCCTTTTCTCTTGACCTTTGTTGCAGAGGGTCCAAAAATATAGTCTTTGGAATACATAAGTAAGCCACATTCCTATTTTTCTTAAAGCATCTGTTTTTTTTTTTCAACTTTTTTTTTAGAAATTAGGTTTAACCTTAGAATGAGAATTATGTGAGGGCTGAAAAATAATGGGCTTTATTCTTAACAGTGCTGGGATCTTCTTAGAGGAAGTATAAGGTAAAATTTACTCTTTCAAATAAGTGTAATTTCTGTTCAAAGAAAGATGGCCATTTGTTGGGGAAGTTAAAGGTGGAGGAAGGAGGTTGTTTATTAGTCGGAGAGGACCGGAAATGATGAGAAGAGGTGAGTGGGTGAGGGTAAACCCTGTGATGTGATGAGTCTTTCAATAAACAGAGATCGGAGGGGGGAAAGCAGGCATTGCCGGTGTGCCCAGGAATGTGGTAGAGCGGATTTCTCCCTCTGTGCCGTGGGCAAAAGGTAAAACACAGTTTTCAGGAGGGATTAACTGGATTGCTATTGTGCATCATGTATCCACCCCACAAATTTAATGTTAGCTCATTTAGTGAGGACTAAGAGTGAGGAAAGAAAAAGAAAAATAATTCCTCTCTATACTTTTTTTTTTTTTTTTTTTGGTTTGTTTCCTAAGGAAAAATGTTTTAAGTATAACATTTAAAAAAAAAAAAAAAAAAAAAGAAATGGGCACGTGTTTGAGACCAGCACGTTTCTTACAGGAAGAGTACGCGTGGGAAACACATGTTTTCAACACCAGCAGTAACCAACTATTTAAAAGAATTTTAGGCTAACCAAAAATGCGGCCTTCTCTAATGATACACCTCTTGGAAGTCTAATTTGGTAAAACGGAAATTTATCTGCTATTTTTTAAACCACTGAATGTACCTCAGGATTAGACACATCTTCCATCTTTTAATAGTGAATATACATGTCCTATTTGTGTGTATATCCACCTATGTACTTGTTTAGAAGCAAGATATGCAATCTTCTTACTAACAATAAACATTGTTGGATATATAATTAATGTTCAGAGTCTTAAGATTTACTTTTGATTATCAGAGCTACAAATGACTATTTTTATGGTTATTATTATCTTTTTTACAATTGCACCTTTAGCAAAAAAATGTATTAAGGACTGTTATATAAGAGGGTAAGATATTCTACAAAATCTCTCAAAATTACAAAAACGCAATTAGAACAAATATGAAATGTCCCTTTTTCCTTTGAAGAAGAACCATTTTGCTAAGCAAGTAATACACTAAAAATATCACTGGGTGAATATCTGACTCACTGACTGGAACATGCCATTTTTAGAAGTATTCTGACTCCATGTGTGTCCCCATTGCTGAAAGGATGCTGTGCAAGGCGGCTCTTCCTTTTTCTTCTCCTTGGACCTACTCTCCCAAGGTGAGTTCTCAGATCTTCTGCATTCAGCTATATCACACCTCAATCCTGAGTTTGGACCTGAATATCTTCCATCTACGGGACCTCCCCCTTTCATGTCCCTCCGACAGGGTAGTGGGTATAAACTGAACTCTCCCTATTTTCCAGGCACACACGCATACACAAACACACACAGACACACACACACACACACACTGCTGCTCTTCATATATTTCCTACCTTGGTGAAACTTACCAAAGCATACATGTTCGCTAAAATAGAATGTGGACACCATCTCAGAGTCATTACCCCAGACACATAAACACTGAGGTTTTCATAAGGTGAATATTTCTGTCTCAAAGAATTCCACAAGGTCAGCATGATCTGACACCCGCCTAACTCTCCAAATCCCAGCTTGCCCCAGTCTTCTCATGATGCACTGCCTTTTGCATTTATTCTACCTACCTGGAACTTTCCTTTCACCGGATCTTTGCATTTAGAACCCATTCACTGCATTCAGACCTCAGGTGCAATGCCCCTCTCCCAACAAAACAGGCTGCCAAGGACTGTCAATACCCTGCTTGGTCCATCACATGTCCGAAGCTAAAATAATCTTCTTGTAATCTCACTTGTTTATTCTCTGAATCACCCAGCCAGAGAGTATGCTCCATTAAAGCACGAGCAGTAGGGCAGTATGGCACCGGGCAGGAACTCTGAAACTTATAAAACACAATTTTACATCACGGCCAGTACACACCCTACAGAAACCAAAGTGTCACAAATTAATATCTCTCCTTATTAAGTAAAATCGTTGGCTAAAACCCACTGAATTCACCGATTAAGGAAGTGCTATTGGAGTTTGATAAACACTGACTTAGGGTTTGAGAGCTAAAACTCGGAATACTCTGCCTTGGATTGAAAATTCTGGTTCCGGTGTCTTTTTTTTTTAATTGGTGGACCTTATGTACTCTTTGAATTTCATTTAATAATAACAAAAGCATTACACAAACTGCCTCTGAAATTAATGTCTTGTCTTTTTTTTATTAATAATATGAGCTGTGTATCCTTTTTTAAATAAATAGACTTTTTTTTAGGAGTAGTTTTAAGTTCACAGCAAAATTGAGTGGAAAGTACAGAGAATTCCCATATGTCCCCCGTCCTCACACGTGCACAGCCTCCCCGCTATGGACGTTCCCCCCCGGAGTGGTCCATTTCCTAAAAGTGATGAACCTGTATTGACACATCATAATCACCCGAAGTCCCTAGTTTGTTTACATTAGGGTTCACTCTTGGTGGTGTACATTCTCTAGGTTTTGACAAAAACATAAAGACATGTATGCATCGTCATAGTATCATATAGAATAATTTCATTGCCCTAAATATATCCTTTGTGCTCCCCCGCAAAAACCATCCCTCCCTCCAACCCCTGGCAACCGTTGCCCTTTTTATTGTCTCCATAGTTTTTTTTAATTTTTCCAGAATGTCTTATAGTTGGAGTCATATAATATATAGCCTCTTCCTACTGGCTTCTTTCACTTAGTAATATGCCTGGAAAGTTCCTCTATGTCTTTCCATGGCTTGATAGCTTATTCTTTTTCAGCAGTGAATAATATTCCACTACATGGATATACCTCAGTGTAATTTATTCATTCATCTACTCAAGGACACCTTGGTTGCTTCCAAGTTTTGGCAATTAGGAATAAAGCTGATATAAACATTCATGGTGGGGGGTTGTGTTGGCATAAGTTTTTTATTCTTTTGGGTAAATGCTGAGGATCATGGCTGGATCATACGGTAAGAATATGTTTAGTTCTGGACGACATTGCCAAACTACCTTCCAAAGTGACTGCACCATTTTGCATTCCCATGAGCATCGAATGAGCGTTCCTGTTGCTCCACACCCTCACCAGCATTTGGTGTTGTCAGTGTTTGGGATTTTAGTCATTCTAATAGATGTGTGGTGGTATCTCGCCACTGTTTTAATTTGCATTTCCCTGGTGACATATGATATGGAGCATATTTTCATCTGCTTCGTTGCCTTCAGTATGTCTTCCTTGATGAGATGTCTGTTCGGGTCTTGTACCCACTTTTGAATCAGGTTCATTTTCTTACTGTGGAGTTTTAAGAATTCTTTGTATATTTTGGACGACAGTCCTTTATCAGATGTGTCTTTTGCAGATATTTTCACCCAGTCTGTGGCTTGTCTTCTCATTCACCTGAGAGTGTTTTTTTTAAGTAAGTTACTTAACCCCTCTGGGTGCTTCAGTTTTCTCATTTATAAAATGGGATAATAGTAACTACCTTACAGAATTGTTGTGATGATCAAACACAGGTGTCTAGAATAGTGCCTGTACTTTGTGAGATGACCACTAGTGTTATTATTGTTGCTATTGTTCTAATCTTTTATTCTCCAATGTCTAAAATAGTTCCTGGCACACTGTAGCTATTCTGAAAATGTCCTCTGAGTGAATGAATTTTCATACTTGTTCACACAGCCCAGTAAACTCAGTTTTCCCCCCTAAATCCCTCCTGAATCGGTTCTCTTCTGCCTATTTGTACCATCACTGTGTGCATGTAGGCTGTCCTCAATACTCTAGTGGAATTTTATCACAGACACCAAACCCCTGGCCTCCCTGTTCCCACACTGCCACCAGACTCTTCCTTCCGGCATGAAACTTGGACACAGGGCTCTCCAAATTCATGTTCAGTGAAGCCCTTCACCCTTGAACAAAACCCACTCCCCTTTGCAATTTGAGTAAGGCATGTGTGTTTTCTCTTTCTGCCTCTCCAGCTTCATCTCTTTCACAATTAACAAAATCACAGAGGAGCGCTAGGGCAGCCAGCACAGGGCAGTGGCTTCCAAACATATATCTGGACGGTGACCTGCCATATGAAATACATTTTACACCACAACCTGGCACACGCACCCTCTGCACAAATACAAGTGAAAATAACTACGGGGTGAATGTTTGTGGTTCCAGATAAAGCGTTTTCACATATTCACACTGGTCCTAGTAACCAGCCATTTGCTAGAACTTGATTTCTTTTGCAATTTAAACAAACTTTACTTTCATTAAAAATATATTACTCCAACTTTTTTTTTTCTTTTTTTCTTTTTTTTTTTTTTGAGAACCTGCTCTGGAAAAGGCATTCAACTGGGCACCCCAGGGATTTTATATATATATATATATATATATATATATATATATATATATATATATATATATATATATGTAAAGAAGGTGAATAACTGTTTCCTCAAAGCATGTGTTTTTAGTGTCAGCAAAGCTGCCCTCTTACACTGCGGGCTCCCAGGGGCTGTCCTTCTCCAGCAGCCGGCATGTTGCTCCGGGAAAGAAGGACAGAGATGGGGGTAGGGAGGACGGCCCCTGCACATGATGCTAATCCTTTACCATCTGAACAAAAGAGAGACATAAGCGCTGCAAACATGCCTGAGTGCGCTGCCTGGAGTTGCTGTCTGTAAGGGAAGGAGAGAAGACAATTGTCTGCCCTCCCCAGGATGGAGAAGCCTATTCTCCTAGACTGACTTCACTCCCTTTTGTATCAACATCCTCGTCTTACATACCGAAGAAGACAATGTGTGTGGTTGTGTGTGTGTGTGTGTGTGTGTGTGTGTGTGTGTGTGTTTATAGGAGTGTAAAATAAAAAGGAATGGATAGACAATTTTGAAAGTACAATTTTAAAATCCACCAAATCTGATTTCTTCGCACATGGCTACTATCCTGGTTGTTGTGTCTTAATCTCACCTTAGAGAAAACATCCACGTGCAGAGCTATGACTGTGTCATTATTTTTGGTGATGTCTCCCAAGGGGGCATGAGAGAACTAGTGACGGTCTTGCAGATGACCATCCTGCCTATTTCTGGGATGCAGTTGGCATAGCTGCAGGAGGGAGATGCCTACAGAGGGGACTGACCAGGAAGGTGAGATCATCAATTATGTCAGATGCAACACCTCTGTTCTCCCCCCCTGGATGTGATGAGGTAAAGTCCTAGCGATGACTTTTTCTGACTAAGCAACTTAGCCGTGGCCTGTGCTGCATCCCTCCTCTCCCCATGAGTCCTGTAATCAACTAAATCTTTCCTTAATTGACTCCTGAACTCAGGTGTCTACTGCTGTTTTCTTTTCTGGCCCTTGCCGAATCAATCACTCTCTTTGTCTCACCGTCTCTCCAGGCGCTGGTTCTCTTTCGCTCTCTCTCTCTCTCTCAGTCTCTCTCATCTTTTTTTCTTTGGTATAGCTGAGATTCTTTTTTTTTTTTTGCCTTGAATTTTTATATTATTTGTGTTATCCCCATGCTATAGGCCGAGCTGCGTGCAGTACAAATAATTATTAAATTCTAAGTAATCATAGCACGAACAAGAAATGGAGTGAGATAAAGCAAACCTGTCGAGAGGATGGCGTTTGTCCCTCCCCTTGAAGAGGGCATTCATCAACCTACCTACCTGTGGTCCCCATCAGAGTAGCTGTTGGCTGTCGTGCAAAAGTAGAATAAAGGGCGTCTCCTGCCAGGGGTGGTAGAGGCTGAGAAGCAAGGGGCCTCTCGTGTACACCTGTGCGGACAGCAGAGCGAGAAGCCTGCATCCCGGGTCAGGAGGACCTGCCTCTCCGCGGCTAACGGTAACGAGCTGTGTAACCTCTGGGCCGATGGGTAACCACTTTGGGTGTTTTCTTCTTCACGTCCAGGACAAGTTCAGACCAGATGGCTTCCAAGGTCCTGTCTGCTTCTTACCACTTTGTAATTTTTACATGACTAAACTCATCATTCTTACAGAAATCATAAACTGAGGGACAGCATTTTGGTTTCATTCTCTTAAACCATACTTCTGGCGTCTACAGATTCATTATATTTTAAATATGTTCACTTCATAGTGACTCCAGTACTTTATGGTAGTTATTGTTTTTTCTTTTCCATTTAAAGGTAGCACATACAGGCACACCTCATTTTATTGTGCTTCACAGATATTGCGTTTTTTACAAATTGAAGTTTCGTGGCAACCCTGCATGGAGCAAGTCTATCAGTGCCATTTTCCCAACAGCATTATTTTTAAATTAAGGTCCGCACCTTATTTTTTTAGACATAATGCTATTGCACACTTACTAGACTATAATATAGTGTAAGCATAACTTTTTTATCAATTATTACTTGCTTTATTTTTTTAAAAAAAATATGGGATATACATACAGTGGAGATACTATCCAGCCAATAAAGATAATGTAGATATACATTTATTGACATGGAAAAGTGTCAGTGTAGATAAATACATTCATGTATACATATATACTTGCACATATGTACACATATAAAGGGGAAAAAACTCTAGCAATGAAAATATGTGTAATATGTTTTTTAATTTTTAATTAATTTTTATTTTATATTAGAGTGTAGTTGATTTACAATGTTGTGTTAGTGTCAGGTGTACAGCAAAGTGATTCAGTTACCCATGTACATATATCCATTCTTTTTCGCATTCTTTTCCCGTATAGGTTACCAAAGGGGAAAGATGGGGGGGATAAATTACGGTTTTGGGATTAATATCTACACACTACTATGTACAAAATAGTTAATTAACCAGGACCTACTGTACAGCAGAGGGAACTCTACTCCATATTCTGTAATAACCTGTAAACATAACTTTTATATGCACTGGGAAACCAAATAGTTGTGTGATTCTCTTTTTTGTGATATTTGCTTTATTCTGATGGTCTGGAAACAAACATACAATATCTTCAAGGTGTGCCTGTATTCACTGCAGAAATGTGGAATCAAAGAAAAGCAAGTAAAGAAATCAGAGTTGCCTGCATATACCCAGGGCTAACATTTTGGTGCCTCTCCTTCCGTCTCGATAATGTTCTCTCTACTTCCTTGAGTTTCTGTTCCTGAGGACTCTGCAGAGACCACATCCTCTTCCTCAGCAGTGTGGCGCCCTTCTCTGTTGTAGGGATGCCCTCTCCTGACCCTGGAGCTCCTTCTAAGCTGCTGCTCTCCGCTGAGAAAACCCCATCACTCTCAAGAGTGAGCACAGCCCTCTATGACTGGGTCCTTCCGGGGCAGCCCCCATCCAGCCTCCTTCCTCCACGGCCCCTTGATTCATAGAAGCATCCAAAGCGCTGGCCCCACCAGATACTGGGAGACCGCCAGTTCCGACGCACCTCAGTCTCCCCTGAGCTCCCTCCCAGGATGGGGACCTCATGGGGTGGTGCTGGCCCGCCTTTGCCCCCAGACATGGTCCCCATAGGTTGGCAAAGGGAAGAGGAAGGCCCTGTCTAGTTGGGCTAAGGACAGAGAATCCGGGCAAAGAGGATTCTTCCCAGACCTTAAAACTGAATGGAATCGTCCCTGCTGGGCTTTCGACTTGGTTGGAGCCCAAGACCTCTATTTTCCTTCCAGTTTCTCCCATTTGGAACGGAGATGTCTATTCTATGCGGGTCCCATCACTGTATTTTGGAAGCAGATAACTTGTCTGGTGTCACAGGTTCACAGCTGGAAAGGAATTTGCCTCAGGATGAATCATACCTCCAGTGTCAACCATACCTGATTTACATGATATTTAGACGAGATTTGGAGCTTAGAGTTCATGCAGGAATGGGCTAAGATTTGGGGGATGTTGAGATGGAGTGAATGTAGTTTGCACGTGAAAGGACATGAATTTTTAGCAGCCAGAGAACTGACGGTTAGGAGTTCAGTCTTGTTCCCCCAAAATTCATGTGTTGAAGTCCTAATCTTCAGGACCTCAGAATGTGACTATATCTAGACATAGGGTGATCACAGGTGATCAAGTTAAAATGAGGCCATTAGGGTGGGCCCTAACCCAGTAATGAATGGTGCTCATAGAAAAAGGGGAAACTTAGACACAGAGACACACACAGAGGGAAGAAGATGTGAAGACACAGGAAGAAGACCACCATTTACAAGCCAGGGAAAGAGGCTGGAACAGACCACCCCCCAGTCCTCAGAAGGAACCAACCCTGCCCACACCTTGATCTTGGACCTTCCAGCCTCCAGAACTGGGAGTCCATACATGTCCATGGCTGTCAGCCACCCTGTGTATGTGGTGCTTTCTTAGGGCAACCCCAGGAAACTAAGAGAGAGAGAGGGAACAGAAAAACACAAAGCTCACTTCTATTACATGTTCCATTGAAAGAATTTTCCCCTTTAGTGAATTTCTAGTAACTAACTTAAGTCACTTTGGGACTGTAAACTGTGTTGTAGAGGTGATGGCTCCTGTTCTCTCCTCTGAGTACCACAGGAAGGAAATACCGGTGAGGTATAGGGCACTGAGTAAGCCAGACACAGCACATTTTTAATCACACTTCCTGCCCATGCCTCAGCATGGCATGACCTCTGCCTTCAGCAGAATTGTTCCTTCATCATTGCCGGCCCTTAGCACCTCGTGCACACTTTTATTACAGTATTTATCACATTTACACCCCAGTCTTCCCCGTGACAATGGGTTCTGTAAGGGCAGAGACAAATCTATTCACTTGGCCACCAGGCTGCCTGTAGAGGACATGTGAGGGACCGACCGAGGTCTACCGTAAAGGAAATCCTTCAGGGTTATTTATAAAAACCTGTTTCAGTGCTGAGATGCTGCTATACAATGAAGTTCCTCTATCCAGTTTCCCGGGTATATTTTGGAGACAGGAACAGCTGACAAATACAAGAATATTAATGAGCATTTCAGTTTAGAAATCTCACCATCACGGTGGGTGTTACAGGTAGAATAATACAAACAATACCAAGGCTCAAAGAGAAGGCTTTCGTATCTGACCATAAGTTCCCTTAAAAGTGAGCCCATTTATTTCCCCTTGCGTGTTCCCTGAGGTTAACAAGACGCCTGCTGCAGAGTGAGGGTCAACGTGCTCCCTTAAATGAACAAACAAGTAAAAGAGGAAGGAAACCCAGAGGTCATGGTGGCTTTGAGAGGGTGGCAAGAGAAAGAAAAAGAAAAACCAAGAACAAGAAAGGGGACACATGATCCCCCTTCTGTAGATCATTGTCTTGTTTCTGCCTCACAGGCTGACCCTGCTCGCGGCCACTGCACCTGGCATTCATTCCAATGATACTCTTCACCTTGAACTTGTCTCTTATCTTCCCATCCATGCAGTTTGGTGCTGTCAATATCTTACCAGCATGTTAGTGAATTTGCTCTCTCAGTTCTTTGTTTTTTGTTTTTTTTTTTCTTTTTCCCCCTCTTGCATGAATCTACGGGGGGTGGCCTAGAGAAAAATCCGGGGTCACCCGAAGGGCACTGTGTTTAGACACATTTCTCGTGCATTTTCCAACAAAGTTTTCATGCAGAAACTTCAGCTCTTTGACTCTCTTTCCCTGAGGATGACTTTTCCAGGCAGATTTCTCCCTCCTTCATGAAACAAGATTCCTGGGGAAACTTGCAAGTTGTAAAGATCCATACAATCTATTTACGTGTCATTATAGAATTTACGTATTACACGTCATTATAGAATTTACGTATTACACGTCATTATAGAATTTTCAAGTTCATTCTTGAACTTGAAAAGTGGGCCATTAGAGGACGTCTCACAGAAGTGGGTGGACGTGCCCAGGATGAATCTGAAATAAGTCCAGCAAAGTAGGAAGTCCTAATGCCTGCCCACCCTCTCCCACACTGTGCTCCATCGAGCCAGGGGACACAGAGATCACTGATCTGATTCAGGCTGGAATTATTAACTTACAGAGGTAATAGCGATAATTCCACAGTGTCTTGTCCTTCATTCCCCTCACTCCATTTCTTGGAGCAATGACATAGTTTATCCTGCGTCTTTGGTATTTTTCTCAGGACTTAGTTCTGTTATGTCTATACTGATGCCAGGCCTCTGTCTACCCTCTTATAAGCACAGAGCAAGGGGATAGTTAATAGTCTTCCAGGCGAATACATGGTAGCATGAGTGAGATACTGCTGTGTGTATTTTTGGTTCTGGCAGTGAAGAATAGGATCTGAGGCATAAAAGGAAAGATATTTATAGTATTTCCTGGTCGTGCATTTACTTGCCCAGCTACCTCAGCTGTAGCTTGTTTATTGTGTTAATGCTAATTACAGCCATGTGACAAAATCCTATTATGCCCTGTACAAAAATGGTTAGCTGTTCTATATGACATATTCAAGACCAAATGCATGATTGACATAAAAAGCCCTATTCCACAGACATAAATCAAGTCTAAGCTTGGCCATATTTTCCAGAAGTGAAATACGAGAATCATGCAAGCTGCCCCCCTCCCCTGACACACACAGAAGTGATCTGCCTTAAATCCAAAGACAATGTATGGTATCCAGGTTGCCTATTTAAGAAAGGAGCCGACTACATATTCCCTTTACAACAATATTCTTTATTAACTGGTCGGAACTACTGATTGCATATTTCAGTTCTGCAGTGTCTAGAGGGGTCACTGTGTCTCTGTGTGTGATATCAATAGCATTATAGGCACATTTTCATGCACACCACACGCTGAGTATGTAACACACACAATTTTGAATCACAAGTTCTGACTTTATGGCTTAGAATCTCCATTTACTAAATTATTCCACTTACCCAATCTGAACCTCAGTTTCCTCCTGGAGAAAGTGGCTCAGTACCTCTGACCTATCCCTAAGGTTATTGAGAGGTTGAGAGGTACTTTCTGAAGCTCCTGTATGATTATAAAGCATTTTTACAAAAATGGGCCAAGACACTTGGGAAATTGAGATAGCATCCGGGAAAGAAGTCAACCTCATCTTCTGGAGATGTGCTTATTCTGTGTTCGTAATGTAGGCACTGTTTGTCAGAATGTTCTCTGGATAGAAGAGATGGAAAGCAAAGAGAGCAACATTTAAATCCACCTCATTAGCGTCACTTAGACAAAGTTTTCTCGCTAGGTTAGGGGCCTAGTTGAAATTAAGACATGGAATTTCAAAAGCATGGAATCCAGTAGTCATCACTGCAAAGCTGCAGGGTCCTTGTCAAGCTGGGAAGAGCAGGGCTAGATGCAACGTTGGCAGGGAACAGCAGGGCAGTGCTGAAGTTCAACTGTAATGGTGCACTTAAGCCAGGCCAACTTGGCTCTTCCTCTTGTTCATGCTATTTATGAAGTTCTGCAATTTCAGCTGTACTAGGAGTTGACAGAATATAGGAGATCATCAATAAGTGGTAGAGTAAGTTATAACATACCTTGATGCTGATTAATTTTGTCTCCAGGGTCTCAGAGTCAGAAGAGAAGCACCTTGATGCCAAGCTACACAGTAACCATCTCAATCTCAGAAAATACGAGTCTCTCTTTTTCACCCACATAAAAACTGAGAGAATCCTACTGCAAAAAACATTTTCCAGGCAGCACAGTCAGGATACTTGATTTGTTATGTTCTTTTCTGCCCATAAAGCATGTAACCATGTGAAGACCAAACTAAAGCTCAGGACTTTCCACCATTTGCTCAATCTCACCTTGGATTAACTGTTGTTAAAGTTCATGTCAATTAACTGTTGCCACCATGATGAGATTACAGCTTCTGCTTAAAGGACACAGTTCCCACCGATTTGTACAATTCCATCAAGAGCCAGTCATGTTTGGAATGACTCGATACTCGCTGAAGTCACTGATCAAAGCCGGTGTTATTTGTTCAAGACTCTGGGTTATTTTGGCTATGGAAAGCATATTGCACATTTAACGAGCAAAGAGGACAACTTATCTGTCTGATCTATTACAAAAAAGACCATTTCAGATCACTTTATGTCTCAAGATTTTCTGTCAGTGAGTATCACTATCCTTTAATTATTCATACACATATTTATATATTTAATAACTATTTATGAAGCATCAATTCGGTCCCAGCCACCATGTTCCGATTATTAATGAAGAAGACACCTTTTTACTTCAGCTGAACACGTATTTAATGAGTGTGTGTAACATCCCAGACACTGGTTCAAGTGCTGGAGATGTAAAGGGAAACCCCTAGTCCTGTGAGGGAAACACATACACACTCCGGATTTTAGTGACATTCGTTAAACAAGGAGATGCCTGTTAGAAAGAAATACTAGGTAGACGTTTTTGGATAACAACTTTCTTCTAAGAATCACTTTAGGATATTTTCCACTGTGGTGAGGCAAAGAGATTTACTCATTTTGAAAGGGAATGTGCTTGATACTCTTTCCTTTATGGAAATACAGTTGTTAAGGAGAGTGGGCAGTTTGTTTGAAAGAACACAAGCCTTGAAGTCCAGGAAACACGGTGCAACTCCAGGAGCTGTTTGTCCTTAACGTCTCTCCTGAAAGTCTGAGTCCAAGAATCACAAAGAAGTCACAAGCGTACTGGAAGTAGCCTTCTTACCTGTCATTACCTCTTGCTGGAGGTATGACCTTGGGAAGGTCATATCATTGCCTTGAGACTCCTTATCCACAGGATGGAAGTGATAAAATCTTCCTTGTCTATCTTCAGATTTGTTTACAGACCAAGGTGACAACTGCTTGTAACAGGATTGTAAAGTATAATGTGACATAGAAAATGGAAAGTATTTTCTTCTTCTTCTTTCATTGTCAAACGACCTTTATTTATGCCAAGGTATATAATCAGCACGCCCATGTCTGTATGTTTTCAAATGGGCGCCAAGAGAGTTAAGACCTATGATGAGAGGCCTGTGTGTGTGTGTATGTAAGTTCTATCTTTATTCAAAAAAAATATTTTTTTAAAAATTGAAGTAGAGTTGATTTACAATGTTGTGTTGGTTTCTGGTGTACAGCAAAGTGACTCCATTATATATATATTTATATAATATATATTCTTTCTCAGATTTTTTCCATTATAATTTATTATAAAATATTGAATATAATTCTTTGTGCTATACAGTAGGACTTCGTTGTCTATTTTATATATAGTAGTTTGTATCTGCTAATCCCAGACTCCTAATTTATACCCCTCTTCCCCTCTTCCCCTTTGGTAACGATAAGCTTGTTCTCTATGTCTGTGAGTGTGATAGTGTTTTGTAAATAAGTCCATTTGTATCATTTTTTTTTATTTAGATTCCACATATAAGTGACATCGTATGGTATTTGTCTTTCTCTGTCTGATTTACTTCACTTAGTATGATAATCTCTAGGTCCATCCATGTTGCTGCAAATGGCATTATTTTATTCTTTTTTATGGCTGAGTAGTATTCCATTGTGTATATGTACCACATCTTCTTTGTCCATTCATCTGTCGATGGACTTTTAGGTTGCTTCCATGTCTTGGCTACTGTAAATAGTGCTGCTATATTCAGGTGATTTTTAAAAAGTTGGACTAATTTCTCAATGCATCTGAGTGCATCAACAACAAGCAATGTTAAAAAGAAAAAGTGTTAACATACCGATAATTTGCAAGCGTGTTTCTTCCTTTGGTACACATGCCCCCAGGCTGTTGAGGCCTTTTGCTCTCTCCTGAAGCTTTTAACAGAAGCATTGGAGAAGACCAAGCAGAGTTGCCCCAGATTCCCTGAGGCGGGGCAGTGGAGCAGGGCTGAGTGGGGCTCAGGTCAGCGACATGAGTGCTCCTCTGTCACGTAAGTCACTGGACATACACTGTGTCCAGCTCTGTCAGTTTCACCTTTCAACTTTGCTCCTCTTTTGCAGGGTCACCAATCTGGCTCTTTCCCACTACTATGTACTGCATACTCTTCTGGGTTAATCCTGAAATTCATCATTCATTCATCTCAATGTTTTGACTGACTCTCTAACCTAAATAAATAAAGCAAAACCTCTTTTTCTGATATTTGAGAAATTTCTTCTTTAAATCAGAACATGGTTTTAAAGAATCAATAACACGAACGTATTGGTGTCAATGTGACATTAAGTCTCAGATGTTTCTCTCCCAGGATTAATGCAGCTCCTTCAACCAGGGGCAGCCTGACCTGATGGCTTGTAGGAAAAGACAGGAAGTAGCCATGAGATTAAATCTCAAGTGAAATCTCCATGAGATTTGTAGCAAATATTTAATGTTTGAACAACGCTGGACCAAAAATATATACAGATATCTTTTTAATGTCAGAAAATAGTACTGAATAAGAAGATAATTAATTGTGCCTGATTAAACTTGGAGCGTATGCCCATGCAGGTATATAAATTACCTGCCACTGTGCCTTAGCACTTGAGTACAGATTTTATGTGAATAATCCCACACGTCATTCAGAATGACTCATTCTGGAATGAATGGCTTTAAAAATCAGAAAAAATTTTGGTGGCTTAAACGAATACAGGAAAAAAAAAAAGCATCTAAGTAAGACTTTCATTGAAATGAGAAGAACTTGGCTTTTTAACAGCTCTTAAAAAATAAACAAACAAACCAACCCTAAAATACAATCCTTTTCTCTATCTGCTGTGAAGAAGAACCGATTATATTTCAGTGTAACTGTTAGGGTGTTTGTTTTAGATGAAGGTCAGGGTGCCTTTTTGGAGACATTCATTCCAGGAAGCTTTTTTGCAAGCCTGGCCGCCCTTCTGCTAAGCGTTGGGCTCCAGGCTGGGCAGTGAAGATCGCCTCCTCCCCACCGGCTGCTGCTTCAGACGGCGCCTCCCTCTTCTCCAAAAGGACTCCCGGCTCCCCAGACACCTGCCTGAACCGCATCTCTCGGGAGGCCCCCCCTTTATAAAACCGCTGCCGCCACCGTAGGCTTTTCCTTCTGCCAGCTGCCTCGTCCCCAGACTCCCCGAGCGAGCGACGATTCCCTCTGCGGCATCCCGGGGCCACCGTGGTGCCACCTCCCGCCCAGAGCCTGAGTCCCCAGCTGGGCAGGTGTTCAGCTGCAGGAGCTGCGGATGCAGGCGGAGAGGGGCCAGGTGCTTCGCGAGCATCAGTGGGTGCCTCGTGCTGCGGGAGGAGCCGGCGGGGGGACGCTGGGTGACAGAGCTGGCTGCCCGCCAGGACTCCCGGGGGCCCCGGGCACAGACCCCCGGCCCGGCCACCGTGGGCCGTTTATCAAGGATGCCAGTGTCCTGAGTGCTCCGTTTCCCTCCACCACCTGCTCTCCCACTCCCACGATTTACCGCCTCTGTCTGGTCACCACCTGCTCTCCCACTCCCACGATTTACCGCCTCTGTCTGGTCTCTTCCTCACCAGGCTAAGCCCTTGCTATTAAAACCTGGTCCCCGACCAGCAAGGTTGACATCATCTGGAAGCTTCTTAGGAATGCAGGCTTTGGGCTCACCTCATCCCTGAATCGGAAGTTGCCTTTTCATGAGCTCCCCAGGTGAAAGCTGGAGTGCACCAGGAGGTCACCAGCCACCTTCCCCAGACGAGGACCTGGGGCTGCCGGCCAGATCGCTGACCTGTCATTTCCTTGCTCAAAACCTTACCAAGATTCCCATAGTTCTTTGAAAGGAGGACATAATCCTCTGTCCAACACAGGCATCCTGAGGAAGGCCTAGCCGTTCCTTTTCCTGCCAGCCCCTCACTGCCCCCTAACGAAACCCTGATCTCCAGGTGGGCACGCCACCAACAGTGGTGCTGGAGCGAAAGACACGTGGATGTCTAAATTTTTTTCAAAATGAAGTTCAGGCAATTTACAAAAATGTGTATAAAACAATAGAGTAAAACCAAATATGAGAATTCTAGACAAAGGAAAATCAAGGTTAGAAAAAGCCAGTGAAACGGTGGTTACGCTTGATGCCTCCAATGCATCCCACAGGATTCCTGGGGGCTAAGTATTCAGCTTCAATATAGCAAGTAACCAAAATGAAGAAGGAAACACGATCTGTCACCTGATTCCTGGGGTCCTTTATGTAAAGACAAACCAGATACTTTTTCAGAATACATCATTCTTTTTTTTTTAAATTGATTAATTAATTAATTTATGGCTGTGTTGGGTCTTCGTTTCTGTGCGAGGGCTTTCTCTAGTTGTGGCAAGCGGGGGCCACTCCTCATCGCGGTGCGCAGGCCTCTCACTATCGCGGCCTCTCTTGTTGCGGAGCACAGGCTCCAGACGCGCAGGCTCAGTAGTTGTGGCTCACGGGCCTAGTTGCTCCGCAGCATGTGGGATCTTCCCAGACCAGGGCTCGAACCCGTGTCCCCTGCTTTGGCAGGCGGATTCTCAACCACTGTGCCGCCAGGGAAGCCCCAGAATACATTATTCTTAACACTGAAACATGGACGAATTGTCTTCCCGTGAGCTCTCACTGTGAGAGGACATTTTTGTGAAGAGCAGCTTCCATGATAGTTTTACAAACTAAATCCAACACTGAGAGTCCTCTTTTACTTCCACTGCCCTTCAGTGTGAGGTGTGAGCCTGGGACAATCCTCACACCCAAGAGTTCAACCAAAACCCAAGAGGTCAACCAGTAGGATTGAGAGGGCAGCCCCCAGGGATGGAGCAACGGAGCTGTGGGCCGAGCTCTGCAGGTGTCCCATCTCCCAGGATGCTCACATCATCACAGGATTTCGGCTGAACTCTCTAGAAAGGGCCAGGACTGCAGAGATTGAAAATTGGTGATTAAGGGCAGATCTCATCAATTGTTACCAACATGGCTCAATTTTCAAACTATGCTTGCCAGTCCAATCTTCTCTTCTGGTTAAAATTAGGACGATTCACATATTTGGGTAGATCATTTTCTCTATGGAGAAGTCATATATTCTAGAGGTAGCCCTCACTGGCCCTCGAAAAGCAATTCTGTATTTTTGTCCACTCTGCCAACAATCATGGTCAGGAATCACAGGAGCCATGGAACCAGTAACTCCTTAAAATGGGCCAATACATTTATCCTGTGGTCACTTAAACTCTTTCTAACCTTCCTGTTGTTAGAGAAGAAGAATTGTTTCCAGTAAGAAATCAAAACGCCGTCCCTTCAAAAGACTGATGCTTTGATTTCTTTATGAGGTCAATTGACATTTAGACCTTCCTGAACTGTACAATATTGGAATGACAGTAAAGAAAAAGGAAATTAGCTAAGATACAGAAACAACCTAAGTGTCCTTCAATGGATGAATGGATAAGGAAGATGAAAAAATATATATAATGGAATAGTATTCAGCCACAAGAAAGAAGGGAATTCTGTCATTTACAGCAGCATGGATGGACCTCAAGGGTGTTATAACAAGTGAAATAAACCAGACAAGGAAAGACAAATACTGCATGGTATCACTTATATTTGGAAACAAACAAGCAAACAAACAAATAAATAAATAAATTTAATTAAATAATAATAATAAAAAACCTCACAGAAAGAGAGAGTAGAAATGTGGTTACCAGGTCTGGGGGTTGGGAAAATAGAGAGAGGTTGGTGAAAGTGTACAAATTTTCAGGTATAAGATAAATAAGATCTGAGGATCTAATATAAAACATGGTGACTGTACTTAATAACATTGCATTGTACTGTTGAAATCTGCTGAGAGAGTGGAACTTAAATGTTCCCCCCCCCCAAAAAAAAAACAAGATACATATGTGAGGTGTTGGATGTGCTAATTAACTAAATGGGGGAATCCTTTCCCAATGTATATGCATAGCAAAACTCCAAGACATACACTTTAGATATCATGCATTTTTATATGAGAATTAAGACCTCAATAAAGCTGAAGTTTAAAAAAGTGAAATAAAAAGGAGGAAGTTTAGACCTACTACATATTAGGCTCTTTTCATTTACCTCAGTAAATGCTCATGGCCACCTAATAAAGTAAGGATTAGAAATTCTATTTTAAAGATAAAGAAGCTTAGACTCAGAGAGGGTAAGTCACTTTACCCTTGTCACAGAGTTAGCAAGTGATAGAGCCTGATTCTAATTCAGATTTACCTGGTGCAGAGACCATTTCAAAATCCACTTCAACAGAAGTTTATTGAAAGTCTATGAAGTGCCTGACCCCTTCTCGTACACTAGAGAACCATACCTTTTTTAAAAAGCTTGGTTTCGGGGCTTCCCTGGTGGCGCAGTGGTTGAGAATCCGCCTGCCAATGCAGGGCACACGGGTTCAAGCCCTGGTCTGGGAAGATCCCACATGCCGCGGAGCAACTGGGCCCGTGCGCCACAACTACTGAGCCTGCGTATCTGGAGCCTGTGCTCCGCAACAAGAGAGGTCGCGATAGTGAGAGGCCCGCGCACCGCGATGAAGAGTGGCCCCCGCTTGCCGCAACTAAGAGAAAGCCCTCGCACAGAAACGAAGACCCAACACAGCCAAAAATAAAATAAAAACAAAACAAAACAAAACAAAACAAACTACTTTATAAAAAAAAAAAAAAAAGCTTGGTTTCTATTCTCAAAGATTTTATGATCTAAAGGAGAAGTCAGGGGTGCAAACAACTAAGCAAAACATGTTGTGAAGCAGAGAAACAACGTTGTGTGGGAAGACCAGACCAAGATGGGAGTGATCCAGAAAAGCCTCAAAAAGCAAATGATGTTTGATCAATGCCTTGAAGAATGAGTAGGATTTCATCAGCTAGAGAAGGAGGGAAGAGTATTGTTTTCAATTTACAGGGGCCCCTGGGCATTGTTTATTCAGAAGTAGGGAAGGAACATCTGAGTTCATTATATCATGTTGTCAAATATCGGTGAAAATTTACATTGAAGCCTTTTGTCTAGAAGGAATTCTTGGAGGCCAGGAGCTCTGGCCTGTTTTTCTTGTATCAACAATGACTGGTGGGTTCAGGCTCTCTCTCTTCTCTGGATCATCTTACGTTTCTGGAATGCAGTTCGGCTACTGCCACAGTGAGTGAGTGTAAATTCCAGTAGACCTAAAAGTTGACGACACCTGAGAAATCTTTCTATTACATACATTTTAGAGGTTGAGTGGTTCGTGTGTTTTCTGCTTAATAATTGTAGTGTAGTGAACATAAGTGCACGTTATTTTTGTTCTCAGTGATTGAGTGCAGGTCAGTGTCCTAAAGGTGCAGAATTCTGTTCCAACTGCACATCCAGAATTTTAGTGTTGAAGGCAGTTGTACTGCTGCCCTCAGAGTAACTTCAGGTGAGCTTTGGTGGTGTTCTTTTCTATCTTTATTTTCTAAAATTCTTAAATTTTTAAAAATTGAAGTAGAGTTGATTTACAATGTTGTGTTAGTTTCAGGTGTACGGCAAAGTGATTCAGCTATACACACACACACACACACACACACACACATATATATATTCTTTTTCTGATTCTTTTCCATTATAGGTTATTACAAGATATTGAGTATAGTTCCCTGTGCTACACAGTAGGTCCTTGTTGTTTATTTTATATATAGTAGTATGCATATGTTAATCCCAAACTCCTAATTTATTCCTCCCCCCACTTTTCCCCTTTGGTAACCATAAGTTTGTTTTCTGTGTCTGTGAGTCTATTTCTGTTTTGTAGATAAGTTCATTTGTATCATTTTTTAAGACTCCACATGTAAGAGACAGCATATCTTTATCTTTGTCTGTCTGATTTACTTCACTTAGTATGATCATGTCCAGGTCCATCCATGTTGCTGCAGTGGTGTTCTTTTTTAAAATCGGTTATTTCCTTTCCTTACTGTGTCCACGCATGTGTTTGTTTGTCGTCTTTCTCCTGTTCTGTCACTTAAAGAGCACCGTTTGCAGCCTTTTTCTCCTTATAAACTGAAGGTCATAGTAACAAGTGTCTTCATTAATTGAGATTATGGAATAGCAAACCATGGAGAGGGGCTACGTTCCCAATCATATGTTAGGGGATTCAGATGTGTGGTATTCTTTAGCACTTTCATCTTTGAATGTGAATGGTCAGAGTCTTGCTTACATAAAATTGCAGTGGCTTGTGGACTCAGGAGCTCGTGCCCAGCGACCCTGCAGATGGAGGTTCACGTTAGACTTATCACTGAAGGGAACCCATTCCCATGTAAATATCCACATGTTTACACCGTGAGACCTACTCTTCAGGTGTGTACAGGACCCTTATGGGGAGCTGAATGCTGTGCAAAGATAAACACAAACTGAATATTTGCACCCATATCTGCACACACTTTTCAGCTAAGTTCACGTGTAAAAATAGACTACCAGTTGACGTCATCTTCAGAGCGGAAGGATGGATCTATGCCTCCCTCCTTCCTTCCTTCTTTCCTCCTCTCTCTCCACCCCTCTCCCTCCCTACTTCCCTCCCTCTCTTTTCTCTTAGAGTCCTGCTTCCTTAGGGCTCATTTGGCCCTCTGTTCACCAGCAGCCTTCCTCCTGAATCTCTGGGGTGTCTTGCTCTGTCCAGAACACGGTTCTTAGAATTTCCCGCTTCCCACCAGCCCCATGTAGCCCCGTGGCAAACCCAAATTTCCAACAGCCTGTCGGGAGGCAATTTAATGATATTCAGGCCATAGAGAACAGAGCAGCTGCGCTGCAGGTGGTCTTCCGGAAATGCTCCCCAGCGCCCAGCAGGAAGCTGGGTAAGTTTAATTTGGTGAAACAAATTTAATCATTTGCCTCTTTGTAAATGGGGACACAGGAAGAAACAAAAAAGATTTTCTTGGTAGAGTTCTAACAAAGTGGTTGCTCCTGATAGCACAAGTGTCTAAATTTCTCTTTCATGGGATTTGCAGAATTGCAAGATTTTCCAGGAGCCGTCAAGTATGCAAGCATGTGTCATGCCAGGGAGATTCGGGATCTCCCACCTAAACCTTTGATATCGCCCCTTGCATGCGGTTCTAAAAGTACGATCCATGCTTATTCACAGGAAATAAAATGAATTCAGATCTTTTGGCCCAAGCCAAAGAAGTCCTCCACTTTCTGTCATTTTTCCCCTTTGCTAATTAGGAGCAGCCCAATTCATTACATATGAATGCATTTATAGATTTTCAATGTACGTCTGCCTTTTGTCTCAGCAAACCATCTGTAAATTAAATCTACAACAGAAAACCTGCCAACCCTGAAAACCTTTTAGTCCTAATGATTACATGAGGGGAGAAGATTTGGAGCAATCTTTCATAATCACTATCAAAATTTATCTCGGGTTTTATGACAACACCATCCAGTAAATCATGCTGATCCGCAGCTATCTTTACGACTGCTCTGTGCTTGCCCTGGGTTGTTACACATCTGTCAGGGCTTTCTTTGTAAAGAAACATTTTTCTTTAAAAAAGTTAAAATTGTCAGATAAAATTCTCAGCAAGTAAAAATCATGACCTCCAGAAAGAGGTCGTGATCATTTTTGATTTTTTCCATTGCAATTAATTGATTTTCCTCTTTTGGTGGATAAACTGGAGCTAAATATGAGCTACCTAGGTTTATCTGGTAAATTGGATTTAACTTAAATCATTTAATTCATTCAATGAGAAAGGGTGACCTTCTGTGTCCAGGCTTCAGTGTGTTTATTCTGGTTAATTCTTGAATTTTAGGGGCAAATAGAGCTGAATAGGAACTAACTTGCATCTTTATTCTTCACCACCCTGACCATCCCTGTGGTCATCACTATCACTATTACTGTCATTTATAATTAAATTTTTGTAAGCGTGACGCAGACGGTGGCAGGCGGGCTTCAGGTGCTTATGTTCCAGGGGGAGGCCCAGGGGACACGTCACTTGCCAAGGGACAGTGGCAGAAGCATCGCCAAAAGTTTGGGGGGTCTCTCCTCTGCAGGCAGGGCTGGTGTTGAAGCAGCTCCAGCAGAGCTGGCTCACAGCTGCTACATGGCAGGGCCGGGGGTTCCCTGGGCGCCTCTTGGGGGTCTTTCACCCCTGGAGTCGTAGACACACAAGAAGAGTGACTCTGTATGAGATGGCATGTTGAGTAGTGTCTCAAGCAGGAGGGTCTGGCTTCCCCCATCGGTGAGTCACTGAGTCCAGAAGCATAGCTGACGAGGGGCATCGAGAGTCGAAGTGTAGGGAGGAAAGAATGAGCTCCAGCTGCCATGATGCTTTGGCTGCCAGACCAGCAGCAGCACTGGGACCCCAGCTCCCAGCTTCTGGGTTGTGACAGTGCATTTCGTGCATCAACGTGGCTGAACCATGGTGCCCAGATGTCGGGTCAAGCACTAGTCTGGATGTCGCTGTGTGGGTATTTTCTAGATGAGATTGGCATTTACAGTCGGTAGACTTTGTGTAAAGCAGGTGACACTCCATAATATGGGTGGGCCTCGTCCAAGCAGGGGAAGGGCGTAAGAGAAATGAAGACTGAGATCCCCTGAGGAAGGGGGAATTCTGCCTCCAAATGGCCTTTGGACTTGAGCTGCAGTATCAACCCTTCCCTGGGTCTCCAGCCTGCTGGCCTGCCCTGCAGCTTTCAGACTTGCAAGCCTCCACAATCGTGCTAGTCAGTTATTGAAAATCAACCTTTCTCTCTCTTATATACATATATGTTCCAGGGCTCCCCAGTTCCCTGTCTACCTGCCTCGCCGGCTACCCACTCCATCTGCCAAGCCTTGTTTCCTCCCTTTTTTTCCTGGGGTGTTGATTGCTAATACACTTCCTGCACCCCAACTCCACCTCAGCAGCTGCTTGTGGAGATGCCCCCAAGATACCTGAAATGCCTTCTCCCCATCTTCTCTAGTGTCTTACGCCACATGGAAAAAACAAGTAACCACCAGTTTTTCAGTAGTGAAGTGCTATCTCTTTTGTGAAGGATTTTGACTCCCCCAAAGAAGAATTCACTGATCCTCCTTAGTTCCTTACACGACCTGTCTGTGTGTGTGTGTATGTGTACACACACACACTAACAGGCATGTGTATACAAGTACATATCGTATATATGCTGCATGCATAGAATACACACATATGCATGTATCTATGATTTATTCTGTGCATATACTCCTATCACTGTATGGCTACCCTTTATTACACTGACTGTGTACATTTACTACATCCTTGGACTGAAAACGACAGAAGCATCAGTGCTGTCTCACTTGCTTTGTTACTGTAGCGGGTCACCCAGTACATGAAAGAGGAAGGAAGGAAGACACTGGGGTGGAGGTGAGGGAGTAAGGAGAGACAGGAGGAGACAGAAAAAGGAGCCTGGGAGGTTTGCTCAAATCAGTACAGAGGCTGAGAAGAGGCTTCAGGAAGATAAGGAATGTCGGTAGTCCGAGAAGGCTTTGAAATGCAGTTTGAGGAAGGGTCTTGAACTTGCTTCTTACCAGGGGTCATTAGTTTGGAGAGTAAAACGTACATAATTAAAATGATAAATTAAGTAGAATCTCCTGTACAATATGCTTTAAATACCTGGTCTCATGTGACCCACAGCAAAATCCCAGAGTATGGATGTATCCAATCCGACGTCCTTTTTCCCACCGACAAAGACCAAAGCAGCTGACAACTTAAGTTACACAGCTGGTAAGTGAAGGGGCAGGAGCTGACCCCATGCCCTTTCTCTGGCACCAGGATACTTCCTGCACATCAGCGGTGCCTGCAAAGCAAAGTGGCTCAGAATGATCCCCCCTTTGAAGACTTTATAATTCTATCCAGAGTCGTTTCCATTGTTTCCTACCTTTTGTGAGCTGTTTAAAGGGATAATAGGACACATAACATCTTTCACAGAAGCATTCATGAGTTTTAAAATTATATCATTTAAAAAAAATTCGGGGATAGAGAAAAGATGTACAACTTTAAATTTTTCGAATTCTTTAACATTTTCCAATCAGGGATAATAGCTATATATCTCAGTCCATAACTCAGATGTTACAGATATACCATTTTGTTTTTGTTCTCCTATAATTCAGCTTAATTTTTGTTTTGAGTCTCCAGTCAACCAAGGCGGCAGAGACTGGCTCTTAGGTATTTAGGGATAGTTCTATCCTGTGATGAGCTAACTGTCGGAGGGCTTATATTGTAAGACTTTGGCGAGGCGAGGGGATACCTCTGCTCTGAAGTCATCTCAGTTTCATCCGCTGAGATGCCCACTGTCAGGTGAGTGGACCCTGTCACCGTGTCTCCCTGAGGCATCATTGGGTATCACCTTGCCCTCCTGGCTGGTCACTCTCTCCAGTGCTGGGCGTCATGCGGGGTCTTCCTGCCTCTGTGTGTCACCCCGGGGGCAGAAGCTTCTTGTCAACCCCGTGCAAAGTCCTGTCTCCCCAGATCCACTGTCTCACCTGTCTTGTTTTTCTGCCTCCTTGGGGTTCCTGCTCAGAATCAGGGAACAAGACCCTCCGCCATCCATCTGGAACTCCCCCAGCAAGCTTTTTCTTTCCTTTCTGAGAATCTTCATAACAATGAGGGTATGGTGGTGGCCAGGAGGAAAGGGAACGTTCCCCTTAATCCCCCATTTCCTTAAACATTTTGTCTGGAATCTGCTGTGTCCTCCTAAGACAGAGACTTTTAGATCTCAGAGCCAGGAGGCAGACAGGTTAGCTCCTCCTCCTGATCCTGATGCCTTCTTCTAGGAAGCCAAACTCCCAGGGCATTCCATCCACAACGGGATTAGAAGCAGGGGCTGGGAGTAGAGAGTGTGAACCGTGGTGATCATATTTTATATCAGTGAATACATGTAATGCCTAATGCCACCACACAGGCAAGAGAAACTCACATTCCAGTGGTGATTGGGAGCGCTAATGGTTTAGGGCATCCCTTTTTTAGATTGTGTTCAATCTATTAATATTATCTGATAGTTTTATCCCATGCGTGTTGGAGACGCATCTTATTTTTCTCTCTGCTTCCCTTGTCTCCTGACCTTTCTTCCCTGAGCCCAGGACAGTGCTTGATACACTGCAAGTGCACATATTTATTTGTTAAATAAGTGAGTGAATGAGTTTCAGAATTCATAAAACAAACAAACAAAACCCTCTCCCTTGAATGGTCTCCTACGTATGTCTCTTTGTTTGGGTTTAATGATATAAAGCATAGACTTCGATTGCTCTGACACATTACCACGGGTATCTGCGTTATAAAGATGCAGGCAAACAGATACTAACATGCATGCCGTAAATGGTCGTCTGCAAGTAGTGTGTATAAATCAGACTGTTCAGTCTGGAATCAGCTCAGTACATGCATATCACACTGTTGAAGATTTGCTGATTAAATCACCCAACCCGAAAACAGTTACACTAATTCCTGACTCCAATTGGATTCCAATGTCAAGGCAAATCATTCGTAAGCGCTGAGCTCATTTAAGCCTGGGAAGTAAACATCACAGGAGAGCTGTTTGTTCCTCGGTCCTGCATTCATCACTGTGTCTAGCAGATCACACATCAAAATGCCATTAAATAATGTTGTTGAATAGGTTTTCTTCTTCTGCACAATTGACTATAATATGACCTAATAGATTGTGTAAATACTTCCATGGAAATTTACAGTCTCTAAAGAGAGGTCTCTGAATCCTTTTTATTTTTCTTTTACTTCAGGAGAGATGGTTGCTGAGGAGGGATGTGAAATATTATTTCTAAATGTGGAGCCAAATGACAGTTGAAACCTCACTGGGCAGCTGATGGTAAATCTGAAAGACAATGGGGAGTCCTGATGTCTGTGTGTCATGGGCCATGTCTCCGGCGGGCCCGTTACTCAAGGAAAAATGACAAATTTGGTGTTAAGGAAAGTGGGCTCCAGTCCTAATATTTCTGGATTTTCTCATAATTGTGAAGCGAGAAATTTGCTCTCTAGTATCTATGGCTTTATGAACAAGAAATGCTAGATTATGGTCTTTTTCCTATTTTTTTGCTCAATGGCTTCTTAACTGGGAATACAAGAAAGTAATTCAGGATAAAAACTTTGAAAGGACCCTGGCCCTTGAAGTTAGTCAAAGATATTGGAAAGGTTTTGTAATCAGACAGAGTTGGCCTTGATTTCTGGAATTGCCCTCCACTAGCAATGCACCTGGGCAAGTTCTCTTTGGCTCAGTTTCCCAAACTGCAAAATGGGGGTGATATTATCTAACTTGAAGCATCATTGTGAGAATTAGAGAAAACATGTGTAAATCGCCTGGCAGAGTCTTTGGCACATAATAGATTTTCTATACATGTTGGATAATTTTATTATCAGCAGTCACAGTAAAGGAAGTGAGTGGGACATGCTGGAAGACCCTGAAGTTTTCAGAAGTAAAGTGTGGGCAGAAGGAAGGAGAGGCCTCACAGCAGCTTTTCCAGTTTCCCTTGATCCCGAGTCTCCTAGTAGGCGTATAGTTTGTGAATCACTAACAATGAGAAGGGACAGAATGATTGGCATCCAGTTGTAAAAAAGAGTAGCATATCTGAATCTCTTGGAATATCAACTCAAAATACTCCTTTTCAAAATTAATAGATTTTATTGTTTAGTCCAGTTGTAAGTTTATAGAAAAACTGAGTGATAATAGAGAGTCCCCATATCTCTCTCCTCATGACAGTTTCCCTTATTATTTACATCTTGCATTCATGTCATATCTTTGTTACAACTGGTGAACCAATACTGATAACATGGTCTCAGCCAAAGTCCACAGTTTATGTTAGGATTCACTCTTTGTGTTGTACATTCCATGGGTTTGGACAAAGGCAAAATGTCATGTATCCACCATGACAGTGTCACACAGAATGGTTTCCCTGACCTAAAACTCTCCTGTGCTCTATCTCATCACCACTTCTTGGTTTTTACCCAAAAGAGTTGAATCTTTATGTTCATAAAGCCTGAATATGAATGTTTATAGCATATTTTATACTTACTCATAACTGTCAAAAATTGGAAGCAACCAAGATGTCCTTCAGTAAGTGAATAAATAAACTGTGGCACATCTATGCCATTGCATATTCTTCAGTGATAAAAAGAAATGCCACAAAACCCCCCAAAGTAAATAATAATGCCATAAAAACCAAGCCACAGAAAGATGTGGAGGAGACTTCAATGCATATTGCTAAGTAAAAGAAGCCAATCTGAAAAAGCTACATGCTATATAATTCCAACTATATAACATTCTGGAAAAGGCAAAAATAGAGATTATAAAAAGATCAGTTATTGCCAGGGGTTGGGAGAGGGGGAGGGATGAATGGGTGGAACAAGAGGATTTTTTGGGCAGTGAAACTATTCTGTGTGATACTGTAATGGTGGACTCATGTCATCATACGTTTTTCAAAATCCATAGAATGTATAAAACAAAGAGTACACTCTAATGTAAACTATAGATTTTAATTAATAATAATATATCAATATTGGTTCACCAATTATAATAAATATACCCCACTAATGTATGAGGTTAATAATAGTGTTAACAAAAGAAAAAACGTGCAGGTAGGGGAGGATACAGGAACTTTCTGTGCAATTTTTCTATAAACCTAAATCTGCTCTAAAAAATAAAGTGTATTTTTTAAAAAGGGTAAAACCACTGTAAATGCACTGTTATGGAAGATTGTAAATATTGATACATAGATGAGAAATCAATATGCAGAACAGTATGTAGTATATTCTATAATTTGAATTTTTAATAATATACATATGCTTCTAGGTACAAAAAATATCTGTGGAAGTATATGCATGAAACTGATAACTTGGTCAATGGGAGACAAGGATAAAAGCCAGATTTACATTTACTCCATGCCTTTTGCACCTTTTGGATTTTGTAACGTGTACTATTACCTATTCAAAAATCATAAAATAAATGTATGAAGTTAGCTAACAACACAAGAAAGAGAGAGAGAGAATGGCAATAAAGTGGTATAAAATAATAAAATATAATGGCAATAAAGAGGCAGAACCAAATAATCATATCTGCTAGACAATTTAGAAAGCTAAAATGATAAAATATAAACATAAGATAATCTAAGAAATTGCACAATATAAGAAAACAATTATAGGAATAAATGGTAATTTAAACACAAAAAAGGCAAAATAAAATGGCAAAAAAGACGTATTTCGATTTATATGTGCTACTAAAAAAGAAAGAGTAGCAAGAGAATTAATTAATTAGAATAACATTTGTAAAGGAAGGCAAGCGCTATAAAGACTGGAGCACAAATATGTAATAGTGTTGCCTCACAAATATAAGATCAAGTATCTATAAAAACCCATATAGGTGTCATCTCAGAGCCTGCAGTTCACTGAAGGGAATCCCTAAATTTTGACATCTCCATGAGGAAATGTGAGACTTTAGCACCTAAAAATAAAAGATTTGTCTATATCTATCTACCTGTATCTATACCTATACCTATGCATATACCTAAACTATCTTTATCTGTATCTATATTTATCTCTATACGTACATGATATTTAAGCCACTTCCCCGCCTCCCCACAGGCTTGAAACCCCACTCTCTATTCTCTTGCTGGTTCCCCATGATGAGATAGGTACCACTGACCATCTGGGTCCCAGCAAGTGATTGCACTGGATTCTGCGGCCGTGGAGAATTTCGAGGACATATGTGATGGAGTCAAAGCCATCACTTCAGTGGATGAATTCAAACCTTGTGAGGATAGGAAAAGGTGCCAGGAAAATAGGAGGCCACCGTGGTATTCCAGTTGAGAGGTGATCAAGACCTGCCCCACCCCGGGGTGGGGAGGGACAGCAGACAGAAGGAGGGAGTCCACTGACCTTGGTAAAGATCGTACGGGAGGTGATGGAAAGGAAGGAGTCGGAGGGCACCTGGGGTTGAGTGATGGCCACGGAGAAAATGCTCCTGTTGTTTACGGAATTGGGGAGAAAAGAGGGAGCCGTGTGTTTGCGTGAATGTTTTTAGCTTTAGAACGATTTAGCCACACATGATTGACATGAGTTTCACATCACAATAAGAAATGGGAACCTGACTGGCCCATAATATCGTGAACTCCACAGAGGATGGAGCGCTTTTCTTATAGAGTGATATTCACAGCAAAAGTGTACAAGCATGAACAACTCATGTTTTGGTTTTGTGGCAAACAAGCTGTATATTATACCGGTGGTTTATAATACAATGAGGAGAGATGACTTGTGAAAGGGAACAGGGATAGTGCCAAAGCAGCGTTCCTAAGAGCCTGCAGTTTGACTGTAAGTCACAAGGAATTCCAAGGGCCTAGGAGTGCAGAATAGAGGGTTTCTTTTGGAGTGGAAAAGCAAGTTAACATAAAATGCCCAATTTCAATCCAAGAAGGCTGCAGGTGTCTGTTTACTTGTTAACAGTCACAGGAAGAGGTGAGGGAAGGTCCTTATGTATTAGGAAGTCCTAGGTCCCCTGAAAGTCTGCCTCTTTAAGGCAGGAGGAGTCATGCCCTTCTCTCCTCTTTTCCTGCACAACGTGGGCTGTGATCTGAGGCTTCCTTCTCTGTCTTTTCCGCGGTGATCCTCTTCAGGGGCTCATACCTTCAGCTCCTCTGGTGCTTGCACTTGAAGTCTGTCCCTGACTCTGCATAAAAGATGAATTCCTGCTCCAGACAGGAAGCTTGGGAGAATCTGTGGGCAGAGCAGCATCAGGCAGGTGTGTTTAGGGCTGTGACGTCGCCTCAGGACTCCCCGACTTATAATAAATAGAACTCATAACCCAAGCAGATATTTGTGTTATTTTTGTCTGAGGAAGAAATGCTCCCCGATCTGTGCAGCTGAGGGGTGGCTCCTCCTGTCTGGGACAAGCATCCTGCACAGAAGTCAGAGAGCTGATTGCTCCTCTCACAGCACAGGCTCTAGTACGCGACACAGTTAAACATTAAAGGTGAAAGCAAGGGCCGAAAAGAGATTGCACTTAGTGGAAGAACCTATAGGTTCTGAACAAGGGCTTGAGGCATTTTCCAAAGAGCAAAATCTGAGGTTTAATACACTGATTTCATAATATTTTTAAAAGGTGCTTAGAAACTTCGCTGGCTTTATTTTATTTTTAAAATTTATATGTCACGTAAGTGACCTCCATGAGATGTCGCTAATAAGTACCCAATATTCTTGCAAGTCATGGCTATGTGGAACACTTGGCAGAGAAGGAGAGGAAGAAATGATTTATTCTGGTGGGTGCAGGGCCCAGGAAGATCTTCAAAGAGGAGAAGCCTGTGTGCTGGGCCCAGAACAAGGGTTGGGAGGTAATAAAAAGGCTGCAGGGACGGGTGGGCCAGGAGCCAGTGATGCGGGCGATCGCAGATGCCTCCACAGGACAGCCCAGGTCACAGCCTCATGGCTCCTGGGTGGCAATCTGCTTGGGACTGCAGGGTATCTCTGTCTCACACCCAGGGACGTCTCCCTACAGTCTAACTTGGTTTTACGAGGTTTCCTCCAATGGCTTGACTTTTGTATATGGACAAGAAATGGCTTTTTGGAATAAAGGATACCTGCCATTATTGCCGGTAATATCGAATGCATTTTTCTTGCAGACGTGCTGATTTCTTCCCATCTTTAGAATGAGCATGGTTTTGGAGTTGGAGAGACATAATCTGATTCCTCCTTTATGTGACCTTGGACTCGTCCGGAGGCTTAGCTTCCTTGTCAGTAAAATAAGGCTGCTAATTCTAGGTTCATAAAGTTGGCTTAGGGCCCAGTGAAATGCTGTGGGCTAGGGAGTGACCCCTGGGGGCGTGGGGTGTTCAGTTCCTGAGCTCTGGGGCTGCAGGAAGACCAAGCCTCTTCTGAGTGCCAGCTGACTGGTCCTTATGGGGACTGTTACTTGTTTCAATGAGAGTGAACATTAGTTTTGAGGGTTGTCTTCACATTTACAGGACAGGCATTTTAATCTTCTGTTTTCCAGATTGGACAGTCTCTCTTCTTCGTGTGATCTTTAGCTCCAGAATTTTGGGGAGGGAAAGATATCTTGGAAGAGGCTCTTTGATTACATGCGGTGCGGTGCTTGGGCATTTTTGAAACCCAATACACAAGCAATGAGGAATAACTCATGTCTGAAATTCCTGTTGCAGTGCAGTGAGGACTCCGTGCTGGTGGAGAGGCTACAGATGGATGATATCTGGATTCCGAAGCACCACAGAGCTCACGCCCGTCCTCCCACAGAGAGGCATCCAGCCCAGCGGTACCCAGGCCAGAAATAGCTAGAGGATCTAAATTCCTTCATGGTATTTAGAAACAGCAGTTGTGGGAAAGAAGGAGGTCATGGCAATATTGTTTCATTGATATTTTATTTGTTCCTTCTATGACTGTCATTTAAAATATTTATTTTTATATTTTTCTTACTAAACAAGCAGTGGACTTTATACAGAAAAGCACAAAATTAAAATACAAAACAAAAATTACCTATCGTCTCACTGCCCAGGGATAACCGCTGACTGTCATTTGAAATATTTATGTTTAGCTTTTCCTTACTAAACAAGCAGTGGACTTTATAAAGAAAAGCACAAAATTAAAATTAAATCACAAAAATTACCCATCTCCTCACTGCCCAGGGATAACCACTGTTAATATTTTAGTTCCATAAGCTCCCAATCCTTTTTTTTTTCTACACATATAAATATATTAAACCGAAAGAAAATTGCAGCATCCGGGCAGAGCAACAAAGTATCGGTTCTCTTCATGTAACAGAACAAGGGGAACCTCTCTCTTATTCTTTGACTACAAAATCGTCTTTATCTCTGTATAGTATTCCATCCCCTGGATGTGGAACAGTTGACTTTTCTACCTTCTAACGTTGCACACTTGGGTTGTTTCCAACTTCTGAGCACGACAAACAATTCTGTGACCAGAATTCCTGTAGCTAAAGGCTTCTGCGGTGTATCTGATTATTTCCTCAGGTCGCTGTCTCAGTGAGGGGTCTGAGGAATGGGTAGAGGTACAACATGTACATGTCCAGGTACAGGTTTAGGTGTGGATTGTCAAATTGCCTTCCAAACTGTAAAATTATAAAATCAGGAAAGATTTTATAGAGAAGTGACCCTGTCCTCTTCGTGCTATAAATGAGTATGTCCTTGATTATCCTCCGCTTCACAGATGAGTGAATGAATATTCAGTAACTTTGAATGAATTATCCATGGGGCATAGATGACAAATGTAGGAAGTGCTAGATCCCAGTTCATTAGCTGATCTGCTAAGTTTTTAATATTAAAGTCCTCTGTGGGCCGGGACAGGGAGAGGCCCTAGAAATTGGAAATCACGGATGACACGGTCCCTGCCTGCAGGAGCTCCCTGTTGGGAGGCCGGGATGCGGCCACTGCATGACCGGGATGCTGAGGGGGCCTCGGACGGGTGTGGACGGAAGTGCTAGGAAGAGTCCCCGCCAAAGAAAGTCTTGGAAGATGGGCAGGCGTCAGGCAAAGAACAGAGGCTGGGGAATGGAGGCAAGGGGTGGGGGGCCTGGGAGGAGGGAGGACCCAGGGTTGGGGGAACAGGCCCAAAAGGTGCAGCAGCTGCCTTACAGGCCTGGAGATCTGTGAGCTCAGAGGGAAGCAACACCCAACACGTGAACGTGAACTGTGCAAAAGTCAACTTGCCGTCACCTAGGGAGCAGGGTGGGAGGGGTCGGGGGGGGGACAGGGGGCAGGAGGGGAAACCTTGCTCTCCCCTGGCCTGGCAGCCGTGACCATGCGATGTTTGCCAACAGAGGGTGAGTCTTTGTAGAAGCTTCACACAGTTGCACCAACTTGACCTTCTGGTAACTGTACCAGAAAGTGTAGCAGCTGATGCAGAGTAGAAATCCTACGGATCGGCAGGAAGTCAACTGGACTTGAACTTGGGTTTGGGTTAATGGAGCGGAAAGGCCTGGAATCTTTGGCTCATCTAGGCCTCCTTTGCAGCAGTGGACTCAGGCCCTGCTGGCCAGCTGTGCAGGTGAGCTTGCCCAGTGGGTCATCAATGTGCCCTTGGTTTCCTAGCTTTGGTCTGTGAGTGCCGTCCGCAGGGGACAGAGTGGCCGTGGGAGCTCAGAGCGCCCAGCAAAGGATGTGGGACCTTTCTGAGTCTTCACAGAAAGCGCTGAGTCTTCCCCGAGGTCCACTAGGGCTGCCGCTGAGAGGGGACGAGCGGGGTCTGGGTGTGAGGGTAAAAGGCAGGTAGTGCCACAAACCCCAGCACAAGGCGGCTGTCAGCCTGGGAGAGAGGGAGACGCTATTTCTCGAGCCTTCATGACACCCCACTTTTCCCTCCAGCAGCTGCGGCTCTGTAACCTGTCTCTGCTGAGGTGAAAGGCAGAGGGCTCCCCTGTGACGGGGGGCCAGGGCTCTGTCCCCAGCTGTGCCCTCGCCTGCTCTGAAACGGGGCCCCTTTCCAAGCTTGGAAACGTCTGTCCTCTTCTGAGGGGGAAATCTTTAAGGAGCTAGACAGAGAAGCTTGATGCCTTGGGGGAGAGTTTTGAACCACTTGCTAAAAAAAAAAAAATCTATTAAAATATGCGGTGCATGTCTTGAATGTAACCCAGCCCTGCAGAGCTATTTCTCTCGTGGAGGGTCAGGACGGACTTCAGATCATCTTGACGTGTGCTGGTGTCTACACCCACACGGGGGCCAGTGCTGACTGATGACGAGCTGCCCCTTCTAGGACAAAAACTACTGGAATGGATTTCTGTGCTCAAAAATATGTTTTATGAGGTGGAGGCATTCTCATCTTGTTCCTTATTTTACCCCCGGCACTGAGCTATTTCTAGGAATAACTGGTGGTCATTAAGTATCTGTGGATGTAGCGAATGATGCATTGGCACAGCTTCTACCATGGAAAGGCGTCACGCCTGCTCTTCGCTGTGAGTCTGATAGGAAACGTGCATCTCTCCATCCAACGGGCTTCCCGTCACAAAAGGCATTGGCAGCTCCGTTTCCACCACAAAGGTGTGCTGCTCACCTGTAGCCATCAGCTGCCGGCTTAGGAACAGAGGAGGAAAGACTGTGGTGTCAGAATTTGCCCTGAAGTGAGAACTTTAAAGCCTCCGGAAAGGATGCAGATGGATGCTCCAGGTTAGGAGTATTTACACCTGTTTTTGTGAACTGTCCATCTGGGGAGGGAAGAAAGGGAAGGAGACCTTTACAGACTCCTAGAGAAGCCAGGGGAGGTCCCTGGGGCTGACGTTGGGAGAGGGAAAGCCATCTAAGGAGGGGCTAAGGAATGTCCCCGGGGACTGTCACTCATTCTCTAAGCAACGTGGCAGACGTGACCATGCGACGTCGGCCCACAGAGGGTGAGTCTTGTAGAAGCTTCACACGGATGCACCAACTTGACCTTCCGGTAACTGTACCAGAAAAGTGTAACAGCTGATGCAGAGCAGCGATCCTATGGGGTCAGCGGGCAGTTGACTGGACTTGAACTTGGGTTTGTGAAGGTGTAGGGGTGCACGCCTCTGGTCAGTGGAAGTGATGCTGAGACAGAGGACGTGAAGGCTCTTCTCTGAAGAACTAGAAGATTTTAATCCATTTCTAACTCCTTCCAGTCTTGTTATTCTTTTTTTTTTTTTAATTATTAGCACCTTTAATTATTATTTATTTATTTATTTATTTGGCTGTGTTTGGTCTTCGTTTCTGTGCGAGGGCTTTCTCTAGTTGCGGCGAGTGGGGGCCACTCTTCATCGCGGGGCGCGGGTCTCTCACCATCGCAGCCTCTCTTGTTGTGGAGCACAGGCTCCAGACGCGCAGGCTCAGTAGTTGTGGCTCACGGGCCTAGCTGCTCCGTGGCATGTGGGATCTTCCCAGACCAGGGCTTGAACCCGTGTCCCCTGCATTGACAGGCAGATTCTCAACCACTGCGCCACCAGGGAAGCCTGTCATGTTATCCTTGACTTGTATTTTACATCTAGCTTCTTTCTCTTAAGTTTAAAGACTATTACTAGGGCTTCCCTGGTGGCACAGTGGTTGAGAATCTGCCTGCTAATGCAGAGGACATGGGTTCAAGCCCTGGTCTGGGAAGATCCCACATGCCACGGAGCAACTAGGCCCGTGAGCCACAACTACTGAGCCTGCGCGTCTGTAGCCTGTGCTTCGCAACAAGAGAGGCCACGACAGTGAGAGGCCCGCGCACCGCGATGAAGAGTGGCCCCCACTCGCCGCAACTAGAGAAAGCTCTCGCACAGAAACGAAGACCCAACACAGCCAAAATTAAATAGATAAATTAACTAAAAAAAAAAAAAAAAAAAAAAGACTATTACTATTATTTTCACATGTTTATGGTTTTCTTAATCTTCACCCTTCTTCTGACCTGATTACATCCTTTTCTGAGGATCTCCTCTTGACAAACTCTTAGTTTTGTTTATCTAAAAATGTCTCTATTCAACTCTATTCTTGAAAGGTATTTGCCTAGAAATTCTAGGTTGGTATTTAATTTATTTCAGCACATTGAAGTTGTGTGTGTGGCTGTTTGTTTTTTAAATTTTCTCTCTGTCTCAGATTCTTACAGTTTGCCGTGACAAGTTCAAGTATAGGTTTATTTTTGTTTATTCCTTATTATCTTGTGTGCTGCTTAATCCTTTTAGGAACATTATTTCCCTACCTTATCCAGAATTTCTTGATGTTTTCAGCAGCGTTGGTATACATAACCAAGAATACTTTTTTATTAGAAAAGTATAATTACTCTTTTACTGTTCACTCCTAATTACCCAAAGGATTTGGTATAACTGGTTTATCTCTTTAGCCAACTAAGACTCAAATCTATTCCAGAAATAGCTGGTCTATTTTTATACAGCTATCCTATGTTAAAGGAAATTTGATACATAAATGACAGTAAACAAAATATCACCCAGTGTATTTGAAAAGTCCTTTAGGATCTTGCAATCTTCCTGGGTCCTCTTAAATGCCAGTGACCACCAATGAGTTTATAAAATAAAGGTGTTTTAAGTGATTGGTTTGAATTTTGCTGCACCCTAAAAGTATTTCTAAAGTTTGTCTCTGATCCATAATTGTTACTGATTCTATTTCAGGTGTAGCAGTTCAATGGAAGATGTGAGATTGTGGGTTTAGGTGGACACCCAGCTGGGTGATGGGATGGGTTCCTGACCCCTCCACAGGTTAGGTTCTCACCTGTAAAACAGTACAAACAGTACATGATCGGGTCTCTCACAGCATTTTGTGGGGCGTCAGAGAAGATGAAAACCATGAATATGCTTTGTAAATGGAGTTCCTAAACATGTGCCAATATATTTTCAGAACTGTTAAGATACCGAATAAACAAGGGGAATAAAATTCACTTTTTATGCTTCCATTTCATGGATTCTAGGAAAATTGACATTTACAGGAGTCTTGCTGAAGTCACTCACTACAACGCCTTTGGCTGGGTTTCTCGGGGTTGCACAAAACCCCTGTCTGTAAAGAGAAGACTCAAGCCCCCCAGCAGATCTTTTTACTTCCACGTCGCTCAGCCTCTGAGTTCAGCACGTACTCCTTGCTTTCCCAGAAGTTCTTGAGTCATGAGGCCATTACTCTGTTGAGCAGATTTTATTTGGTTCTTTTAGAGCTGCGAGTCCCTGAAAGCTTGTGCATTTAGGACGGAGCTTGCGCGCTCTGTGACTCTGGGAGAAAACCCAGGAGGGTCTCGGCTGCCCCTGAGGCAGCACCTTTTCTTTGCTTCCTGTAGCTGACCTTGTCCCCAGCAGGGAAAATGGTGCAGGAAACGAACCTACGGTTACCAAAGGGGGAGGTGGGAGGGGTAAATTGGGAGATGGGGATTGACAGATACACACTACTATATATAAAATAGATAAACAACAAGGACCTACTGTACAGCACAGGGAAGTCTACTCAATAGCTTGTAATAACCTATAATGGAAAAGAATCTGAAAAAGAATATATAATGGAATCACTTTTCTGTACACCTGCAACTAACACTGTAAATCAACTCTACTTGAATCAAAATAAATAAATAATTGTTAAAAAAGAAAAAAAAAAGAAAAAGGTGCAGACATCTAAGTCCTAGTCTTTCACACTTGTAACTATGGATATTGGCGAGTTACTGCCCCTTGCTGGTGTTCGTGTTCTTCATCGGAAAACAGGAAAAAAAAAACATTGTGAAATAGGGCTTGAGAAGGAATGAAATGGAGCCTGGTATATGATATGCCTTTGTAAATTGTAAAGAAAAGTACAAAGTTTCACATGTATTCTTTATATCTATTTATATCTTTACATAAGCTTCTTCTACAAGTGATAGATAGAAGAGAGACTTTGTTACATATAAATGGGATTTCAAGGTGTGCAAATGAGGTCATCGAGGGTGTCTTCCACTCCAGGACGCTATTCCCTCTCCTATTAAGCCAGTGACTCGTGGAGAGCAGGGTGTGTGCCAAAGGGAATGCCATCAGCCAAGGTGACCGAGGGACACAGACGCCCCTCCCTGGATGCAAGTGGGCATCACCCACCCAGTGGGGGCCTGAATAGAGCAGAAGGCGGAGGAGGGCCCCGATCAGCCTGACCGTGACCTGGGATGCCCTCCTCCGTCCCTCGAGCTCCGAGTTCTCCCACCTTCAGACCCGGACTGGAATCCACGCCGTCGGTCCTCTGGTTCTCAAGCGCTGGAGCCCCAGCCCTGGCTCTCCTGGTCTGCAGCCTGCGGATGGCGGATGCTGGAACTTCTCAGCCTGCATGACTGTGAGGACCGACCCCTTAGGGTGCAGCTCATTCGCTCTGTGTGTACACACTCACACAGCAGGCGATGTGCGCAGTGTCTGTGGTCCAGGGCTGGACGCCTAAGAGGAGTCAGCTGGGCGAGCTTCCCAGGAAAGCAGCTGGAGGAAGGACCCTCTTCACAGCAGGAGGGGAGGCGAGACACAGCCTTCCCAGCAGCATGGGCAGCGTGCGAGCAGAGAGGGCAGAGGGGCCGGGAGAGGCCAGGGGCGAGGCACCCTGAGGGTGGGGCTGAGCAGAGATCTTCTGGGTGTGAACGGAGGGTCTTGAGCAGAGGAGCGAAAGGACATGATTCGTGTCTTTACAAGAACATCTTGGATGCTGTGAGAAGAACAAACGCCGGTGACAGGGGTGAGATTAGAGTTAGGAACCGTGGCAACAGCTGAGGAGGCGAGGTGGCCAGTGCCAGGTGAGACAATGACAAAGGTAAGACTGAATGTATTTGAGGGTGGGGCTACGAGGACTTCTTGACACGTTTGGTGTGGGATGTATGGGGGTCAGGAGGGAGGGAGAAGAGGCTCAGGGTGGATACAAGTGTTTTGACTTGAGAAACCGGAACAGTGTGGTTCCACTAACTAGGATGGGGCAGGTAAAGGTGAAGCAAGTGTGCAGATTATTAGGGGTTTGCTTTTAGGCATGTTGCATTTGAGATGTCTATTTGACGTCCAAGGAGAAATGCCAAATAGTCAGTTGGAAATAGGAGGAATTTGCCTTATCAAGGCACTTTATTCAGACAGTTGTAAAGGTTTCCGTCAATTCTGTTTCCCAAAGCAGGTATAAGTCCTTGGAAGGTGATAAACTGACTTCATTTTTAGATTAAGCTATCAGATAAGAGAAAGATTTTCAAACAGATTTTACACAATGCTCCCTTCATAGCGTACATTAATTTTGCGTTACAGTTACTTTCTTCCTGGCTGTTGAATAACTTCTTTACTTGAAGGTTTAGATTAGCTGTATGAGTGTGTTTAAATGTGTGTTAGGTAATGTACTTCTACAAGGTACATGGCATTACAAAAAAGCTGAGCAAATTTTGTATGCTTATCTTTCTGTAAGAGAAAAACACAAAATTTATTTTTAAGTTACACTGTTGTTTAATTTGTCAAGAGAAAACCAGCAAACTGCTATATGAAAAAAAATGTTCATGATCACTATTTCTCAATATACATTATTTTTATTTAAAAGATTTCATCATTGTTTCTTATATCTTTCTCTTTAGTAGCTTCTTAAACAATTCCTGGAACAGCGTCTAGAAAATTCCACAAGATGAGACCTGGAAGATGCAGCAGTACTTTTCAAGCAACCTCTATACAAACCTCCCACACGGTATAATTTGTTTCAACACTAATTTCTTTACATGTCTAGCAATATTTTCCATATATCATCTAATAGTAAGGGATACCAAAGAAATATATTTCCGTTTGCTAGTGTATTTTCCTTTGTCCTACTTATTTAGTTTGTTGTTATATTTTCTCATGTGCTGTTTCTTCTGTTTGTATCAAAATAATTGAAAAAAGTAAGCTTTTATAAGTACCAAAGTTTTCTCCCAATGGTAAGCATATTATTGTCTTTTATTTTTTGATAAGATCTCTCAAAAGAGACTTTTAAATTTTGTCATTAAGTTTAATTATATCTGTAAAGTAGCTGCTTAAGTGTCACATGACTTTAAGTATGAGTAGCCAAATTATACGTTTTCTGAATATTATCACCTACTTTAAATCTCAGGTGAGAATATGAAACTTAGGATGTGGTTCCATTGATGACAGTAGATATAATCTATATTCCAAAATGCTTTCTTCAGAATTTAGAATTTGGGGCTGACTTGTCATTGTTTTAAACTGCTATGTGACTGACAAAAGCATACATGACAAATTAAAGACACAAAATAAAAATAAAGCTCTGATATTTTCTTGTTCAACTTTAGTTTATATTCTTATATTTTGTTTAGTTTGCTATTTCTCTGCAGGAAACTTTTGAAGCCAGTTAACATTGTGCTGAAGTTGGTTTTGTTAAAAGTAGACAAGTTGATCCTTAAATGCACTTAGCCAGGCTAGATGAACTACCCTCCCTAGCTAGATGTTGCATAGGAACTAGCACGTGAGGGTCCCAGGTCAACTCCCCGAGCTGTGTAAAACCACATTTCTGCCAGGAAACCACCCTCTTACTTGATGTGAAAATCCCCGAGGTAAGACTGAGTGGGCCTCCACAGTCACTCTGCATGTCCAATGTCACTAACATACATATTTCCCTATTTTTTAAGATACTAGAAACAAAAATTCTAACATTTTATTTCCAGACCCAATAGACTATTTTTTAAAGCCTACTTCCCGTATCTTTGGTCCAGTGGACCAGGTAAGTCCTATTGTCTCTTGGTCTGTACTAGGGCTTTAGTTCTCTTAGGATTGTGGAATGAAAGAAACTCCATCAACCACCAACTACTGATGACCTGGGAGCCTTTGGGTCTTTGAAGCACTGTCAACATCAGAAGTTGTTGAAACGAAGGTCTGGGTTCCATTCTTTTCTGTCCTGGTTTAGCCTGAGCAGAGGTCTTTGGGGCTCGAATCACAAGGAAGAAATTCCCCAGTATGAAGTCAAAGGCATATCTCTCCATGATAACAGTTATATAATTTCAGCTTTAAGAACAACCCTTTCTCCCCAGTGAGGGACGAGATCTGGTTGAAAAATGCCAGAATACTGTCCTGGAAGTATACAGCATGGCTCAAATATCAAAGGCCAGTTGTTTTTTCTTTTTCTAAAATGGCTTTAAAAAAATTAAGTATGGTTTTGATTGTCTCTTAAACAAAGGCAAGTTGGAATTTGTAACCTGTGTAAATGTCATAATTAAAATCTTGTTGTTACATGGATTCATTATGTTAAATTTTCCACTAATTACTGACATTTTCTTTAATGTGTACATGCGGGGGACATGAGGATATGATTAGTTGGAGTTAAAAGTGTAAGCAGTAATGAGCATATTATGGGTTTTCCTCTGTCTTTCTTTGGTCACTCTAAAATTCTTGACAAGAGGGCCTGCCTTTTTATAGGTTTGCTACACAATGTAATTTTCTGTAAGCAAATAAACACGTGTAAAGTAAAGATGACAATATTCATATACACATGTTGAATGGCATTGCTCCCCTTTACATTAACTTCCTAGTTGCAGGTACAAATAACTGGTTGAAATGCAGAAATACTTCCCAAATGCAGGAATTTGTATTTTGAAAATCTCTGTGCTGGGACACAGAGCTACTGAGGAACTGAAGATTTGGGAAAGGGAGGGAAAATACAAGACTCTACCAGGCATTTTGCACATCTTAATGTACTGAATTCTCGGAAGTTTATTTCCCATGAAAATTTTTTTTCTGGAAGAACCTTCCCAGGTTCTCCTTTCCTGACAGTTTCAACCAGGTGTTTGCACATCCATTTGGCTTCCTTGTGGTTAATATGCCCATAGAAAGATATATTACCTTTGCTTTACTTCTCCCGAGTCTGTTTTTTCCATAAGATGTCTGGTTGAGTTGGGGACCGGTTTGGCAGCTTTGATGGCCAGTGATGCCACAGGGACAGAGGACATTTCCCTGGGGACCTGCACCCAGCCTTACTGATGGGGTCACTTATCCCTCCTGAGAGGGAGGTAGCCTGGTGTCAGACCTCCTCTCTCTCTCAAAGCCTCCTTGCAAGACCTCTGCCCAGCTCTGCCTGCTTTGCTTTTTGTTTTGTTTTATTTTACTTCCTTTCTTTCCTGTTTCTAATTATTCCCAACATGTGTAACTCACATACACGGGAGGGAATACCCCTGTGGAATTAAAACCATGTTTCCTAAAATTTCACATAAGCTGAATTCACAGATGGAGAAGGATTTCAGTAATCTCATCTCAAACCCACACAGGCAAGGGAGTGAAAGCGGGGCTCAGTGATGGGAAGACTCGAAGTCGGGGAACAGAGCCAGACCAGACGTCCTAGGAGAATAAGACCAGCTCCTGCTTTTCACCTGAGCTTTGGGCAATTGCTCTGACAATTCTGTGCTTGGCGGAAGCCATGGATAATTAGTTTTGAAATAGGATTTCTACACCTGGTTCACTACATCACAAATAATTTTAGCCTGTGGACTTCTGATTTTGAACAGGAAGAGCCCTAGATGGAATTGAAAAGTTGTCTTCAAGTCCACTTCTGATTGGAGTTGCCTTCCTCCCTGCGACTGTAGTGCCTCAGGGTTACCCGTTCCTGGCCCCAGAACAGCGGGTCTTCCTTATCTTAACCACCCTTTCCCCTTACAGGACTTATCACACAGTGTGCAGTGCTCAATAACTATCTTTTTCTTCACTTAAAAACTTTCAGCCATTAGATGAAACTGACCTCATCCAGCAGCCAAGATATCAATCTGATAGGAATAATTCATTTCAGGTTAAGAATGATGGCAAGCCACTTAATGAGTAGATTCCAATAAAGCATCTGCATCTTCAAGGGGATATTTCCTAGTAAAATATTATAGCTTCCTCATTAGATATACTTTAAGGTAGAAGTCTTGCTGCTTCTTGAATTATATAATGTTTGGGATAATGACTAATACACATATAGTGCTTTGCAATGTGTAAAATACCTTTCATACATATAATCTCATTTGATCTTATAAGAAGCTTGTAATATTTATATTATCTCCGTTTTTCAGATGAAAACGTTGAAGATTAGAACATTTAAAGAATTTGTCCAAAGCAGAGCAGAGCCTGCATGTGAAGCTATGTGCTCTGACTTTAAGGTCTGCATTTAATATATCATTGGTCAGTAACTGTGAAGCTGTATTTTATATGTTAAGAGACATTGGTAGAATGCTGTTTATTTAGTGGTAAGAATATGGATTTTGTTGGCAAACTAAACCAGGACTCAAAATTCTGCTGCTTTTCCTGCTAATATATTTCCTTGGGCAAGTCATGTCTCTGTCTGAGTTTCCTAATCTGTGAAATGATGATGATCGTCTTTGTAAAAATGCCTTGCCAGGTGTCTGGCCCGATTAGTACTCAATAAACGTTATGTGTTTTTTAAATCCTTGTTATGTGCAGGGAAGCAGAGCAGGAATATTGACAGGAATAGAGATGCAAACCAAGGCAGGAAATAAGTAATCCTCTCATTTCCTTTTTTTACGGCTATGTAACACATATTTGTCCCTCCACTCCAAGGCTGTAGGCCAGGGAGATGTTTTGAAAACCAGTGGCGTATATGTCAGATTCCCAGGCAGGCAGGAATCTTACTAAAGGAGGAACATGGTAGGCTAGGAGATCTGCTTCTCTCCCATCCTGGGCTCTGCTCTCATTTCTTTAGTGTTGGAGTTAGTTACCAGAAAACTTGGTGTCAAGTTTTCTATTCAACCAGAACTTCAGTCCTGCAATGATTTTATGCCAATCATTGTATCTTGAACTGAGGTTATAAAAAAAATTGCACAATCTCTGCCCTTGGAACTCACATTCCTTGGAAGACACCATTTCTCCAACCATTTCTCCAACAAACATTTGTTGAGAATGTGATATTCCCCGGGCAAAGGGAAGTTATTTGAGGTAAAAATAAAAACCATTGTTTTTGCCCTGAAGGAGTTCACAGTCTAGCCGTGGAGATAGGAAAATAAAACAATAGAGGAGAATGAAGAATAATACATTGAAAGACAGAGGGACACCCAGTGTGTAGTGCAATAAAAAAAAAAAAAGGGCCATTTATCTTAGTAATGGAGGTGAGGCAGAGAACTAAGCTGAGAAAGAAAGGCTTTCTGGAAAATCCTGAGACAAATTCTAAGGCTAAATCAGAGTTGGATGGGTAGAGAGTAGACTTGTGACCCATGATCTGCAATGATTATTCACTGTGCATTAGTATTTGGTGCTGCTTCCCATTCCCTATATTCTAAGTCTGCTTCCAGTAAACCTTCCCTCCTAGCGCTGCACTTGGGACAGTACCAAGCAGTTAAGTATACATGTAGCTGGAACACCAGAAGGCAAGGACACAGAGAGAAAGGCAGAAAAAAGGCACAAGAGAAAATAAAAGCTCATTACATACAGAGAAACAAAGAATACCCCAGAGTTCTCATCAGAATCTATGTAACTATGAAGAGAATAGAGAAACATCTTTAAAGTACTAAAAAAACACATTTTTTTCTAACCTAGAATTCTTTCTCCAGCAAAAATGAAGGGAAATTAAAGCCTTTTCCAGAAAAACAAATGCTGAGCAAATTCTTTATCGCAACACTACTACTACTACTACAAATTGTTAAAGGAAATTACTTTAGTAAAAGGAAGATGAGACCAGAAGGAAACTTTGACCTAAAGAAAAGGAAATTAAGAACACTGGAAATATCTGAAAAATCTAAAAAACTTAAAAAAATTGTTACATCTCTTTAAAAGATAATTGACTGTTTAAAGCAAAAACAATGACAATGTATTGTGGGATTTGTAACTGTAAAATGTATATATTAGTAATATGTGACAATAATAATGTGAAGGACAGGAGGGAAAGTGAAATTATACTGCCATAATTTTCTTACACTCTACATAAAGCTGTGATAAGTTAAAGATATAATTGTAAACACTAGAGCAACTACTTAAAATTAAAACAAAGAGGCATTGCTAATAAGCAAATAGTAGAGATTTAAAAATTGAATAGTTAAAAAAAAGAATACACAGTTCAGAAAAAGGCAGAAAAAGTGGGAGAAAAAGGAAGAAAAAGAATATGAAATAAATAGAAAGCAAATAAATGGACTTGACCTCAATTATATCAATGATTATATTTAATTTAAATAAGCTAAATGTACAGATAAAAAGTAGAAATTTTGGCAGATTAGACAAAGCAAGATCTGTTTATATGTTGTCTACAAGAAACCCACTTAAAACATAAAGATACATGCTCAAAGTAAAAGAATATAAAGTGATCGACTGTGTAACTAAGAAGTATAATTTAATTTCAGCATTATTCTACATTAGTACATTAAAAAGTATATCTGTTCTTCAATGGCATTTTAGATTTAATGACATTTCGAATAATTATCTCCATTTTTCAGAATAAATCCTTCTGGTAATTTTATTTTCTGTTGGTTCATAGAACGCTATTGGCTCAATCACCAAAAAAATTCCATTTTTCTCTTGCTCATCCCTTCACACTGAACCACTACAGTCTCAGCAATAATCTCTCTGCCATTTATAAACTATCTTTGCTGTTAATCATAATGATAAAACCATATAGTTCCCAAATGTTATATAAAACCAGTGTGAGGAGAACCATGTAGTAAAGACAAAGGAACTCGGAAAGGCAATAAGAGCAGTAGGACTTGAGCTCTACTAGAGCAGGGACTTTTGTTTGCTTTGATCCCTGCTATAGAAGTAACTCAATAAATACCTGTTAAATGGTTAAATGAATAAAGTTGTCGATGAACTTAATAAATGCGTAGTCTTCTGGAATCATTCCCGATAGTACTAAGTAATCATCCGGACTTCACTCTTGAGAACATCACTGTAAAAATGTTCAATTTAAAGATGTATGTTCATCATGAGGGCATTTAATTTTCTATGAAAATACCACACTAGGCTATATTTAAGAAAGAAGCAAACAGTGTAATAAAATATAAGAAAAAAAAAACAACTTAGGTTAGGTTTGATTTAAACTAAAACTCTTGGAATTTATAAGAATAAACTTTATTAGAGAGAAATCACATCGTATAATGTTTTATTCCCCAATGTGACTTAGTAAATGAGATGATAAACCTTTTAAAATAAACTCTTTTGGAAAAAAAAGGATCATTATTTCTACAAGAGTTGAAAAATTAAATAGGCCAGCAATAACACTGGTGGTTAGTGAGGTCATAAAAGCAATTCAGAGAAGTTGAGTTTCCAATGACCTGACCTGGGCCAGGTCCTTCACTCCCATGTCCCCTCTTCTTCACCAGCTGTAGATCATGTTGCTTGGAAACATTCTCGAGACATCTCCCCATCAATGACCAGTTCCCTCGATCCCTACTCCACCATGTTGCTTATTCATATCATAGCTTCAGCTCCTGCCCACACACCCAGGGCTACATCAAACTCTCTACTTGGAACTTTGTCAGTTCCAGACTCATGCACCTCCAGAATCCCTCTATCTGAACATCTCATGGACAGTTTGAGTTCAAGATGCTTACAACTGACTTCATAAACAGCCAAGAGCATAGGCTTTGGGGACAGGCAGACTTCACTTCTTAGCTGTGTGGACACTTCCTACTTTACTTGACCTTTCTAATTTTCAGTTTTCCCTTCTAAAAAGTGGCAATAAACTTCCCAGTATTACTTCTAGAAGATCATGAAATAATTTAGATAACACCTCAGTACCTCTAACAAAAAACCAAAAACCTAGAAGACATATAACTGGTGTCTGGTACAGGCACACCTGTATAGCAAGTTCCATTCCAGACCACTCAATAAAGCTGATGCTGCAATGAAATTAGTCACAAGAGTTTTTGGTTTCCCAGTGCATTTAAAGTTATGTTTACACTATATTGTAGTCTCTTAAGTATGAAATAACATTATATGTACACAGACATTACACAGACATTAATTTAAAAATACTTGATAGCTAAAAAAAAAAAAAAAAAAAAAAAAAAAGGCTAATCATCATCTGAGCCTCCAGTGATCCAGAATCTTTTTGCTGGTGGACGGTCTTGCCTCCATGTTAATGGTGCTGACTGATGAGAGTGGTGTTTGCTGAAGGCTGGGGCGGCTGCGGAAATTTCTTACAATAAAACAACAATGAAATTTGCCACGTGGACTGACTATTCCTTTTACAAACAATTTCTCTGTAGCTTGCAATACTGTGTGATAGCATCTTGCCCACAGTAGACTCTTTCAAAATTTGAGTCCATTCTCTTAAACCCTGCAGCTTTTTTATCAACAAGATTAGGTCGTATTTTAAATCTTTTATTGTCATTTCAATGATCTTCACAGCATCTTCACCAGGAGTAGAGTCCGTCTCAAGAAACCACTTTCTTTGCTCATCCTTAAGGAGCAACTCCCCATCCATTCAAGTTTTATCATGAGATTGCAGCAATTAAGTCACATCTTCAGGCCCCACTTCTAATTCTAGCTCTTGTGCTATTTTACCCACATCTGCAGTTCCTTCCACCACTGAAGTTTTGAACCCCTCAAGTTCGTCTATGATGGTGGGAGCCAACTTTTTGCAAACTCCTGTTCATGTTGATATTTTGACCTCTTCTCATGAATCGTGAATGATCTTACTGGCATACAGAATGGTGAATCCTTTCCCGAAGGTTTTCAGTTGACTTTGCCCAGATCCATCAGAGGGGTTACTATCTATGGCAGCTATAGCCTTATAAATGTATTTCTTAAATAAAAAGACTAGACAGTCAAAATTACTTCTTGATCCATAGGTTGCCGAATGGATGTGTTAGCAGTCATGAAAACAACATGAATCTCATCCACCTCCATCAGAGCTCCTGGGTGACCAGGTACATTGTCAATGAGCAGTAATATTTTGAAAGGGAACTTTTTTCTGAGTGGTAGGTCTCAAGGGTGGCCTTAAACTATTCCGTAAACCATGTTGTAAACAAATGTGCTGTCATCCAGGTTTTGTTGTTCCATGTACAGAGCACAGGCAGAGTAGATTTAGCATAATTCTTAACGGCCCTAGGATTTTTAGATGGTAAATGAGCATTGGCTTCTACTTCAAGTCACCAGCTTCATTAGGTCCTAACAAGAGAGTCAGCCTGTTCTTTGAAGCTTTGAAGCCAGGCATTGACTTCTCCTCTCTAGCTATGAAAGTCCTAGATGGTATCTTCTTCCAGTAGAAGGCTGTTTTGTTTACATTGAATATCTGTTGTTTTGTATAGCCACCTTCATGAATTATCTTAGCTAGATCTTCTAAGCAAGAAAACTTGCTGAAGCTTCTACATCAGCACTTGCTGCTTCACCTTGCACTTTTATGTCATGAAGACAGGTTCTTTCCTTAACCCTCATGGACCAACCTCTGCTAACTTCAAACTTTTCTCCTGCAGCTTCCTCACCTCTCTCAGCCTTCACAGAATTGAAGAGAGTTAGGGCCTTGCTTTAGATTGAGCTTTGGCTTGAGGAAATGTTGTGGCTGGTTTGATCTTCTATCTAGACCATTCAGAGTTTCTCCATACTGTTTAGCTTTCTAATCATTTGTGTATTCACCGGAGTATCACTTTTAATTTCCTTCAAGAATATTCCCTTTGCATTCACATCGTGGCTAACTGTTTGGTACAAGAGGCCTCACTTTCAGCCTATCTGGGTTTTGACATGCCCTCTCACTAAGCTTAATCCTTTCTAGCTTTCGATTTAAAGTAAGTGACATGTGATTCTTTCTTTCACTTGAACACTTAGAGGCCATTGTAGCCTTATTAGTTGGTCTAATTTCAATATTGTTGTATCTCAGGGAACAGGGGGGCCCAAGGAGGGGGAGAAAAATGGGTGACTAGCTGGTTGATATGAAGCAGTCAGAACAAACACATTTGTGGATTAAGTTTGCAGTCTTACATGGGCATGGCTTGTTGTACCCAAAATGATTATAATAGTAACATCAAAGATCACTGATCACAGATCACCACAACTAGTATAATAATAATGAAAAAGTGTGAAATGTTTTGAGAATTACCAAAATGTGACACAAAGACAGGAAGTGAACAAATGTTGGAAAGATGGCATCTACAGACTTGCCCCACGCAGGGTTGCTGCAAACCTTCAATTTGTAAAAAATGAAATATCTGCAAAAAGCAATAAAGTGAAAGCAATGAAGAGTAATAAAACAAGGAATGCCTGTGCTGACTTTGCTCTTCTTTCTAGACAAGCCAAAGTTTCTACTTCATTTAATGGCAACACAGGTAAGTCAGTCGTCTGGTAGGGAACCCGGGGTGAACCTCTCAGCTCTGAATGTGTGTGCACACTCCTTCCTGAACAGCCTTTGAAGTGTCCACCCCTCTTTTCCACCCCCTTCCAGCAAGCTTTCAATCTTCTCTATTTGAAGTTGAAGGGCACTCTTGCCCAGAGTCCCTTCCCTTTCTACTCTGTCCCTCCAGAACAATTGCACACTGGAAATTGGAAGGCACCCCTCCCCTCCCCCCACTCCCTCCCCCCGCCCCGCCCCAGACAGCAAAATGGAGCTCAGGGTCTTCGGTGCAGCCGTGGGCCATGCACCTGCTCCCTTGCTGGTGGCAGGGCCCGTTCCCATCTGTGCATGCACTCAGAGTCCGTGGATATGCTTCCTACTTGTGCGCATGTCCAAGGCTCCTCCCTCTTTTCGAAATGCTCCTTTCCTTTCGTTTGCCTGGAAAATTCCTGTTCGTCCTTTACGACTCACCTCAGATGTCACCACCTTCAGGAGCCTCCCCTGACTGGCTGATGTAGAGATGGTCTGAAATTATCTCTCATCATTAGAATAGGAGGGAAAACATATGGCGGGAGAACACACGGGCAGCGTGTGGCCCCGTGGTCTGGGCCGTGGTCTGTCTTGAGGCTGAAGCTGTTCCAGTTATCCCTCTGCAGTGGAACAGCCCACGTGCAGAAGCATTCAACCTCCCTGTTCCTTCCTTCAGCCATGACCCTTGATTTCTCGGCTCATGTTCTTTCTTGCTTTTTTACTTTCTTGTTCTTACCTGATTGATTCGTAAATTAATAAAACAACACAAGTTAGACAATTCCAGCTACTTAGAATCCTCTGTATGAATAAGTTTGCTTGGAGAGCAGCAGCCGTGAAATATACACGTGGTGCTTGAGTTCAAAGGAAGCAGACGATCCTGCACAGAGTAGCCTAAGGAGAGCGTTTCCGTGCCAGGGCGCTTTCATCTGGAGCTCTGTGCCCAAGTCTGATGCAGAGAAAAGTCAGCCCCGTATTGCAGGGGAGAAGCAGGTCTGGAGCTGAGCACCAGAAAATCAGCTTTCCAAACCAATTCCTCCTGTGAGTAGCTGGGGAATTTGAAGCTCGTTTATGTAATGGAAAGAGAATACTCAACTTGCCCTGCGCACAAGAATATCTCAACGGTGTAGACACCGTTTGAAGGATAAAGCCACGCAGATAATGGTTTTGTTAATCAAAGGTGTCTCATGTAGATGTGAAGAGGTTACAACAGGTTAAGTGGATGGAATTGTCTTACTCTTGTTGCTTTTATTAATTTATGAAACAACCAGGTAAGATGCCTTATCAAGAAAAGGCAAAGAGGCCCACGTATTTCCAAGACTGCAGGCATTTGGTTTAAACTGCAACTCTCTGTTTTAAAGGTAGATGGTAATGTGGAAGCAGGAGTGAGTGGGTACCGGAGACCCCACTTCTCTCCTCTTCAGTCTCTGGATCCTTCTGCCAACACATCTCTTCCCTGGATAGGATTAAAAACATCACTGGGGCAGGAACCATCGGCGTGAAGACTGAGTCAGCCGCGCGCAGGGACGGTCACAGTTGCTCCGGTCTGTAAAAGAGGACACTTGGGAAAGTGTCATTTCCTCTGTTGCCGTAATCGGCCTGACTGACGCTTAACCCCTGCGGTGGTGACGGCTCTGTGACAACATCCCCACCCTGGCCGGCGACCCCGGATCCCCGGCGTCCTGCGCGGACAGCTGGCGGGGCCGGGCTGCTGTGGTCATGGGCAAAGAATTCCCCTCCGCAGCTGCTGGGGCCGCATACCCGACGTGCCTGGTCCCCAGGGCAACTGCGGGGCGTGGTAGTGATGCCAGCAGGTCCCCCTCTGCCTGCCGGCCTCAGAAGAGCCCCCCCCCCTCCCCCAGCCACCAACCCAGGTAGCCCAGGGGAGGGTCCGGGGGTGGGGCAGAGAGGCCAAAGAAAAAGTGCAAGGAGAGGAGGAAGTTAGAAGGGATGCCCGCTCCTGGGAATGTTTAGTGAAAAGAAGAGACTGCATTTCAAAAACAGCAGTCCACACATACACGTGGAACCTAGAAAAATGGTAACAGATGAACCTATTGGCAAAGCAGAAATAGAGACACAGACTGGAGAACAAAGGTATGGATGCCAAGGGGGGAATGGGGGGCTGGGAGGAATTGGGGGATTGGGATTGACATATATACACCACTATGTATAAAATAGATGACTAACGAAAACCTGCTGTATAGCACAGGGAGCTCTACTCAGGGCTCTGTGGTGACCTAGATGGGAAGGAAATCCAAAAAAGAGGGGATATATGTATACGTATTGCTGATTCACTTTGCTGTATAGCAGAAACTAACACAACGTTGTAAAGCAGCTATGCTCCAATAAAATTAATAAATAAAAAATAAAATAAAATAAAAAGTATACAAAAAAACAGCTGTCCTCTCCCTCTTACGCCTGTTTACAGTCATTCCTTGAATAGGAAGCATCATACAAGTCTTGTGGAGATCAGCTCCGTGCTTTGTGACCACCTAGAGGGGTGGGATAGGGAGGGTGGGAGGGAGGGAGACACAAGAGAGAAGAGATATGGGAACATATGTATATGTATAACTGATTCACTTTGTTATAAAGCAGAAACTAACACACCATTGTAAAGCAATTATACTCCAATAAAGATGTTAAAAAAGAAAAAAGAATACAAAAAAAAATATGGTTTGTGGGGCTGAAAAGAGCAAGGATTTGACCTAGAGATAAGCCTTGGCTTCCTGCTCCAAGGCACATGGGCTAAATGACTTCCTACTGTGAAGGGCCGTGGGGATCTTGGGTCGTGCACCTGGAAGATGCTGAGTCTAGGACACCCACATGCTGTGACCCAGCGAGGCTACACAGTGGTCACAGCACCCTCCTCTTCTACTGCTTCAGCGTAGGCTTTCCTGATAAGCTTACTGAGAGAATGAAAAGGGGGACGTTTTGTGAAGCTTGTCACATTTGTGTTAAATTTCCTACCATCAAACTTTTTTTTTTTAATTAATTAATTAATTTATTTTGGCTGTGCTGGGTTTTAGTTGCAGCACGCGGGATCTTCGTTGCAGCATGTGGGATCTTTTAGTTGCAGCATGTGGGATCTTAGTTGCGGCATGCATGTGGGATCTAGTTCCCTGACCAGGGATCGAAACCAGGCCCCCTGCATTGGGAGCGCGGAATCTTACCCGCTGGACCACCAGGGAAGTCCCTACCATCAAACTTTCACTGACCAAATCTTTATCTGTTTTAACAGGGACTCGTTCTCATAAGCATACACGCAGCCAAAAAGCCTGTATATAGCAGTTCACATTTTTTTTTAATTCCTCATTTTAATTTTGCATTTCTTTAAATACTAACGAGGAGACTTTTTTCTATTTTTAAAAATTTAAAGAAAATATACATAATGTATGCTTTACCATCTTAGCCATTTCTAAGTGTACAGTTAAGTAACATTAAGTATATTCACATCGTTGTGCAACCATCACCACCATTCATCCACAGAACTATTCTTGTCTTGCAAAAATAAAACTCTGTATCTATCAAAAATTAACTCCCCGTTCCTGTCTTCACCCAGCCCCTGGCAAACACCATTCTACTTTCTATCTTTATAAATTTGACCACTCTAAGTGTCTCATGTAAGTGGAATCATATAGCATTTGTGATTCCTTTCACTTAGTGTGATGTCTTCAAGTGTCATCCATGTTATAGCAGGTGTCAGAATTTTCCTCCTTCTTTAGGCTGAATAATGTGCCACTGTATGTACATACCTCCTTTTGTTTATTACCAGCAATTACATTTTTAAACCTCTATTCTTAGAGAAAGAGAGTAATGAGCCATATACTTGTCAGTGAGAGCATGGGAGGCGAGCAGTTTTGGAACATGTAAGTAGATGAGATCTTTACAAAATAATTACTATTCCATTGTGCTAAGGCCATTTTCACAAATTTTTTTCTTTCTCTGATATAAGTGTACAAATATATAAATACATGCACACATACTTTACTTCCACACACCTCTATTCTCTCATTCTCATCCTTGTTCTTTTCAGGACAAAGACAGATTTTACTTTCAGATGAAAAGCATAGTACTTTTGTCACTTAGAGGCTGTACATTTTAAAGTGATTTGTATTTTATTTATTTATTTATTTATTTATTTATTTATGTATTCATATTTTTATTGAAGTATAGTGATTTACAATGTTGTGTTAGTTTCAGGTGTACAGCAAAGTGATTCAGTCATACGTGTTTATACATATAAATATATGTATATATATTCTCTTTCAGATTCTTTCTCATTATAGGTTATTAAAAAATATTGAGTATAGTTCCCTGTGCTATACAGTAGGTCCTTGTTGGTTATCTATTTTATATATAACAATGTGTATCTGTTAATTCCAAAATCCTAATTATTCCTCCTCATCCTTCCCCTTTGGTAACCATAAGTTTGTTATGTCTGTGGGTCTATTTCTGTTTTGTAAATAAGATCATTTATGGCGTCTTTTTTTAGATTCCACATATAAGCAATATCATGTGATATTTATCTTTCTCTGTCTGACCTACTTCACTGGGTATGATAATCTCCGGGTCCATCTATGTTGCTGCAAATGGCATTATTTCATTCTTTTTTATGGCTGAGTAGTATTCCATTGTATTTTGTATCTTAAACTAAGTAAGTTTCTCTCTGTTGTAGGTTGTAAGTAATCACAGCTAATTCAGCATGCTGTCACTTTATTCTACTCTTGTCCTCACATAGCCTGCCTCTCTCCCTTCCCTCAATCCTAATTCTACTTCATTTCTTTGACTCATTCATGGAGCTTAACCAGGTATAGCATCACCAGGTACAATGCTAAATATTTCCTTATTTCTAAATCCCATGCCCTAATTTTAATAATATCTATATTACTGTTCCCCTTTCACAGATGAGAAAACTGAGGCTCAGAGAGTTTATGTAACTGCCTAAGGCCACACATCTCTGTCACAGTCAAGATCTAGACCAAGTGTATCTAAAGCCAAATCCCAGATGTTGCCCTACATAGGATGTGGCAGTCATAACTTTCTTACGTCTTCTTTTACTTTCTATTGTATTTGAGTGTGAGTTCTACCATTTCAAAAAGAACTACAGGCGGTTGATGAACAGGATCCATAAAGCTGCATCCAATATTCTGTGCACAGTATTTGTTGTTAATAATAACTGAACAAAATAGGAGAAATGTTTAAAATAAAAATATGGGGAAGAGCAAGTTAAATTCAAAGGAAACGGAAGAAAAGGAATAATAAAAAATTAGAGCAGAAATCAATGAAATTGAAAACAGGAAATCAGTCAAGAAAATCAACAAAACCAAAAGCTGATTCTTTGAAAAGATCAATAAAATTGATAGGCCTCTAGCCAGGCTAACAAACGAAAAAAAGAGAGAAGATGCAGATTAAAAAATATCAGAAATGAAAGAGGGGGCAACACTACAGATCCCATGGAATAAAAGAATATTGCGTACAGCTCTACGCCCACAGATTTAATAGCCTAGACGAAATGGACCAATTTCTTTCTTTTTTTTTTTTTTTTTCCCTAAGCTAAGCTCAGCCTGTTTCTTTTTCTTTCTTTATTTATTTATTTATTTATTTATTATTTATGGCTGTGTTGGGTCTTCGTTTCTGCGCGAGGGCTTTCTCTAGTTGTGGCAAGTGGGGGCCACTCTTCATCGCGGTGCGCGGGCCTCTCACTATCGCGGCCTCTCTTGTTGCGGAGCACGGGCTCCAGACGTGCAGGCTCAGCAATTGTGGCTCACGGGCCTAGTCGCTCCGCGGCATGTGGGATCATCCCAGACCAGGGCTCGAACCCATGTCCCCCGCATTTGCAGGCAGACTCTCAACCACTGCGCCACCAGGGAAGCCCTGGACCAATTTCTTGAAGACGCAGTCTGCTAAAACTCACACAAGAAGAAATAAACAATCTGTAGAGGCTTCATCTCTTATAGAAATTAAATAATTAATAACCTTTCAAAACAGAAAGCACCAGACCCAGATGGCTTCACTGGTGAATTCTACCATTTAAGGAAGAGGTTCTGTGGATTCTATGCGGACTTGTGTGTCTCTTTTGTAACGTCTTCAGTGTGTGAGCCGTTGATGGGGAGTTTCATTTGAAGACTCATTTCCTTCTTTAGGTCTGAGGAAGTTCCTTCTGTTACTTCTCTTATTTCCTCCATTTTATTTTCTTTACTCTTTTTATGGAATTTTTATCAGTTTCATATTGGTCCTCTTGCACTAACCTTGTCTGTGTTTTCTGGTATACTCAATCTTATTCTAAGGTCTGGGAAATGTTTCAAATATAATCACCAATTCTTCTATTGTAAATTTCAAATATGATAGTGGTCATGTGCTTAATCGCTAAGAGATCTGCTTTCTACTCTCCCTCATGCCCCAGAGCATCTTCTCTCCTGTAGGCTGTTTCTAGAAACAAAGCACTCTCTTCTCTGATAGCCAACAAGGAAATGAGAGTGTCAGTCCTACAACTGCAAGGAACTAAGTTCTCTAACAACCTGAATGAGCTTAAGATATTGAAGAAAGGTGAGTGTGTCCAGTGATGTAGTTGAGTCATTTGTATACTATCGACTAATACTCTTGTTTTTAGTCTGATTTCTAAAGGCAGCTGCTGTACTATTTACTAATTCTGAACCCAGACACTTTCTGAATTCCTATAATTAGACTACTTCCCTATTTTTTAAAGCCTCTGAGTCATATATCTCTTTATTTGTTTCATCTTTCCATCCTCTCCCATTCCATTCCCTTCCAGAAATTTCTGGAAATCTTTCAGCTTGTTCATTATTACTTATCCCAAATCTTTCCCCCTCCCCCCCCAAGCTTCTATTTCAGTGGAAGTCTTTGGAGGTTAGAGAACAAATGTGTATGTTTATTCCTCAGTTCTGTACTGGAGCTGCCTGACTAATCTTTGAAAGAAACAGATTTTCAAAATGATAGCCTTTTATACTCATTTTTTGTTTGTTTGTTTGCATTTCCATGAAGGCAGTGCCCTTAGGCAAAAGATGAATTATTTTTCTACCTAGTAAATATGAAGACAGACTTTTCATAGAAATAGTAATGAGGTAAGATCTTACGTGGGCTTCAGAAAAGGCTCACTTGTATCTATATGTCATCTTAAATGGTTATTTGGGATATTAAAGAAACATAGGTTTTGTATGATATACCAACTTTTTCTTGCAGCATTGAATAACTTACTTAACCTCGTAGAATCCAGGCTCAAGTGGATGAACATATTCTTTTCAATTTCATAAGATTACTGTAAGAAAATACAGTAGAGTACACGATACCTGGCAAGTGCTTAATAAATTTGTTCTACAAGGATTTATATTTACACTGAATAAATAACAGGAAACTAGATCTCTCTAAAAGGTGCATTCTAGTAGGTAAGATACATAAGCAAGTAGTCAAGTTCATTACAGTGGTAGCTGCCTTCTACCTTCCCACCTGCTCTGCCTCCACCATCCCTGGTAATGTTACCTGGACCACAGACGAACTCTGTGTGCTGATGGGAGGAGTTGAGAAGGAGTCTGGGAGGGCATGAGGAGCTAGGATAAGAAAAGAAGAAAGGATGAAGATAAGGAAAAAGGAGTGAGAGAGACTCTTGAATACCTAACTTAGAATGAGTCAAATAGAAAATCTGAGTTCAACATTGTCCTCGTCCCTTTGGGTTATAACTGAATACCACTGACTGAGTGGCTTATTTCTCACAGTTCTGGAGGCTGAGAGGTCCAGGATCATGGCATCGGCATATTTAGAGTCTGGTTCATAGACGGTCAATCATCCCTCTTTCTTCACAGGATGAAAGGGGCAGGGGAGCTCTCTGGGGTCTCCCTTATAAGGACATTATTCTCATCATGAGGTCTCCACCTCATGACCTAAACAATTCTCAAAGGTCCCACCTCCAAATACCATCTCCTTGGGAGTTAGAATTAAAACATCTGAATTTTGAGGGAACACAAACATTCTGTCTATGATAATCACCAAATAAAGCAGATTTAAGATACTCTGTATTCAAACAAGAGTGTATAAAAACAGAAACATTTCCTTATGAGTGTAATGGAAAGACCACCAGGCCAGGAGATTCATGTTTCAGGATGCAGCATTAGCTGTTAGTTATGTTACTAGTTAGTACTTTGGCTTTGAGAAACTTTCCTAGATGGCTGTGTCTGTATCATGAAGATTAATGATATAGAGTTATCTTTTCACATCTAACATGTTATACTCCTCTGAAAAAATTATGACGTTTTCTCTTCTACAGAGTAAGAAATGGGGTATACATCCTAGATGAAAAGTCACTGGATATATCAAGACAATAAAATATATATAAGGTTTACAACTAAATGAAAGAGAGCCCAAGAAAAGGTTAGGACAGTTAATTTTAGAAAGGCAAGTGCAAAAATTGATGGGATTCATACAACTCTAAATAAATCAAGCCCCAATTTTGAAAGAACTGCCAATTAATCAGTCCAGTAATGTCCAGATCCATGCTTTTATAGAATTAGGCTTATGAGAAAATTATAATCCATAGAGAACAATGATTTTATTTCAACCTCGCCTATGAGATTCACATTTTACAGGCATAAATACACCAGCACAAATGTAGTATAAGTATCTTTTGTGATAATAAAAGATATTTATTAAAAAGTGAGTCTAACATTTTTCATGAAATGTGAAACTATTCGAATACTTTGTATAAATTGACTCCATAGGGGTCTCGATAAAATAGCAAATGAGTTTCCTAATGTTATGAGCTTTTGAAAATAGTCCATGAAAGAGAGCTATATCGTGTTCCACCAAGGCAATTGAATCAGCTGCCCTCATTTACAAAGGCAGAAGAACTAACTTAGGATTAGTCAGTTGTTCTTTTCAGAATTTCAGCAAAGCCATATGAGATATTTAATTTGTGTTTCAACAAGTCTTGTTTCCCAGTGCAGGTTATCAGTCTCAGAACATTTTGAAAGGATGTACAATTTCTGCCTTGTTCCAGGATGAGCTATTCTAGCAAAGCTAGAGGAAGTCAGAGAGGCTCCATAACAACAGGAGTAAGACCATGCCTCATGCATAGTGGGAGCTCAGTACATGTTCGATTGGGTTTGATTTTCTGGGGCGGTGGTAGAAGAACCTGAACTTGAGCATTAAGGTGTGTCTCTATCCCTTAATAAAGCATGTAATCTCTGAGACTCAGTTCACCCTTCTGTCTTAGGGTGTGATCTCCTTGACTGAGACTTAGTAAAATAATAACCACAACAATAATAATCCTCGGAGTATTTAAGTTTCAAATCAGACAAAGGGATGCTGCAGGGATCTGGAAACTTCAAAGGGATGAATAGACATGGGCTTTGATGATTGTTTGGGGTACTCTGCCTCCCTTGTTACAAAAAATATATATATAAATTCATCTTTCCTATTCTGTCCCTCTTCTTTCTTCAACAAAACTCTGTCCATTTTTTTTTTTTTCTTGATCCTAGATGTTTGCCTAGAAATTGAAGCTTGCAGCTATTAGTGAGGTTGCTGTTCAGATTCCCAAGCCTGTGAAAATTAGCCACAGCTCGTTGTATAGCTTCCTCCATTTGTCTTCCTGAATCTTTGTAATTCTACAAAGGTCTTCTTCTGTGAGTTATGGAGAAGTAGGATGAGGCAGCATATTAGCTAAGCTGCGCAGATTGTTCCCAAAGCAGATCCAACCCACCAGTTTCTAATCCAATACAGTAGCAAAACCAGAAGAGATTAGAAAAAGGAGAGACCAGCATTCCAAAGGATAAACCAGGGATTCCATTCAGGAGACCCCCTAGCTGGTCTTCTCCACAAGCTGCCACACAGTATCATTGAACCCAAGCATGTGGCTGGATTCTGAGAAAAGCCTGAACAGTTTCATTATCAGCCAATACATCCGGACATTTACAGCAAAGCAGGACAATCAGATCTGAGGGGCCGACCCCGTGGTTATTCCTTCTTTCCCATACTTATCCTCACAGCATTGGCAAACTACATCTTTAGATCAAACCGGCCCTGCTCCTCACCTGCCAAACCCTGCTGACAAAAACTACACGGATGTACTGATGAGCTCCATGACTGATTTGTAAACTTCCAAGCTCAGTTCAGCGTTTAGCGGTTCCAGCCATCCTTAAACTTATCTCTTGTGAGTTTCTTATTCTCTAAAGTGACTGTGACAATTTTTCAAGCCTTCTTGTGACTTTCAGTTAATCCCTGACCCTCACACCCTCAGTATGAGCTTCTCTTGGTTTCATGGATGATAGAAATCACTAAAGGTAACTCCTGTCCACACTTCCACTGGTTTTCTCCATCTCAAACCTCTCTGCGTCCTCCTCGCTTATCTCAGGGGAGATAATGACCATTCCTAGAGAAAATCAATGCCATGGCCGTGCACTATTTGACCCCATTCATTCCCTCCTTCCCTGTTGGTATCTTCCTCCATGAAATATCCAGCTGGAATACTTCTTGGTTGGATAGTCAGTTTCTTTCACTTCACTACCTCCTTCTCATCCCATAAACATACCCTTCATACCCCCATGTTGTGGGAATCACTTTGGAGATATTACACATTTGCACATTATTTTGGTAGTTTTCTGGCAAAACGCAATAACCATTCCTGGAGGAAGGAATGATTTTTTTCAGTCATGCCCAGAGTCTGCATATTGGATAGAAGAAGGACTGATCTCCCATCTTGGAAGTACTGTTTTCTTCATTTCCTTTCTCCTTCAAGCTATGGCCCCATTCCATTTGTCAAAACCAATGCCTTCTTTGCTGTGACTGTTTGACTTTGGCCAAGTTTCTGACCCTCTCTACTCCCATATATTCTGGGATCCCACCTCTCTGTTTCTCCAGTTTCCCTTAATGTTATTTCCAATGTTTGACAATGGGTCTTCTTCATTTTGCTCTCCTAAAATGGGAATGCTACCACAACACTGCTAGCAACTCTATGAAGGAAAGAAGTCCCTGGCCAGTGTGTAATGGGTCAAGAATTCCTTGTCCTGGGCACGCTCGTCTTGGGTAGAACAGCCCCAGGTCCCTTAGAGATGGGACTGAGGTCTGCTGGGAGGATGCAACAACAGGGAAAGAGCTCAGATAAAATGAGGTAAAGAAGGCATCAGAATTCCGAGGGTCCCCATTAAATCCAGAGGAGAACTATGTAAACAAGCAATTAAACCATGTCAAAAAGTGATAGAGACAAGAGTAGACATCAACGGAGGTCCAGCTAAATTTCACTGGGCAAAGATTGAGCATATGGCTTTAGCTGTTTTTTCAAAAATGAACTGTTTCAGGCATACAGACATAAGGACTATAATATAATAAACACCTAATTTAAGAAATATATAAAAGAGATAATTGGAATCCCCCAAGTACTCCTCTGCCCAATCCCATTCCCACCTCTTTCCCACAGTTCACCATTTTCCTGAATTTTTGTTTCTCCATATTTGCTTGCTATTAAACTTGAACTACACATGAGCATATTTATAAATAACATACTATTTAGTTTTGTCTGAACTTTATATGGATTGTTTTTATGGAAAAATGATTCGGGGAACTTATTAAAGATGGTAAGGAAGACCTTATTCAGGACCATTGCAGTAGGTGTAGGCATCACTGTGATAGGATTTTTGTTTTGTTTTGTTTTGTTTTAATTTTTATTTTATATTGGGGTATAGGTGATTTACAATGTTGTGTTAGTTTCAGGCATAGAGCAAAATGATTCAGTTATACATATACATATATCTATTCTTTTGCATATTCTTCTCCCAGGTTATTAGAGAATATTGAGTAGAGTTCCCTGTGCTGTACAGTAGGTCCTTGCTGAATATCTCTTTTATACATAGTAGTGTGTATATGTTAACCCCAAACAGTGGGGAGAGAGATTGTGTTCAACTCCAAATACAGCTTGGGCAAGTGGGAATTCACAGTGAAGGAGCAGGGTGGGGGTCAGTGGATAGAAAACTACTAAGAGAAAATATCAGACGGGGTGTTCTAGGTAAGCGGACCTACCAGGATTCTTGCTGAAGGCAGGTCAGGGGATCAGGCATCACGTGGTGAGGCCAGATATTGAGGGTGATTAGATGTTGAAGGTGGGGGGTTCTTGCTAAGGCGATTTAGCAAGGTTGTTGCTGAAACTGGATTTTACACAGACGTGCTCGGGGGGGCCTAGGAGAAGGGTCAGGAACCTGACCACCGTTTGGTCAAGGAGAGCGTCTCTGTCAGTGTTGCAGACAGTGGTGGACAAACTTTCCTTCTATGTCTCTTTGTCCCCGTATGAGCAGCCTTTTCTAGGTCCTGTACATGCATCGGGGACATTGTTAGGTCATGTGTCTGCAAGTTTTTGTTTTACTAGAAATTATTCTTCACATTAGTTGTACCGATTTACCTTCCTGGCAGTAGTGCATGAGAGTTCTTGTTGAAATTATCAAAGTTTGTTTTGTTTTCTTTTCTTTTCTTGCCATTTTGCGAGTTTTGAAATGGCATCTCATTGTTGTCCTTTACATTTTTCTGACTTCTCATGAGGCAGAAAATTTCCCTATATCTTTTAGATATTCACGTTTCCCCTTCTATTTGTATGTTTCTATTTTGGTTGTAGATAATAGATAATACTTTGTTTTTTATTTGGTTCTTTATCTAACTGGCTTATAGTAATTCTTCATATATTCTGGTTATTAATTTCTTTCCTGCTTTGTGAATTGCACATGCCTTTGCTCTGTCTGTGGCTTGTCTTTGAATTTTATTTATGATATATGTTTCAGTTTTAATATATATAGCCCATAATACTTTTCTTTATTCATTTTGAGATTGCATTTTTATGTACCACATCTTCTTTATCCATTCCTCTGTTGATGGACGTTTAGGTTGCTTCCATGTCTTAGCTATTGTAAATAGTGCTGCAGTGAACACTGGGGTGTATGTATCTTTTTGAATTATGGTTTTCTTTGGTTATATGCCCAGGAGTGGGATTGCTGGATCATATGGTAGCTCTATTTTTAGTTTTTAAGGAACCTCCATACTGTTCTCCGTAGTGGCTGTACCAGTTTACATTCTCACCAACAGTGAAGGAGGGTTCCATTTTCTCCACACCGTCTCCAGCATTTATAGTTTGTAAATTTTTTGATGATGGCCATGCTGACCGGTGTGGGATGATACTTCACTATAGTTTTGATATGCATTTCTCTGATAATTAGTGATGTTGAACATCTTTTCATGTGCTTTTTAGCCATCTGTATGTCTTCTTTGGAGAACTGTCTATTTAGATCTTCCACCCATTTTTTAAAAAATTTATTTATTTTTTATTTATTTATTTTTGGCCGCATTGGGTCTTCGTTGCTACACACGGGCTTTCTCTAGTTGTGGCAAGCACGGGCTACTCTTCGTTGTGGTGAGAGGACTTCTCATTGCAGTGGCTTCTCCTGTTGTGGAACACGGGTTCTAGGCACGCAGACTTCAGTAGTTGTGGCACGTGGGCTCAGCAGTTGTGGCTCGTGGGTTCTAGAGCGCAGGCTCAGTAGTTGTGGCCCACAGGCTTAGTTTCTCTGTGGTATGTGGGATCTTTCCGGACCAGGGCTCAAAAACAAAACAAAATACATTTTAAAGTTGTTCCTTTCAAACTTGAAGATTAGGGCACTTAACATTTATGATTGTATATATGGATAAATTACTGTTGCAGCATCTCAGGTTTGTGTGCGCCCTTTAATTTATTCTCATTCTCCTTTCGCAGGCCTTCTACTCTCAGGTCTTAGAGATGCTTTTAAAGGTTCCCATAAGTTTCCATTGGCATCCCTTTTGCCTTTCACGTACATCTCCACTATCCCAATGACTAAACAAATCTGTGTCTCCAGGCTTGGTTCTTGGCGTCTCTTCTTAATGACAGACTCAAGACTTCATTACACACCTCCTGCTAGCTATCGTCATAGGATCCCATAGCCACCCCAACAAATGGACAACTGTCTTCCTCCTTTGTTTCCTCCCTCAGTTGGTGATTTTCCAGATCTGTTCTTCAGATTAAAGGTACAGAGGAAGGAAACTAGCAAGGCTGCTTATTATCTGTATGACAATGGGCCACTGGCCTGTTCCTTAAGTAACCATGCTGCTCATCTGTAAAGAGGGGATGACAACAGTACTTCCCTCACCCTGTTGCTGTGAGGATTAACAAAGTATATAAACTATAAACATGTGTTAGAGCAACACCTGGCACATGGCCAGCGCTGAAGGAGGATTAGCTAGTACAATTTCAAATTCCTCCTGTATGTCAGCTAGGCTATTCTTTATCCATTGCTGAAATAGAATAAGATTTTACAAGCCAAATATATGTAGTATGGCCCTTAAGTTGTCAAGGTTCACTTTCAAAGGACATCCCCCATCACTCCTCCTTTCTGATAAAGACATGGTTATAGAGCACTGGGAGATTCACTTGCAGAATATTTGATTCTCCTGAAGATACTGTCCCAATGTTCATCCTATCTGGTGGACATCCCTACATGAAGTGAGTTTCCCAGGAAGCCATCTCTATAGTTTCCCAGGAAGCCCAGTCTCATTCCCCTTGCTCTCATTCAGACCAAGCCTCAACAGGCTTCATGGCGGTGAGAATTACAGTAATCACGCGCTGAAACAGCCCCGAGCTTGCCAACTGCAGTGTGACCCAGAACCGTTTTTCTAGATGAGTGTTGTGATTGTTTCCCCAGCTGTTCCTATTAGGATAATTAATATAATTAACAATAAAGGCTTTAATTATAGATGTTTAACAAGAGGCATTTATAATTATTGCCCAAACCTTTTCTAGATACAGAAGAAGCTTTTATTGAGTGCCTATTAAGTGCTTTACACATAGTAGCTTATTTACAACAATGCTTCAAGGGTAGATATCAAATTTAAGAACAATTTAGTTTAAAATTTAAGAACCAAGATTGATGGTACTGGTTTCCTGGGGTTGCTGTAACAAAGAACCACAAGCTGGGTGACTTAATCACTAGAAATTTACTCTCATATTTCTGGAGGCTAGAAGTTTGAGACCCTAGAAGTTTGAGATTGAGGTGTAGGCCATTGGAGATCTTTCTGTGGGCCATGGGGAACAGAACTTTTCCAGGCCTTGCTCCTGGCTTCTGAGAGCCTCGGGCTTTCCTCGGTGTGTCGATGGCCATCTTCTTCCTGCATCTTCACATTGTCTTCCCTCTGTGTACGTGTGTTTCTGTGTCCAAATGTCCTCTTTTTATAAGGACACAGTAGTATCAGATCAGAGCCTACACTAATGACCTCATCTGAACTTGATTGTCTGCAAAGACCCTATTTCTAAACAAGGTTACATTCTGAGGTTAGAACTTCTACAGTCTTGGGAAAACACAATTCAATTCAATTACCCAGTTAGAAAGGGACAAAGCTGAGACTTAAATGTAAAGCCATCCTTCTGTGCCCCTCTGTCCTGATTTCTCCCCATCTTGGGCCTGTCTCCTGCCCAGTTAAGTTTTTCCTTTTCTATGTCTCTGAAGTCTTATTCTCTTCCTTGAGAGTCCTGCCCTCTTCCTCTGGGTCAGCATGTAAACATACTCAGATCTCCTGTATCTTAAAAGTCATTGTATGTTTCCAAGTCCAATTTCCACTGTCAGCTATTACCCCTCTTCCCTCTGCTTCTCAGCTGAATGACCTGGAATCATGAGCTTCCTCTACTATCCCCCTCACTCTCTACACAGTCCTTTATCTGCTCAGTCTGGCTTCCACCCCATTCATACCCCCAACATGGTTTTCTCCTGGGTTGTCCAGGACCCCATGTCACCGAGTGGCAGGAATACTTTGACGGCATCTTCTCACTGGACCCCTCAACACGTTTGATGGGCTGGATCATTCTCTCCTGGAAACACGGGCTTCTCTTCCTTCCATTTAAATGTTGAAATCCTCATTGACAACTTTCATCTTTACAATAAATTGGTTCCATAGTATTTTCATCGGTACTAGTGGCTTCACTGACCTTCTGTTCTCTGATGACCTCCAGTGAACGCCTCCAAGCTGGAGTCTTCTGAGCTGTGCCCTGACCATCTAATTGCCTTTTCAACATCTCCAACAACGTGCTTCATGGGTACCTGAAAATTAACGTGTCAAAATTCCCATAATCCCCAAAGATGTTCTTCTTTCAGTGCAGTAAACTGAGACAATGGCACTAATATGTTTTTAGATTTCAAGATAAAAACCTGACAGTTCATTTTGACTCTTCTCTTCCTCTCCTTCCTCCCTCCAGCCCCACCAATGCCCACATCCTGTCAATTCCATCACCTCTGGCCCGACAAGGGGTGTGGAGCAACCCAGGAAGTAGAGGTAAACATTCTGGAAAAACAACTCCATTATTTCAACTTTACCCAGGAACTTTTTTAAAAAAAGAAATAATTTTGATAATTTCCTAGACTTTCAAAATTAGAAACCTAAATGTCCAAACAGCTTCACCAAAAACATAGCCAGGAAGATGTTCATCAGCATAAAATGAAAAATAAAAGGAAATACACATACTCTTTGGAGAGAGCAGATCTTTCCTTATCTCTGCTTTCCTGTCTATGACTAACAAACATTTTATATTTTGTTTTGGGTCTCCTTAGGACCATGGCTTTGAAAAAAAAAGGTTCAGGGCTGATTCCTGCTTCTTAGGATTTAGAAGCCATTTGAAATTTTTAACATATAGGAACTTATATTTCACTAAAAAAATACATTGATGAACACCAAGTCCTCTTATATTTAAGTTATTCTAATCCATGATTATTTGGAATTAAAAAAGAGAGTTCAGAAGAATCAGTGGGTTCTGCATGGGAAGGTAGGGTCTGCGACCCCAGCGTTTGCTGTGAGGGGTGGGAAGAGGCCACATGAAATGGAACAGGGTCTGCAACCAGGAACTTTGGAGCAGGAACTAAAAGAGACAGAAAACTGAGAATACAGAACCACATTGTAAAAACGTAGACACGCTGCCTGTGATCTTGCATGGGATTGACAACTACAGCAAATAGCACCGGCTTCACTTCATTCTTTTCCTGTCCTTAACTAAGAACAGACCCAGCATCCTGGAGCTTCAGAGAGTGGCCGGGGGTGGGGGGGGGGTAGTGGGGGAGGGCTCAGGAGGTGCCGGGAAGAGGCAGCACAGCAGCTCCCAGGCCGCTCCTCGCCTGAAGGACCCAGCGAAAGGAGCCTGGCCGAATTGGATTCTTTTAATTTTGTTTTAGGAAAAATAATTTTTATTTTTCACTTTTATTTTTATATATATTTTTTAGTCACTGCATTAGTCCAGCTAATGAACAGTATTTCCCTTTCCTTCAAAATAGAAAGATTTGCAAATAGTCTATCACCCAACTTCTGTGCTCAGTTTAAACCACCATTACAAGCCTGGTGGGTTTTTACAAGCTTCCCTTTCCTGCCCACCTGTAATCCAGGTTAAGAATGCACCACACTGGAATTATTGACACTTCTGTAAGAGTAATAATAATGGGGAAGACTTGAGTGAGGGAGACCCCAGAAATGTGTTGATGACCTGTGTATTGTGCCAGGTAATTAAATCATTAAATAACCCTATAAGGTAGGTATTACCATCTTCATATTACAGTACAATACTCTGAGGCCCTGGGAGATAGGGTGGGATGATTGTCCCGTGTTCCATGCCTGAAGCCCAGCTCTGTAGAGGCCAATAGGATTTTTACAAGAGCAATGTCACATTTCTGGGATCTGTGCAGTATGCACCTGAGGTCAGCGGGAAGGGTGTAAATCAATTAGCACAATCCCTATTTTACAAAGATGCCCAGATTGCTGGATAACTGGTGGCAGTGTCGGAATCTGAATACAGGCATGTTTCTCAAGCCCACTTACTTACTTGACACGTCACGTTGCTGCCACCATAGTGAAAGGTGACTTGATCCTGGCCCTTAGTCTCAGCAGTAGTTTAAGGCTTATAAGGAAAATGTTCAGCACATGGAACATTCACTTAATCCAAAACCTGCCACAGGAAAGCTCCACAGATGTTAGCAGCCTTTGGAGAGGGTTTCCCTTATTGGATGCATTTGCTAAATAGGATTAACCCTCAAGAAGTCTGGGATGCAAGTTAAGGTTCTGGTTGAAGACCTTCCACTTACGTCTGTGCAGAATCTCCTCTTTCCTCCTTCCTTTCCACCCTGACACCCCTCAGCCTGGGTCCCTGGGCTGCACCTCCTTCACTCAGACACCTCCACTGCCCTCTCCCCACGGTCCCCTCCCCAGAGTCCAGAGAGTGGGGTGCAGCCAGTCTCCTTCACATTGCAGAAAGAAAAGGGGATTTTCTTGGTCAATAGCCCTGTATAGACCACAGTGTTTTTGTTGTTATTTTTTTAACCTGTTGGGAAAAACATAAAGTAGGGAAGCCAGTGCCAGTTACAGATCACAGTCATAAACAAAGGCAGCCGGTCTAGGCTGAGTTAAGAGGTGACGGCCTCCAGACAACAGTGACTAAGAAGCACTGGGGGTCACAGTCAGTGCGACAGAAGGATGCAAGCAGCAGGGAAAGCTAGTCAGCCTCCGAGAAAGGCGCTGAGCCAGGGCAGCTCAGAAAGGTCCTTCAGGAGTCTGCTGAGATGTCCCTGCCTTCTTCTGAAATTGGAGCGTCTCTGATGTTTTTTTCTCAGAAATGCCAAACTGAAACAATTCATCTTTAAGAGCAAGGACTCCACAATTCCCAAATGAGGCGGTACTGGATTTGTGTGTGTCGTGAAAACAGAAGACCTCTGTGAGCTCTCAAGAGCTCTTGCCTTGAAATATTTATTTTGGGGTGAAATGACATTTTTTCAATTGTATCCAGTTCCTAAAACTTGCCTCCTCTGTCCACTTTTCCTTTCCTTGTCACTGCCCATCCCTCCTTCTCTTCCTTCCCTTCCTTCATTCTTTCTGTTCTCTTCCTCCTTCTTCTTTTACCCTTCTCATTCTGATAACCTGAAAAATTGTGATTTCTGGTTTTAAGGGAAAAGCTTTCCATATGACCAGAGTTGAAATATGAAGCTATTTGCTTCTTTGTATCTGGGATTAAGCAATCACTGGCCTTGACATCCTAGCCCAAGTAGAAGACGTTCATTTGATGTGATGATGGCCTTCAACACTGGAAGGTGAAATGCAGCCTTGCGTTTGAAAGCTTGTGCATATCCAGCCAGTGAGTTAAGGAGGCCTAAGTTAATTCTATGCGCTACATCTTCCCAATATATTTTTCTTATAAATAGGATTTCAATTGAGAAACCTAAGTGAAAGTTTATTATAGCTCATTTAAAAATTGTTTTTATTATTCATTAATTTTTATTTGCTATTTTTGGCTGCCCCTCGCAGCTTTTAGGACCTTAGTTCCCCGACCAGAGATTGAACCCCGGGCCCTTGTCAGTGAAAGCATGGGGTTCTAACCACTGGACCACCAGGGAGTTCCCTGGCTCCTCATTTTGATGTGGAGAATGAAATCTTCGAAAGACCTTTGTTCCTAATTACAATTTTACTTGCAGCCTGGGTATCCTGCTAGCCAGCCCTGTGTCCCTCACAGGCTGCCCAGCCCCCTCCCGCCCACCCCAGGCTTGGGTTTCCCTTCTCAACCACTGCGCCACCAGGGAAGCCCTTGGGTTTCCCTTCTATAAAGTGTGAGGGTCAGGGAAGAGTTCTGACGTCCCTCCCAGCTTGAGTCTATAATTCTTTCATTAAAACAATCATGGACCCAACTGTTTCTTTCAAGTCCTTACCAAAAAATTATTTGAATTTTGAAAGCTCCTCACAAATACTAGTGTCTATAAATGCTGGCAGGGCCCATCTGGAATACAGCCGGCCTGGGGCAAACGTGGAAGCAGACAGACACTCTGTGGGTTCCTGCCCTCCTGCAGGGCTTCCCTTCTTCCCGGCACTCGCCCTGGACTGTGCCCTCCTGCTGGACCTCCATCCCAAGAGTATCAGCTCACTTGGACGGCCTCTGCTTTCCTCATCGGCTTGCCCATCTGTGTCGGTTTTGGCCAGTAGGTTTTTCCCAAACCCAAGGGAATAGTCTGACATCCTAAAGACAGGAAGACTCACTTCTCTGGGCCGTGGTGGGGCTTCCAACAGGAAGGAAACAGACTTTAGGAAGTTCCCAACAGGTAATAGATTCCAGATTCTGGATCTTCAGTAGCTGCTGCTTGCTGAGTCCTGCTGAGTACCAGCTACTGGGTGAGCCGCCTTTTAGACGCATCACATGCGTGGTCTGTTACTCTCCAAGTAACTGTGCAAGGTGGTCATTATACATATCAGAGATGAGCAAACGCAGTCACTGAGACGGTAAGTGCCCAGCCCAAGATCAAAACATAGGCAAGTAGAAAATATGGGGCTAAACTCAAGATTCTCAGGTTGATCTTCCCATTTTTTCCACACTGACTCTGGGCAAGAGAGTTAGAAGACAGGTTATTCCAAACCTCCATCCCAGGAGTCCTATCCTGATGGAAACTTCCATCTGAGGATCCCACTTCACAGCTCTGAAGGATGACAGTTGGAGTAAGGGAACGGCATCTCAGAGCAAGTGGCAATGCAGTAACAAGATTTGGGAATTGCCTGGATTTGTGGCTGACTTATAGGGCACAGTTCTTTCTCTGTGGTCTGAAATTATTATTGTGGTCACAGTGAGGGAACCTGGCTAACAGTATGTCAATAAAGCAATGCACAGAACTTCAGTTAGTGACTGGAATGCAGAGGGATATTTAGAAGTTGGAGAGGAGGACTGGGTAGCAGATGTTTCTTACTGTATGAATTGCAACCATGTAAGAAATTTGCAAGGAGTTAAATGAAGTGCAGAATAAATCAGTGAAATATTTTCAGGCATATACTGGGGATTTATGAGGTGCCTACTAAGTGCCAAGCGTGGCAGCAGATGCAAGGCATAGAGACATGGATTAAGAGAAAGTATCTCCCACTGAGGGGTCAGCCTAGTAAGGAATCCAGAAAGGGTTACAGAGAGAGAGAGTTGAGCGGGGTCTTCATACGTGCATACATAGGGGGTGGTAGAGATAGACAAAGCAGAGGGAAGGGTGTTAGCACAGGCTCAGGAAGGCTTGAAGAGATGAGGGAAAAGCTTGAATGCCTAGAACATGGGTGACATACATGTCAGGAAGTGATGGAAACCACAGACAGCCAGAAAACAAGCTACAATGCACATGCGCTTGTCATCCTGCCTCTGGTATCCCATCGGTTCAACTCCCTTTGGTTGACGCAAGTCACATGATACACACATCCAAGGAAGAGAAAAAGAGGCATCATCTCTCCGTAGAGTTCTTGTAAAATGACATTATAAAGGGACCTCAATAGAGGGTGGTAGGGATCCATAACCGTTTTTGCGATCAACCAGAGATAATGTATGCGTGCCCCGTAGCACACTCTGCAGTGATGGAAATGTTCTGCCCCTGTGTTGTCAGTACAGTAGCACCAGCCAGATGTGGTCACTGAGCGCTTGAACAATGGCAAATATAAATAACTCAGGGTTTAAATGTCAATTCTATTTAATTATAATTGATTAAATTTAAATAACCACATTGGTTCATGGTTTCTGTAGTAGCGAGTACACAATATATTTCAAATATTTTTGACAGAGCCCAGCTTACTAAAATTTTATTTTAGTTTCCCCATTGTTAATCTGAGCAAGGACACAAGTTTTCTTAAGCATCATTAGCCAAAGGTATCCCCTTTTCATGAAGCGCCAGTCACTTCTGAAGTTCTCTATCCTGGAAGACGGCTGTACCTACTTGAGGCTTATGGCAAGCACAGCTTTCTCTCATGCCAGGTCCCCTCATGTCCTGAGATGAATCCTGAGCCAGTGTCTAGGAGACTAATGACTTCCCACTTCAAGGACCAGGAGCATCTCTCATAGGCTGCCTTGGGGCTTAATACAGAGCCTTGGGGTTCTCTCCAGGTGCAGCCCAGAAATGTGGAGGTCGGGTGTTACCACCTCCAGGGGCAATGCTCCACTGATGGGGCCAGGAATCAGCAGATAAATGCTGTAGCCCTCCCACCTTGTGGAGGCAATTCTGAATCACCTTCTCTCTGGTTCCTCAGAGCAACCCCAGTGCACTCACCTGCATCTGGCTACGTCTGTACTCAGCTCCAGGCTGCCTCCTTCATGGTCTTCCTCTGTTTCCCCATTTTTCTCCAACTGCCCCCTCACTCTGGCTTCCTGCGATCAACCCCCAAGTAAGCTACCTGCAACCAAGTTTTTGTGTAAGCCACTACTTTAGGGAAACCCAGTCTGAGACACGAGGGGATGAGGAGAAAGCTACTTCTTGGTCCAGGTGGTGGAAATAACAGTGACTCAGCCAGGCCAGGATTGGTAGAGATGGAGAAAAGCACACAGCTTTGATGTGCATTTTAGAGTCAAGGAGACATGGAAATTGGTTTTATGTAAACGATAAGACAAAGCAGTGTGCAGTGTGATTCTCCAGTTTGGGCCACTGTATACCAGGACTGTCTTTTACAGAGAGAGATGGTGGCCTCCAGAAAAGTGCAGATTTGGGTAGAAGGTCATGAGTTCAATTTGGGGCATGTTAAGTCCAAACAGTTAAACGCTCAAGAACTATTTGTGGAAAAATGGTTGAGTGAAGTCAGTTTATTTCCATGTTTCTTAGTTGCTTTACTTGTGAAAGGAAACGTGCGATGCCTACCTACCCAGCTACCCAGAATTGAGTGAAATCTACCACATTAAAGTTCAACGTGCTCCATGTTTTTGCAAAGGTCAAGTCATGTAATTCACCTCATAGACAATCAATTAAATAATTTGCCCAAAGAGGCCTTTTGACGTTATTACATTTTCCACTGCTTATACAACTGATGGTGCTATCTTGGTAGTGCTAACTTGCATTCCTCGTCTTCTAAATTTCACCTGCTGCAGCTTCATATAAAGGAGTAAGAAGGAAAGTCATGTTGCAGGTGTACAGATTATCAGGTTATCAACTAAGAAATAGTGTTCAGTGTTTAAACCAGTAATATTTTCAGACATTCTCTCATTTAACCTTCCAATGATTGTGTGATATAGGTGTATTAGTCTCCCCATGCTATACATCAAAATATGAGAATTAGAAAAGTGCATTGCATGGTCAAAAATTATATATAAGGAGGTGGTAAAGGCAGGACTTGGGCCCAAGTCGTATGAACTTAAACTTTGTCTTCCACAAATTATATCTTTCCTTCTAGAACCTCTGATCTAACATTTGCACACAAGTCTCAGTTCAAAGGAAACTCTAAATTCAGAGCACTTTCTATCATAAACATTTAGTCTGCTTTGGCATTTGGATTTCAAGAGCACCAAAATTAAACTCTTGCCTCGCCCCTGAATAACCCCCCTTAGCTATTTATTAATGCCAGAAATCTTACAATTGCAGTTTTAAGCTTTAGCGTAAGCCATTCAAGGATTTTTCCCCTTGATGTTGTAACACAAATTCTCCTAGGGCACTTCCAAATCAGGTCAAATACTTTACTTTTATCTTAATGTGGATAGTTTCTCATATAAAAATCACAAATCATCAACAAACCTTGCTTACTTTCAGCTGTACGTTATGATGCTCCAAGCCCCCATGTCTGGGCTGCTGTTTTCTTCCAGATGCAGGTTCAAATTGGAAAGAATCTCCACAGTTTGATGGATCACAGTCTTTGAGCTCCCACTTTGTGTTGAAGACTGTGACCTAGACTTTACTTTTTATCCCATTTAATTCTGCCAATGCCCCCCATCTGTCCAACCATGGGATTCATTATTGCCATTTTTACGGATGAGGGCACCAAACTCAGAGGCTGGTGACGTGTCCACTACCACATAGCCATTCAAGATTTAAACCCAAGGCTTCTCATTTTCAAGGAGGGCAAACTGCTTTTCAAACGGAAGACCAAGTTTGGAGAGTCCTAGAAAGACTGGAACCAAGGTATTCTGAGCCCCCATCTCTAGGGCTGACCATATGGAACCGCTGACCCTCCACCCACCTTGTTTGACAGGGCAGGAGCTTCACACGGCTCCAAGGAAGCCCCAGCACTGCAGCTCCTGCAGACCCTCCTTTGTCCTCTCCATCTTCCTCGGGTCTCGTATGTGCTCCTGCCGCCCACCTGCCTGGGACTCTGTCTGCATCTCAGCTACTGATTGGAGAGGTCAGTTGGATGCTTTGGATGAAAGTGTTGGTTACCTCCCTGATGTTCTCACAATGAACAATTGCTTTTCTTTAATGTCCTATGTACAGGTGCCTCCAAAATTACTTAGCCTGGCTTTGCCACCATATTCTAGGTAGTTCGGCTTCCTGGGTCTACTTGGGCTCTACTTTCCATATCTACCCAGTTTTGCTCTTCCCACCTAGAATAAAGGGCTCAAAGCACAGCCTTTCCCCACCTTGACATCATGCAGTAGGAAGAGTGAGCTTGGACTGAGCTCATTTAGGCTCCCCTAGGAACAGCCCCTGAAACAAAGATTTGAGTGTAAAGTTTATTTGGGAAGTTATTCTAGGAAGGAGACAGGGATGGGAGGGGATCCAATAAAGGATCTGTTATCAAACAAGTACGACTATAGTTAACTCAGTTTGATCCTCCTGGAGAAATCTGAGAGCCAATATGGACCATGTGTCCGAGAGCTCATAGGGCAGAGGGGCAAGGTCACTGGGACACATGTTGTTGGTCGTTAGGCGATATCCATCCCCTGTCATTTCCAGCCAGCCTGTGGGCAGACAGAGTGGGCTTTGGTGGCCAGAAAAAAAAAAAAAAACACACACAGACAAAATAACTCAGGTCCTATCAGTTAGAATTTGGTGGCTTGCACTGAACTATCCGGGGATTGAGGATTTCAATAGGGTACTAACACTGGTATTGAATTCAGATTTCAGCTTTATGTAGCCTTCGGCAAAGCTTTAACAACTCTGAGCTTGAACTTACCAATAAAACTGTGAAGTAGTGATATTTCACTAATGACAGTGAGTCGTAAAACTAATGTCATTGCTCTGTATCAATTAGAGATGCTATACATGTATAAAGTAACATATTTTATCTGTAACATGTTTTATCCCACTGGGGCCAAGCCTTTTAATGGAATTCTGCCATATTTCTGAATTCTACTCCAGAAGTCTTTGAACAACAATCCTGGGGTCTATGCAGCTATCTTAAATGTGAAGTTGTTAGCAGTTTCCATTTAGAAAATATTTTCCTACTCTGGATCAGCAATGAAACTATAAGGTATCTTGTTTTTGTTTCTTCGCTTGTTGTTTGGGTTTTTTAATTTCTTCCTGACATAAACCCATGGCTTGCCTTGAGCCACTGGATCTTTATAAAGCCCTTGTATCTGGCTCTTGTTTGGGGCTGATAATTTTTCAAGAATGTTTGGTACTGTCTCAGAACTGACCTGAGATATGTAAAGCAAGACCACAAAGATAAAAGGTGTTTAATTTAGGAAGAGACTGGGCTTGAATTCAGCCAACATTGGGTCCTTAGTCCCGTATGGGGAATGCAAGTGACTTGGGGCCCTGGGGCAGAGGTGGATGACCTCCACGAAGAAATGGAAAAATGACCCTCCTCGCCCCAAACAGACTCCCAGTGGCAGGTGATCTGGCTTCCGGCGCCCCTCCAGCAGTGATTGGCCGCCATCCAGATTCATCTTGGTAGTGTGTGAATTTAGCAAATAGCAGGAACCTGGCCTGTACCCACCAGAAGCAGTGAGTTGCAGTGGAGAGGGATTTAGACTAGGAGTTTATTTGGTTTGATATGGGCAGATTTAGCATTTTGCAACTTTCAAGCAATTTGATCTTTGGATCTGGTCCAGACTTTGAAGCGAGACAGACCTTTTGCTCAAATTCCAGCTCTGCCTCTCACAAGTTGAGCCAGATAACGAATCTCTCTGTCTCCACTTTTATATAAAATGAGAGCAAAAATATCTACTTTACAGGATTATTGTGAGGCTTAGAAATAAGTCTTGTAAAATTCTTGGCACAGAATCTGTGCTCAATAAGTTACAGACGTCTCTATGCCTTTCAGACATTTTTGGTTGGATGGCCCATTATCGCTTTAAACTCAACAAGTCAAAATCAAATTTGTGTACTTTTTCCCAAACAGATTTCTCCTCTGATTTTCCTTTTTCTAATACTTTTTCCATAATTTTTCCATCTTCCGCTCTGAGTAAACTTGGCTTTTACTCTTCCGTCTTTGAGCCCCTTCTATTTGGTAAGTTGCAAAGCTACTCATCAACAAACCAAACCGATGGAAGGTCACTAGATCTCTCCCTGTCCCCATTCACCTCCACACTGCTGCCTGAGTAATCACCTAGAACATCCCATTCACCCTATGCAGAAAGGTCCTCCATCACTTCTGTGAGTGACATGAAAGTCCTTCACATGATGTTCGGTGTTATTTTTCAGGAACGATGCAGTGTGCATGGAGTTTACAGAAGCAAATGCCATTGATGGGGACTGGTATTGAGTTCACGACTCTTTGCTGAGAAGTCAAACTAAGACAGGGTTCATCTGGGGGTTCATTAGCATAAGAGTTAAGACATGGGACTGAGAGTGGATCCTGGAGGTCCTTGAGGAGTCAGGGTCTGGAATGGGGCAGAAATGTGCATAAGAAGTTGCATTTCTCCTGCCCAGCACCACACATTTTTCCTGGCCACAGAGCCCTGGATTTCCCTTGGGAACCACCACTCCCTCACTCTCAGACAGTAGCTCAGATAGGTCTGCAGAGGGTGCCCCAGACCTGACCGATCAGGGCAGAAATTCCCTCCTCGGCAACAATGCTTATTCAGTTCTGAACATGAGCTCCAAGAAGCATCAAACCTAAGGAACTCCAAGACTTGTGTGGTGGTCTACTAGAAAGATGTTCTACTTCTACTTTTCCTAAACCTCAGAATATCTTACGTCTTGTCTTTGCATAGAAAACGAGAGTGAAACCAACACAGAAAAAAGTAGGCCTGAGAGATGAAGACAGACTGGGCCCTGATAATTCCGTTTAGCTCCTGGATCAAAGCCACCTCAAGATATACCCCTGATTTGCCTAAGCCAGTAATTTGCGTTTTCTGTCACAACCCAAAAATTCCCAAATTGACACACCAAAAAGCTATGAAAGTTTTAATGATGACATTATGAGAATATTCTATATCACATCTACGTGCTATTGAAATAAAAACTGTACCTACTTTCTGAATGATTTATGTAGGTCCACCTGTGCACTGCATTGTACTTGCCCTATCCTCTTGCTGGCATGGCCATAACCCTTGGTCAGAAAAGGTCACTCATTGAATCAGGAACAAACAGGCTCTGTGCAACTTTGATTTTAGACTTTGCTTATTGCTGTCGTCTCCATCTTCACCGCCTCTCCCTTTCCGCTCCCAAATCAACCAGCCCTGTAGGGTTTAAGTTCACTTCATCTTTTTATAAGTTTGGTGAAGTAGCATCTTTTGACAATATATTAAGTCTACAGTTTCCCTGATCACCTCCTCTGAATTACCAGAACATTAATTCTTTATGCATCTCTCTACAAAACCACATTTCTCCGTGTGGTTTAGGTGTAATTACTTCACCACTGTAAGTATCTGATCTCCCAGGTCAGATTTTAAGCTCCTTCAAAGCACAACCTGTATGTAATCTTTCAGGAGTGTAAATGCTCCATCAAAGAAGCTCAGTGCTTTTCTAGAGTGGCTAGAAGAGAATGTTCGTTCAAAGATGCACCTTGTTCTAATATTAAAGAATTATCCAATCATTTATAATTTTGTAAACTGTAATCATATAAGCTTCTTTCCTTTTTTAAGCAATGTTTTGTGAAGCACTCATATTCTACCAGCTGTATCTAGAGCTGTACCCATAGTAATTATATTTTCCCAACTGTCTTTCTCTCTTTCTCTCCGTCTCTGAACACACACACACACACACACACACACGCAGAGTTGATTATTTGATGGAGAGCTTTTTCTCTGTTTTAGGGTTTATTCCAATTATTTTTTGAAGGCTTTGCTGCTAATAAGGCTAATATAAAACAACATTTTGAGGAGCCAATAAATATTAATCAAAACACTCAAGACCAGATGATTATATTTGGTTTACCTTGGTGTTTTTGGATGCCTGTTCTCATGACTGAGATATAGCGCATGCGTACAAGACAGTCGTCTCTTCTGTAGTAACATTCTTTACATTTGTGCAATAGGATTACGTATGAATGAACACTCCATGATGTACTACAAAGACTGCTATGACTTTCAAGGGCTCTACTAACGGAATATGCTTGAGAGCCCCTATTCTGGACTGAATAAACCCGCTCTTCGCAGTGGAGGTATGATGGGGTCGTGATGAGTTTATGCAATGATCCGTGGGCAAAAAAATTTTAATGTGAAATGCAAATAGTTAAAAAGTAGTTACTTGGGATTGTGTAACTCAAATCCATTACCTTATAGACTAATCCATTATGCAGCTTCTATGCTCTTAGAGTCTTTTTCATCTCTGAAAAAATTTATTTTCTTGAGTATAGTGATTAAAAGCCTAAACATAATGGTTTGAGGCTGAGATGGTTAAATGGATATCTTAGCCATTATTTTGTGAGAAATATTTCTCTTGGGCAATAAAAATAAACCTAGCAGAAAAACATTTGCTCTGAGCATTTTCCCATTATCCATTTGGTTTTGACAAGTGTCTCTATTAGTGAACTTATATGTCCTGACTTTCCCTCAGGTTTTTAAAGCATGAAGGCAATATAACTTCTTCATTTCTTCAGACTGTATACTATAGACTGAATATCTGTGTCCCCTCAAAATTCATCTGTTAAAACCTAACCACCAAGATCATGGTGTTAGGAGGTGGGGCTTTGGGAAGGTGGTGAGGTTTTGAGGGTGGAGCCTTTATGTGGGATGAGTGCCCTTACAAAAGGGACTTCAGAGAGTTCCCCGCTCCTCTTTCTGCCGTGTGTGTCACAGTGAGAAGGCTGCTATGAACCGAGAAGTGGACCCTCACCACTATCTGTGCCTTGACCTTGGACTTCCCAGACTCCAGAACTTTGAGTAATAAATGTATATTGTTTGAGCCACCCAATCTGTGGTATTTTTGTTATAGCAGCCCAAATGGACTGAGACATACGTTTATATTCTTGGGTGCAAACATGTACGTGTGTGTGTGTGTGTGTGTGTGAATGCGTGTGATGGAATCAAGTGTATTTGGATTGTCTTGCAGAGAATGGAACCTCTCCTGGGCTTGACCATGGCTGTGTATGAGCCAAAGTTGGACTTGCTGGGTTTCCCTAATGAGAAGACAAAACGCAAACCCTTTAGGGACCTGATTGCTCCATGGAGCACGTGAGCACAGGAAATCTGAGGAGGTTTCCTGGATGGGGACTGAAGTAGAGTGTTTGCCGTTGAGGATTTATCTTTCACTCAAGGCACTAGTCACCCTGAGTCCCAGTGCATCTGTGTGTGCAAACATACAAAATTTGGGAAACTTGGAGCTGTGTCTTGAGCGATCATGTCCTATTTTTCTTCTTATGGTCAGAAAACACCCTGAACGTAAAAATTTGTAGTCATGCTGTTCCAATAACAATGATTTAATCTCAGGTTTTTTAAGGCAGAAGGTAATCACCCAGGAGTTTGGAAGAATCTTCTCCTTTCCTACAGCAACCCCAGCACCAAGGAGCACCAATGAGGAAGAGAATCATCCTTCGTCACTAATTATTCATTCATTCATTCAACAAACATTTCCCAAGCACCCATTGAGTTAATAATTTCTAAGCTGGAGGTCAGAGTCAGGCAAATAAGAAAACAACTTCACCCAGTATAGAAAATGTTTTGTTCAGGGATGCGTTTCTAGTCTGCACTCCATGAGACATAGTAAGACAGATGCCTGAAAAAGAAATGGCTTCTTTTTCTGAGTTTGGGGGAGGGGATCTCTTGATATCATATTTAATGATTTTCTTCTTAATGAAACAGATGCTAAGGATACTTGTCTCAACAAAAAATTTCTTTTCAGTTTTTGTTTTTTAATGGTATGCTTTTGCTGTCAGTCGTCTTTTAATATATTCAGGAGAGTCTTTGTTTATTTTACTGGGTGGTTTGCCCATGGACATTTCTCATTGTATACCTAAATGAATTCCAGCAGAATATAAGGTCTGAGCTGTTTTTTTCTTTCGCCTTCTATGGTTGATCTTTATTAGTCCCTAAGCTTGTGTCACTCATTTTAAAGTCATTAGTTAAAATAAAAACAGAAACATTTTGGTCGGAAAGCACACAGAATGAATTCATGTAAAATTTTCAGCTAACTCCTTGGTTACCAGCTGCCTGAAACAGCAGGCCTGCAGCCCCCAGGCAAAACCTGTTTTTGAACGTGATGCATATTTTGGTTCGTCTAGACTCAGGTAGAAAGAAAAATAATAGAGCAAAACCCTTCTTGAATGTTCAGCTTTACCGAAGACCATGGTATCTTTCCCACGCCCCCAGATCAGGTCATTTATCTACAGCCCATTTGTAGGACTAAACTACTGCAGTATTTAAATATTAGGCAATGTATATTGGCATCCAAATGATTTAGTTTTTATCACTTTTCACAGCACAGTGTATCCATCGTTTATTTGACCCTAATAACTAAAAGTTAATAATAGTAATAATTCCTGCGTTAGTACCCAGTGTTTCCATTTTCTAGGAGGAAATTGATAAAAGAGAATGCAGGTCTGGGATGGCCATCGTGAGGACGTCCGCAGGTGTAGGAGCTGGGGCTCCGAGCTCTGTTCCGTCTCTGCAGGGCCCATCCTCCCCTGGCATCAGAGTGTGCCTTCCACAGGGGAAAGCTGGACGCTACCTGGTTTTGAAACAAGCCCAGTTCTGCCCACACATGGCGGAAGCCCGGGCACGGACCGCTGCACGGCTCACCCTCAGGCTGGCTGGGATCCCATGAGCTCCTGCCATGGAAGCCTTTCCTCCCGGAGCCCACAGGATGCTGGTGCGGCTGCTCAGGTTCCTGTGTCCTTGGTTTCCTTCCAGCGTCTAGTCTGCTCTGAGCACCACCGCTGTGGGGACTTTGTGACACTCCCCACAGCTCTGCTTGGGGCCTCACCCTCTCCATCGAGGTCACGCCATCAACCCTTCCTCTTCCCACCTTCCACCACGAGCACTATCTGGCCTGGTCCCCTGATGCTCAGCTTAATTTTCAGTGCATGAAACTTACAACGCAGCTCACAAGTACCTCAGAATCTTCCAACTGTCATCCCAACGAGACAGTGATCCAATGTCTGTCGATGGCCCTTAATTTTGTGACACAAAAAATGACCTCTTTGTTCCCATTTCATCCTTAATGTCTAATTTAAATATGAAAAACTTGTCCTTGATAGGATGAAAAACAGAAAATCTCAAAATCACTGAATGTTGGGAAGATATTAATATCTCTTAGACTGGTGTTTCTACATATTAGCAGGGAAACTTTTTCACAAGAAACTTTACAAGGAACCTCAGCTTGTACAGTCGCTACTCGTCCCTCCTCTGTTGGGAGGGGCTTGAGGGGAAGGCTGCCTCGGGGTGGGGGGGTGCTGGGCGCATTGCCCTCCCTCCTGTTTTGCTCCTAGAGGAAGGTCCAGGCTCCAGGAAACCCACTGAGAGAATCCACTGACCTGAGACAAGCTCCACATTTTATGTTGGAGCAAACAGGGAAGTTAAGTAAGTCCAAGGTCCCACAGCTGGTTGGTGACAGAACGAGTACCCAAGCCCACACCTCTTGAAGCTCCAATCAGAAACCTCTCTGCGTGTTTCCGGCTGGGATGAAATAGCCCCATGGGTCCTCTCTTGGTCTTCCTTCATATCGATGGCAGGAAAAACCAGGTCCCTTTCTTGCTTATTCCCCTGCAGGAGTGGGCAGCATGGGGGACGCTAGGGACATGCTCCCCCCCCATCTCACAAGATAAGCCCCGGCCCCTGTTCTCCGGCCTGTGTCTTACACCAGTTCTGTGTTCAGCAAATGTGTTCCCGGTTCTGACCAGATGGTGAGTAGCTTTCTGTGGAAACTTCTGGGTGGTCTTCAGGAACTGCCTCAAACCAAACACTGCTTTCTTGCCGTCAGTCTGAGAATTTCCCGGAGATAAAGAGCGGCCTGCAGCCCAGCATCACCTGAAGTCAGAGGGCAGCTGCAGCACAGGCACCGGGGCCAGAACTCCTCCCTTTGGGTGGCTTTGCAATCGCCCGTCGTCTCCCTCCCGAGGGAAGCTGTTGCTGCTTTGTGCGTCTACTCTGTCCTTAGGGGCCCGGCCACATCCACCTGCAGGTGCTGGAGTCCGTTTCCCTGCTTTGGCCCCGTGGCTGTGATGTTCCGCAAGGCTGGGCTGTTTGGGTCCCCTGACTCTGCCCGGCATCTGACGCAGGACCACGTGGGTGTGGGTGTTTGCTGAAACACCTGCTTTCCGGTGGCAATGAAGGAACGCCACTTGGCAGATAAAAGAAGCTTGCTTCTTTTCATCTATAACGTGAATCTAATCAGAACCCAGGACAAGCAGGTCAGTTTATCTTTGGAGTGAAATAACAGAATATAGTGAAAAAAATTCAGGCTGGAAGTGAAAAGAGACTTTGGATTTTAGCACCAATTTGCTCTTGATTTCTCTCTGATCTCCAACTTTCTGCCTCTACTTGGCGTTGCTAAATATTGCATGGGACAGACATCCTTATACAAAAAAAAAAAAAAAAAAGAAATTGTATATATATTGTTTATCTGAAGTTCATGGGCAGTATAGCATCATTAATGATAAACACTAGCTCTCTTCTTCTGTGTTCCATTTGGTTCTCTATCTCTGCCTCTCCGTGTGTGTGTGTGTGTGTGTGTGTGTGTGTGTGTGTGTATGTGTGTTTTACTATAAAGTACGGTGTATATTCAATGCCCTTCACCCCTACCCTCCTGCTTCATAGATACTTGGGGAGTGAATCTAGTTTGTATCTGTCCAGAGCACTGCACGGGTTAAGCACGTTTGTTGACACAAATTAGTTTATAACTGTAACTTTCAAGCCCTTAATCTGAAAGAATGAGTAATTCCAGGAATTTTAGCTCTGGGAGAAGGCCATTAAGAGAGATGAGGGAGACTTTTGGGAAAGAAAAACAACATTCAGTGGTTCTCTATTACTATCAATAAAAAGCTGTCTGCTCTGCTGGAAGGTGAAAGTAACCACCTAAAATATTCTGAAATCAATAACAATGGGAATGAGTTTCTCCCAGAAAATGTGGGTCCCTCTATGTTTAATTTCTTCTCAAGACGTCTAAGTCTGCCCCTTCACCTTTGCTTTGGTTAGAGCATCTCTACAACGAATGGAGGAAAGTGATCAATCTGAAATTATTCAGGAGCTGCTTTGCCATAACTTCCCCGTTTCTGCCAGGGATCTTGAAAACGGAGGCAATGTGGTGGAAATATTTATGGAGAAGTGGTTTCTTGAACAAGAACATAGTTATTATTTCCTTTAAGGAGCAATTCCCTTAACATCATCTAGCTTGGGGTTTCCGACTGTCCCTCAAGTTTGGGTGAAGAAAGGAGTGTTGTGTCCAGAAAGTCGTAAAAAGTTGGATGCTTCCAAAGTCGCTCTTTCTGGATGCAGCCTTATGTACCATGCAGGTGGCATCTTCCAGAACCAAAGCGTTTTTCTCTGATACTGCTGTGAGTCAAACATAGTTTTCTTGTTTTCATCTCCAGAGCACTGGTGCCCTTGTTACAGAGTCCAGCCCCCGTCTTGGTGCTTGCAGAGCAAAGCCGTGCAGCTGGCAAAAGGCTGCCAGATAAGACTCTGGTGAGTACAGGCAATGGTGTTGGTTAAATATTGAAGCTTTGCCTGGAACCATCCTTCTGTCAAGCTCTCAGTCTACTGTGGTTCTGGGCACTGGACTTGTTTGATCCCCGTTGCAGATGAGTCTAGATTGATTGCCACTAGTTCACATTTCAGCCATTGGCCAGTTAACAACAGAATCCAAGGCATTTTCACACTCATTTGTAATGCCTGAGAGTCCTATAATTGTGTTTGAAGAGGAGAGATTCACTCGCTCATTTATTCAATCAAAAGATTTATTGAGCATCACTCAGTAGGAGGCACGGTGCTAAGCATCAGCTCTTCAGCTCTGGACAGCAAGTGATCATCTGCCCTTGATGATGATAGTTTGGTTACTGGGGGACGTGCTTCACGGGTACACACCGTGTACTAGGTGCGAGAACACAGGTGAGCACGCAGTACTCCACCTGCGTCACTGAGGGGCCCCTAACCTTTCCCGTGTTGGAGGAGATGTCTCAGAAAATGCTTCCTTAAAAAGACGACTAAGAGAAAAAGCACAGGTTAACTGTCCACGACCGTGCACATCTCCAGACTTTCCCTGGGAGGAAGAAGAAGAAAGCTGGAAGAGAGTATTGCGGTGAGACGAAGCCCTAGGCGGGTAGGCTGGCCATGCCTGTTCTTCCCCACCGTGTCCCCAGCAGCCAGCATCAATATTTATGAGCCTCATTATTAGTAGGGCTTTAATATTTGTGAAACTGAATTAAATGTGAAGACTGAGCAGCGCCATAAAGCCTTGGGGATCTAGACGGCCCGCTGCTTCCACGGCCACACAGAGTCCACTGGAGTCCACACACGCACGTACCCACAGGAGCATCGTGTGCTCAGTGGACGAGAGCCTTCATGAGACAACCGTGTGAAAGTCCACACACGGCGAAGACAACAGGAGTGCCCACTTTCAGGAGAGAGCTTCCCTAGGAATCTGAGAGAGAGGAACACCCAGGATGTAAGGGCTCCCGGCCGCCCAGCGAGCACCACCCCGAGAGGGAAAGAGACTGATCGCAGACCGTCTCCATCTGATAAGCTGTCCGGGTTCAGGGGCCTGTGCTTCTGGGCGTCCCCCCTGAAGAACTGGTTAGCAGGGATTAAGAGGCAGACTGAGCTTTTTGCATAGAGTGTTCATTTCAGCTCTATTTATCATGGCAAAAAAGTGGAAATTGTCCCAATCTCCGACAGTAATGGAATATTTGAATAAGCTATGATACAGTCATGGGACAGACTATGAATCGTTTAAATAAGGGATATAAAGAATCTATTGGTATTTTCTGACTGAATGTTGAATGATAAAAACATGATGCAAAGTTACATATATAGGATCAAAACTGTCAAATTATACACGGATTTCTTTAAAAAAAATAGAATACCTCTAGTCATATGAACAGGGTTTGAATTCAAGAAACTAGAAAACAGGCCAAGAAAATAATCAACTTTTGAATATGTACATATGGCATGATTTCAAGAATATAAAGGAATCATAGAGAGACAATGTCAGAGGTGGCTTTAGTCTTAAAGATGATCATTGCAACAACTTAGTTTTTGGATGCAGAAACCGAAACCCAAGAGAAATCATTTGTCGTTGATTAAGTTAATGGCAGAGCCAGTGTTAAAACGTTGTACTTTCACATCTTTTCTCTTTTAAATTTCTTGAATGATTTTTCTTCATTCTCTGATGTCACTGCCTTTCCCACTTCCCTCCCTCCTGCTTAACCCAGAGAAGACCCACCAAGGGCTTTGGCAAAGGGGAGTGAAGCCGAGCTGCTGGTGCCTCATCCAGGCAACCTCACTGTAACAATGCTCTATCCACTCCAGCTGAAGACATAATACAGCACAAAGGATGGAAGGTGATGCTATAATGTGACACCTCAGCTCTGCTGTGATTGTTTAAACATTCATTTGAAATGTAAATAGTTTGTTATTAGTAACAAATTATTTTATATTCACCCTACAACTCATCTTGGCACAGACTTTATGCTTCAGATCTGTGCTCTGGGCTCAATGTTCCTTCCTCCTAAGATCTGACTACTCTTTCAGAAGAGAAAAAGCAAACTTAAAAGACCCCTCATCACTGAGAAGAGTATCTGAGAACACCAAAATCCAGGCTTGGCTTCCTAAGATGTAATGGAAAGACCCTGTTAAATCAGTGACCCCCTTTCTTCTCCTGTTTCTCTCTGTCCCACCCGGGCAGGATGGCAGAATAACGTGCATACCCCAGCAGACCAAGACACGGGTGTTCAGAGCCTGTCACGGGAACTGGTGACCTTCAGGAATGCTTTGACCGTGTTTCTTACACTCACAACTAAAGGTCATCTTTTATATGAATAAAATGGTCAATTATCAGAAAAGAATAACAATCCTAAATGTGTGTACACTTAATAGGAGAGCTTCAAAACACATGAGGGAAAAAATAGAGGTTAAGGGACAAATAGGCAAAATGCACACTCGTGGAGAGAGGTTTTACATCTTTCTCAGTATTTTACACAAAAAATACGCAAAATGTGAATAAGGATGTAGAATATTTGAATGACACTATCAGTCGAATTGATCTAATTGACATTATATTATATTACAGGAACACCACATCTAAAATTAGCACAAGCCATTATTTTCAAGTGCTCCTTGATCAGTCACCAAGGTAGACCATACGCTGGGCCATAAAATAAGTCTCAGTAAATTTGGGGAAGTTTGAAATCTTACAAATTATGTTCTCTTGTCACAGCACTTGAATTAGAAATCAACAACAATTTGATAGATAGGAAAAAAACACACAAAAGAGTTGGAAAATAAACATCACATTTCAAAATAACCCCTGGGTCAAAGGAAAAAAATCATGAAGAAGGAAAATCAAAAAATATTTCAAACTAACTGGCAATTAAAACAAAACATATAATATGTGGAGGATGTTCCTAAAGCAGAGTTTAGAGGGAAATTTATATTTTAATGTTTATACTGAAGAAAGTTTAAAATCAAAGATCTGAGATTACACAGTAAGAAGTTAGAAAAAATTTGGAAATCAAATCTAAAATAAGTAGGGGGAAAATAATAAAGGAAAAGCAGAAATCAATGAAATAATAAGCAAACAATATTGAAAAATTATCAAAGCTAAAATCTGGCTCTTTGAAAAGATTGATAAATTGAATATACTGATCAAGAGTAAAAGAGAGAAAACACAATAACCAATACCAGAAGTGAGACATGGATGCTAAAGAGCCCACAGATATAAAAGTATAACAAAGGAGTATCATCAACAACTGTATGCCGATAAATACGGAATGGACAAATTCCGTGAAAAACATAATTTACTAAAAATGACACAAGAAGGAATAGAAAATTGCACTAAAGTGTATGTATGAGAGAAGTTGAATTTATAATTAAAAACCTTTCCACAAAGAATTCTCTAGATCTAGATATCTTTACTGGTAAAGTTTATCAAACATATAGAGAATAAATAATAAAAATCTTACAAAAAGTTTCCCTAAGAACTTGTTATTGCTTTGTACAGATTTTCTACTTCTTCATGATTCAGTCTTGATATTTCGTGTTTCTAAGAATTTCTCCGTTTCTTCCAGGTTACCCAAATTGTTCAGATTATTTCTTTTACACTCCTTTTTATTTCTGTGGCATCAGTTGTAATGTTCCCTCTTTTATTTCTGTTTTTAGTCATGTGAGCATTTTCTCATTTTTTCTTAGTTAATCTAACTAAGGGTTTGTCAATTTTCTTGATCTTTTAAAAATAACAACTCAATTTTGTTGATTTTTTCATATTGCCTTTCTAGTAACTATTTTGTTTATCTCTGTCCTAATTTGTATAAATTCCTTCCTTCTGCTGGCTTTGGATTTAATTTGTTCTTTTTCTTGTTTCTTGAGGTATAAAGTTAGGTTGCTGATTTGAGGTCTTTTTTCTATTTTAATATATGCATTGACAGCTATCAACTTCCCTCTTAGCACTGCTTTTGCTACATCTCACAAGTTTTGATATGTTGTGTTTTCATTCTCAATTGTCTTAATCAATTTTTTAAATTCCTTTGTGACTTCTTTGACTCATCTGTTGCTTGAGTGTGTTAAACAACACATTTGCTTTGTTTACTTATTATTTTATTTCCATATATTGTGAATTTTCCAGTTTGCCTTGTGCTATTGATTTCTAGTTAGATTCCGTTGTGATTGGAACAGATACTTTGCATGATTTCAATCTTCCTGAATTTGTTATAACTTTATTTCTGGCCTCACATGTGATCTATCATGAGGAACGTTCCATGTGCACTTGAAAAGAATTTATATTGTACTGTTGTTAGGTGAAGTGTTCCATATAGGTCTGCTAGGACCAATTGGTCTTTAGGGTTTTTCAAATTGAAATTCTGTATTTCCTTATTGATCTTCTGCCTCATTGTTTTATCCATTATTGAAAGTGGGGTATTGAAGTCTCCTGCTAGTATTGCATTGCTGTCTATTTCTTCTTTCAGTTCTTCCTCATATACTTAGGAACTCTGAGGTTTGGTGCATAAATATTTATAAATCTTCTTGGTGAATCAACCCTTTTATTATTATATAATGTTCTTCTTTGTCTCTTTCACAGTTTTTGATTTATGGTCTATTTTTTTTCTGATTTTGGCATAGCTACTCCTGCTCACTTTTGGTTTCCATTTGCATAAAATATTTTTTCCCGTCCTTTCATTTTCAGTTGATGTATACCGTTAGATCTACAGTGAGTCTCGTATAGACATCATATAGTTGGATCATATTTGTTTTTGTTTTTTAATCTATTCAGTCAATCTTTGTTAATAGTTTTCTGTAAGTCTTGTAGTTTCTTTGTCCTTTCTTTCCTTTCTTACTGCCTTTCTTTGTGCTTCTTTGGCTTTTTACAGTTATATTATTTGAGTCCCTTCTTATTCCCTTTCGTTATATTTTGTAGATATTTTCTTTGTGGTTATCATTGAAGTTACATAAAACATCTTAAAGTTTTAGCCTCCTAGTTTAAATTGTTAATCACTTAACTTCAATTGTGTGCAAAAACTACTCCTTTACTTAATTAAATTTTTATCTACCAAGAACAAGGCAATTAGAAAAGTTTAAAACATTCCATTTACAATATCATCAAGAAACACAAAGTTCATGGTAGTAAATAAAAGACATGCAACAACTCTATTCTGAAAACTACAAAACACTGCTGAGAGATATTTTTAAATGATCTACACTAAGAGAGAGCTAGTCCATATTCATGGATTAGAAAATTCAGTGTTGTTACAATTGCAATTTTCCCAAATTTGATCTGTATACTCAACACATTCCCAATCAAAATCTCAGTAAGTTATTTTTGTAGAAATTGACAAGTGGATTCAATTTACATGTAAATGAAAAGTAATTAAAAAAATACAATCTTAAAATGAAGAACAAAGTTGGAGTATGAACACTATCTGATGTCAAGATTTACTAGATCACCTTACTAACCAGGACAATGTGTTCAGGATAGACAAATCTATCAAACAAAAAAGGAGTCAAGAAATTGACCCACACATATGCATTCCATTGATTTTCAACAAAGTTTATAAGGTAATTCCGTGGGAGAGACTAAAGTATATTTATCATATGGTGCTGGGACAAAGAGAGAAATAATTGTGTAAAACATTAATTTGACTGCCACCTCATGCCATCATGTAACTGTATCATAACATAAAACATAACATTTCTAAAAGAAAATGTATGTATTTTGAAAAATTATTGTGACCTTAGAGTAGACAAAGATTTCCTAGGTAGGACATAAAAGCATTAGCTATAAAAAGAAAAAAAATGATAAAATTGCCTTCATGAAAATTAATAACTTTGGCTCATCGGAAGTCTATTAGGAAGATAAAAAATCAGTTGCAGACTGAAAAAAATACAAATGACAATACATATAATTAGCAAAGGACTTATATCTAAAGTATATATAGAACTCCTACAAATCAATAATAAAAAGACAAGCAAGCCCAATTAATATGGGTAAACTACTTTAACAGACATTTCACATGGAAACATGTAGATGGGCAATAGGCACATGAATAGAGGCTCACAATCATTCATCTACAAGGAAACACCAATTAAGATCACAATGAGATATATAGAGGCTCACACTTTCTTTTTTTTTTTAAACATTTTTTTTTTAAATTACACTATACTAGGTGTGCTTTATTTATTTATTAATGGCTGTGTTGGATCTTCGTTCCTGCGCGAGGGCCTTCTCCAGTTGTGGCAAGCGGGGGCCACTCCTCATCGCGGTGCGTGGGCCCCTCACCATCGCAGCCTCTCCTGTTGCAGAGCACAGGCTCCAGACGCGCAGGCTCAGTAATTGTGGCTCACGGGCCCATTTGCTCCACGGCATGTGGGATCTTCCCAGACCAGGGCTCGAACCCGTGTCTCCTGCATTGGCAGGCAGACTCTCAACCACTGCGCCACCAGGGAAGCCCGAGGCTCACACTTTTTACCTGGCCAAAAACATGCCATCAACCAAGTCAAAATACAGAAGACAAATAGAAAAAAACATATATGTTAAAAAATTTAGTGCAATACCACTGCACACTCTCTAGAACAGCTAAGCATTTTTTGAAAAAAAATTGATGATAAGATGTTGAACCACTGGAAATCTTAATCATTACTGGAAAGAGCATAAAATGTTAAAAACACTGGAAAGTTGTGCGGTGCTTATATGTGTTCCAGCAATTGCACACCTAGGCATTTATCCAAAAGAAATGAAAACTTTTGGGCACAAAAGGACTGGAACAAAAATATTTGTAGCATCAATACTCGTAATGCCCCCAAATTGAAAACAACCAAAATGCCCATCAACAGAAAAATTTGTAAGAATTTATAAGCAATTATTTGGACATATATTCAGTGGAATACTACTCAGCAATAAAGATGGAACTACTCATATTTGCACCAATATGCACTCAAAAACTTTATGTCAAAGTTTGTGAAAGAAGCCAGGTATAAAATAAACCTACATGATCCCGTTTGTGTGGAATTCAAGAACACGCAAAATCAATCTGTAGTTGCAGAAAGCAAAAAAACCTGCTGTCAACGTGGAGTGAGGGAATGGATTGTTAGAAGGCTTGAAAACTCTTAATCTTGATGGGCAAGAATGGTTACCCAGGGGGTTTACATTTGTTAAAACTCATAAAATTGCAATTTAAGATCAGTGCATCTTACTGTAAGTATATTTTACTTCAAGTTATATATGCATATGTAGATGATCACCTTCATCAAAGCCCTCATTCTTCCCTTGGTGCAGCTCACAAGCCTAGCACTGGCTTTTAGCTGAATGCCCAAAGGGTCTTTGTTCTCTTTCTCCAAAAAGATGGAGCATGTGGCAATGGAGAGGATGCTGGCTCTGGAGTCCAATCTGGCTCCACTTCCGTTTCTGTCTCTTACTTTCTGTGGGAATTCAGACTGCTACTTAACCTCTCTAAGAATAACTTTCCTCATTTCCTGACAGTGAAAAGTAACATCAAACTCATAAGATTGTTGAGAGAATTAAAGATTAGAAAAATCTAAGTGTATTGTTACTCTCATTGAGGCTCAGACAGCAGATACTAATTCCATTCCCTTGTCTGTGCACAGGAATATATAAAGGAAAAATGCCCTAAAAAACTCATCTACTGAGCTATGACTTTTGAAAGAATTTTCTATTTACCCCATTGAAAGGGTTTCTCTCATTTTGCAACCTGTGTTTATGTGCCTTAGGGCAGGTACAGAATCTCATATCCACAATTACTTGGTCTCTGATAAGAGAGGGGACTGCAGACTCATGACCTCTGTCATTCTGGTTAACACTCGTCACCTCCTCTTCAGAGGACAGGTACCGGAAGCTCCGAGTGGGCAGAGCAGCTGTCAGGGAGATCGTTAGGACCTAAAGTGGTCTCCACACAGACATGAGTTCATTTACTTTGCATGGATTTTCTAACCAAGCAATGAGGAAGCAGAAAAACATGGACAGTTAATTGATAAAGTAGAAAAGATCAAACACATCTCAGAGAGCAAAGCAAACCTTCCCTTTAACTGTAGATGTTCCTAATTTGGAAACATCTGAAAATGATTTCCTTGTGAGATGTTCAAGTTCAAGAATGGAATATGGGCCTTTTCTAAGAACACTCTATCTGGGTTGTGGTTTATAATGTAGGCATGTCAGAAATATTCTATAAGAGGTTCTAGGAGGAGGAAAGGGCCATATGGTCCATCATTCCGGACTCTCTGTTTTAGTTTAATCCTGCCGGCCTGCATTTTCACTCGGCCCTTTAATCCCTTCCTCTTCCAGAAAAAGACCGAAGTGGTTATTGAACTCATTTACACTCTTGCCTTCAACAGCATAGTCTTGTAACCTTTTCCATATGTTTCTTAGCCTTCACTTTAAAATAAAAGAAAAGCTGCCCACCTTCCTTCAGTATTTCTGTCTGTTCAATGTGTCAATTTTAGGCTTCAGTCTTAACTGTCTACCAATAAGAAACATTCAATTTCTATCTATTTGGTTTAGTTTCTACATAGTCCTTGCTTTTTTTTTTTTTACTTTAATTTCTTCAATGACAGATCGCTGTCTTTCAAAATAAATTTACGACTTGACAATTTCATTCCACACTCAGTTTTCCAGAACTGGAAACTTTCCCCACGTAAATACATAGTTGGAGAGAAGACTGGCCCTGTGTATCAGGGAAAGGTAAGTTATGCTGCAGTAACAAACAATCTGAACCCTTAAACACTTAGAACGACACAAGAATTTTTCTGGCTCACACTGTATGTTTAATGTGGGTCAGCATTTGGATTCTACTCATTTTAGTCACTCTGGGGCCCTGGCTAATGGAAACTCCATCTTGACACATGTTTTTGTGATCACTCCATCCATGGGATGGAAATATGGTGGATGCACATGACTTTTTTTTTAATATCAATAATAAGTTTTTAAAAAAATTTATATTGAAGCATAGTTGATTAACAATGTAGTGCTAGTTTCAGGTGTACAGCAAGACTCTGAATTCTTCTCTTTGGAAGTGACACAGTTCACTTTTGCTCACATTTTACTGGCCGAAGCAAGTCATATTGCCACTTAATGTTAAAAGGGTGGAGAAGCATACCCTTTTGTTCCAGGAAGGAGGCATTCTTAGAGGATGGGGTGAACAGCTGTAATGACTATCGTGCCACGTGATGTGGAGGGTATGGACCAGATACTCCAAGCTGATGCTGCTGGTTTGGGCACTGCTTTAGTTTATCTGGGCTGCTATAACAAAATACCATAGCCTACCTTGCGTACACAATAAACATTGATTTCTCACAGTTCTGGAGGCTGGAAAGTTCAACATCAAGGTGCCGGCAGACCCAGTGTCTGATGAGGACCTGCTTCCTGGATTGAAGGTGACTGTCTTCTTGCTTCTTGTGTCCTCACGGGGGTGGAGAGTAGGATGAGAGGGAGCTCTCTGGATCTCTTTTTATTAGGGCACAGATCCCACTCATGGGGGCTCCACCCTCATAACCTAAGCACCTATCAAGGGCAACATTTCCAAATACCATCACGTTGGGGACATAGGCTTCAATATGTAAATTGTGAGGGGACATGAACATTCTGCTTATAGTAAAGAATATGGCAGTGCCTGGTTGGGATTAAATATTCTGCATGTTTGAGCATGGGCAATGCAGAGGAGTTTATGAAGCCTTGTATGGTGTCAAATGATTTTCCCATGTTCTCACTAAACAGTGCTCTCTACCTTCTTTTGACTTGGTTATTTCCTTGAAGGGAACTTGAGTTATTTATTTATTTATTTATTTATTTATTTATTTATTTACTTATTTATTTATTTATTTTTTATTTTTGGCTGTGTTGGGTCTTTGTTTCTGTGCGAGGGCTTTCTCTAGTTGTGGCGAGTGAGGGCCACTCTTCATTGCGGTGCGTGGGCCTCTCACTGTTGCGGCCTCTCTTGTTGCAGAGCACAGGCTCCAGACGCTCAGGCTCAGTAGTTGTGGCTCACGGGCCTAGTTGCTCCGCGGCATGTGGGATCTTCCCAGACCAGGGCTCGAACCCGTGTCTCCTGCATTAGCAGGCAGATTCTCAACCACTGCACCACCAGGGAAGCTGTTGAGTTATTTTTAAACATACATTTTCAGACCTAACAGGATATTCCTCCACTGTTTCTTTGCAGCATGCCAGCAGTATGATTTGCACAATATCGATTGACCACCGTGAGTCAAAAATGTTTCCAGAATGGAACATAGATGCCAAAATGGCATGACAAGGCATGCACTCTCGTGACAGGATGGCACAGCGGAGACCTCATTGAGTGGGGACTGCGCAGTCGGAACACTCATTAGCCGGAGGCTGTTCTCGAGTCTGTGGGGCTGTCCCTGATCGAATGATCATGCAAATCTCCCTCCGTGTGTAAAGAACTGTATCAGAGTCAATTAGTACCGTGCAAAACACATCAGTGTAATTTGGCACAGGTTACGTCATGTCATCAGCTCACTTTCCGAAAGAAGCTTCAAACTGCTTATCATGAGATGGAAAACTTCTAAAATCTGCTTCCCTCAGCCTTTCCAGTACCTCTAGTTATGCATGTTATATTTTAGCAATAGTGAACTACTTGCTAATTTTCCAAGCACAGCAGCTGCTTTCAGGCCTCTGTGCTTTTTTTTTTCTTTTAAAGCTGTGTTCTTAGCACAGAATACAGTATCATTTTCTGCCCATCATAAATCCCTCTGTTTCAAGCTTCAGGGTGAATGACATTTCTACCAAAATGACTCTTTTGTTCCCTGTAGTCAGAGCACATCACGTCTTTCCTTTTGTTTGTACCTATGTTATAAGGCTTATTGAATTTTTGCTTGTTTGGATGGTAGAGGATACAGTCCAGCCCCACTGATGACCAGAACTAATTTCACAGATCTGTTTGCTTAAGGACAGCCTCTTACTGTTCTGCAAGGGAACCTATTAAATCTCAGTGAAAGAGAACAATCTTTCCAGAGAGAATTGAACCAAAAGAAGTAGACCACCTTTTTTATGGAAGGTCTTTTTTACAGACAATCCAGCTGAGCTGTTATGCGGCTCGGCGATCCAGAGGTGCAGAGTTGGATGTCGCTGACAGGTCACGTCTTGTTATTTCCGAGTGGCACACAGGAACCACGGAAAAGAAGCTGAACAGTGTCCTCAGGTTGAGATGTGGTGCAAGGGCGGGAAAGGTGGGAAGAAGTTGGGCATGGAAACTAGATTTTGAAAGGGACAACAGGATCCCTGGGAGAGAAAAATAAATTACGTCTATCCCACCTTAAGTATGGATGGAATGTGGCCCCTGTTGATACTAAGCAAGGGGTCCTGGGAAGAATGGAAATGGAGCTGTAATGTAGAGTCCTGTCTGATGCTTTTACACTTAAATTCCCTCCCTCTCAGCCTGCCTGGAGGCACATATAACATCAGGAAAAGGAGAGACAGGCAGTCAACTTGAGGAAGCACCACGCTGAGGTCCCAAGCAATGGCCCCTTGGGAGCTGCCCTTCCTCCTCCTCCTCCTCCTCCTCCTTCTCCTTCATAGACCAGACACGGGGGGATGGGCACTCCCTGCAGGACAAAGAGAGGGTGAGCAGGAAGCCAAGAGTGGACGAATGCCACCATGGGAGTCCGTGGGGCTGAGTACTGGCAGGTCACTGGATGTGTATCAGTGACATCTATATCAGACTAGACGCAGGGAAAGCAAGAACAGCCATTACAACAGAGGCGCTGGCAGAACTGTGACTTGGATATAAGATGACATCATCTTTAGGGGCTCCCATAGCATCTCAAGAAATGGGAAGGGGCTTCCCTGGTGGCTCAGTGGTTGGGAATCCGCCTGCTAATGCAGGGGACACGGGCTCGAGCCCTGGTCCGGGAGGATCCCACATGCTGCGGAGCGGCAAAGCCCGTGCACCACAACTACTGAAGCCCATGCGCCTAGAGCCCGTGCTCCGCAACAAGCCACTGCAATGAGAGGCCCTCGCACCGCAGGAAGGAGTGGCCCCCGCTCGCTGCAGCTAGAGAAAGCCCTCGTGCAGCAACGAAGACACAACGCAGCTAAAAATAAATAAATAAATAAATAAAAAACTAAATTAAATTAAAAAAAAAAAAAGAAATGGGAAGGAAGAGCTGCAGTTCTACATTTGTCAGGTGAGGGGTGAGGGGCTACTGAGCCAACCTAGATGTACCTAGATGTAAACCCTCGAAATGACCTTAACAAGGATCCGGCCATTGGTGGGGTTTTGGAGATATCTGGGTTGCCTAAGTGTTATTTGCAGTTGCATTGGTTTTTCTCACCATGTGATGCACCCATGTGGCCGTGCACCATGTCCTTTTCTTCACATCTTCCACACTTGTATTCCATGGTGGGCACTAAATGCAAATCTGTTTTATTGTTGTTGTTTTGTTTTGTTTTGTTTTTTGAAACAATAACAAAAATATGGGGTCCTAAACCACATGGGTAACAACATTTCCATTTTGGCCAAGCGTTTTTAAAATATAATTTTAGATCAATTTCCGGTTGCTAATTGATTGACATAAATTGTGTTTACCTTTACCAGCGGTTATGACAAAAGGCTCCTTTCTAATGACTTTTGATTTCTGTAGCTCCTTCCTCCAGAGCTGTAAGAAGCCTGGGTCTTTTCATATTATAGTTCATGCTTAGCTTACGCATAGGTAGCCTCTGTTATTCAAATTGTAGTTGAATACCCAGAGAGAATTGTTAGAAACTTCTTTTTCTTTCATTCCCTTTAGTTTTCCTTTTTTGAAAAAAAAAATGAACATTTTTAAAAAGAAATTGATGAATACCAGATTTTTCACCACAATTTTGCCCTATTTTCTAATCTTCTGTGGTTTATCTCAGACACACATTGATCTCAACTCCTTTGAAAAATGAAGGTTTTGATAAACTTGACTACAGTTGTTTCATCTTTCAGAAATGCAGTGAGCGTATATCTCACTTTCCTGTAATTTCACCATCATTTGAAGATTTTTTTTTTTTTTTTTTTGGTTAAGCTCTGTCCTTTAATTCAGTGGTCTTAAGAACACTTTTTTTTTTTAAGAAAATAATTGATAAGAGAAACTTTGCTCTATTTGTCTTTCCAATTATTTTCTGAAATAAAATAATTGAAAAGATATTAGAAGTGATTGGGGTAATATTAAATGTTAAATGCTCCTGGGGAGTACCTTTTCTTTCAGGTTGCTTCCATAGCTAAGAAAGAGACTCCTTCCTTGATTTATAAAAAAAAGCAAGCCACAAAGAGCTGCAAAGCGAAAGTCCCAGCAAATAGTCTTCTCCGAGTGGGAGGCCCACGCTCCCATCTCCTCCTTGACTGTCCCAGGTTTGCTGACTTTCATAGTTAGAGCCAACTTGTTGGTGAATATCAGGGTCAGGGTTGGACCTTGGCTCTAAGCCCAGGAGGACCCTTCAGAGAGCAACAGACACATTTTGAAGTGATGGGATTTTCTGTGTGAGTAACCAGATCCCTGAATGACTGATGCCAAGTCTTGAGTTGTATATACTGAACTAATCAAGCTACTTCACAAACTATTTCATGCACGTGGCAGTTCGTCTAAACTGGTCTACCTTGGTGACAAGGATACCGTAAACCTTCCTCCTCTCACTGCCTTCTTCATTTCAGTTTCATTCAACAAGCACACTAGTGTTCAGGAAGTAGTAGAAGAAGCAAATCCTCAGACCCAACTCTCTGAGTGTCAGAGACCATGGAGCCCAGTGGTGCTAGGAGAAAGTGCTCATGAAATAAGTCAATCTATGAATCCAAAGTGACATTTTATGAGCTTTCTTCCTCCTCAGTACAGTTGGGATCTTCTGAGCAGGCAGAATAAGATTTAATGAATATTTTTTGATAAAAAAACCTAAATGACAGGTTTCTCTACCCCTGAAACAATGAATGTATAAATTAATGAATGAAAGAATGAATAAATAAATAAGAGATAGAAAAGAGAGAGAAAGAGAAATTAAACACAAGAGAATTTTTCCTTTCTGCATACTGCAGGGATGCCATTAAAAATATATATATATTGCAACCACCTAGAGGGGTGAGATAAGGAGGGTGAGAGGGAGACGCAAGAAGGAGGGGATATGGGGATATACGTATGCATATAGCTGATTCACTTTGTTATACAGAAGAAACTAACACAACACTGTAAAGTAATGTTCTACTCCAATAAAGATATTTATATATACCGCTATCAATGCCAAGGGCTTGAGGAACATTGTTATAAAATATATTTTATAATAAACTCTAATTACATTACTTTTTCTTGCCAAAGCTTGGCTTTGCTCAAAGAAATTAAATAACCCCTAAGTATCAGTACTAGAGTAATGCTATATTTGTAAAACCACAAATAATTAGTTAAAAAATTTTTTGACTCTCTGCAGCTAAGATCTATCTTTCACTATCTGTGTGATTATATTTGGGGAGTTTTCACCCTATTTCCCAGAGTTTAAAATAAACAGATTTATTTTAAATGGTACTACTGATGAATGATCAGTCAGAGAGCGAGATGCAGTATTTTAGGCTTTTGTGGTTGGTCTCTAGTCATAATTTCTGTGTTGTTTTTGATAGTATTATTTCATAAATCCACCTCAGAGAATACTTCAATTCCCTCTTCACAAAATAAATAAAAAGCATTGGAGTTTGTGTTTTAGAACTTTGAGACCTATCACAGACCCCTATGATGTTCTGTGTTCACTAAAATCTCAATTGGAGGTTTAGTAATAAAGGTATCTTTTTTACATTTCTTGAAATATTTTTGATGAACTCAGATTTAGGTAAAACCCTGTTTTGATACTTATTGAAAACATTTCTGAGATGTATTAGAGCATGTTCTTTTCTTATGAATAGATCGCCTTTTGTTACAGAATTTTCCTGAGAAGCCCGTCACGGTGAAACACTGGGCTTACGTTGGTCCAGATGGAGGGATACCTGGATGGACGTCAGGGTGCGATCTGTGTAGCAACAGAATTGTGTTTAGCTTTGAATTAAAGTACAGGGGCTTCCCTGGTGGTGCAGTGGTTAAGAATCTGCCTGCCAATGCAGGGGACACGGGTTCGAGCCCTGGTCCCAGGAGATCCCACATGCCGTGGAGCAGCTAAGCCCGTGAGCCACAACAACTGAGTCCGTGCGCCACAACTACTGAAGCCCACGCACCTATAGCCCGTGCTCCACAACAATAAGCCCGCGCACCGCCACGAAGAGTAGCCCCCGCTCGCTGCAACTAGAGAAAAGCCCGCGTGCAGCAATAAAGACCCAATGCAGCCAAAAAAAAAAAAAAAGTACAACACACATTATAGAAAAGTACACACACCCAGCCACACACCACTGAATTTTCACAAAGGGCACACACAGCAGCCCAGAGACACCGCCGGCAGCCCCTCCTTATGGCATCCCCTCTCAGCACCAGGAAGTTTGATTAATCACGGCTGGATCTGTTTTCCACATGAAATCAGATACACCTCATGCAGTATAAGCTGTGTTATGCCTGTGGTAGCAAGCAACCAAATTGTAAGAAAAACTAATGCAAAGAAAAACTTTAAACTTTTTATCAAAAAAAACCTTAACTTTTCCTGAAAATTTAGGAAAGACTGCCATTATATGATGTTATTGGGGATCCATCTGGGCCCGGCTCTTGGACGGCAGGGCTTCTGCAGGAGCCTTGAGGACCAAGGGGCAGACGGCCCCTGACAGCCCAGGGCCACCACCCAGCACCATGCCTGTGCCCGGATATTCCCTTACACGTCTAACTGCCCACTCCTCAGCCCAGGGGCACCCTCCACCCATCCTGCGGCCCAGCGCCTCTGCTCCGGCCTTTCCTGCCCAAATCGATGGGCGCTCCGGGCCCTGTTATTCGGCTCAGACTTCTTCTCTTTGACTCAGGAGGAAATTTGAACTCATTCTTGTACATTTTGCACTAAGGGTCAGCAAGAGTCCTACAACAAGGAGGTTCCTTCTCCAAGGGAAAAGGGCCTGTGTCGGTCTCTCGCTGGGCAGCACAGTGGTAACAGCAAAGCACAGTTGACTTGTTGTCCAGGAGGGTCTTGTGTGAGACCCTTCACACTCTCTATCTACACACACACACACACGACTCCACGTTACACACACACTCAGGGGCACACACATCATACACACACTCACCTGCAGGGCTTGCTCGAGAGGTTCCAGGCACTGCCAGCTGGGAAGAGTTAGGTGTTGCAGCAGGTGGCTGTGCCGTGAAGGGTGGTTACAGACGCAGAACCTACAGGCGCACCTCGTTGAGGAAAGGACAGAGAGAGCCCCTCGCTGATTCCTGAGCTCAGCTGCACACACATGGCGGCCTCCTGCCCAGCGGCCCAGTGCTTCCTAGCACCCTTCGTGCAGACTTTGCTTCTGACTTGCCTCCCTATTTCCTTCCTTGAAAACAGAACATTTTGTGGCTTAAAGGGAGAGCACTTCCATCAGCCCTACCAACACCCCGTGCTCTCTGACTCCAGATGTAAAGAAAATCTCTGTGTGAACATATCTTAGAATTGGGATTAAACCCTGGGAAAGAGGCTTTCTGCAGGACTGTCATGGGTGATGGGCTTTGAGAGTTGGGTCAGCCTCGCCCCACGGACGAGGACCCTTTGAGATCTGCTTTTTGTGGTTGTAATTGTTTTTCACGATGAGGATGATTATTTTGACTTGAAATCTCATAATGTGAACAATCCTCTAAGATCACTAAAATCATAACAGGAAGATTACTTTAAGTACTGCGGTGGAATTTACCCCAAAACCTATTTTTTAAATTCATGGAGTTACATTAGAGGTGATTACCCCAGTTTTCTATTAAAAGATTTTTTCATGACAGGCAACCCAGAGAGGTCTTACATTTCTAAAGTGTCGTCATGCTCACAAAGAGATACGTGGTACGTTCACAAGTGTGCAATGAAGTGTCCTAAATCATTTAAATGAAATTTCACTTGTCCAAGAGCAATAAAGACATTGCACTTGGTAATGAAATTCCCATGTGGTTTTCTCTTAATCTCCTCAATTTACTGGGGAGCAAAATTTACCAGATGGTTGGTTCTTCCAGACAGAAATAGAAATAGTAACATTTTACTAGGTGTGTTTATGTCAGCTATAGTTGAACTAGCTATAGTTCAAATAATGAACTTTGGCACCAAGTAAGATGTTTCCCTGAAATGAATATGTATAATATGTGTATATATTATATATATATGGTTATTTAGTTTAGAATTCTCTATCTATGCATATACATATAATCATACACATACACATACATATGAAAAAAAGGTTAATTACCTACTGAAAGGCCCTCCTAGAACAGTGGTAACAGCAAAGCACAGTTGACTTGGGGCTTTTCTCTCACATTCTGCGTGTTTCCAGCTGGTGACACTGAACAACCTCCGTTTCCCCCTGTGGACCCTCACCTGTTGTTTGCCCACCATCTCTCCTCTACTTATTTATTTATTTACTTACTTACTTACTGATTTATTATTTATCATCTCTTCTGCAGGAGAGACACGGGTGATTATTTTTAGAGCACGTCCAACTGGCTCTGTCCTCTTTGGCCTGAGTCATGCATGCTGCGTCCTGGGGAGTGTTTGTAGGTCGCCATCCAATGATGGGCAGCACAGATTTTGAGCAAACTCACTTAGAAATGCAGTCACTTGCTTAGCAAAGATGCAGAAGGGACTGCCATTAAACTACAGTTGCAGAGTGAGTGTCTGTGGTCAGGAATGAGGGCTGAGCCGGAAGCCTTGCGAGGTCTGGAGTTGTGCAGATGTGTTTGTGAATCTGTTTCTGGAGACTGTGTCCTCCTTGTGACTGTGAAAAACCAACACGCTGCTCACAAATGTCCTCAAAGCAGCTAAGGAGTCTTGGTCACTTGTTTTAAGATGTCTACATGTGCCCTTACTCTTCTAAGTGACAACTTTGTGTAGAACTGACTGCAGTAACAATTGCAGTTGAGATGTAATTACTGCACTGAATTCTTTCTCTCAAGATGTCACCATCATAATGAAAAGAAGTGTACCAGAGATGGGGTGTGTATAAGGCCCATGTGTGAAAACAATCAATCTAGTTGAAGCTTACAGAATGTAGAGGCTGTAACCGCTATGTTAGTTTTGTGTATTTATCAGGGAGTTTCCACTTGTGCATATCAATGCTTTCATGTGTTCCAAGACTGATTTTGAAGCTGCAAGTACAGATTTATACAACTTTTGCAACTGGTAAATAATAGATAGCCAAAATTTGGTGCCAAACCGAGATCATCATTTGAGAAATCCATAGATACATCAGGCTGGTTTTTGAAAGTGATTCATATGTAAGTGTTTTGATTTTACCTCTCAAATTTCAACTCAACGTCCAACCAAAAAGTGTTGTTTGAAGGAGAGCTTGTCAATGTATTTTTGTTGTTCTTCTTCTTTTCTGTGCTAATCTCCTTCTATTCCTAAGCAATTTAAGGTACTTTATTTTGAGATTTGAGACAGTTCAGAGAAAAGCAAAAACCTTTTATTTTCATAATTTTGGGGATTTCTGCTATTGCCAACTGAAAGGGCCAATTTTGTAATATGAAAAGTAGAAATGTAAACATTCTGCCCCATTTTCCATATATAGCATTTACTTTCAATGACCAGTCTCTAATGAAATAAAGATGTGGTCCCGTGCTTGCAGAAAATCCAGTTATTTACAAACTATTTTGACAGGCACTTATAACCCTGATTTATTTAACAGGGAAGAAAAGTAGATTTCTCTCATCCTCTAAGTGAATTCTTGATCCCTTCATCTTCATCTGTGGATGGAATGTGAAGGTCAGCTTATTAGCTTTCTTGAATTCAGTCTTCATCACAGCTACTTGAAGGCAAGTGGCTATAGTCATTTGCTACTTTGATCTCAAACTATCCGAAAGGAGCATATATAGTTTATTTGCCATTGAAATGTGAGGTTTTGGAGTAAAATCTACCAAGTATTGTCACCAAGCAGATTTTGTTGTTTTTGTTTGTTTTGTTTTGTTCTTTCTAAACTCCTACTTTTCTACTTCGGGGAAAGTAGGTGCATTATTTTGCTAAGTACCTTAAATGTGCACATTCTTTAATGCTGAAATCACAAAGTCTTTAGATTTAATACATATTCCTCTACTTAACTCAAACATATGCCTAGAGGGCAAGACAGAAAAGATAAGTTAAATTTGAATCAGACTCTTTATACAGACACACACACACACAATTTTTTAAGTTTGGCAAATTCAATGATTTAATTTTCATTGCAAACATTATGTATTTCCCAGGCTTCAAACTTAAGAACTCACAGTAGAATCTTTTTTGTTTTATATAGTCCATCTTTATTAACTTATAGCTAAAATGTGGAGGTCTGTTCCCACAACGCCTTAAGAGTCTTAAATCACTGAGCTGAGTCTATTTTAACTGGTGACCTCTGACAGGGATTCGACATCCATCTTTAAGCCCGTGGTTCTGATCCAGTCTGTGGACTTAGCAATGTGTGTGTGTAACTCTAAGAATGCGTATGCAAATATCAAATCGATTTCAACATTTTTAAAGATTTTTTTTTTTTGGCTCTCCATTTAAAATATTACGTGTATATGTACACACACACACACACACACACACACTCACAGCTAGACCCTAAAGTGTAGAAAGAAAAACTCTAGTAGGCTGGTGTGTTGGTCCAAGATAAGGAGTCATGTGAATTGCATTTGCATTTCACACATGCAAATTCACGTTCAGATTTCTTTTCTTTGTTTCCCTTTGTTCTTTTAGGACTTTGCTCTTGAACGATGTGCCAGGCTGCTGAGGGAGATGGTTTCCACAACTCCAGCCCAGGAGAGAGTGCCGAGTTAGAGAACACAGTGGGAAACAGTACAAACACATACATACGTACGAATAAAGATTATTTTAAAAAACGGCCCCTGTCTCGTTGCTGCGCTCCTGCCTTGCGGAGGTTTCCGGTGGTCCCCCCCCCCCCATCCCTGCAGTGCATTCTCCTGTGGAGGCAGCGACTGTGAGCCCCTGCTTCCTGGGGGCTGGCACTGGCTCCTGCCTCTTTTCCTGGGATCCTCCCGACACACACCCATCCCCAGCCTGTCCATCGTGGCCGCAGCTGTGCAAATGCAAGGGGACTTCGGGGGTCAGGGCTCCCTCAAGGAATCCAGCCCCAGATGCATCACGAAACTAGAGGTTAACGGTACGAATTGCATGTTAACAATACGGTAACTGGAAAAGTGTCTTTTGAGTTGATGGGAAAGTCCAGGAAATGGAAATGTTTCAAAAGTGAGGATTTCTCAGAGGGCTCCCCGGTAGAGGGCTGCGAGCAGTCGGTGGCGGAGAGGGCCACTGACTTAGCCACAGACCCTCAGGCAGCCCAGCCTGCTTCGCGGGACGCTTCCATCTCCTTATTGGCTCCGTGCGTGGGATGACCTGGACGCATCACTTCCAAGACACCTCCCACTTCCAGCATCCTCCGGTCCTGTCCCGAATCTGTATTGAGCAAAAACACCACAGAAAATAACTTTTCTTCTCTGTGTTTCACATTTTTCTGGAGCTGAAAGGCAAGTTGGGATTGTATGAGAAAGGGAAGCCTGCAGACAAGCCTCTGTCACAGCCCCCCAGGGGTCAGGGTTCCGCGCCACGCTGCTGCCCTTGCGCTGGGCCAGGTCCCCCGAGCTGGTGAGGCTGCCCCAGGCCTCTCACTGCAGGAGTATCGCCAACACAGTTCTTCTGAGGGGCCTGAGACCACTTACAATCACTGCCACTGTACGAATGCACCCTTTTTCTTCTTCTCAGAAAGCGAGGGTGCATTTGAATAGTGGTCTTAGCTCCTCCACAGTGACTTTACTTCTGTGAGTTTCTCAATTCATCACAGAGTTGTGGGGAAGGGGTGACTGAAGCCAGCTGGCGGGCTCGGCTGTGCTGTGCCCACCTCCCCTCCCACCATTGCAGCCCAATCCTGCAATGAAGTTCTAACTTTATGGACAATGAGGCTTTGATAGTTCACTGGTTTCCCAACTGGGGGGCCCTCTGTGTGCTGTGGAATTATTTCAGGGGCAGGTGCAGGTTATACAGGGCAGGGGTGCGCTAGGATGGACGGTGTGGTTTTCCTGGGACCCTGTGTAGTTTTACTAGTAAGAGAAATGTGTCTCTGAGGTTCATTCTTAAAATTCTAAATTCTTAATTCGTAAAATTAAGAATATTGGTGAGGTTTTGGAAAAAGGATAAACGCATTACTTGAAGGATAAAGACAAAATATCGGTGCACAAAAAATTAGTCACATGAAGCAAAATTCTCAATAATTAATAGATAGGTTTTTAGGACAGTATCTTTTCCTAAGATTTCAGGTAGACTATTTCAGTAGCCAATGCAGTATCGGAGGTCTGCCTAGACATTTCCCAATGCATGGTGATGATTGCACGGCGTCCTTACCCCGTTCTTCACAAGGGTGCGTGCATTAATCTGCTGAGTGAGTGTGCCCTGACCTCACATAGCTCCTGGTGAAATGCTTTTATTTTGACAGTCTGTTAATTTCACCGCTAAACATTTTTCCTAGTCACCTCACTTTGCTGGCTGAAATTCAAGTTTTGGCCTCAGTAACTATATGAAAAATAGCAATGTTTTGCTTTAGAGCGATCCTTGCATAGAAGACCAAGGGAATAGTTTATTACAGGGTTTAGAACATAAATTTGTAGTCACACTGAGCTGGGCTCAAATTCAATCTCCACTAGCACCAATCTGACTTAGGAAAGTCATGTCATTTTTCCAAGTTGTTGCCATCCTCATTGCTACTGTGAGATCCTGTGGATTCTCAAGACTCCCTTCCTTCTGTTTAATTTTTCCTTTGACATTACAGGATAGTCACCCTCTTATTTAATTGTAGGAGCAGTCTCCATGCTTGTGATTTAGTTCAGCGCCACGAATGCTTAGTGGGCCACGCCCTGGGCTGGGATTTTAAGGTATGAGACACGTCCCGCCTGCATTGAGCACACAGGCTCACAGTGTTATCCCCACATTCCTGTCCCCCTTTCAATCTTCCTGACCTGTTTGTGTGTGTGTGCACGCATGCCGGCCCCAATGCCCCGCGAAAATGCTTTAGTTATAGGTGAATTACAGGCAAACTCTGGGTTGTGCTGCTTTAATATCTCCCTCTGTTTCTGCTTGAATTTCTCTAGCCTGGGCCCCCAAGACCTGTCACCGCCTTCTCACATGTATGAGTGGCTGTTTTTGAGTCTTCCTCATGGCCCCTAGCTGCCCTCGCCTCTTCTTTCTTGTCTCCATAGGCTGAAGTCTTGGCAGATGATCGGGTGGCTCTCTTGGTGACGGTTTCTTCCCGGAGGTTCTCAGCTGCTGGGCTCATGCACAGGGATTTAGATGAGGGGCTCAGAGTCTCCTCTTGTCCTGAGTCTTCACTCATCTTAAAGGAGTGATTGGACAAATAAAAATGTAAAAATGACATTTACTTAGAGAAAAATGTTTTTCCTTTAGACACTCCTCTTTGTTTTAGTGACCAGAGACCCCACCGATCAGAACTAGGCAGAGAGGAAAAGTGTGGAGATGGTAGGAATGGTGACAACGAAGATAATGGGGGTGGTGGGGATGGTGAGGAGGCAGAGGTGTGGAGGTTGTGAGCAGTGGGGTCACTTGTCCTTCCCTCCCACAACACTGTCATGGGGAATGCAGCATTGCAGCAACTTCCAATCATAAAAAAAGAGAGAAAACTCCTGATTCTTTTTTTTCAAAATATAAATCTCTACAATCAAATTTTGGCAACAATTCAAAACAATTTAAATTGTGCTCACTAAGCCAATATTTGTATACAACATTGATTTCAAAATTCTGTTTAGACGTTCAATAACTTTCATTGGTCTTCATAGGATAAATAGAGGAGACAGGCTTGAAACAGAGTTGCATTTTCTTAACATATTGTAGGATTAGGATTATTAGGATTTTGCATTTAGGTCAACCAGTTGTTTCTCCTGTGTCAATCAAGACCCCCAAACTAGAGATTTCCTTGAAGGGCAGTATATCTGGACAATCTAAGTTTCAGGTCTGCATAAACCAGACCAACAAAAACTTCAGCTCTCATCCACACCGTATTGAGATTTTGACCTCAGTGACAGCATTTGGTTTAAATTTAAGGACTTAAGAAAGAGCTCTGGGAAGCCAGCGATAACTTGACCTTGGAGGTGTTGGTGAGGAGCCTGTCTGCAGCTTCTGCACCAAAGCCCTAGCCCTTCTGGACTCAGAGCCAGCCTTGGGCATCCTTTCATTCCTAAATGCCAAGAAGTTCTAACTTTGTGGACAATGAGGCTTTGATAGTTCACTGCTTTCCCAACTGGGGGGCCCTCTGTGTGCTGTGGAATTATTTCAGGGGCTGTGGATGTTGGGCTGAGGAGCAAGTGGGCTGCAGGCACATTACGGACATTTCAAGCAAAGTGGTTCTGGATTAGGGTTCATGCCTCTTGTAACTTATCAGTCATGTGAAAGAGTTCAATAGCATTCTAGAGAAACACTAATACAGTCAATTCTATTTCCCTTTTTGCAGTGGTTCCCAGGAAACTCAGAATCAAAGTGTATAGCTTCCTGCGGCCTACAGATATAAATTTTATCTTCCAGTCTTATCACTGTGGCATGAGATATGCATTTATATTTATCGACTGTATTTTACATATTATTGAAAGGCAGTTCAGGTCTTTCTAGAATGAGTTTGGATGTTACTAAATAAAATGAAGAGTGATGATCACATGTTCATTCATTTAATAAATATGTACTATACCATCACCATACCATGGTGTGAAATTTACTAGATCTATAAAAGGAAATGCTCAGGGGAAAGCAATTTGGCCGTTCCTCAAAAAGTGAAACAGAATTACCATATGACCCAGCAATTTCACTCCTAGGTGGATACACAAAGGAAGAATTGAAAATAGGAACTCAAACACATACTAACACTCAAATGTTCATAGCAGCACTACTTGCAATAGCCAAAAGATGGAAACAAACTTTCCATCAACAGATTAATGGATAAACAAAATGTAGTCTAGTCATACCATGGAATCTTATTCAGCCATAAAAAGGAATGAAGTTTTGATACATGCTACAACATAAGGAAAACATTATACTTAGTGAAAAAATCTAGGCACAAAAGGACAAAACTTAAATTATGCCACTTATACGAAATATCTAGGATAAAATGCATGGAGACAGAACGTAGATTAGAGGTTACAGGGGCTGCATGGAGGGGGCATGGGAAGTTATTGCTTAATGGGTCCAAAGTTTCTGCTTGTGGGTGATGAAAAAGGACCAGAGATGAATAATGATGATGGCTGTACAACACTGTGCATGTGATTCATGCCAATAAGTTGTACACTTAAAAATGGTAACTTAGCAAATTTTGTGATCTATACCTATATCAACTTTTCCACAATAAAAATGATTTTAAAAAGATCTTAGGAAAGTCATATTATTTCCTGGGTTAATTATAAGAATGAGAAAATATTTCTTGAAAAAAGAGCTATAATTAATTGAAAAGTAATGGGTGTCCAGGCTCTGATGTGTGTCAAAGGCCATCTGAGCTGTCTTGTTTAAGATGTGGACTCCTGTATGTACCACAGCCTGAAGAAACAGGATGTCTGTGGTGGGACCCAGGCATCCAAATTGTGACCAAGCCCTCCCGAAGACTCTAATATACACTAAAGATTCTTTTGCGTTGGAGGAAAGATCACTGAGTGATGGGTCGGGGAGCTGAGTCCTGGACCCTGCCTTTCATACTGGAATTCTGTAAACGGATGCTTTTGGAGTAGGTGACATGAACAACCCTTTCTGTTCTCGCAATTACTCTCGTCAATTACTGTGATGTAAGTAAATAACAGAAATAGTTACATCTTTCTTATCTCCATAATAGTTTATGGTGGTTTATATTGATGCCAACGATAGAGCGAGTTAAAATAAATAGAAAACAATTACAGATGCATTCAGCAGAGACTACAATCCATTCATCGGAGAATGTCAAAGACACCAAGAAATGTCTTGGCAAAAGAACAAGGATGAACAGTCGCGATCGTGTGGATCTCACATGAAATTAGAGGAGTTGTGTTTCTTCTGACCTGAGAGGCTTCCCAGGGTGGCTCCTCCGCCCCGAGCTTGGTTCTCCACACACAGGGAGTCTCCCATCCCTAGAGCTGCATTAAATTTATGGAGAGAAGAGAAATCCAGGTCAACTCATGCTTTTTTTTTTCTCCTGACTGTAAAGGTTTTGCCGGTAATCCCTTGCTTTATGTGAATAATTTGTTTCACATGAGTTGAATACTGTTTAAACAAGCCAAGGATCACATTCCTTTTGTCCGAATAGCTGCAGAGAACATATTTTAAAGTAAACTAATTAAGAACGGGTTTTCAAAAGGTCTCTCTGTAAGAAGGTGAGAAATCAAGAGATAGGAAGTGTTGTCTGGGTAAAGTAAACCGACTTGAAAGCTGGTTAGAATGTTTAAGTCCAGCCGCCTCTCCGTGTGGTCTGATCAGCTGCCTGAATGCACATCCCGCCAGCACTCAGACCAGAGTGTTTGACGGTGGTTGTAATTGGCTGCTATCCGGCTTCACCGCGCATGCCTATGTTGATACCTGCTGCAGAAAATGAAATCTTCCACACTGCCATTGGTTCTGGCCGTTTGAATGTTAAATATGGGCGATAAGTGTGGTGATTTACACTCAAATATTTAGAAAGTACTCTTTAACAATCCTAAGAAAATTACGCGTACATGGCCCAAGCCCCAAGTAACCACTTTTGTAAATGTCACTTGTGAGCCTAGAGCTTTCTCTTCTGGCAAGAAATGCATGCCATGTTTGTGGGATATTTTCAATTTGCAATTCATTTTCACTTGGGAGCTTCTGGATTGATTGCTGGGGGATGGGAATTTTCAGACGATTTAGGTCATTTCTGACTATGTCATAGCATAGCCCAGGATTTGGTGAATCACAAAGAAGCTGACATCTGCATTACATTTGAGAATTGCCTGTTTTAAAATGAATCACTCAATGAAGGAACATGTCCACTCTAATTTATTTATTTATTTTTTTTACCTTTTATTTTTTTACTGTTAAAGAGTTCTATTAGAATCACAGAGCACTCCATTCACTTAAAAGATATGATTATATATTTCATAGATTATTGCCCTTTATCTGAAAGAGAAAAGTTAGTTGGCAAATTCTCTGGGAATCCTTTTAATTATAATGAGCCTCAGCAAGGCCTCAGGGTGCTATATGGAGGTGTGGATCTGGGCCTCCGCCGAACCTTCCACTAACTGGGTAGGTGAGCTTGGACAGCTCACGTACTTCCAGCCTCAGTTTGAAGAGAAAATACGTGTTGTGTAAGAAGATCAGGAAGACCCGCGGTGGAATTCTCACTGGGATAAAAGCAGGACCTTCCATGGGACAAGGCTGCCATTGGTGCTTCTGGACTGAGTTGGTGACAGTACAATGCTGAGGCTGAGCCAGGCTCTCCAGCCAGCTGGATTAAGGGGGCATGTGTGCCTCAGGTCACCTGAAGACTACACAGGGTCTTCTCGATCTGCCATGGTTCACGCGCCACCCTGAAGTGGAACGTGCGCCGACATCTCAGGGAGGAACAGGGGGTAAACTGATGTTCTCCTGAGGAGATGATTCTTACTCTTAGTCATTTCTGATTTTCCTCAAATGCCAAGTTCTGGTTCCAGATGATGCTTTGATTGAAGCGGAGGGGGGAGATGAGCACAGAACCATCCTGAAACAGGAAGCGTTGTTACCCATAAAGTACTTTGACTTGCCCTGTGCCTTTTAGTGATTTTTTAAAAAACGTTTGCAGGCTGCGGGAAGATGTGCTGGCTTCAAAGCACCTTCCTATAGGGCATGATTGGAAAGCAGGTATCGTCCCCCCTATCACTTGTGCTGTGCCAGCCCTGCCTGGCGATTCTGTGGTAAGGGGGACTGTCAGTCTGCTTTGAGCACCTTATGGAATAAAATAGAAGAAAGCAGAGGAGGATCCGCCACGTGGGTAAGTCTCAGCTGGGCTTCTGCCACTAACCTACTGTCTACATCTCTCTAGTAAGTTTCACTTCCTAGGCCTTTGCCTCCCCAGGTTTAAAGCAAAAAGTATTGGAGGGCTTCCCTGGTGGCGCAGTGGTTGAGAATCCGCCTGCCAATGCAGGGGACACGGGTTCGAGCCCTGGTCTGGGAAGATCCCACATGCCGCGGAGCAACTAAGCCCGTGAGCCACAACTACTGAGCCTGCGCGTCTGAAGCCCGTGCTCCTCAACAAGAGAGGCTGCGATAGTGAGAGGCCCGCGCACCGCGATGAAGAGTGGCTCCCCGCTCGCCACAACTAGAGAAAGCCCTCGCACAGAAACGAAGACCCAACACAGCCATAAATAAATACACAAATAAATAAATAAAAGTATTGGAATTGACGGCTGATAAAGTTTGCCATGGAGCCTATAACCCCGCACTTTTATGTGGGAGTAGCAGGGCTGTGTCAGGTGGTGATTCGGAACATTGCGGGGCAAGGCAAGCGCTGGGGAGCTCATTAAATAGGCAGGTTCTGAGTCCCTTTCCAAGACATTCTGACTTCTCCATCCATCTGTGATGGGACACACAATCAGCATTTTAAAGAATCTCTTCAAATGATCAAGAAGCCACGTTACAAACCACAAAGCAGTGGGCCGGTACAGGATGGTGGTATGATGCTGACAGCTAAACTTGGAGTACCAAGCAGACTCTGAAGGCACAGCAGGCAGGACACCTGTGCTTGGGCACACACGGCTGGCAAGAGAGACAGCGGCCATGGCGCCCCACAGCGATGAGTCCAGGGCCAAAGTGAGTACCGCTGCGAAGGATTATTTCCTTTAATGATTTGCCAACATTTTTTAAGTGGATGGGTTTTATATAAATCTCCAAATTGCAGCCTTCTCTTCAGAATTAGACCAGGCAACACAGAGCCCATGGTCCTGCCCCACTCATGCGAACAATCCACCCAGATTAGGAGCAGCAAACCTTCTCAAGCACTGTGGGCCCTCCAATTCACATCCCCCGATACTTGTCTAGGTCCAGTGGGCAGTTGGTTTGCCTATCCCTTCTTTAGGCCAGGATTTTGAGAAACTAGTATCCACTGAAAGGGAACCTTAACATGTGAATGAACTTTTTTATGTAAATTGATCTGGGTACTTCAATGATTTTAAATTGACATCTAGAGACATACGCTGTTAAGTTCAAAATGAACTTCAAGATTATCTGGTTCAGTATTTTTCAAGTTAACTTCCTTCTGACCTTCATGAATATTAATACAAATGAAAGTCCTGTGGCCAAATAAACTGGGTAACAGAGCGAGCAGACCTCTTCCCTGCCAAGTCAGGAGCCCCAAGATGGCTGTGGGGTATGAGGACCCCAAATGTCCCCTCACCATCCCACCCATCCATGTTTTTAGAAATATCCTTCGCAAATGCAAATCTATTTCGACGCCCTTTTTCTTTTTTTAATCTCCAGGGAAAGTGAATCCCAGGAGACTTAATGGCATGGAGAACTGGAATTCAACTTTGCATTTTTGTGCTCCAATGCTCTGATGATTGTGCAAAAACAGCCAATAGTCAGTGTTGAATAAATCATCTGGATGAAATCAGAAGGTGGATTGCATGATACACATTTGTCTCTTGTTGATTCACACTGTAGTAAGTAGGGAAGGGGAGGTGACCACCTGTAGGGTTTAGTCAAGGTTTCGAGTCGTGCCTTGTGAGTGTGTCTCTGAGTAATATCAATCTAATTTTTATGGATTGTCTTCTTCTTAATTTTATCAAATTAACAATAAATGTTGTTTTGCTCGGTGCATAAAAACTGGTTACTTTTACTTCTTCAGTATGTACGTGTTTCTCTTGGTGTATAAAGAAGGACACATTTTAGAAAGTAAATATCCCTCCTAACAAATTAAGGAAGTACAAAGTATGGTCAAAATTAAAGCCAATTTTGGGGATTTTTACACTCTTCAATTTTTTGTGAAATCTCCCAACTTTAGGAGTCATCTTTAAATATCATTTTTAGACATGACCTCTTTTTTCCTTCTCTCTCTCTACCTCTCCACTCCATCATTCTCTGTTGAAAGCCAAAATAACCCTTCACGTCTGCTAAAATATCATTTTTTCCTTAAAGTCTTTTGGAATCATCTTGACTGGGAAAAATCTGTCCCCTACTTCTGAGTTTTGATATTTTGAATTTAGAACTTTAGTAAAACTTAATGATTATTAGGAAAATACTTTCTTGCTGATTCTAACCTCTTTAAGATAAGAATAACTGCGTCCTATTAGGTCCCCCACGGTGCCCAGCTCACTGCAAGGTACATGGTAGCCTGAGTCAGCCCAGGCTTCCGTAACACAATCCCACAGGTGGGGTGGGTTAAACAACAGACCTTATTTCTCTTCTCACTTCTCTGACAGTTCTGGAGGCTGGAAGAGCAAGATCACGGAACTGGCAAACTCAGCTCCTGGGGAGGACTGTCTTCCTGAATTGCATGGTACAGAGAGAGAGTGCCTCTTCTTCTAAAGGCACTAATCCCATCATCAGGGCCCCACCCTCATGACCTCATCTAAACATGCTCATCTCCCAAAGATCCCATCACATTGAGAATTAGGGCTTCCAATATATGAATTTGAGGGTGCAGAAATATTCAGTGTGTAATAAGGGTGATATTCAAGTATTTATTGAACTCATAAATAATGAGCCTGTATTTACTGTTACATGGCATCAGTGAGAGAGTACAGAAACTAGGATGGTAGAGTTTTGGAGCCTTTGTGGCACATTAGTTTCTGCCACAGGCTGGTGCTGTCCATGTTTACAGATGAGGTTGCTGACGCCTAGATGGTTAAGCAACTGTCTCAGGACAGTAATGGTGAGACTAGAGCCCAGGTCTTGCACCTTGGTAGCCCAGTATGACTGTCCCTCTTTGCCCTTCTTCCTCCTTCAGTGCAAACCTTTCAAATTACCAATCTGCCACAATGCTTCTTTGAATAAGCCACTTTTTTCTAGACTTTGCCTAGGTCCAGAAACTTTGGACAAAAAAAAAAAAAAAAAAAAAAATGCAAAAGTATATAAAGTGTGGGAACTACTTGTTAGATCTCTTATAATCTTGATAAATCAGTTGAGTTAGCCAGCTAAGGAGACGTTCACTTTTTGATACAGGCAGACCTCATTTTATTGCACTTTGCTTTCTTGCATTTCACAGATACTGTGGGTTTTTTTTTTACAAATTGAAGGTTTGTGGCAACTCTGTGGCAAACAAATCAGCCCCAATTTTCCAACAGCATCTGCTCACTTTGTGTCTCTGTGTCACGTTTTGGTAATTCTCACAATATTTCAAATGTTTTCATCATCATTGTATTTGTTATGGTGACCTATGATCAGTGATCTTTGATTGCTACTACAACTCGCTGAAGGCTTAGATGGTAGCATTTTTTAGCAATGAAGTATTTTTTAATTAAGAGATGTACTTTTTTTAGACATAATGCTATTGGACGCTTAATAGACTACATCGCGTAGTGTAAACATAACTTCTACGTGCACTGGGAAATCAAAAAAATGGTGTGACTGCTTTGTTGCAGTGGCCTGGAACTGAACCAGCAATATCTCCAAAGTCTGTCTGTATTTGTTTACAAGACTGTCAAACACCAGAGAAGAAGTAAAATGATAACAATTGTCTATTGTGGGCCCATAATATGCAAAATACCATTTAGGATCTTTCATTTTCAAAATTCTGTTAATCCCCACAACTATCCTAGAAGTCATGGACATTTCCCCCATGATACAGAAAGAATTCAGACAAAAAATATAACTTGCATGAGATCGCTGAGCTCTTTAGCTGTACAGCCTGGATTTGAACTTGAGAGTTTCTAATTTACCATACTAAGATGCACATGAATCATATCATGTGTGTGGGAGTGGACCTCGGTGGGGTCACTACAACCTCCTCTGCTTTGTTGACTAAGGAGGAAAGCGTGAGGCAGAGTGGCTCTCTTTCACTCTTTCTTTGGTTACCATTTTTTCTTCCCTACCTACCCTTCTACTCCATGTCTTTTATCGTCTTTTTTTTTCTTGAGAACCAAGTGTTTTTGTTTTTTTCATATAACCCGGGGAAAACTATGTGTATACTGAAAGATGTGCCAGTCTATGATAAGATGAAGACAACATCCGTTCATTACGGCAGTAGAAAAGCAGATGTTAGAAGCAGGCATTTGATTATTGTGAGTAATATACATGGTCATCACTGTTTGCTAAGTTCATGATCTCAGACTCTTAGCACAAAGATCAAGTCACCTCTAAACTTCAACTGTCCTTTTTAATTTTTCCAGTGTCTTCACTGATTCTGGATTAGAGATGAAAGGAACTTTCTAGTCACCCTTGAAAATGGAAAAAAAAATAATTTTAAATAATTGAGGCTGGGCTTTGCGAGTGTCTGGTGTTTGGCCTTGTGGGGCTGGTTTTTATTACCTTGGGCCACGGCTTCTGATTGACTCTGCAGTCCCCAGTGGAGTTTGCTGGCCTCTTTACTGCCGTGTGTAACCACAAGTCCAGGCAACTCCCCACATATCAAGCCATGCGTGTATAAAATAAAACATGGGTCTGGGGGAACTATTCCTGAGATAATGATGGGTACTTTGACTTTGCAGTAATTTTGGCTGACTGGATCACTTTTCATGTAGGTACTTTTGTTTCCTATTTTCTTGGATTATTGCACATATATGTGTGAAAGGACATATTTGTGTAAATCATTCTGGAGCATTCTCCAAGAAACCAGCCTATCACCTCACCTCTTTTGTTGCAGATGTAGACAAAATTGAGCACTTTTATTTTATTTAACAGCAACAGAGACAGTATAATTTTTTTTATATCAATGTTTGATCTTTCCTGATTTTTATAATAACATGTTTGCTGATCTCTATAATAATGAAGTAGCAATTGAGGTCTGACTCAGGGTATTTATATTGCTTTTTTTTAGACAAAACAAACAAAGGAAAAAAAAAAAACCTTCCAGTTTTACTGAGGCAAGAATCCTGATTTATTATCAGAAAGACATAGGAATCCCATCTCTAACACATAAAGCATCTCAGTTTTCTCACCTGCAAAAAGGCAACGCAGAAGGTTCTCTCAGGTTATTTTGAGGAGTAAATGAGAAAATACGTAGATTTGAGTACATGGTGGGGGCTCAGGAACCAATGGTTCCTTTCCTTGATTCATCTGGAAAATTAGTGACTCAGTCACAAATCCGTCTTTCCCATCTACTGTGGTTGGCTCTCCTCCTTGGCCGTGTTAGGTATTTTTCTTCATCGGCCAGCTTTAAAGTTTGTGAGCAGGGTTCTGTCACTTGGAGAGTGTCTTTGAAAAGCAAACTGGGTCAGGAAACACACACACCCGTTAACTGGATGAGTAATCCTCTAATCCAGGGACAACCGTTCCATCAGCATTTGAAACATAAACACAAGCAGAAGTCTCCCCTGCAGCCGGAGAGCTTGCATCAGCACGCTGGCCCCCTCCTCCCTCCACTCTGTGTCCCCTCCTGCCTGTTCTCTGGCAGCCTGCGAAGTCCAACAGTCTCTCGGCTGCAGGGTCAGTGCCTTGTGAGTCGCATAGCCGTGCCCCAGCCTTGCCTCTCGGAGCTTAAATCTCCTTCTGTGGCAGAACTTGAGCCTCCTGTGAGCAGACCAGGGCCACTAAAGCACTTCCCCAAGCGGAGGATGCAGCATCACCCAGAGCCCCCTATCGGGCCCCGAGGACCCAACCACTGTTAACGAGGGCTTTGCACAAGCTGCTTTTAATAGCTCCTTCACCGAGGCCGTCTGTGTCTCCCGTTCCTGCCACCTCCTCGGGCCAGTTCTCCGAGCCCTTTATCTGGTGGCTTTGCCCCGGGATGGCTACTCGTTTCCACCCCATCCCTCCTGCGGTCGGTGACCGGGGTCAGGAGGTGGCCCCGGTTTTAGAGTAGTTTTCTCTGCTGGAAGTGAACTGGCTCCTTCGGGAACTGAACCGGTGACCTCTCCCGCATCAGCACCGGCCTTCAGTCATGTGAACTAACCAGCCCGGACGGACTAACCGCACTTCTATCCTGTGTTCTGCAAGTTCTGAAAGTTGCAGAGGCCAGAGCCCTTCTCCCACCTAAAGTTCACTCCCACACCCTCTTCTGTGGCGATTTGGGGAACTGTGGGATTTTTATTAAATTGTCAACGCTAGGCAGAACACGGAGAAAGAAGTGGGTGCGTCTGTGCCTAGGCACAGAGGGGAACGTCCCGAGAGCAGGGGGTCTGTCCCCAGTGGAGCTCGGAGTAGCAGGGAGGGAACGTGTGTGTCTCCTTCAGATTTCAAGAGCCTGCAGCTGGAAAGGCAGCCACTGCCACCAGCAAAGCGTATCCTGTGCTCCAGGGATCAGGGCTTTCCAGTACCCGCGGGGATGGCTTTCCCTCTTTCTGCAGGAAATGGGCTGCATTAGGCACAGCTTGTTAAATGTGTGACCGATCAGCTTGACGCTAGACGTCTTGGGGCTCCAGGCCCGCACGGTGGCCAATAAACCAGCTCCAAGCACAAGCGGCCTGTTCCCAGCTCTAGGTCACCGGTTCAGGGGTCAGCCGCACTCTTTCTGAGGCCGGCCTGAGCCACAGGACCCGGGCAGGATGCGAGGGCATCGTGACTCCAGACCCCGGCCTGCAGCCCGTGTCGGGCTTCCATGCTAGTCCGGCAGGGAGGCCGCCCACCCCTCTCACCCCGTGTCTAATGAAAGGCTGATCCGCTCTGCCTTTTCTTATGACAAATTATATATCAGAAGACAGGAGATTTAAAAATTAATTCAAGATTAATTCAAGGATGACTGTGCATGGAATTATTTGGCCAACAGATGAAAAATGAAATGTTCACTACAAAGAGGGAAGAGAGTAGAAGTGTCAAATTTTAATCCCACTTCCCATGAAGAATTATCATGTCCCAAGACTCTTCCTGAAACTCCGATTAATCATCCAAGCCCCTGCCTCACCCACACCTTCCATGAGCAGAAGCCAGGATGCCACTGGTGTTTGGTAAAGGATTCGTGTTTGGGGGCAGAATAAAACTAATTAGCTCTGTACTGAGCGTTAAGGGGAAAAAACAAAACAAAACAATAGCCAGAGTGAGTACTGTATCCAGATCGAGGAAAACTTTTTACTCTTTTAAGTAAATGAGAAATAAATAAAAAACCAGAAAACTGTTTCATTTGAAGTTCTGTTAAAATTTAATGTCAGCTGGAACAACACAGACCTCAAAGTCCTGATAAATCAAAAAGAAAGTAGCAAATCAAGGAAATTCCATCTTGTAAATCTGAAGGCCCTTTTTGTGGTGGCGGTATTATGGCTGAATACAGTTAAAACACACACACACCGATGGAATCTACTAGAATTAGGTCCTAACTACAAATGATGTTGTGTCTTGGAGAAAAATAAACATTTTTAAGAAAGCTGTGTTCCCCATCTAAGGCTCATGCTGCACAAATAATAAATCATGCAATAAAATCACCCCGGAGAGGTTGTGCTCTATTTTGAAATATTAAAAGCTGAACTTTCTCTGCACATCTCTTAGTTTCAAAACACAGAATGCATCTGGACAGCTTTTTATGGCTTGGTTTTCTTCCCCCTCCAGCTTTCTACGTGAATGCACATTTGAGGGAGGATATACATGAAGAAGTAGACTAACCTTCAATAATGCATTTTGCTTAATGCCCTATTTGGTCTGGTCATTTCCTGAAAACTACTCATGTGATACCTTATTTTCAAAGCCCTGGAAAAAAAAAAAAGCGAATTACAGTGGAACTTTGAAAGAAATGGAATGAAATGTAATTGAATATGCTTTCGGAGCAGTACACAGTACATTAAAAGGCCCAGTGATTAGGGAACTAGCAGTGAACCCTCACACAAGGGCTGTGTGCAAATTAGGTTGGGCCACCGTTAGTGAGGATGGAAATTCTGCCAGATCAGGTGTTTTCACCCTGCGGGAAAGAGTCCCCGTTCACACAGAGCTCCCCTCCTGGTCCATCTTGCTCATCCCTATTGCTGGTACCTCATTAAAGGAAACCAGTTAAAAGGGACTCCTGTGGCTGATGGCCATTTTTTTTTTTTTTTTTTTTTTTGCTGAAACATCAAACTTGACGTTGAAGCAATTTCTGTAGTTTCTATCTTCTGAAAGCAAGAAAATGTGCTTAACTGAACCATGACCTTCATTTGCAGAATATGTGAAGACAGAGGAAGGAGAAGCAGGAGATAGATAGGATGCTTTCATGTATATAAGTGAGCAGGGTTGAGCTTATACTTCCTTGTTTGATTGTGGTTAATTTTTCTCACACTCATATTTTCAGAATGGGGTAGGAGATTGAAAATCACATAGCCTGACAGTTGTTAATATTTTAAGACCACGTTTACTCCCAACACAGAAAAGATAAAAGAGGACGTGACCTGGCTATGGTGCCTTGTGAAAACCCGGGATTCAGCAGAAGAGAGTGTCAAGACCAGCCTGCTCATTCTGTCAAGGGATTCTCTGCACATACAGAGCAGGGCAGTGATTCTCCGCCGGTTAGGACTAAGCTGTGTCTCTGAATCTCGTCCCTGAGACAGGAGCACAGAAAGAGGAATAGGTGTTGTGAAGAGGAAAGACAATATTCTGTTTGGAATCTGTGCAATTTGAAGTGTCTTTGAGATGTCAGTGTGAACCTGCCTAATCACGGAGTAAACGTAAGAGCCAAAGGCTTAGGAGAGGTGGAGTAGGGGGGCCACCGGCTCATGGATGGTAAGCGAAGCCAGTATAGGAACCAGGAGTGCGTGGAATCAAAGAAGCTGGGCAGACCATGTTCAAGAAGGAGCCAGAATGAAGGGCAAAGGTCAGGTTGCAGGAGAAGGACCCCAGCCCCACAGAAGCAGGAGGACCAGCTCACCCTGACCTGTGGGAAGCAGCAGTGACACCTTCCTCACTTGAATAACAAGGATGCTGTTTGAGTTTGGTGCTTACCTGGCTTTGAGGTGAGGTGTCTGCATGTCATGCATCCTCAGACGTTCAAATTTTGGCTGCTTCCAAATTGAAACGATCCAAGAATTCTGACCATTTTTATAAGATATAGACAGTGATAATATGAAATGTAGAGCTCCAAAGGGAAGGACCACCTGAGATTTTTTTTTTTCTCAGTTCCTAGCAACATCATAATGCGGAGAACATAGGAGGTGTGTAGTTTGTGAAATGAAGGAATTCCTTCCTTCTTCTCCAGGGGACGTGCATTGCTGTTCCAAACAAGCTGCTAGTGCTTTGAAGGGAGAAAACAATGAAAAGAGTTCTTTTTATGATGCTCACGAACAAGGGCTCCCTAAATCCTTTTAATCTACTGTATGGTTCATTCAGAATAATTGATGATAACACATCCTCTAGGCTGAAGCAACAAACAATCTCAAAGATGGGATCTGTGATTATTATTAGATGATGAAACCTCCCAGGTGCCACCTTCCAGCAACTCCCCAACTACCCTGAGGTGTGACCTTCACATTGGGAATCTCCCCGCAGTCAACAGACCTCAGACAAAAGGGGCCATGGAAACCAGTTGTCTTAACATCCTGCAACCTGGGGCACCTTCACGTCCAAGCTTCTGCTGCCCCGGCCTATGCAGTTTTCTGGAAAACATGAATGACATGATGTTTATGAAAGCTATTATTGGTAATGGTTAGTGGAAAGAGCACAGGATTGAGAGTAAGAAGACCCAGGTTTGAATCCCCATTTCACCCAGAGATGTGAAATCCAACAAGTCCAATCATCTCTTGGTGATGTCATTTAGATTTTTATTAAATGGCAATGATCATACCTATTTCTTGATGTCTTTGTGAGGATCTACTATGTCAATGTGTATGGAAATTCTTTTTAAGTGATAAATGCTACTGGTGTCCCCAAATCTCAACGAGGAGTTTAAGATCTCACTTCCTCCACCTGTCACGGTAAAAGGGGGCTCTCTGAGATGTATTTCAGTCCAGAGGGAATGCAGTGTGTTCATGGTGCTAAAAATGGAATATGTGGTGAGAAAGATAAAGGTATTTCAAGTCTATCTTGCTCTAGAAATTCACATGGTAGATTGCTCCTCTCTCTTGTGAAACATGTCCTTTCTTCTTGCTTCTCTGGGATTTCTTCTGCTTGGAAGAAATGAGGAGAACTGAAAAACAGAGTGGGGGCCAGGGCTGGGTTCAGGAGAGAGGAGGCTGGAAGAGGTTCCATGGTGCAGACGGCCAGCTGATCCCCTGCATTCATCATCCCTTTCCATAATAGACACCTAACTAGGATCTACTTCTCCCAGCCTGCCTTGCAACTGGCCCCTTTGGCTATTTTCCCACAATGGGATTCAGCTGACATGAAAGTGCCACCAGAAGTGGCCAAGGCTTCCAGAAGTCCGTGAGCCTCGTCCAGGCTTCTGGCCCCCTTTGCCAGCTAGATGCCGGTGACAGTGACATCATTCACATGGAAGAAGCCTGAGTCTCTGAGTACCCTCAAGGAAAAGACCCATCCCACCCAGGAGCATCCACATTGGAGAATTACATGGACGAGGGGTACACTTTTATTTTCGCCCTTATATACTTTTGGTCTATATGTTAGCCTAGCCTAGCTAATTTCTAGTCTCTGTCCTGAGCTAGAGGGACAAAACTAATTTCTTGGGCTCACATATATTGCAGACCAACTTAAGAGTATAGAGTTTTCAGCAGAGATTCAGGACCAAAGACTTTACAAATTATAGAGCATCTATTTGCTGGTACCTTCTCTTTTATCTTTTGCGTATTTAACTGAGTGACCAAAGCAGTTACTGGAGCCAAAATGGTCAGCTGTTGTGTTGTGCCTCGGATTTGTGCTGCCTGCTACCATCACACCTGCTCTGGTTAGGACAACGTGGCTCCGTGTTCCAAAGACACACTCAGCGTAGCCCAAGGACATCAAAACTAAGGCACAGATAATGAAGGATGTAGCCACAGCACCTGAGCTTCCTGCAATTTGGAATTGAACCTGAATTAAGGGGGCAATGTGGACTTCTTTTATGCCATATCGGTTTCTCTCTGCACATGTGCTCTTTCTACCAAATATCGTCCCTTACTCACTTATCGTTCCTTCTCTTCCATAATTTAGCACATGGAAGCCATTTTCTCTCCAGCTTTGACTCCATGTGACCTTTTGGCATTAACACCCAACCAGTAACAGATAACTTTGTTCTTTTTTTTACATCAAGTTCCTAAGAACTGCTCTTCTTGTTTTTCTTTTTAAATTAGACCATGGGATACGGTCAGGTCTTGGGATCCTTCCTCCCCCACCAGTCTAGCCAGACATTTGGTATTTGAAAAATGGCTTTTGGGGGCAGCAGCAATTAGGGGAAAAGCAGATGTTATCCAAGAGGAATGTGAAATAACAGCTTGTGATTGGCATCTTTGACACAAACAGCCAACAGTAAAGTGCTAAATAAAATTGGCTGTTCTTACATATTACAAATATAAATATACATAATAATTTTATACCAACTAGGTTTTAGGCACTGTGTTAAGATGTTTAGAAAACAAATTATAAAATTCCCCTTATTTTTGTCAGTTAACAGTTTACTGGGTTTGGGGGGGTTAAAGCAGGCACATAAATAATAATGATAATAATAATAAACCTGTAAATAGACCTAATCCTTAATGTCAAAACTTTCTAGTATCTCTGTATTAGGCAGAAAGAGCGTCACCCTTCAAGTTCAGCTTCTGGTCCTAGGACAATGGGCCAACTGGTCCTTAGTTTCCTCCTCCATGAAATAGGGATGTCAGTACCTACCTTATTCAAAAAGATGCTCTGAGAATAAAGTGGGATGATACTTTGAAAGTTAAAGCAATTATCCCAGTGTCTGGTTATGGTCAGGAATCATATCACATCCACCACTAAATCAATAGTACCTAACACAGGGACCAACACATAGCAGGCACACAATAAATATCAGATCTTTTGGGTTTTTTTCCTCCCCCTTTACATTCTACTTTTTATTATTAATTCCTCCCAAAAGAACATTGCCTTTTTCTTGAATTTTACTGAATTGCTGACACATAGGCAGCTGATATCACCGAGATCCTTCCCTACTCTGGCCAAACCTCTCCAGTGCATTTCATTCTGCACTTTTGTGTACATCTTTACATCGTATATGTCTTTGCTGAAATTCATCCTGTATCCTTAATTGCCTATTTTCTAACTAGTCTTACTGCACAATTTGAAGTTATTGTTATCCTCTAGATAAGCACTTTCCAGTACAACTTTCTGGGGTGACATTCTGGGATGTTCTGTTTATGTACAGTCCAATATGGCTGTTGAACATGTGACTACTGACCACTTGAAATGCTGGTGCCACAGAGGAATACATTTTTAATTTAATTTGATTTAAGTTTAAATACTCATATGTGGCTAGTGACTGCCGTATTGGACAGGAAAACTTTACACAATTAAAAGCCCTACTTAATTAGATATAACCTATTCTTGTCTTTTCTACCCAGATCATCCAAAGAGATATTTAGCTGAATAAGTAACAGGACAAATTCCAAGGAAAGCCACTCAATATATCCTATTTGCTGTTACCTCCTCTCAAATGAACTTTAACCAGCACCCTAACCCCAGGCTGGGAATCAACCTTCCAACCATAGTGGCAAAGCAGAGCAACACCTTTTGGGATCCAAGGAGTCTGGCAGCATTGGGTAATCTACACACGGACCACTACACCATTCAATATGACATTCCTCAAAACTGGAGCTGAAGATCCACCAGAGGGCAGACAGTAGAAGCAAGAAGAACTACAATTCTGCAGCCTGTGGAAGGAAAACTACATTCACAGAAAGACAGACAAAATGAAAAGGCAGAGGACTTTGTACCAGACGAAGGAACAAGATAAAACCTCAGAAAAACAACTAAATGAAGTGGAGATAGGCAACCTTCCAAAAAAAGAATTCAGAATAATGATAGTGAAGATGATCCAGGACCTCGGAAAAAGAATGGAGGAAAAGATCGAGAAGATGCAAGAAATGTTTAACAAAGACCTGGAAGAATTAAAGAACAAACACCTAGAAGAATTAAAGAACAAACAAACAGAGATGAACAATACAATAACTGAAATGAAAAATACACTAGAGGTAATCAATAGCAGAATAACTGAGGCAGAAGAACAGATAAGTGACCTGGAAGACAGAATGGTGGAATTCACTGCCACAGAACAGAATAAGAAAAAAGAATGAAAAGAAATGAAGACAGCCTAAGAGACCTCTAGGACAACATTAAATGCAACAACATTCGCATTATAGGGGTCGCAGAAGGAGAAGAGAGAGAGAAAGGCCCCAAGAAAATATTTGAAGAGATTGTAGTTGAAAACTCCCCTAACATGGGAAAGGAAATAGCCACCCAAGTCCAGGAAGCACAGAGTCCCAGGAGAAACACGCCAAGACACATAGTAATCAAATTGACAAAAATTAAAGACAAAGAAAAATTATTGAAAAAAAAAAGACAAATAATATACAAGGGAACTCCCATAAGGTTAACAGCTGATTTCTCGGCAGAAACTCTACAAGCCAGAAGGGAGTGGCATGATATATTTAAAATGATGAAAGGGAAGAACCTACAACCAAGATTACTCTACCCAGCAAGGATGTCATTCAGATTCGACAGAGAAATCAAAAGCTTTGCAGACAAGCAAAATCTGAGAGAATTCAGCACAACCAAACCAGCTCTACAGCAAATGTTAAAGGAACTTCTCTAAGTGGGAGACACAAGAGAAGAAAAGGACCTACAAAAACAAACCCATAACAATTGAGAAATTGGTAACAGGAGCATACATATCAATAATTATCTTAAACGTGAATGGATTAAATGCTCCAACCAAAAGACATAGTCTCACTGAATGGATACAAAAACAACACCCATATATATGCTGTCTACAAGAGACCCACTTCAGACCTAGGGACACATACAGACTGAAAGTGAGGGAATGGAAAAAGATATTCCATGCAAATGGAAATCAAAAGAAAGCTGGAGTAGCAATACTCATATCAGATAAAATAGACTTTAAAATAAAGAATGTTACAAGAGACAAGGAAGCACACTACATAATGATCATGGGATCAATCCAAGAAGAAGATATAACAATTATAAATATATATGCACCCAACATAGGAGCACCTCAATACATAAGGCAACTGCTAACAGCTATAAAAGAGGAAATTGACAGTAACACAATAATAGTGGGGGCCTTTAACACCTCACTTACACCAATGGACAGATCATCCAGACAGAAAATTAATAAGGAAACATAAGCTTTAAATGAGACAATAGACCAGATAGATTTAATTGATACTTATAGGACATCCCATCCAAAAACAGCAGATTACACTTTCTTCTCAAGTGCACATGGAACATTCTCCAGGATAAGTCACATCTTGCGTCACAAATCAAGCCTCAGTAAATTTAAGAAAATTGAAATTATATCAAGCATCTTTTCTGACCACAATTCTATGAGATTAGAAATCAATTACAGGGAAAAAAACGTTAAAAACACAAACACATGGAGGCGAAACAATACATTACTAAATAACCAAGAGATCACTGAAGAAATCAAAGAGGAAATCAGAAATTACCTAGAGACAAATGACAACAAAAACACGACGATCCAAAACCTATGGGATGCAGCAAAAGCAGTTCTAAGAGGGAAGTTTATAGCAATACAAGCCTACCTCAAGAAACAAGAAAAATCTCAAATAAACAATCTAACCTTACACCTAAAGGAACTAGAGAAAGAAGAACAAACAAAACCCAAAGTTAGTAGAAGGAAGGAAATCATAAAGATCAGAGCAGAAATAAATGAAATAGAAACAAAGAAAGCAGTAGCAAAAATCAATAAAATTAAAAGCTGTTTCTTTGAGAAGATAAACAAAATTGTAACACTTTAGCCAGACTCATCAAGAAAAAGAGGGAGAGGACTCAAATCAATAAAATTAAAAAATGAAAAAGGAGACGTTACAATGGGCACGGCAGAAATACAAAACCTCATCAGAGACTACTACAAGCAACTCTATGCCAATAAAATGGACAACCTGGAAGAAATGGACAAATTCTTAGAAAGGTATAACCTTCCAAGACTGAACCAAGAAGAAATAGAAAATATGAACAGACCAATCACAAGTAATGAAATTGAAACTGTGATAAAAAATCTTCCAACAAACAAAAGTCCAGGACCAGATGGTTTCACAGGTGAATTCTATCAAACATCTAGAGAAGATCTAACACCCATCCTTCTTAAACTCTTCCAAAAAATTGCAGAGGAAGAAACCCTCCCAAACTCATTCTATGAGGCCACCATCACCCTGATACCAAAACCAGACAAAGATACAACAAAAAAAGAAAATTACAGACCAATATCACTGATGAATACAGATGCAAAAATCCTCAACAAACTACCAGCAAACAGAATCCAACAACACATTAAAAGGATTGTACACCATAATCAAGCAGGATTTATCCCATGTATGCAAGGATTCTTCAATATACACAAATCAATCAATGTGATACACCATATTAACAAATTGAAGAACAAAAACCATATGATCATCTCAATAGATGCAGAAAAAGCTTTTGACAAAATTCAACACCCATTTATGATAAAAACTCTCCAGAAAGTGGGCATAGAGGGAAACTCCCTCAACATAATAAAGGTCATATATGACAAACCCACAGCAAGCATCATTCTCAATGGTGAAAAACTGAAAGCATTTCCTCTAAGATCAGGAACAAGACAAGGATGTCTACTCTCACCACTATTATTCAACATAGTTTTGTAAGTCCTAGCCATGGCAATCAGAGAAGAAGAAGAAATAAAGGGAATGCAAATTGGAAAAGAAGAAGTAAAACTGTCACTATTTGCAGATGACATGATACTATACATAGAGAATCCTAAAGAAGCCACCAGAAAACTACTAGAGCTGATCAATGAATTTGGTAAAGTTGCAGAATACAAAATTAATGCACAGAAACCTCTTGCATTCCTATACACTAACAACAAGATCAGAAAGAGAAATTAAGGAAACAATCCCATTCACCATTGCAACAAAAAGAATAAAATACCTAGGAATAAACCTACCTAAGGAAGTAAAAGACCTGTACTCAGAAAACTATAAGACACTGATGAAAGAAATCAAAGATGACACAAACAGATGGAGAGATAGACCATGTTCTTGGATTGGAAGAATCAGTATTGTGAAAATGACTATACTACCCAAAGCAATCTACAGATTCAATGCAATCCCTATCAAATTACCAATGGCATTTTTTATAGAACTAGAACAAAAAAATCTTAAAATTTTATGGAGACACAAAAGACCCCGAATAGCCAAAGCAGTCATGAGAGAAAAAAACGGAGCTGGAGGAATCAGACTCCCTGACTTCAGACTATACTACAAAGCTACTGTCACAAAAACAGAAATATAGATCAATGGAACAGGATAAAAAGCCCAGAGCTAATCCCACACACCTATGGTCAACTAATTTATGACAAAGGAGGCAAGGATATACAATGGAGAAAAGACCATCTCTTCAGTAAGTGGTGCTGGAAAAACTGGACAGCTACATGTAAAAGAATGAAATTAGAACACTCCCTAACAACACCATACACAAAAGTAAACTCAAAACGAATTAAAGACCTAAATGTAAGACCGGACACTATAAAACTCTTAGAGGAAAACATAGGAAGAACACTCTTTGACATAAATCACAGCAAGATCTTTTTTGATCCACCTCCTGGAGAATTGGAAATAAAAACAAAAATAAACAAATGGGACCTAATGAAACGTAAAAGCTTTCGCACAGCAAAAGAAACCATAAACAAGACGAAAAGACAACCCTCAGAATGGGAGAAAATATTTGCAAATGAATCAACAGACAAAGAATTAATCTCCAAAATATATAAATACTCATTCAGCTCAATATTAAAGAAGCAAACAACCCAATCAACAAATGGGCAGAAGACCTAAATAGACATTTCTCCAAAGAAGACATACAGATGGCCAAGAAGCACATGAAAAGCTGCTCAACATCATTAATTATTAGAGAAAGGCAAATCAAAACTACAATGAGGTATTACCTCACACTGTGTAGAATGGGCATCATCAGAAAATCTACAAACAACAAATGCTGGAGAGGGTGTGGAGAAAAGGGAACCCTCTTGCACTGTTGGTGGGAATGTAAATTGATACAGCCACTATGGAGAACAGTATGGAGGGTCCTTAAACAACTAAATATAGAATTACCATATGACCCAGCAATCCCACAACTGGGCATATACCCAGAGAAAACCATAATTCAAAAAGACACATACACCCCAATGTTCATTGAAGCACTATTTCCAATAGCCAGGTCATGGAAGCAACCTAAATGCCCATCAACAGATGAATGGATAAAGAAGATGTGGTACATATATACAATATTACTCATCCATAAAAAGGACCGAAACTGGGTCATTTGTAGAGACGTGGATGGACCTAGAGACTGTCATACAGAGTGAGGTAAGTCAGAAAGAGAAAAACAAATATTGTATATTAACACATATATGTGGACCCTAGAAAAATGGTACAGATGAACTGGTTTGCATGGCAGAAATAGAGACACAGATGTAGAGAAGAAACGTACGGACACCAAGGGGGGAAGGCGAGGTGGTGGGATGAATTGGGAGATTGGGATTGACATGTATACACTAATATGTATAAAATAGATAACTAATAAGTACCTACTGTATAAAAAAAAATTAATAAAATTAAATTAAAAAACAAAACAAAACTGGAGCTGAAGACCGATTTGCTAAGAGGAAAATCTGCATGTCCATGTCTCGGTTCAGGTAAGGGGCACCAGAAATGAAATGTGGTCCATCTGGGACTTGGGCTGAGGCAGAGGAGCTGTGAGGAGGAAGTGGGGCTGGCCATGGTGCCGGGAAGCCTCAGCATCATTCGGTGTCTCAGACTCTGAGAGTGGATGCTGTGACCCCAGGTGGCTGAGGCGTTGCCTGCCATCTGGTAGCAGTTGGATGCAGAGTCCAATCTGATGAAACTGAGCCAGACAGCTGGTATCAGATATTAGAAAATGTTAAGTCCAAACTCCAGAGTAGCTCTTAACAAAGCTGCCTCTCAGCCTGGGGTCCTGGGAACAGGGGTGTGAGGGCTTCCTGAATTTATTAGTATACTGTTGATAACCTCATTATGTGCTCATCAGGGAATACATGGCATGTTAATTATGAAACTGATGTTAGCTTGTGGGGCAACCCTGTGTTAGCACACAGAACATCACTCTGGTTTTTTTCCGATATGATTTGGAAAATCCTTTCACCAACAGAACATCTCAAGTTTGCTTGTGAAACATCCCACTATTGGCCCTAATAATAATGATGGTTAGTTGGAGAGAAATTACCAAACACAGGTCTTCTCAGAAACAGTCCCCAGACATGAAAGTCCGCCTAGTGATGGCCCAGAGTAAGTCCTATGTTCCCGGGCACTTGGGGTCCCTGAAACGGCATTGCTTCTCTGACATTTATCATAGAAGCACGGTTATCTGACACCAAAGCCAAATGACCAAAACTGACATGGAAAGTGCACAGCTCCTTGTGATGTTCTGGGACCAGCTTTCAGCACCCAGGAGAAATGATCTTGCGAAATGAGCAGAGGTCACTACGCTGCCAACAAAATTCTTTCCATTAAAAATGACAGTTCCCACACTCAGATGTAAAGAAAAGAGCTGTCATTTTTGTCCTCCTTCCTACCACTGTTTGGCATGAGTTATTAAGCCATGTCCTGGAAAGAAGCCAACGGTGCATATCATTAAACCGAACTTCTGAGGGGCTGTAAATTTTTCAGTGTGATATCACACGCATGCAAATGAAAATCCTTGTCTGCCAGCTTCCACTGTAATAAGAACATTTTTAGGAAGGTAAGGATGTGTAAGACACTGTGATAATCCAGAGATGTAGCTGAAAAGGAACAGAGAAGATGTGCTTTCCTCCAGAAGGTGGTTTCCGCCAGGCCCATGTTGAAAAGACATTAGCGGGAAGACCTAGCTACCAGAAGAAGTCATGTCAGGAAGTGCTACCCAGTGTATTTACGAGGTCTGGGGTCGGACACCCCACAACTGTAGGTCGGGCTGAGCTCCTGGGCCTCCTCACCCAGCAGGGCCTCTCAGTGCAAGGGCTGAAAGGTTTCCAAATCTTTTAATTGATTGGTTTCTCTGATCAAAAACCTTGAAACACTTGGAGGCCCCAGGATTTTTTTTCTAGTTCTGTTCCAGTTCCCAAATGGATTTGAATTATATCAATAATAACTTTGTTCCAAGCTTAGATCCATAAGGCATCCTAATCTTGGGATATTTGGGAACATGTAGTGGGTTTCACTAAGTAGTTTTATCTCAGAAGCACCCAAGTGCAGTATAATGAGTTTCATAGTCCTAGGGTGCTGCTAGTTTTGGAAAGTGTTCTAGTGCAGAGTGAGGGGAGAGCCCACTGATTCTTTGGATATAAAGGGAAAAAGCAATAAACAAGAAACAGGGAAAATAAATGTTGAAACGATAAAAGAATATTTAACAGGAAATCAAAATGCTCAGGGGTCCTTCAGCGAATGCAGGCTAGATAGCATCCTATAAGCAGTGCATTTGTTAATGATATTGGGTGGCTTGCCTGTCTGTCTGTCCGTGTGCCTACTGGTCCAGACCCCTCACCCTCTCCTATGTGGGCATTCCCAATGTTCTCTTTGCTGATTCCATCCTCTTCCAGACACTTCCCAGTCCAGTGGGGCTCAGGGGGCAGGCCAGCGGCTGCCTGCTCGTCATTCCTGCAGGGATGGAAGTTGTACACTGTACCAGTGACCACGGGGGCTCGGCTCAGGTCAGCAGCTCCAATACCACTAAACCTGTCGGGCAGCCCATTCTGTCCTGTAAACGCTTCAGTCCTTTAGGTTTAAAGTCCCTGTTCTTTACTTGCATCATGACAGTTGCAAGGCTGTCCCTCCAGGCAGGTAGAGCCCATTATCTGGAGGAGTGGTGATAAAATGCAGACCAGAAAGAGCCAGGGCTGTTAGGATGTTAACTGGGACTTCTCCTGTTGTTCTGGAATTTCAGCTGAGAACGTTATGCTGAGGACCCCGGATAATAGTGCCTATGCAGAAAAGCTCGGCACCTCCCTACTGAGCTTATAAACAGGTGTTCAAACCTGCCCCTCCCCCTAGTCTCCACCCTTAGCTTATTTATTAGAATCCTTAAAATTGACCAGGGATGAGATTTTTTTCTACAGGAATTTGTACGAGTGGAGATTATGCTCCTGTACCTGGTCCTTTCTCCTCAAGAGAAGTGAGGGAGCTTCAAGATCACCCCACCTCTTGAGATTAGGGTTGTCAACCAGCAGGCGAAGCCCACCTCTCCCCGAGTCTCCACACGCCAACCCCTCCTACGTGCACAATTGCCAAACTGCAGGAACCACAGCCCAGCCAGGGAAGAAAAAGAGCATTCTCGGGAGAACCTGACATGTCTGGAGTCTGGGGATAAAGGGATCTGTGCCTGACTCCAACCCGGAGAAAGGTGACAGGTGACGGGGGGCATCTGGTGAGGATGCCCACAGGGGAGACCACCAGCAAGGAGAGGGTTCTGCACTCCCAGTGTATGGCAGGGTGAGGATGTAGAAAAATTCACACAGGCCAAGTGGATTCAGGACAAATACACCTAGAAACTCTGTACTGAAGCTCAGAGTATTGCTATAAAGAAGAAGCCATAGGGGACTTCCCTGGCGGTCCAGTGGTTAGGACTCTGAGTTTCCACTGCAGGGGGCACGGGTTTGATCCCTGGTCGGGGAACTAAGATCCCATAACCTGTGTGGCACAGCAAAAAAAAGAGAAATAATCATAAAATAAAAATTAAAAAAAAGAAGAAACTGTAGAATTCCAGGAATGCTGGGGTTTTCAGCAAGAATTTTCAATATACCTCTTACCAAAACAGACTTAAACTAAACTAAACAAAGAAACTAACAAAAAGTAAAAATGTCAGAGAAAGAGCATTAATGCAAAACTGGGGAATGGTACGTGTATTCTGAGGATTATGCACAAAAAGCAACGAAATGAAGACGACACAGGCAATAGATACACGGTCCTGCCTCCCAAGAGAGTGGTGCTCTGGAACAGGGAACAAACGAAGGAAATTCTGAAAAACTCACTTTGCGGGACACAGCCTGGGGCCTGCGGGACCAGAGACTAGCTGGATATTCCTTGCTTGGGGCTCCTTTCTCCACCAGCGAACAGTAGCACCTGCCGAGGCAGAAGTTGCAGAGCTGGAAGGAAACGTAAACAACCATGGTTGAGCATTTCTTCTCTTCTGTCAGAGGGTGAATTTGTTCCCGCATTTGGAGAACACGCCTCACCAGGGAGCGGGTTTGATGAGGGCTGAGGGCAACAATCTAGGGAGGGGAAAAGATGGAAGAGTTTCTAAAAACTTCCTTCAAAACTAAAACCAACAGAAAACTCCTGTTGTCAACTAGACAGAGAGCTCTCAAAACTCAGGACGTCTATGTGTCCCATGGCCTCTAAGCCTGAGCGGAGGAATAGGCACTGTCCCAGGAGAACACCCACAAAAGAATGGCTTGCACTCTTGCAGCTCAGGGATTGTGGCGCAAATCTGGAACATGTGTGATGAGATCCCCAAAGCTGTCCGCCAGGGCTCCGACACCCACCCCGCCTTCCTGGGCCTTACAGTGCCGAGCAGGCAACGTAAACCTGTACTCTGATCTCCTGCAAAGGCATCAGGCCAGTGGAGTTCAGGTGAGGGGGGCAGGAGCTGGAGATGCACAGTGACCCCATGATTTTGGAACCCGCTGGGGTCAAACAAGAATCTCCTCCTTTTGAAGCCTAATAAACTTCTCCAAGACAGAAATAGAGGAAAATAAACCCAACAAACAGCGTGTGTTAATGGTATATTTTGGAAGATTTACATCAAGAAACAAATACTTGATCAAGTGTATCCTACGTTCAAGAAAGTTTAAAAAAGAAGATTCGCAGAAATAAAAGATTATTTGATGACAACCTCCTGAAATATAAAGGGAGTTTTTGTAACTCAGGAAATAAAGTAAGGAGACAGGTAATGTTATTACAGCATTACTTGAGAATTAAAAACACCCAAGTTGTTATTTGCAAGGGAAAACAAATTTCCACATACACGATGCCAGGTGGTATTTGTTCCTTCTAACTTCCTTCCCTGGATGGTCTAGATGAAGATATAATCAGGGTAAATAATCCACAAATGGGATACTGTGGTATAAAGATGTGGCAATGAGATTGAAGCCATTGTACAAGAAATTAAATCCAAATAATTGGGGATTATGGTTTCCCAAAATATGAATGTTATCCTTTATGAAAGAAAGCCACAGTAATGTGAATGCTGCATTAGGGGTGGGTTAATTGAATATAGCTCTATGCACTTGAGTTCCCCTTCCTGCCTCCCCCCCAAAAAAGAATGGGACAGAAGAACTTAAATAGTGGCACTAGTTGGGTCTGCCATCCCACTCAAGGCACATCCCTGCGTGAGTGTGAGATAACAGGCAGTTCTAAGGTCTCCTTAGGAGGGCTCAGGTCCCAGGCACTCTCCAAACATGAGCATCTTCCTACACTGTGGTCCAGTGTTTAACCGTATCTACTTTGGAGCCCCTAAAAGCAAGCGGCTTACTTTATCTGGCACAACTAAAGAAATAGCTATTCTTTTCAAAACTTCAAAGAAAAAACTGAATTTGTTAGTCTTACTGAAAGGATTTATCAACCTCCAGTAATGCAACTTCCTAGAGAATTTTCAATGGTAATTTTGACAAACATGATTTTTGTCTCATTCACGAGATTTGAAAGGAGCTCCAAGTGGGAGCAAATTCCATATAAATAAAATCCTGTGAAATTATTTAACTATAAAAGACTAGAGAAAAGATTTGAGAACTTAATAGGCAAACCCAGAATGTGAAGTAGGTGAGAGTGTAGATATCCTAAAATAATTCTCTTTTTTGGAAAGATTTTTTGTTGTTGTTTAATATTGGTTTATCACTAGTATAAATAAAAACAGATTATTCCTTCAAATTAAATGGGGCAAGGAACAAAACTCAAACCACAAGACCATGTAACAAATGATTATAAGCAGCAGTAACATGAACAAGGATAAAAAATACTAAACTCAAGAAAACATAAAAACATAATTTGGACTTGGGAAACAGAGATCATCAACCAGATATTGGCTGGAGAGAAAATCAAAGAAGGTATTCAGGGGACACACAAAACTGTTAACATTGGTTAACTGAGGTGAGAAAAATTTGGGGTGGTTTTTACTTTATTAAACTATTTTGTGTCTGACAAATGTTAAATACAACAATAATGTTATCTTATTTTGTAATTAAAAAAATGTAGGGGGAGGAACAAGATTTTTATGCCATCTTTTAATCCCCTACACCTTCTACAGCAAAATATCTGGTCCTAGATAACAACCCCTGAGTTTCAGAATGAGAGAATGAGAAGCTTAAGAATCTGAATGGTCTTCAGTCTTTGGAAAAAGCTGCAGTGACGTTCAGAACTTAAACTTCTCTTAGTTAAGATGGCAGGTACATGTTATAAGTGCACTCACTTTTAGAAAGAAATTTTATAGCAGTAAAGCTCTGATTAATCTTCTGGTGTCACAGAACATAATCAGGGTCCCATTCAAACCCATTGTGATTCATTGGTCAAGTGAAACTTTGGAATCTCTTTTGGAATCTGTACTGTACATTCAGCAGGAACGGGAAGACACCTCTTTCCTGATCTTTCCCCTTGGACTCCTTTCTTTCCTCTTGTCTCATCTGTTATATACATTTATATCTGTATTTCTGGAAAGATTAATAAAATCTCCTGGTTTTCATAGATGGAAATCTTACTTTTTTGCGAAAATTGTGGAAATAATAAAATTACCAGTGGACACTTTTTGTCGCATTTCACCTTTGCTCTTGGAAGCTCCTACTGTAAGCTCTCCATTCTGGTTTTGTCCAGATCCAAGTCAAGTAGGTCAATTTTTGTTTTGACCTTTACCAGATGAACCAAGTAAGAAGTGGCATAATTAATGTTTCTTCTCCAAGACCTGAGGAACGAAATTCTCTCTACTGATCTGGAATAAACATATGGAATGACTGTGGTTAAAGCGAGGGGAAAATTCAGTGTAATCTGTTTCATCCGTTCTCTCTGTAAATGGTACCTTCATTCAGCACTGGATTCGCATGCACTCTGCAGGTGAGAACTCCTGGGCCCTCACATTTGTCTTGCTAATGGTGCTTTTCACACCATGGGGACTCATGTTCTATAAATCAAACCTTTATGTCTATTTTAAATTAGAATTTACTATTTGGCATTTTAAGGAGGCCCAAAGATATATTTCCATGGAATTAGACTAGGATATTAGCAACTATCTTGCCAAAAGTCAAAAGACAAGATAGTTGCCTGCATACTTTAATATTAAGTACTAATTCTGATGAGGTAGTATGCATACTTTAATAATTAACACACATGTTATTTATTGGATTTAATCAGAGCCTTATTTGCAGCATTCTTGGCCAGAAATAAGTTGAGTAAATATTTAAGACCTGCATCAGCTCCAATTCCTACCCCTGTTGTTTTAAAGGTATCGGTGAAGACAAATTAGCCTTTGTTATGAATGACCTTAATGATATTGTGATGACATAAAAATAAAGATAATAAATATTAATCTACTTGGTAGCCATTTTCCTTTGTGTTACTGACATTTCAGCCAGATGCCTTATACTATTTAAAATATGAATAACTGGAGCTTGGCTCCAAAGTCATTTATTTTTGGAAAAAGATGCCAAATTAATAAAACGGTGTGAAGCTGGGGACCCAGGGAGCAATTCCAGCCATAATATAACAGATCTGAGGGCTTCACCCTTTCCGGGTAGTTAAAAAGCAGTAATGAAACGGGCATATCCAGGAGGCAGCCAGTTTTCAATTAGCCTGTCTGTGTTTCTGCGCCCACAGGCCACCTCCGAGACTGGAGAACATCTGCGTGTCCCCTTGCCCCTGAGTGAGGTCGGCGGCTGCTCCAAGCGTCAGTAATGAGTCGGCTCCCTGTGAGATGGAAATTGTCACCTTCACACCATGACGATGGCTCAAGAAGCCTCAGTGACAGAAATCCCAGCCCCTCTCTCACCAGATTCCCTTGACCCTCTCCCCTTTCCAAGAATGGTAAGACAAAGGCTGTTATCATTGCTAACGCAACATTAAAATGACAACAGCAGCAAAAGTCATGGTTTATTTTCAGTGCAAAGGATCCCACTAAACTCAAGGAAAAAATAGATGTCTGGATGGTATGGTCTACTTTTTGGTGTTATCTACTTGAACATAAATAAATGTTGGGGTGAATCTAAAAAAACAGGGAAAACCAAGTGGGCTTGGAAAATCATAACATGGCCAAAGTTCTACTAAGATGGGTGGTGATATAATCGCCTTGAAAAATTTATTGCAAAACATGCAGAATCCAAAATGTCCCTATGTTAACCATTCTTCTTTTTGGGAATATAGTAAATGAAATAGAAATATGACTGGAATCATTGTAAAACTCCAAATGTTACAATTTAGGCTCAAACAAACATGAGAAAATAATTAAAGAAATTAATTTGAAACTCCACTGACTTTCAGATGAGGTCTGTTATGGAATAGTTAATGATCTAGAATAGATCATCTTCTTAAAAGCTGCCTTTACAGCACATAAAGCATCTTTCAGTTTAAAAGGTAAGTTGCAGTTCCTCTTAGGCTGGAGGCTCTTTACTTCACCCGTTAGTTCTCCAGGGGGCTGTACCGTGTGCTGGAAGCAGCCACGGGGAAAGTCTGATTTTGAGACTCTTCACTCTTTGACTTCTCCTCTGAGACCCTTAGAAACGGAACCCATGAGGCTAGGATGACAGCAGTTTGAAGAGACTGGTGTGTCCATCTGGAGGGAGATGATTAATGTGTAGGGTACAAACCCTGGAGCAAGCAGAGGGAAACGGTTTGGAGCAGACCTTAATTGGTCATTCATTCATTTAATGAAAATTCACTGAGTGCAGCAATGAACGAAGCAAGGACCCTTCCCTCATGTGGCTTAGGTTCCAATGGGGAGGCAGGTGGGGCACAGGGGGTCTGTGTGACAGGTGATGACACATGTCATGAGGGAACCACAAGAAATGCAGGGCCAGGGAGGCAGGGGGGGAGGCCGGTGGAGCTGCCAAGGGTACCTATAGGTACACCCAGCAGATAACCTGGAGGAAGGCAGCCAGCCAGCGATGCAGATATTTGGGGCAGGAGCTCATAGCTGGGGGTGGTAGATGGAGAAAGAGGGTTCTGGGCAGAGGGAAGAGCAAGTACGAAGCCCTGATGCGCAAGCATCTTGGAAATGCTCACAGCAGAGCTGGGATGAGACCGACGTAGCTGGAACAGTGTCTGAGCAGGCAGGTGGCCAGGTGAAATCTGAGGGCTGGGCGAGGGAGGTCCCACATCCTCCATTATAAAGGTTTTGGTCTTCACTCTGAAGGGCAAGGGAAGTGATGAGTGAATTTTGAGAAGAGTAGGGATGCCATCTGGCAAGTTTCAGAAGGATGGCTTTGGTGCTGTCTGAAGAATAAACCAGAGGAGCAGGCGGACAGGGTAAGAGGTTATGGTTTGGTTCCGGGCCGTGGTCCAGGATGGGGGCAGCAGAGGTGGTGAGAAGTGGTCCCACTTTGCATGTGTGTTGGATGCAGGTAGATGAGAGGAAGCCGCAAGGACGAGCCTGAGGGTTTTGGCTCAGGGCAGCTGGAAGGATGGAGTTAAACCATTTGTACTAGTTTCCTGGGGCTACTGTAACAAAGCCCCACAGACCGCGCAGCTTAAACAGCAGAAATGTATCATCTCCCAGTGCTGGAGGCTGGAGGTCCGAGATCAAGGTGTGGGCAGGGTGGGTTCCTTCTGAGAATGTGAGGGAGACTCTGTCCAGGCCTCCCCCCAGCTTCTGCTGGCTGCCTGCAAGCATCGGTGCCCTTGGCTCCTGCTGCATCACCCGATCTCTGCCTCTGTCTCCGCATGGCCTTCTCTCTGCGTGTCTGTGTCCCCATGTCCCTCTTCTTATAAGTACACCAGTCATATTGGATTAGGGGCCCACCCACTCCAGTATAACCTCACTTCAACTAAACTCATTACATCTGCGATGACCCCATCTCCAAATACAGTCACATTCTGAGGCGCTGGGGGTTAGTACTGCAACATATGAATGTAGGGGTGCATAATTTCACCCATAATGCTTTTTATAGACATGAGAGAGACTTGAAAGTAGCAGGTCTGGACATAAGGTCTGCTCGTGTTCCAAGTGGAGACGTCAAGTACAAACCTGAGGCATAAATCTGGAATTCAAAGGAGAGGTCCAGATTACGGATGTAGATTCATCAGTGAAATACACGTGTATTTAAAGCCAGGCTCTGAGTAATAGTGCATATAGAGAGGCTATGTGTGGAAGAGGGAAGAGACCTGAGGACTAAGCTTTGGGGTATCCCAACGTTTAGAAATAAGGAGGAGGATGAGGGACCGGCAAAAGAGTGTCCAGTGAGGAAGGAAACAAACCAGAAGCGTGTGACACCTGGAAGCAAGGAAGGCTGTGCACTGCGGCAGAGGAGTGATGGAACAGGTGTTGCTGCCGCCACCGCTGAGAACTGGATCCAGCATCAGGGTGTTATCAGTGACTTGTGAGCGCGATTTTTGCGGAGCCCTGAGGGTGAAAGGTTAATGGAAGTGACTTCAAGACAGAATGGGTTGAGAGGAATTGGAGACGATTAACATAGAAAACGTATTTGTGAAGTTTTGCTATGAAGAGGAGTAGAGAAATGAAACAGTGGTTTTTGGAGAGAAATGTGAGTTGGGGACAGGATTTTTTTTACAATGATAGAAATTCCAGCATGTTTCGATTTTGATGGGGATGGGTAAATAAAGAGGAAATAACAGTGGTAGAGGAGAGACAGGGCGGATTGCTGTTAGCACTGGCTTGGTGTTGAAAGAGGGGCGAGGAGTGTACACAAGGAGTTGCTGGTTGTCACGGCAACATGGATGGTCCATCGGTCGCACCATGAAGAAATGTCAGGATATGGTGCTGATCGAAGGTTGGCTGATGTGGGGTAGAGGTGTGGAGATTCTCTGCTGATAGTTCTTTTATCTTTTAATGGCAAAAATGAGAACTAGATCATCGACTTAGTATAAAAGTGGGGCTAGGTGTTGGAGACTTAACAGCAGAGAAGGTTTGAAAGACCACAGTCTTGGAGGAGAGTAAGAGAGACTGTTTTAGGACAGTGGTTCTCAAAGTGAGGGTTCTGGACCAGTATTATCATCATTGTCTTCAAATCTGTTAGGAATGCCCATTCTTGTAACCTTCCCAGACCTATGGAATCAGAACCTCTAGGGATGCAGCCCAACAAGCTATGTTTTCACAAACTCTCCAGGTGATTCTGGAGGAGAATGGAGTTTGAAAACCACTCATCTAGGAAAATGTAGTAGGATTGCCAGACAGGATTAATAGACCACTGGAAGTTGGGAGTCATACATGGTTATATTTTATTCAATGATGTTTAGCTCTTTGGAAATACAGGCAAAGGAGAGGTAGAGAATTAAACTAATGCTAGATTTTTTTTTTTTTTTTTTGGAGAAGTTCACAAAAGAATTGAGGATATATGAGTGAGTGCTTAAAAAGCTGAACCATAGAATTTGAGCTGGGTTAGGAAGATAAGGAAGACATGAAAGAGAGTGTGAACAGATGGTAGGACCAAGGGCTTACATTTCCTGGTGCAGATAAAGGGTGTGAGCGGGGCAGACTGAAGGTCATGGCTGGACGGGACACAGCACAGTCAGAAGAGCAATGTTTTCATTGTCGGTTAAACCTGGGTTTGAAACCTGGCTTCACACTGGGAATGACTCCCATATATGCTCTCTAACATTTCTTTTCTATGCCTTCATTTCCAGTTGTTCTGGCTGTGTCACTGTATCATACACACGACTTGGCTTTGGTTTTATTGCGGTGAGTTGTTTTTAGTACACTATGTTTTCATGCCTTTGCATGGTAGCCTTTTCTCTGCTTCCTTTTCATGTTCTTGTGGGGCTCACCCCGCACCCGTGTGATCCTAGTCAACAGCGCAGAATTTATTCTCTCAGTTTTCTCCATGCTAACGCCTATAAATGTCTAGTGCATTTTGCTAATTGTTTTGCAAAAATAAACCTATGTCGTCCACATGCTTCTAAATCTTATTTCCTTTACTCAGCTCTGTCTCCTGACACTCCTCCTTGGTCACCCGGGAGAGCTCTGATTCATTCTTTGTAGTGGCCAAATAAGACTCCATGTGTAATGAATCATAATTCATTCAGCTGGTCCACATGACGGCCATTTACTATGGTTTCTTTTTTTTTCTTTTTTAATCACTACAATGCTGTAGCGAATATCCTTGTGTACATGTGCTTACACTTAAGAGGCTTAATATCTATGACCATCTTTTCAATGCATATTTGTATTATCTTCTCAATCTCTTCTATGGGAAGTTTTTTGTTCAAAATTCCACTTCTTAATTCAGTTTTGTTAATTTATATTTTCCTATACATATATTTCTTTCATCTGGGTTACAAATGTCATAGAATTGTATTCTGTGTTTTCTGTAATTCTTTTAATTTTTCTGGGACTTGCATATGTCTCCTTTCTCATTTTTAATCTCTCCCATTTTTGCTTTTGTTTTCTTTCTCAGACTGAAGGATTTTATTTTTTTAATTTTTCTCTATAAAGTATCAACATTTGAATTTTTTCCTGTTTTTGTTTTGTTTGTTGCTGATATCAAACTTGACTTTTTTTCATGTTTTTTCTTCCCACCTTCTTTTAGTTTATTTTCTTATTCTTTTTCTAATTCCTTAAAATAAGGATATGATCTTCCCCCTGCTTTTCCTTCCTTCCTTCCTCCCTCCCTCCCTCCCTCCCTCTGTCTCTCTCTTTCTTTCTTTCTTTATTTCTAATGAAAGTATCTACTGATATACATTTTTTTCTCATACAAATTTTATGGTGACCTATGAGTTTTAGTATAAAGTCTTCTTCTTTTCATTGCATTCTAGATAGTTTGCAATTCCTCATTTGATTTCAAGTAAAAGTGTTATTAATTTCAAAATAATTAAGATTTTTTACATTACTTATTTCTAATTTCATTAGATTAAAATCACAGAATGTAGCCCATAGAATCTCCCTTTCTTAAATATTGTCTATCCTTGAGATTTTTTTCCATCACCTATTGATTGTTTTCCAATGTCCACTCTCCCCATTTTACATAGAAATGATATTGCTATTTGGGCACCTGGCTGCCTGGCCGAGGACCACCTTCTCAAGACCTCCATGTAGTGGCCAGTGGCCGTGTCTCTAAACACTGGCCAAGGGACTGTCACCAGGTGTAGTTCACATATTGTGTTGATTTGCACTTTCAGGGAAGGAGCAGGTCCTTGGCTTCTCCTTCCCACGGGGTAGAAGGAGACAAAGTGGGAACAGGAGCTGCCCTCACAGGCTCTCAGTGCACGCTGTACTGAGATGGCAAAACACCGAACAGTAGGTGTCTGGTGGTGATGCCGCCATACTACCTGTGGCCTACTAACCTGGTAGTATGAATACATGTATTTGTTGTTTAAACGACTATTATTTTGATTCTCTTTATATATCAGCTGAACCAAGATATTAAACTAAGTCATCCGGTGAATGGTTCTCACATTTCCAGTATCTCATTCATGACCATCAGCGTCACCTGAGCCCTTCGTGTTGCCCATCCACCCTCCAGTTCTCCTGAGTGCTTAGTTTTTGTTTTTACTGGATGAGTACCTTGCTCCTCACTCACATCAAACCTCCAGTACTTCCTCCTCTTCCTTATTCTCAGCTGCTGACCTTGCCTCCTGCATCCTTGAGGAAAATACAGTCGACTCTTGAACAAGTTGGGTTTGAACTGCATGGGTCCAGTTATATGCAGATTTTTTTCAATACTAAATATAGTGCTACAGGATCTGTGGTTGATTTAATCTGCTGACGTGGAACTGCGGATACGGAGGAAAGAGCCAACTGTAGGACTTGAGCATCTGTGGATTTTGGTATCCATGGCGGGTCCTAGAACCAATGTCCTACGGAAACCAAGGGAGGAAGCAACCAGAGGAGAGTTTCTGTGTCTTTATGACACACATCCAGGAAACTACACCCTTGCCTTTGCTCCTATTCTTATGAGTGACCTTTCCATTCTCCTAAGCCAAACCCCTTTGGAAGTGGATCCCATGCTCCTGTGTCTACTTGTGAACATTATTGTAGGTTGACTAAATCATCCATTTTTTTCCTCTCCCCTGTGTCATCCTATTCATGTGCAAACATGCTGTAATTTCTCTCACCTTAAAAAAATCTCTCAGCCCTACGTCTCCTCCAGTTACTGCTCCATTTCCTTCATCCCCCTTTACTGCAAACCCCTCAGAGATGGGCCACATCCCTTTGTGTCCAAAGCCTCTTGTTCCAGTTCATCTTAGGTCACTGAAGTCAGGCTCTTGCCGCCATCACTCTAAGGAAATAATTCTCAAAGTCATCAATGTCCTTCTTGTTGCAAACTCCAGTGATCAATTCCCCATCTTATTTGATGGATCAGTTGCATTGGACACAGCCTCTTTCACTCCTGTCTGAGATCATTTCTTCAACTGTATCTATATGTATATATAATATTTCTTACAACTGTTCTGGGCCTGGAACATACTTATTTGTGTTGTGACAAGTCATCATGGTCATGAGAGCAGACACACCTAAGGACTGTTAACTACAGGAAGCCACAATCACTTACCTCAGGGAGCTCCCCTTTTGGGTGGGGAGACCAAGGAGACCAAGCTTCAGGTGATGGCAGGATCCTTAGTGCTCCAGGCTGATCCAAGGGCAGGAGATGGTCCACTGCGCTGATTTCAGGGAAGCTTTCAGCGAACAGAAGAAACGGCAGGCAAGCGTGCTTTCAGTGAGCTGAAGAACTGGCCGGAAGTGGTACAAAGTTGAAGTACAGAGTAGAGGAAACTAAAGAGGGAGGATGTTTAAGGGATTTTCTCTTGCCCTGCCTGGCTGGGCTGGAAGTTACCCTTGGGAGGCAGTAAGAGATAACACTTGAAACATCCTTTGCTTAGAATATTTCAAAAGGACTTAAGTTGCTGGCTGAAAAGTTGACTTCATTCTGTGTAGAGCGATAGACATGGAACATTTCTAAGCAGGAAAGTGACCTACCAAAGCAGGTTTTAAGAAGAAGCAGCTAGAAGCAGATTAAGCCTGGATCCCTTAAAAGTGTTCTGAATTATGCTGATGATGACAAAGTAGGAAAACAAGTGTGGTGTGATGATGATTTCACCCAGATAACCTCACTTCTAAGCATTTGAGCTTCTTATTGGGGAAAGGGTTTTGGCATCAAACGATATCATGTGGGAACACTTTTGGCCTAGATAAAGATGGGTGTATGCTACATTTTATAAATTCAGTCCTTCTTGGGTGACAGACAGGGAAGGCTTTCGTCTGCATTGGAACATTTATTAATACAGCATTAAACAGCTTTGGTGTGGCAGAGCTCAGAGAGCCTGATATGGCAAGTCTGCTCTGTGAGATGGAGTGGGCGAAGAGAAATAGGCTGCTCACGTGCCCGTGGGGTTCCACCCCTCTGAGCAGGAAGGCACCGGAAAATCCCAAAGGACACAGCGCGCTGGGACCAGAGTATATACAGCTGGAGGGAGGAGCCAGAGCTCTCCAGCTATTCCCTCTGTCAACCGACACACCCACTCCATCTCACACACACACACACACACACACACACACACTCCATCAAACACACACACTCCATCACACACACACACACACACATACACTACATCACACACAGTCCATCACACACACACAAACACGCTGCATCACACACACACTGCTTCACACACATACACTACATCACACACACTCCATCACACACACACACAAACATGTGGCATCACATATATACTGCTTCACACACATACACTACATCACACACACACACACACACACACACACACACTACATCACACACACGCTGCATCACACAAACACACATTACATTAGATACACACATACATCTGGTGCCATCATGTTCCTAAATAAATAAATGCATGAAATAGTTTAAATAACCAGAAAGTATCAGACTTTCTTGATCACTTTGTTGTGAAAATTACATTTCCTCTTAAAACTAAAAGTCCTCTTAGGGGGTGAAAAACAACAGTTAAATGGAAGATAGACTAATAAAGTTGGAAAAGAAACATTTATTTAAATATTAACAGTTACTATTTTAAAATGTTCTTTTCCCCTACAGGAGTCAAAAAAACTCATCTTTAAAATTAGCAAACTAAGAAAAAAAAAAAACGAAAGCAATAACAAAACTTAGGTCTTGTCATATGTCCTTTAAAATTAGATCTTTATTAAATTAGTTTATAGCATTTTGGATATTACAATGGTTTTAATGAAGTTTTCGTGCATCAAAAAAAAAAATCAATGTTACTAAAGAATTGTTTAAAATACATCTTAACTTAATGATCTTGACATCAGTGTAAACTGGCACCAAGCAAAGCAAAACTGTGTGTTTCACAATTAAGGATACAAAAATCGCTGGAATTTTTTGTTTTGGGTTTTGTCTGTTTGCCATTATGGTTTTGCTAACTATAACTCAACATCTTAAAGATCTTTTAAGGAAGGTGCTCTTAAGAATTAGAAAAAAAAAAAAAGTGGTCCAAACTTTAAATGAATAACAGAACATGAGCTGTATTCCTTTGCACTCAACGTACACAAGCGCCTATTTATAAAATCAGGGAAGCTGCTTTGAGCGGGCAGCAGTGGTGTCAGCAGCTGTCACAAAGCAGATGCGTGGACGGTCATCGTCCCCACCTCCAGGAGGGGGACCCGGCTCCGTCAGCCCCATCAGAAAGCCACCTCCAGCCAGCCGGCCTCCAGAGAAGGAGCCGAGTCAGAACTGCTCCCTGAGTCCTGGAATTCCTCCTGGTCCCCAGCGGGCCGGGCCTCCGCCGTGGAACAGCTGTAACACATTTATTTCTTTGGAGCGCGTCAGAGCCCGGGCTGAATAGACTACTGTTTAGAAGTCTCTCGACTTGTCTCTCCTCGGGAAGGCTGGCCCGGAGAAGCCAGCCCAAATGCTGCTGCCTTTGAGCTCAGGGGGCTGTGCCCTCCGAGGTGTCAGATTTCAGGATTTTGGCTCCAGCCTGGAAAGGCAAACAAATGCACACACCCAGCGCACTTAAGCTTCGGGGGAGGCCCGGGGCTGAGGGCGGCCACTTCCTCATCTTGGGTCTGGAACCATTTTGGACGTAAAGCCTTTGTGGCAGAGCAAACTCTGGTTGTCTGGGGCTCTCTCTGGACCACTCTGCTCCCCTTGCTGTCTCTCTCTCTCTCTCTGTCTGTCTCTCTCCCTCCCCACCTCCTGCCAGGATCTAAAGTACAGTCCCCAAAATCAAGTGGGCTTTTGGAGCCTGAGTAGCACAAACAAATGGTCTTATTTTGCTTTCTGAGACATTAAAATGATGGCTTTCCTCAGTCTCAGAATATTTCCAGTCCTCCCATTACAGGGAAAGCTGAGTGCTGGATCCCAGAGGTTGCAGAGAACGACCCCAATTTTAACAACAGTTCAGAGATCTCTTCTGGAAAGCCGGGCTGCCCCAGGAGGCATTTGGGAGGTGGCAGAAAACCGCAGCCCCAAACTGTGACGGCACTTTAGCCCTTGTGTTCCTGCCCCCCACCTCTTAGAAGTTTCGGGTCCTGTGAAGTGAAACAAGGCAGGGGACAAAATTGTACGAAAATAGTAAGTTTTTCTTTGCTTGGTTTATTTGTCAATAAGTAGGACATACGATTGTATTTCTGGAAAGAAGTGGGGAAAAAAGAATAAGGACAGAAATACACTAAAATGTTGGCAGTGATTTTCTGTGTGGTGAGTAGTGTGTGTATATGTTTTTTTTTTCCTCAGTTTTCAGTAATGTATATATGCTACTTTTATAATGGAAATGTATAACAGATTTACTAATGTTGGCTTTTTATTCTGAAGCTGTGGGAAGAAAGAGGTGGGAAAATTGCCCTCACACCTTAAGCAGATTTCCCTTAGCGTTTAGGAATTAGGCATTAGGGCTGATACCCGGAACCGCAGGTGGAGGGCCTGCACTTTTGTTTTCAGGTAAGCTCCTCCATTCGAATCACAACGACGCCTTCCCAGGACTGAGTAACAAATGCAGAGCACACCTCTCCTACCTCACCTAAAAAGTCCTGAAAAAGAAGAAAGTCTTGGGAGAGAATGCCAATTAACATACATTAACATCATAAATGGACATTAAAATGCTCTAAACCCTCATTACTGAATTAACCACTTCTGACTGAATTGATAAAGCCTTTTCCTCTCTCTTCACTGATATCCTTTCCTCTCTTTCCTCCCTACATCTGGAAAATCTCAGTGGAGCCATAAAGCAAGTGAAGGAATGATTTACCATTGCAACTGAATATATGTGAAAGTCTACCAGCCTAGAAAAATACACATTCCGTGATAAGATACATATTAGCGAAAATGTGTTAGTTCAAACTGTTTGCTTCATTCGAGGTATTCGTAAGGATCAATATAGATATTTTCTTTTAAGTGAAATGTTTTTTATTCCAGAGAGTCAAATTTATGTGATTGTATATATGTTTTTAATATTTAAGTATTACATATAGAAATATATAAATCTAAATTATGTAATATATGCTAATATATAATAAATACATATATATTTATCATATGATATATATTCTTGATATATAGTGATCAAAGTGTTTTGATATCTATATATATGTATATCAAGAAAAGCTGTCATGTTTTAATAGGCTTTTTTACCTTTAACTTGAGGCTTTATTCAAAGTTACAGCCCATACCCTAAAAAATGCATTTCAATTAAAAAAAAGTGATTTCTAAAGAAGTTGGCAGCTGTGTTTTCATAAATCGAGAGGCATGAGCACAAACTGATTGTCATCTACTTTTGAATAGAAATCAATTATAATGTTGATAAATATGGGGTGGCCAAGATCTCTAACTAAATTTATTTTAACTTTCATGTGAGGCCTTTTAAAAATCAGTCCTGGAAAATGATTAAATGAAGCTCCCTTGGTCGGGTGAAATTAGCATTTGAAAATCCAAAGAAAAACAAATCTAAAAAAAAAAAAAAAAAAGTGTCTCCCAATCTTCTCTCGCACTTTGGGCCACAGCGTTTGAGATCACATACAGGAGAGATTCCCTCATCATTTGCTTTGATACGAGGAGTTTTCCCATCAGGAAGGCTGGCAAGGCTCAGTCACAGAGCAGAGGCTGGTCAGTGTGCAGGAAAGGGAACTTATTTAGATGGCCTTGCTAAGGAACTCCATTTTCTTTTATCGTTTCTGTTTGTTTTGTTTGCTTTTTAACTTTCAATTCAGTAGAGCAACTCTTTGCGTCTGAAATTTATGTAACTTTTTGTAGCTTTCACGCTCCCTGGACCTTTCACTTGTGTCTTTCAGCTTCTGCCCCAGAAATTTCTCTGGCCTTGAACGCAGTTTATCTCAGTAAGAACTGCCAAATCGAGCCGTACATTAAAACCTTGCATTCAAAAGCAGAAGAAGTCACACTCATTATAGCAAAAACAGGAACACATTTGGATTTCGGGTTAATCCCCATTTATGCTATGTTCAGGGGATTTCATAGATTCTTAGATTTGAAAGGCAATCTACAAATGTCTCCTTTTTTTTTTTCCTGCAGAAACTGAGACCCAGATTGGTGAAGAGAGTAACCAGTGACACCAGGACAAATCAAAACTGCCCAGACTCTTAACCTAGCTGCCATTTGGATGTCTCTTGCAAACGAATTCCTTTTATTAGAACATGGCTTCGAAGCAGGTCTGTTTTCCATTAGCTGGCAGTGGTAACAGCTGTAACTCTGGACCCCGCTCTTTAAATTATTCCAGCGCCCTGGACTCAGGTCCTAAAGCCTGAGGCCTCTGGTCAGTCCACAGCCTTTAGTCTATCCAATACAAGCTTTATTACGTGGTGTAGAAAAACGTTAGCCCTGATAAAAAAAAAAGCTGTTTCTTTCAGTTCAAGTCAAAAAGACCTGGGATAAGGAAGCGAGAATTAGACATTTGGAGGCTCTTGGGGAAGGATCTTGGGAAAGTCATAGCCTTGGGGTCCAGGGATCCCCAGGAACACAGGGATGAAGAGGCTTCCAAGGGGTGTAGGGGTGAATGAGATTAGATACAGTGTGCAGAATAGATAGACGGTCTAGGCAGATTTCATTAGAGTAAGGTAGTGTAACAAAAGTAGTAATGATTTCTGTCTTAGGAAAGAGGGGGTAAATGACATAAACTAACTTAAGTGGTCATGATAAGCTTGTTATAATCAAGGAAGAAAAAGAGAGATTTCTGACTTAGAAGAAACTTTAAAAATTGTGTTGTTCACCTACCTAATTGATCAAGGTTCCCTTTCTTGCCTTCTTTAGGGGGCCAGTGGATACTATGTATATGAAAACATTAAAATTCTGCTTTATAAGTGATAGATGTTATTGCTGTTATCATCGGTATTACTGTCATTATAAATTAAAATAGAATTACAAGGGCTCCTGGGGCCTCGGGAGACAGCTTATTTCAGTGTACCCTAAAGCTTGCTTGGAGGTGGGAAAATGGTATGGTTTAATAGAAGGGGTCACGTGAACAGTGCAAAATATCGCCTTTCATCTTTTGGTGGAGATTTAGCCTCCAACGCAAACTAAACGGGCTAAACTCTACATGTTACAAACACAGGAGCAGACCTAACAGAGACAGGGGACCAGTCCCCAAAGTGATAGGTGCATGAGACTGTGATCTACTTGGGAAAGAATGAGTTAAAGTTCACCCACATAGAGTTTTGATTATGACAAAACCCTTTCATGTGTTTTTGTAAAGATAGCCTGTTTCGGTTAATATAAATCAAATGTTCAGGGGTGGAGGGGGAAAAAGGGCACTCAGTGTTCACGGATGAGTTCCCTGCCTGCCCAGAAAGAGAACCTTCCTCTGGTTTATGAACAAATATTTTCTTTAAGACGTTAGCTTATAGGCAGGGTTAGAACTTTCGAGAGAAAAGAAAGAAGAAATCTAGAAGAATCCCTCAGCACTGTGAGTTGGTGAGGAGGAGGGGCGAGACTGCTGTGATGAGAACCTAGGACAGTTCCAGGCACACCTTCCTTTCTGGAGCTGGGCACTCGGAAGGAGCCCGGAGCAGACAGATCACAACTTGTAACTGTGTCCCCAGACACCTCGAGAAGGTTCCAACAAAGCAGAACCTATAAAGGGCAGCCTCACAACTCTCTCCTTTAGAAGCACAGCTCCTAAATTACCCAGGGATATTCTGTAAGCTTTGCTCTGACTTGCGCACAATTTGTTTTCAAGAAATGCTATAGTTCTTGACATATATCGTTGGCTCATTTTAACTTGTACCCTTAAGAGATACACAAACTATTAGGCTCCACGTTCTTCCTTCAACAAATATTTGAGTGCCTTCAATGTCCATGTGTATAATAATCTTACTCTTCCAAGCCATGGACACCTAAAGTGAGTCTCACGTAGGGTCTGGGGGCAGCCTTCCCAGCTGGAATGTGACCTCCTTAGCAGCTTTAGAAGGGTGTGGGTTCACTGGGGTCTAGGCAAACACAAGGTCCAGGCACCATGTTCAGAAGATGCTGAGCAGTGCCTCTAGCTCCTGGAAGCCCTGACCACTGCTGGGAGGTTCTCTGTCTGGTTTTTTTTTTTTTGGCAACTAGTGGGTCATCGGCCGATATTTCCCAGCTCTGGCTTGCCCAATAATCCGCCTCTTGGGTCAGGCACTGAATCTGTGGTCTGTTTATTGTTTCCTCTTTTATCACTTCGGACAGCTGAGCGTTCGCAGGGACAGACACAGAGGTCAGGGCTTTGGGGCTGCGGGGAAATGTAGGAATGGATGGCGGAAGACAGAACGAAGCTGATACACAGGTCTTGATCTCAGGAGGCTTGTAATCTAACGAAAGACAAACGGTGACTTGGACAACAATTACATGGAAATATAGCTCCATTATATCATCAAGTGTTAAGTGAGTGGTTGAGAACTGACGGCTTAGTTAAAGATGGGCAGGCCGTGGTCTCGGGAAAGCCACGGGAAGGAAACCAGCAATTAGGAAGTGTCCTCTGCAGGCTTCACACGTCTCGTGCAGACCTTTTAATCAAGCCTTGGTGACACAAGCTGCTACCTTATTTTGCATGGAGGCCAAGAGCGGTCTCTCTCCTTTGTCTCTGCCTCTTGCCTGCCTTCTTTCTTCCTTTCCTTCAAGCACATGGAGGGAGTGAATGACAGAAGTGGGTCCGGTCCTACGTTTGTCTGACTTCCAAGCCTGAATTTCTTTCCATCACACTCTGTCCCATATGTACCTAAGGAGCATCTTCCTGAGGTTACAAAGTGGGTGCCCAGGTCTGGTGGAAGCTTGAAGACACAGGATGAATGTTTCCAACGCTGGGGAGTCCAAGAAGCCCTGCCAACGCCATCCTGGGCTCCAGAAAGCAGACATTCTTCCTATGGGCCTACAGCATTTGCTTAGCGAAGAATCAGGGAGTGGGAATGAAGGTTTCTGCACTCGGCTTTCAAAGTTGCCTGGAAGGTGACGTGGTAGCCCTGTGTTGCTCCAAGTTCAGGCCACAGATGGTCCGTCAGAATCACTGTGGGAATGTGATCCAGATGCAGGCTCCAAGGCACACCTGACCCCCGGGATCATACTCACCCGGGGGAAGGTCCAGGAATCAAGCTTGTAATAAGCTTCTCAGGTGTTTTTATCCCCTTTAAGTTCAGAAAAGCTTAAAAGAGTCTTGGGGAAAGTGTCTTGGTTGAAGGGACAGCCTCGTCTCAATCACAACTAACATTTATTCATCACTCACTGTATGCCCTGTCACATGTAATCCTCACAACAGCTGTATGACAGAACTCTATTTTTTAAATTTACTTATTTTTTTATACAACAGGTTCTTGTTAGTTACCCATTTTATACATATCAGTGTATACATGCCAATCCCAATCTCCCAATTCATCCCACCACCAAGCCGCCCGCTTTCCCCCCTTGGCGTCCATACGTGTGGTCTCTACGTCTGTGTCTCTATTTCTGCCTTGCAAGTCTAGGACCTAGAGACTGTCCTACAGAGCGAAGTAAGTCAGAAAGAGAAAAGCAAATATCGTATATTAACGCATACATGTGGAAGCTAGAAAAATGGCACAGATGAACCGGAGCTCTATTTTTATCTCCACTTTACAGATGAGCACAACAAGGCTGAACAAGGCCACGCAACGTGCCGACTAGAAATGGGGTTCAAAGTCAGGTGTCTGGCTTATAATCATCACCCTATACTCCCTCCTAAGTGAGGGTTAAACCAGAGAATATCCCCAGCAATATAGATTAATAATTCCCTGAATTATATTAAAACTCCCCAATGTACTTCTCTCTGCTCATCTTGTCTCTAGTCATAAAATTCCACAGATTGGCCAGGTTATCTTATCAACATGGGAATCCCACATGGAAACATTTGTGAAATTTGGGGGCTGCAGCAGCAGCGACGAGTGAGTCACGTTCCTCTGTAGATAAGGCTCAGCCGTTTAACTTAGAAAAAGGAAGAAAAAAAAAAAAGCAGCAAAGTTTGACTTTTGCAGACACTTGGTTTGAACTGAAAATGAACTCCCACTAAAATCAAACTCTTTAAATCTGTTTCTCCCTGGGGAGAGAGAAACATCCTTTGCATTTGCATTGGCTTATAGAAAAAAAAAAAAAGCTGTATTAAATAAGATTGATTTGAAAATGATGAAAATCACCTATTTTTAATCACCATGGCCTGTTAGTCTGTGCTAGAGAAATACGGGGAAATTCAGGGTCTCACTCATTCAGTGGATACCTTTTGAAGTCCTACTTCCTTTTGACAATTTTCAACACTACAGATCCAAGTTTCAAAACAAGTCAGAAGTTAAAGAAATTTACACGATCAACTTCAAAAGCTACAGGATGTAAAAGTGCACTCCATTATTTTTATAGTTAGACCAGGGAAACCTTCACTGATGAAATGGAACCCATACACTTGAATGCTGCTAAGCCCAACACAGGGGGGATAATTGAACTGGGGAGACGGTGCTGTATTCACGTTAGTAAAATAAATATTCTAGAACCTGGGGGTCCTAGAACCCTGCCCTGGAAAAAGGTTTGTGTCATGCAGGGAATATCAAGGTGGTGTTGACTGAAAAAAAAAAAGCACAACCAGAAAGTTGAGAATTATGTTTTATTTGGCGGACAAAACTGAGGACTTAAGCCCAGGGCGCAGCCTCTCAGATCGCGCTGAGGGACCGCTGTGAAGAGGTCAGGGAGGGGCCGGGATCTACAGGGGTTTTTGCCACAAAGGCCAGGCAGCCGGAACGTCAAAGATGACTGTTCATTAAAGAAAACCAGACATCTCAGGTTAATGAATTCAGCCCTTTTCTATGCATGGGAAGATACAAAGTCTGGGCTCACTGGACTCATTCCTTTGATCCGCACCTCAGCTACCTGGGGCCAGGATCCTGTGCTTTCCCATCCTGAGTCCCCGTCTTCAGGGGGCCGCTGCAGGGGCTGAGGGCTTGGTGGCGGGCATCCTGTTTCCATCCTGAGCTCCCTCAGGGCTCACCGTCTGGGCGGCTGTAATGTGATGGCTTGATGGCCGCAACATCCTTTGCTTACTGATATGGCAGCAGCGTTTTTTCATTCATGGGGGACAGGAAAAGTGTCCTTAGGGAGATGCTGGTGGAGAGGGTGCTGGGAGAGGTCTCCCTGGTGGTGGCTCCTGGGTCTGGAGTGAGCTGCGTGGGGCAGGAGGTGGTATGATGAAGCAGGTTTGTCCAGAGGCCAGGGCATGGGGCTGGAGATGGAGAGGGGTAGCACCGCTGAGGGATAACAAGGGCCCGTCAGCGCGAGAGCAAGAAGAGACAGAGAGGCCGTCATGGAGGCTGCGTGTGTCCTGCCGAGGAACCTGGACGGCTGGCCTGCAGGTGGTGGGAGCCACTGAACATAGAAGAGCTCCAGGTCTCATCAAGCCCGCCTTTGTCAGGGCTTCACGCTGCTTCTCCTCCGGCAGCGCAAACAGAGGCCACACGCAGACTCCAGGCATCGGCCACAGCCAATCAATCAACCAATCAGTCCCTAAGATGAAGGTCGGGGGGTGGTCAAGTGGGCAGGGTCACCTGTGAGGCCTTGAGAACCGGGGCAGTTCTCCATCCTTGCACGGCTGTCTTAGCTTCGCTGGGAAGCTGAAGACATCTACCTGTTCCGTACCTCTCTGACCACGGACTGCACTCAGATTTCAGGCAACTTGAGTCTTTCTAAATTTCTCTTTGGAGGGAGAAATTCTTATGGATTCCCTTGCTAACTTAGATAAACTGTCTTTCAATGAACTCTATATGCTAACAAATCTAAGATCACCTATATAGCCCTCTGGGTATAGTCTGACCCAGACTATGTGTAAATAGCACATTTACATATTTAATACCAGGAAGCAATAAAACCCATACAATTCAAATTAGCAAGCCTAATCAAAAGTGATGTTTTGCTGTAATAAAAGTGCCAAAGTTGGGTTTCATAAAAATAATACGTTTTGAGGGAATCCCCTGGCAGTCCAGTGGTTCGGACTCAGTGCTTTCACTGCTGGGGCTTGGGTTCCATCCCTGGTCAGGGAACCAAGATCCTGAAAGCCAGCCACAGTGTGGCCAAAAAAAAAAAAAGCAAAAAACAAACCCCAAAGCAAAAAAAAAAAGAACCCGCAACTTTTTGAAAGCTCATTGGTTGTTCAATTTATTCTTTTGCCTTTTTTGGTGTAACGGGGTCGATTAAGTCTTAATCAAATTCACACAACTGCAAGTTTGTAGTGAAATATGGAAGTCGGGGGTCTGGCTTTGGTAAGGCCTGAGGCTGATGCCATTTGGGAGGCCCTGTTTAAGTAAACGGATCCAACATTACGAATACGAGTAGAAAGCCAGTCATTGCCGCAGGAAGACCCTCAGCTCAAATGCAGCCGCTTCCCATAAACCCATACAGTATCCAAAAGAAGTAGGAGCGTCATGCCCGGCACAAAGCAGGTGCTCACTAAGGATTAGTGCCTGTGGACTTGCCCTTGAAACCAAGCAAAATCTCCACCACCATGACATCCGAGGGGCTGGAATTTATCCCGTGCCCTCCTCTCCTAGGGAGCCCCCATGGAGTATAGGTCGTTGTTCTGCCAGAGTTCTTGTGAGCAAAACAATTTAACCATTTCGAGTGAAATGACCTAATAAATCAAAGTGGTCAATACAACCTAAAAATCCATCAACGTTCCCCAGAAATAAGGGGTCTGTCCAGTGCCAGTGATTGAGATGGTGTTGCATGTAAAAAATATCCGTCTTGGAAAAATGCATCCTTGACGTCTTCATCTGTTTTTTTTTCCTGCTGCTGGGACCTTGACTGTCACCAGATATCTGTGGATGGATTTATTTTAAGGGCTGTAAACCAGAAGGTGCCAAGACTTGGTATTCGTGTTGACGTCCACTTGTGATGGGCGTGTGTCTGAGAGATGTAGCCCTGGGGTCCTATTTTAATTTTAGTGGCTCTGCTTTGGTTATAAATAAAATACGGATTCGCACATTTTCTCAAACTACTTAATGCCATCAGTAAGCAGTCAATAGAAGCTGAAGCATACTGCCACAGTTGCATCATTTTCCTATTAAAAACAGAATCAAATATTTAAATAAAACAAATTGATATACCTTTTAAGCCGTGTCTGAGAAACCTACACGACTGCCCAGTAATAAACTATGCAAACACCTACTTCCCAGTCGATATTCTAAGTACACAAATCAGCTCTTATCTCCTCCGGCACAGCCAGGTCTTCAACAAACAAGGCAGCAAGTTGCCGCAGTAGGTGGCCGTGAGGGACACAGGAGAAAAGGGTGCCTTTCTTTGTCAGATTCCTCCCAAAGAAATGTCCTTCAATGCCAACCTTACAAGTTCACAGACAAGGTACATTTTTTCCAAGGCTCTCTCTTTCTTTTAAGTATTCTAGTATACACAGAAGAATATGTAAAAGGAGAAAGTTCCCTAGTTGATGGTTAGTGTGCAGAGGTATGGAATGTTCGAGGTCTAGCCAGTGCCAGGAGGAGCTGCTGGAATCCAGAGGCATAATAAATAGAGCAGGCAGACAGACGGTTCTGCACCAGAAAATGAAAATCTCAGTGCCCGGGGGTGTCATTGATGTAGAAAGCTACCGCACAGCAGACAGGGGCTGAAGTGTCCATAAAATGGGGAACATAAAGACAGAACCAAGAAGCTGGTAGGAGAGAGAAGAGGACAAAGGAAAAGAACGAAAAGAAAGGAGGCTATAAAACAAGCCACAGAGGGAAAATTAGGAAAAACACAATTATAAAATGCATTAAGTAGGTCTTATCTGGGATTGAAGGTAAAATGAAAGAATTCAGAAGTAGATAATTGTTAATAATTGCTTCAGCTATGAACTCTGTGCTATGGCAACAATAGGAATGTTCTCAGAAATAAAGTCGTCCATTACACCAGGGCTTTGCACCTGCTTTCCTTGTGCAGTAGTATGGGTGCTTTGGGGGTCCAATTGTCTGCTTGCTTGTTTGTTTGTTTTTGGAAAGGCATGAGAGAAGAAAGGAGAATGTTGATAGGATTTACTTTAATCGACCTGGGCTGATTAATGTACTTCATTTTTTTCTTTGCAATTATTTAAAGATAAAAAAAAAAAAATCAAAGAGATTCCACACTCCTTCCCACTGCCACTCTGAAAGATTAAATCATGTTTCCCAGTGAGATGAATACATTCAATTTTACCCTGGGAAGGAAAAAAATAAAATCTGCTTTTTGCCTGAACAATAATGAACCAATTTTATAAAGTACTGAGATGTCTAATATTGAATAAATATTTAAGGCAATCACTGTTTTGTATTGCATATGTAAGCACATATAAAACATTTATACCCTGGTCCGTTTATGTCCAACATAATCTATCTAATAAATGTGATTTACGGGGGTCAGGGAGTTATCTACCTGGGTGTGACCTCCATTATGCTTGGAAAGGTGGCTGCCAGGTCACAGGCTTCTGATAATGAACTGCATAAAATAAGGATGAACTCATTGTTCACTGCTTTATCTCAAAGCAGACAGGCTGCAGGAGCATTTACATTTCAAAACAGGGATTTACTCAAAATATTCAGATAAGCTTGAGAACACCTGCTTTTCTAGCCTTTGCAAATAATATCTGCGTTTTTCCTAGAAGGCAGTCCAGACCTATCTTATCATCCGGTAAATAATGAGCGTGTCTACAGAGGTATAGGAGTAAGATAGATGCATAGATGCGGGGGGATGGCGGGGGGAGGGGAGCCGGTGTTGAAGGGAAAGAAGAAAGATGCAAACTAGCAGAGAAGTAAAGAGGTGACGCTGTTGTGACTTATTGGAGCCTTAGAGTTCGAATTCTTGCTCGGCCGCAGCGTGTGAGCTGGTTTACCTCTTTTTAAAAAAAAAAAAAAATTTATTTATTTACTTGTTTTTATTTTTGGCTGTGTTGGGTCTTCGTTGCTGCGCGCGGGCTTTCTCTAGTTGTGGTGAGCGGGGGCTACTCTTTGTTGCGGTGTACGTGTTCTCATTGCGGTGGCTTCTCTTGTCGCAGAGCATGGGCTCTAGGCAAGCAGGCTTCAGTAGTTGTGGCTTGCGGGCTCAGTAGTTGTGGCGCACGGGCTTAGCTGCTCCGCAGCATGTGGGATCTTCCCGGACCAGGGCTCGAACCCGTGTCCCCTGCATTGGCAGGCGGATTCTTAACCACTGCGACACCAGGGAAGCCCTGGTTTACTTCTTAAAACTCTTCCAGACTTACCGAAGAGGTAAAGGGAAAGGGAGTCCCGGCCTCGGCTGGCATAAGCTCATTCAGCCTGTCATTGCTTCCTTCCTGCCCTGCCACCTCCCCCCAGGTGAGTGGAGGCTGAATGCACCGCAGATGCCGGCTGGCCAAGCTTCCCACCCACGTCTGTCTGTTCCAGCGGGATTCTCCGTCCTCTCCTGCTCCCTCTTCCCCATCGCCAAGGTGTCCTTCTAAAAGAGCTCAGGGACTTCCCTGGCGGTCCAGTGATTAAACTCCATGCTTCCAATGCAGGCGGTAACGGTTCGATCCCTGGCTGGGGAACTAAGATCCCACATGCTGCGCGACCAAGAGAAAAAAAAAAAAAAAAAGGAGCTCGGACTTTCCATACAGTCTTGAATTTGAATCTCAGTTTGAATCTGAGAATTTGACTCCACTTGGCCTGACTCCCTGGGGCCTCACTTTCTTCACCTGTAAATTTAGGCTGTTAAGGCTTCCCTCCAAAGCTGCTGTGAAGATGAAATAAATGAAAATTTAGCCTGTGATGGGTGAGTAGGAGCTGCCCGTTCTTCAGAGTGAGGGGATCCTCACTCCGGGGAGTGGGTCGATCTGGCAGCTGCCCATGAAGGAAGCCTGGGGCATCACCTCCCGACACGGCCATGCGGGAGCAAACCAGACCAGCGGGCCACATAGCCAGTTGGAGTCGGAGCAGGAGAAAACTGAACTCTCCGGTAGACCAGAAGTCTTCAACAGGGGTGGGCTCGGGAGTGAGGTCACTGGAGACCTCACGCTGTTTCTTATCAAGCAAAACTCAAGCTGAAGCTGCCGAGATTTCAAGGAAACACCACTGCTGTGGGCCTACCAAGAGCTTCTTAAATTAATCAGCTAAGACTCAGCATTCAGGCAAGTGTCGGTCCCCATCAGCTTTCCTGAACAGCCCACTCATGGCAGACGTTCAGAGAACACTAATCAGAACTCTGGGTTGGGTCCTGGGTACATTAGGACTCCTGGAAAGCTCTGGATGTCTCCCTGGAGATTTCTTTGCTAGCATTTGTTTCTGTCTGGAGCCTGCCAGCACCCCCTTGGTTACTCCCTTCAAGCTATAAATGCTGGTATAATCTGATTGAAACCACCGTCAAAGCCAGCCTTGGAGAGACCAGGAGAGTAAATGTCATTAAAAAAAGTGTAGAGGCTGAGGAGGGTGAGTGGGCTGGGAGGGCAGCCCCAGGGGCTCTTTCTAAGCTTCTGCTTCTGCCCAGTTACTGAGCCCCCTTCCCCCTCGGGGAGGCCTGGGGCCAGGCTTGTCCTACACTGGGACCCCCCTGACTGCCAGCACGACTCCCTGAGATACGTCTTATGCCTGTTCGATGGAGGAAAACGTTGGAGATCAGAGAGATTTAAAAAATGATTCACACCCCTAGAAAGAGGGAAGGTGTGCTTTGAGAGGGACACCCTGCGCTGCTGGCCCAGCGTCTCCGGTCGGCCACCCTCTGTCCTCTTCTGCGGTCTTGCAGTCCCCTGGGGCCTTAGCGTTTGAACGTGTCTTATGTCCCCGGAAACATGAGTGGCGTTCCCTTATTCCCTGCATTGCTGGGGTAAGTTGCACGAGGCACACGTGGGCGAAGGGTGCGTGGTGAATACCGTAAACATGTATGAGGCTGCTGTGTGCGACACAGCACAGGGGAAGGAGAGGTGAGGAAGTCAGAGGCCGTTCTCTGGGCAAGTGTACCCCGCCCAGCTTCTTCCTCAGCAAAGCGGACAAACCTATGGGTTGCGGGGAGAACGTGGTCTGCGCCACGAGGAAGTGTGAATGTTCCAAACAGAGGCAAGTCCTGGCAGTCTGGGTGTGAGTGTGAGGAATCCAGGCGAGGCCACGAAGAGGAGGCCTTGGGCGTGCGAGGCTTTGACCAGCAAATGTGAGTGGTAACAGAGAATGTTCAGAGGAAGCCAAGACAGGAACAAATGAAGGCCAGAAGGAAGTGTCTGGAGAACAGAAGCGCTGGTAAGTTCAATGCACTTGTTCTTTTTTTTGCACTGAGTAACAATCTTTTTAAAGAATATCTGCAATTTGTAAACTTAAATTGATCATTCATATTGAGTCACTGAGTTTGAATTTGATGTTTTTCTCCCATACAGGCCATCCCCACTAATTCTAATCATTAACATTCAATATCATCCCCTGGCCATTTTAAATGGTACACACACACAGACACTCACAGGCACTCACACACACTCACTCGCATACAAACACACACACACACACACACACACAGAACATGGCAAATAAACACATTCCAGCTCTGTCTTCCTCTGGACCCCGAGCTTCACAACACGATGTCTTATCAAACGGCATAGGCGTTGAGTGGCAGAACTTAATTTAAACAGTGATAAGAAGCGCAGGATTTGCATGACCTTTTGCACCGAAAGGAGAAAGGAAAATATTATTCTGCTCTTGTATTAAACCACGATGGTTTGTTGTACCCAGAGTGCAGGGTTACATCTGGTCCCCACTCCTGACAATGTTTATAACACAGTAGAGAAGGACCAGACAGGGGCGGGCAAAAGGTCAATGTTATGAGAAGACACTGAGATTCCTCCCACTGGCTTGCTACGTGCCAGGATCTGTACCAAGTGCTGTTCATACAAAACCCCTTCATGCTCAAAAGACTCCTAGCAGCTACCTACTAGTGTTACCCCGAATGCCAGCTACAGAACACAAAATTTAGGGACAAAAAGGGAGATTTAGGGTTGAGCAGTGTCTCACTGTTAGGGAACATGGTAGGTCTAGAAATGCTGGAACTTGGGCACTGCTTCCAGATATCGCATTCTTCAGCCCTGTGTTACGTTCCTCCGCACAGTATTTGTGTCCTGCGGCTGCTGTAACAAAGTACCACAAATTGGGTTGCTTCAAACCACAGGGATTTAGTGTCTCACGGTGCTGGAGGCCAGAGGTCCAAAACTGAGGTCCCGGCAGGGCCACGCTCCCTCTGAAACCTGCACGGGACAATCTTTCCTTGTCTCTCCCAGCTTCTGGCAGTTTGCCAGCCATCCTTGGCCTCCTCGGTTTACAGCTGCATCACTCCAGTCTCTGAGTTCCTCCCCACATAGTCCTCTCTCCGTGTCTCAGAGATAAAAGTGGAAACTTACGTGAGATTTTTGGCCTCAGTGCAATGGTGACAGCCTTCACTCTGGAGATTAACTGGGTGGCATTCATTTCCTTAGGACTTCTTGGATATGGGGGTCACCCAGGGAGTCTGTCTTTTCAACCAACCTATGAAATCTTAAGGTACAATTAGTACAACAAAACTGTCCAGTACCACAGGATTTGGAACCTATTTTAAAATGGTGCCGTCAAGGTAGGAACCCTGGCTTTGGCTCTTCTGGGGCCTTGGAGCAGAAACCCCAAAAGTGACTCTCATGAACGTTCTTATCAGGACTCATGGGCAGCAACTTGCACGTCTCCTTGGCTTTGGGAGATGTTCTTATTTCCCTTCTCCACGTCACTGTGCAGACAAAACGCATTTATCTTCATCTTAGTTAGCAAATACCGCGGAGCACTTCCTATGTGCTGGATCAACGTTATTCTGAGCACTTCTTTTGCTGGGTGAGGAAATCTTGCTGGATCTGCCCCATACCTAGAGTCACTTACAGAGATCCAAATGATCCATCGGCCCTTGTTTAACTTAGCTTTGACACAACAGTCAAACACTTATAGACATAGCTTTTTCACCTCAAGAGGGGAAACCTCTTCTCTCACTAGGTTCTGGTACCCATGCCTTGATCTGGTTACCATGATGATGTGACAAACCTCCCCATCAGTTCATACTTTCATTTGGCACCTGAATCCCCAGTGTGAGTGGAGCTCTGCAGGGACAGTTCCTCTCTGCTCCACTTGGCATTCGAGTCGAAGGCTGTGACACCTGCAGACCGCTCACTCACCGGCCTGGGCTGGTGCTGACTGGCCGATTCCTTAGCCGGGTCCTGGGCCACGTGGCCTCTGTGCCATCTGAGCTTCCTCACAACATGGTGGCCGGTTCCCAGGGCGAATGTGCTGAGATCCACTCCAGCAGCTGCTGCACTGCTTTCTGTAACGTAGCCTCAGCTGTTAAGGGGCATGGCTGCCTCAGTATTGCATTTCTTGCTGTGGTCCCAGAGGCCCGCCAGCTTCTGTGGGAGAGGAAGCGGACCCTAGCTCTTGATGGGACACCGAGAGCTTCTAGAAGAACCTGAGACAGGAAACACCCCCATGGTCCTTTCAGGGAAATGTCATCTTCTCCAGGTCCAAGGATTAAGTCAAGGTACCCACTGTGCAACCCATGCTTTTGGCTCTGTTCACATTTGGACATAAGACAAGCATTTCTTTTGCTGATTTTATCTTTATTTGCATTTTCCTTCAGCATGGAAAAATTCTTCTTTTTTTTACATTTAATCAATCTTTTGCCACCTTTCCTCTTACCTTAATTTGAATATCTCATGTGCATTAACAAAAACTTTCTGAGTTTCTTTTCGACTAAACCCCCTCTTTCTCCATCTTCTTTCTCAATTATCCCAGAAATCACCACTGTAACTTACAGATGGAAAACTGTCCCGGAAAGAAGGGACACACACACAGTCAGGGGGAAGAATTCATTTAGAATCCCATTTCTCAACACATTGGGGCTTATCCGATACATCCCTAATCTCTAACTTCCTTATAGTAAAGCAGTGGTGACCCTGGAATATCTAAGCCTCCTGAGATCAATCTATCAATCGATTGATCAATCATTCAATCAACTGATTGATCAATCAATGTATCACCAAATGTTCTATCTCAATCAGAGGTTGTACTGCAGTTTTCAGGGTGCAGCCTACAGACAGACAGATATCGGGAAGCAGTCTTACTCTGCTGATGCGGGAAATGCTTTTTAAATACTTTAAAAAACCTAGGCATGGTGTACACACACACGCACACGCACACGCACACATACACCGTCTACATTGCCAGGCAGGAAACGAGAATTATTCCCCAAGATGCCTCGTCCTGCAGCTCTGAACACTATCAGATGCCACTTTGGGGTTTCCAGGCTGTGATTTCCAGCTGTGGTTGTGTTACTTCATTTCCTGCGGAGTTCCAGGCCCCTTCCCAGGGATTTGCAGGCGGGGTGACCAGTGGGAGTGCAGACCAGGGAGGGTCCTTAAGCCGGTGCCTTTCAGAGGAAGCAGAAACAAACGGTCTTCTCTGCTCCTTGCTCCGCCCCCTTCAGCCTCACAGGAAATGCCCAGGACTTCGACTGCAAGTTGCAAGGTTTTTATTTCCCATGAGTTGCCACAGACCTTGTCTGGCCAGTTGAGTGGAGCTTGCAGTGTGCTGGAATAAAGCGACTTAAAAATCGTTCTCTGGCACAGGGTACATGCTGTGGTCAGGCTTCTGCAGAAAGCACCTTGCGGTAGCCCGCCCCGTGCTACCTGCACCCCACCCCGCCCCGGGTCAGATTGCACACTTGCAAATTAAAATGTCAGTTTGATAGTTTCTGCTGCTGGCTAGGCTGCAAAATTGCTTGCCAGCCAGTGAAGTCTTGTCTTAACACGACTAGATGTGCTTGACTTTGGCAGGGGTGCATTTAGTCACACCAGTGTTTCCTTGTGTGCTTCAGTTCCGGTTACACGGATGAGGTTAAGCACCTCCTAGGTACTCAGCAGGGTCCTAAGCTGTTGGCATTCCTACAAGTCTTAGCCACATAGAATCTGCCCACATGTCCTGTCTGCATTTTCCTGAAATTTAAAATTCGTTTTTATTTTAGTATACACACCTAGGATATAGGAATATCATCTTGCTAACACAGCTGCTTTGGTGACTTGAGTGGGTAGAGCTTGAGGGACCTGTCTTGACCTTCTACTTGTCAAGGAGGCCAGCTGCTGGGGCACCAAAAGCACTTTGTTAAAACCCTCTGTCTCCCAAGAGGCTGTTTCAGAAGGTAGATTCTTGAGCTGCCTGACCACACAGCCTTGAAACCTTTCCTGGAAGTTGGTGCCTTAAGCAGGTTGCTTTCTCCTCGGAGAGCTGCTTCTAGTGGTCATGGGCTACAGCCTTTGTCAGCTGAGCAAAGAAGGCCGGTGACATCAGGGACAAGGAAGTCTCAGCGAGAGAGAGGGTGAAGAGGGGAGGAAATGGATAAAATCAGGGGCCTTCAAGTCCTGTAAAATGTGCTCCCAGAAATAGAGGAAGTCAGCTTGCTGTCCTGCAAGGGGAAACATACTTTTTTAATGAGGGGATATCTTTAGAAATGTCTAAAAAAATCAAGTCAAAGCATGTACATTTTTCAAGCGGGTCACACCAGGGTCTTTAGAAAGACTCCATGTATTTATCATGGGCTAGAATTGTCCATGTAGGACCTGCAGGGTCACGTGCAGTGTTCAAAGACCTCTTTGACGCCCGCAGTTTCCAGATCAGTGTTTTCATCTTCCTTCCACTGTGTTCCCATGCTCCTCTCTGTCTCCAAAATGTAATCTAACCCTGCCGGGTAAGCTCTGGATTCCTGCAAGGATTGCATCATTGTTGAAAAGTGGGTCCTGCTTGTTTTGTGATGTTCCTGTACCTGCTCTTCCCCCAGACTTGCTTCCCAAAGGGAAGCAAAGGGGGTCCTCCCAGAGTCCACAACTGTGGCACCAGTTAACGTCACAGTAGAGATGGCAGGTGACATCCTCCAGTCAGAGACAAAGAAAGCAAGCCCTGCAGTGAGCAGAGAAGGTGCCCTCGGAAGGAGCATGGAAGGGTCACCTACACTGTTGTTGGCCCCGGAGGCCAGCACAGAGGACCCTCTACAGGGCTCCGAAGCTAATCAGAGAGGTTTCATCCAGCTCTGATTTCTCCTGCTGCACCTGAAAGCAAAGCCCCGGGGTGCCCACACTGTTCCCGTCTTTAGGAATAGATCTCATGAGCAAAAAAAAAAAAATACCAGTTGGCAAAGTTCCCCCAGCTTGCCTGTCTGGGGTTTTGCGTGCGTGGAGTGAAGTATCACTGGATGATAGAAGAGGCAACTGCCCGACTTTGGAAACCTCTGAAAAACCCCCAAAGATGTTTGGGAGGCTGGGACTGTGTGTGTGTATCTTTCCCCCATATTTGTTCTTCTTTTCTCCAAAGCGCATCCAAGTTAATGAAAGCCCAGTTAAGCCACAACGATGATCTAGACCTTGCTCATTCCTGGTTCCTGAACACCCGGCAGGAGAGGCACTGATCTAGAATTGCTGAAGGAAGAAGGAGTCTGCAGGTGGCCTTAGGCATGGTGGTAAACTAAATCGATGCTTTCCCAAGCACTTGGTATGTCAGGACCTACTCTTTGTTTTTTCTGTGCCCAGTAATTCTAATTTTCTTATTTTAAACCGATCATAGTAGTACCTTTAAATGGTTGATCTGATACAGAAAGCAAGACCTTCAATCTGTGAGGACTTGGTCTCCTGGCACAGTGCTGGGAAGGACCTGCAGAGGGACTTGGTCCAGCCCCGTCTTTTTAAAGAGGAGGAACCAGATTTGCTTAGTGTAACTCAAGCACTTAGCCATCCTGCGAGCCCAGGAACACACCACAGGGCGCTCTTCATCTTCCAGTTGTACTGCTTCTTTATTCTCTACTTAAAATGTCTCAGAGTAAGTACATAGAAATTTATTTTCCACCAAAAATATGTATATATGTTTACACGTATACCTATACATATATATGCACATATGCATACTTAAGATATTTAAATATGCTTTATCTATTATATGGATTAAATATATCAATACATGTTTAAACTGTATTTAAAATACGATAACATTGGAAATATTAGCCATAGAAAAATGTTTTATTTTATTCTAAGTATATATATGCTCTATCATATATATGTATATATATATATGATTTTTTTTTTTTTGCATTTTATGAACGGTTAGCCGTTCCTTCCCTGAGGAATTCTGATGCAGAGATACTGAGAGACAATATATTTCAAGCCCTGTATTTTGACAAGCCTTTACAGAAAGTATCCCTGCTCTTTTGAATCCGATATGCATTTTCCTAAAGTAGTATTTACATACACTTTGATTTACACTGGGTATGGAAAACACAGTCGTTACAACAAGGAGTAGCTACCCGTGCTTCAATTTTCACGGAGAAAATGATATTCTAACACCATAACGTTTACTGATTTCCCAAATCCTAATCCATGGTGAGATGAGGGCCTGTCTCCTAGGAAATATGCAAATGGCGGGGAAGGAAACAAATCGTCCTGCAGATTCAAGCCTAAAAAAATCTCATAAATGATGTAGTTTCACCGGAAGATGATAGCGGGAATCTTACTAACTAACATCTTGGAGAGCACTTGCCTTCCTCGTTTCTTATTTATTAAACTGCTTCAGGCACCGAGCTCCATCCCCCGCGGAGCCCCAGGCTCACGGAACCCGGATTCGACCGGCCTCTCCAGACAATTGCCGCCGCTGCAACCTTACACCTCCCCCAAGGCCAGGGTATAAAATTCGGCTCACCCCATAGACGAGGCACTAATTAAGCCACAGCCCGGTGCCTGTGTGCAGAGAACAATGATGTCGACATCCAGCCCTCAGGGGACGGAGTTTCAAATCACAGTCAGCAAAGGTCCCCCAACTCAGATCTTAAAGGGACATGTGCCCCGGGCTCCTGCGAGGCACCCAGCAAGGCAGGCCTCTCTCTGGTCTTTAATAACTGGATTTAGCTGGGTTTCCCTTTCTGTGCTTGACTGCTGAACTCGACCGTCCTTGTCTGCATAATTTGGGGTGATGTTCACATGCAACATGCGTGGGCGAAAGCTCTTCCTTTGCTTTTTGATTGCGGTGAACGAGCCCGGTGGGATTTTGCAGTTGGAGGCGGGGGCAGAAAACTGCACTTTCTAAAGCGCCCTCCTCCCTGCCCCGCGCTGACCTGGGGGCGGGCCTGGACGGCAGTGTTCGTACCCCAGCGGGAAGCCGGCTTTGCACCGAGAGCCGGGCGGGGCGGTAGCTCTTACCCACTGCTTGTCCACAAGCTAGTGGGTAAGGCCTGACTCTAGGGCCTATGAAAAGTGCTAGAAAGTCCCGGGAAAATGCCTTTGCCAAACAAGGAAGCATGCGGGGAGGGACGTGCCGAAACTTCAGAGGGCACCAGGGGCTCAGTCCTGGAGAAGTTGAATCGCTCTACGCGTTTCTCATACAAGACCAGCCTGTGTCTGGTCCTTCCCCCAGGATCCCCTGTGATAGCAGTTCAGACAACTCCCAAGGTCTACCGTTAAAAGGGTCCAACCATTGGCTCTACAGAGAGGCAGGATTTGGGAAAACAAAATCTTGCATTTTTAGTAGGAGGAAGAAATGCATGCATTTGCCAGTTTCTTAAAACAAAGCAAAACAAGCAAAAACATGGCACGAATGCTGGTTACTACCCTGGATTCATCTAGGTCCCATTGGGAGAGTTTCTTATAAGGCAGATCAAGAATAGCATATGGCTGCAAGATACTAAAAAAAAATAGATTGAGTAGTAATGTAAAAACACATGAATAACAGTGAATGTACTACAAGGGCCTAGGGCTCTGAAATGTATCCTTTATTTAAAAATGTTGATATGAGGACAGTATCCAAAACAAGTACCTTCACGGGATAAATTAAAAATTTAGTTGGCAGGGTATATGCATTTGTGTATGATCAGCACATAGGTTCAATCATATACATATGTAATGCTCAAATATACGCACACAGATACAATTGCTTTTCACTTAGCAATGTAAGTTTGTAAATAGATTATGTCATCTAAGGTATTGCCCCAATCCAATCTGATATAATGTTGAAATTCCTTACTTCCTTTTTTTTTCTTTCTTCCTTCCTTTCTTGCTTCTAAAACACTAATTTTCTAATATATAGCAGATTTGAGCCAGGTGTATTACGTGGTCCAAAAATAACTCTTCTCATGGACCCTATGTATAAACAACTAACAATCATACAAAGAAATGAAATATATACTCACATAGATGCAGAGGCATTTTTATGCGATGGCACAAAACAAGTGGTAGCTTGTATCCAATTTGAAATCAGAAGTTCTGGGTTCCAATCCCATCTCTGCTGCCAGCTGCCTATAGGACCTTAGTGAATTGAATTTTCCTCTAGGAAATGAAAATAATGATACTTGTGCTATTCTTCACAGGGATAATATCAATCAAATGATTAAAGCTGTCAAAACGTTGTAATAAAAATATATATCATGTAACATACATACGTACCCGTATGCCTAGAGAAAGTCCATCTTTAGTCCAGCACTGAAGGAGGAGAGGGATTTCTAGAGGTCAAGGACATAGATGTTCTAGGCTGAACAAGCATTCTGGGTGCAGCTAAAGTTTGGACAGTGGTGTGGAGCTTGGCAAGCATGCCAGGCACTAGGCAAGCATTTGAACGTCAGGTCCAGGGCTGAGGGTACACAGACACACAGAAAGACAGACAGACACACATACACACGCACTAAATGGAACCACGTCACCGAGATCCTTGAATGCTTTGCTAAGAGACTCAGCTTACGTTCGATCAAGGAAATGCCATTATTGATCTGTATTTCAGACTGCTAATGTCAAATTACTGGAAAGCTGTGAAGCAGAGAGAAGAGTCCACTTGGAGACCTTGGCTGTAGCTGAGGTCAGTGGGTCTCATGGTGGAGTCCCCCGGGGAATAGCAGCGTCACCAGGTATGTGAATGTCCTAGAGCTGCAGTGAAGTACCATAAACAGGGCGGCCTAAAGCGGCAGAAATTCATTCCCTCACAGTTCTGGATGTTAGGTAGGAAATCAAGGGTCATCAGTGTTGGCTCCTTCTGGGGGAGGATCTGCTCCTTGCCTCCTCCAGCTTCTGGTGTTTACCTGCAATCTTCCGTGTCCCTGACTGGTAGACACGTTACTTCAATCCCTGGCGATCTCCCCAGAGCCTCTGGGTTCAAATTCCCCGCCTTTTGTGAGGATACCAGCCATTGGGTTAGGGTCTCCTCTAGTCCAGTAAGACCTCATCTGAACTTGATGACATCTGCAAGCACCCTATTTCCAATAAAGTCACGTTCACAGGTTTTAGGGTTTAAGATGTTGACAATACAATTCAGCCCACAAAACCTGGGGTCCTGTGAATGGTGAACATTCTCCAGCTTTGCCAGGACCTGCTGAGTCTGAGGTTCTGGGGGTCTGGCCAGCAGTGTGTGTCTTCTCCAGCCACCACCCGCTGCGGATTCTCATGCGCTCACATTTGAGCCCCTCTGTCCTGGGGAGAGGGGAGAAGAGACAGAAAGGAGGACAGACATGGCTCCTGAGGGGGAAAGAGCTGTTGAGAGGGGGAACAAGGAGAATGTTACTCAACATTATTTTAGTTTCCTCAAAGCTGATTTAAAAATTTAAAGAAAAGGTGTTACTATAAAGTTTATTAGGGAATTCCAGAGAAGAAAGTGCAGATTGTGAAAGTCGCAATGAACTGAGGGAACCACTGCCTCCCCACCCCCTCTCCCTCCTTCTCTCTCCCTGTGTCTCTTCCTCTCTCCATGTCTCTGTGTCCCTCCCTCTCCTTCTCTCCCGCTCCCTCCATGTCTCCATCTTCCCCTCTGTATCCCTCTTTCTCTTTGCCCGTCTCCCACTCTCCCCTCTGCTCCCGTCTCTCCTTCTTCCCCACCTCCACCAGCTTTCCATCTCTTAGAGCATCACCACCATCCCACACCGCCTATGTTTACACACTCAAAGCTTAAACAGACAGCAGAGACCAGCTAGCGCGGCTGAATCCCCATTACGAGTTCCCAGGAGAAGGAATGTCTGTCATGCCCTGGGTACGGAGCCCAGCTCTATGGTCCTCAGCTGTGGCTGATGGACAGAATCACGTGTCAGGATGACTGTCCAGACCCACCCACGTGGGTACCGGTAATTAGGGGAGGTTTCTTAGACCAGGCAGATGCTCGAGACAACTGACATGTGCTGGACTCCTGGCCGTGCCCCTCCCCCGGCCTCCAATCGTCTCTCAAGACAATGAACTCTCACTGCTGTTTAGGGAGTTCAAGTAGAAGGTTTTAGAGCTGGTATGGCTGGGTGGAAATCATAAATTAAATCTTGAGTCAGAGGGAAGACTGTAGATGGGGATAGAGTGGAGGGAGGATTAGAGATAAAAGCCAGAGATGGAGCCAGCAGACATCCGAGATATTTCAGGAGCCAAGATCAAAAGAAACAAGCATTGAGACAGCTCGGTTTTGGGAAGTGGCTGGCCCCCCGTGTCTGGGTGGGGAGGGGGCAGGTGTGGGCTGCAGTCACGGGGGCTCTTACTTCAGGGCTGAGCTGGAACCAACGCGGGAAAAGAACACCCAAGTAGGACTTGGCTGGTCATTGGGTAGGGGATAGGGGTCCTCTCCTAAGAGGAAATATGGGAGAAATCTAACTTGTATATCTGTCTATAAAGCAGCAGCAACATCTAAATACCTTTGCAATGTTAGCAAAATAACACTGGGCGGGGTGGGCCTCAGAAGAACGGACCACCGGCTAGGCTAGCTTTGTGATCTGAGAAAAGACTGCTTCCTCCACCTGGATATTTTATCTGGGACACAAGTAGCTTGTACCAGGAAACCTCTACTGCTTTGCTTCTGCTATTTAATGAGTGTTTATAAGAATCTCTCCTTTAGCATTGCCCTGAGCTACCCTGTTCTGAGCAAGAAAATTTAGCAAGAAAAGAGGAATCCACACGGTGGAGAGAAGGACTGGAAGAATTTAACTGAGTGCTAGGAAGTTCTCAGTCTACTCTGCATAGGATCAGGGGAGAGGAATTCTTTGCTTTTTTGCAAATCCAAATAATCCCTCTGGATTTTCAGTAAATCAGGCACATCGTCACTCAGCCCTTGACACCTGCTGTGAGGAAATTATTTGATTTATTTACATGATAGACTTAAAGCATTCCACTGGTCTGAGAGCAATTGGGTGCATGAAGAAAATACAAATCCAGCACTTAGACAAAGTGCTGCATGTAACAGCCTCCAAGAAGCAGGAAAACACATCCGTGGTGCTTGGACACAGAAAACGAGGAAACCGTTGATGTGAACCACATGAGGCTTTGGGGATGAGTAAACCAAAAGTCAATTATGATCGACCATATCCCTGACTGTAATTTCATTAATTCAAAAAGTGACAATTCTACCCAAAAAGAAGGTCCAATGGAACATGCTTCAGCCCTTCTCCAAGAGCAGAGGTTGCGCTGTCCTGACTGAGTCAGGAACAAAGCTGACGTGTGAGCTTTTACCATGTGCTTCATGGAATCAGACACCTTCTAATACTCAGATGATGTAATTACCCCAACTAGACATAGGAACCTGAGTTTAGAAAGCTCAAATATGACCTGTCCAAGATAACACAGTTCATAAGGTGATGAGTGGGTACCAAACTGTGATTTCCACCCTAGAAATCCATTTTAATGATGGTGATCAAGAATGAGGGTAACGCGTCTTTGTCTTTTATAAAAAATTAAATGAGAGTAAGATTCACTTTAGACACACAAAAATCCTTTATTTGTACAGTTCTTATAACCTATCTCATTTAGTTATGACTACGACTTTTTTGGTAGAGGATGTTAACATACTTTACAGGTGCAAACGATAAATGGTGGGTGGCTTAGCAACTCATGTACAATCTTGACAGTGGTTGGGCTAGACCTTGAATCTTCTCCTCCTGACACCCAATCCTGTCATTTTTCCTGGCACTACACTATCTGTCAGCAAGAAATGAGATTTCAGTATAACATAGTCATAACCGTATTTCTGGTGAAATTTAAATGTAGTTTCAGCAATATAGAGTAGAATAATAACTATTAAAATTAAAAAGCTGCACAGCCTCATTCAGAATGGATGGAATCATGAGTTTACGGAGATGAACAGTTAGATGTGTCACACGTTTCCTATCTAACAGGAGTACTAGTCTATGCTAGTTGACTTTTCCCATGTTGCTTGAAGAAATCACTCTCCCAAAATCCACCAACGGGTGAATCGTCAGTATCAGCTTCCACTTCCCAGTAGCTCCCCAAGTGCTGTAGGAAGCCACCTGGAAGTGACAATGCCACCCTCCTGATTGGATTTGGGCCTCACGTCTCCAACTGCCATCACATTCTCCTTCCAGTGTTTGGATACACGCAGCTGCTTGTTCTCGGTGGGCAGGCCTGGCATGGGGCCTTGTGGTATATGCTGCAAAAAGCTTCTAAGCCGGGTGATGGTCAGAGCTGGCCTTTGCACCCACCCCCCAGACCCTCTCAGAGTGAAGTCCATTTTCATGTCCTCGATACCAAACACAAGTTCAACTGCATTTACGTAGCTTGGTTCTTATCGAGGTGCTGTCCTAGGCACTTCTCCAATCCTTGCAATCATCTTGTGCAGCCAATACAAAAAAAAAACAAAAACATGAGGAAACTGAGAGCAATCCATGGGTTATAAGTGTGTGCTGTCAGGTTTCAAGGTCTATATTAGATTGACTATATATAGACTATATAGTCTATATATATATATATATATATATTCGCTGTCGTTTCTTCCCTTAAAAGGGCACTTGCAAACCATTTGGTCACAGAAGGAGCTGAATCCAGGGCTACAGAAACTGTAGACAGTCTACATTTTTTACCCATGTCCAAACAAACACCGATTCCCGTGCCAAACCTCCCTTTGGATTTGCACTTTGCATCTTCCTTACACATACATGTGTATACACACACTCACATGCACAGCACACATTTACATGCATGCGCATTCACAGACACACATACACACAAGCATGCCCACACACAGACACACACACACACAGACACATTTTCATTCCAAAAGTGCAGAACTAAGATTTGTCCCAACACTCCACTTCTCCGCTGGGGGCAGTGATTCTCTGGCCCTCCCTGTGTGTCTGGGGCCCACTGGTGCTCCAGGAGGTCCTCTCCCTGGGTGGTAACTGGTATTTATCTGTCCCTCTCCCAGCCGGGTCTGTTTTGGGCGGCCTCCCTGGAGAAGTCATGCATTCTGATGCCACGGACCCAGAGCCGCGCATCTATTTTAGGCATCCTTGGAGGAGGCCTCCTGGGTCATTACCTGATCCCTGCCCCACGCCCTTCATCACAAGGTCCGACTCCTCAGGAGCTTTCCTCCTGCCCAGGTTTTATCATCGTTCTTGAGATTCAGCACACTTCCGGCGGGGGAGGGGAAATCAGTCTTAATTCTTAAAAAAAAATTGTAAATGTGTACCCTCTCATTCTGGTTCTCTGGAATAGCTGGGCCGGGAATCTTCAGAACACACATAGGACCTTTCTCAAATGCTATTTTGGAAAGAATGCAAGTTACCTGTCTGGCTTTTCTGAGAATATTTACAAATGGCTAAACACATTATATTTATTAGTTATATTCTCAATTAATTAATGACAGATTCTGAAGATGCAAAGATGAATAAAAGATGACTTCAAGAAGTTTAGAAAATAGCACCTTGACTTATGTATTAAACTTTTAGCCGATAACCCAAGTGCGTGTATGTACAAGATCTCACAAATGCATGTATGTCTACCCATCAACAGATGATGGATAGCCTGGCTGTATGATTACTTACAAATTCCTCCCAACTAAGGCTATGTTGAAACCCCCATTCGGAATGTGTAAGGGAAACATTTGTGTCCTGACCCTGTTCAAACAATTTTCTTTTACCATCTGGTCTTACGTCTGATTCTTCATGGAAGCAGGTGGCAAACTTTGTATGTAAATGGTCAGACAGTAAATAGACTTTTGGGGTCATATGATCTCTGTTGCAACTACTCAGCTCTGCTGTAGCTCAAAAGTGGCCATAAACAAAGCACAAACGTGTGAGCACGGCTGCTATCTGATAAGACTTTATTTACAAAACCAGGTGGCAAGGCAGATCTGGCCTGTGGTCAGTTCACTGACCCCTGATCTGCTGGGTCTGGTGCCATTCGAGGACCACACTGGCCAAGTCAGAATGATCCCTTCTGTGCACTGGAACTTTTGTGTCAGTTACAGATACTTATCATCTCTGCAACTTCTTCACGTTCACAGTTCAGGTACAGAACCATCTTTAACTTTTATAATTCAGACTTTAACCATTGCTATTTGTTTCAGAGCAAATCCAGGTCATTCTGGAACAATTCCAGGGCATCATCAGGCTTGAGGAAAAAGGGACTGAGGCGATGAAGGAGGTAATAAAGCACAAGGGGTGAATCACCGAGCTGGATTCTACTTGGCAGTAAGAACAGCCTCCTGTTCCATCCCAAGGAGCCGTCTTCAGAGATGCCACATGGACCGTTGACTTCTCCAGAGCTCCATCTGTGGAGGGGGCGGGGAGGATTTATCCACTAGGTCCTACCTCCCACTGGCCAAAGCTCACTCTATGAGGCATTAAGTCCCTGTACTGGTAGGCTGCACAGGCACAAATGGGTCTCACTGGGTTTCATGCTCAGCTACAGCAGGGCACCTCCCATCTGAGGTGACAGATACATAGATGGGCAAGGACAAGGGCTGTGGGGCTGTGCCCCTGACACTGGACACCAATGCATTGGGTGGGCAAATGTCCAAGGGGCCAGGAGTTACCTAAGAAGGAACCCATGCACCCATACCTTGCACTACCCAGAAATCATGGCCTCTGTTATATACAGATCCCGATCCCAAGGGTTTTTTTTGTCATAACAAATAGAGCTATAGAGTCCCCTTCGAGGTGGTGACTGTCCATATATCTGACAAAACAAAGTCAAAGAGAAGAAAACAACTCTCCACTGAGCTGATCTGGAGACCGCATTGATATTCACTGTCTTCCTCTTCCCCGCTCGGAGATTTTAGACCTACTGGGAATTCCCTTACCCTGCTATATTCACCTTGCCCTTGGCCAGCAGCTTGAGTGGTTTGGTTTGCTTCTTTGGTGGGGTGATCCCAAGCTACCTCCTGGAAGGATAGGAGCCCCTAGTTGTCTTGTTGTTGACAGCCATCAGTCTCTGCCCATACATCCCTGGTCTAGAAGCACCAGAGCAGTAATCTTAGACCATCATCCAGGCTCAATTACACTAATAATGCTTTCTGGTCTCCCGGTCCACTGCCTGGGGAGATCAACGGAGAGAGAAGGTAGACAGAACTTCCAGATCAGTGTAATCTCTGCTTGTCCCCACTGAGAGAGTTCCCCATTTGGATATTGGGTCAATGAGAGCAGTGGTGAAGAGGACAATCATACCTCCATCTTTGGACACCGTGCTCATATATTCCACCTACTGAGGACCCATTACCTGTATCAGTTGTTGGTTCAGCATATATACTGCATCTTGGAAGTCATTTCCCCAATACCTCTTAACGTCCACCACCAAACTCAGTCTTTGACCAGCCAGTGCCCCTTTCCATCAGGTTAGATGCTTCCATGTGATGGGGTTCATGGTAATACCTGTGGACACATGCCTATGGACTCACATCATTTGCCCATAAAATCGAGTCCACTGGTCTGGGGAAAAGTTGCACGTAATCGACCTGCCACCAAGGGGTTATCTGGTCTCAAAGAATGGTGCTATAAGAGTCAGCATTACTTTCTGCTACTGGCCAGTGGGCTTTCAGTCATGGCAGTAGCTAGCTCGGCCATGGCAAGAAATTAGGTTCAGGATGATATTTTTGGGTCACTGAGTCAACCATTCCCTGAACCCTATTTGTAGACACAATCTTATGTGAGTTAATTTATTTTCTTATTTTTAAAGCCATTTTGAGTAAAGGATTGGACTGAGGAAAGAAAGATAGTTACTGGGAGCTACTGGCAATTTACTTAATTAATAATATTATTATCATAATTGGACCCCAATCCACCTGTCTAGTAAAATCAAACGTAAAGCAGAAGAGGTTGCCTAAAAATGAGGCATGGGTAGAAAAATGTCCATTATATCTGACCACATTAATTCTAACTTAGTGTGTTGTGAAGGTGATATTAGCATTTTTTGGTGCTGGGTATTTTCTCTTGCCTCCTGATATGTTCTGAGTGTGTGTGGTTGAAAGGGTGAACTTCATTCTGATGTTTCCAGTGAAGTTCACAGATATGACACAGATTTCAAAGTTTGTAAAGTGTTAGCTTAAACAGCGATTTCCAAAACTTTATCTGGGTACCAGTTCCATCAGAATAACCAGAGTGCTTGCTGAGAAGACAGATTCCCTTGCTCTACTTCACATCAAATAATTAATAATCTCTGAGAGTAAAGCTTGTATTTTCAACAAGCTCCCTGGATAATTTTCATTTACTGCCAAGATTGAGAACAAATGTCTAGAGAAAACTGGCTCAGATCAAAGCCAGAGTAAGAGCCCGCCAATTTAGCTACTTGGGATGAAAAAGTCCTTCTCCTTAATCCAGGCTCAACGTTTCACGTGTCTATTTGAACTTTTAAGGTTGAGCTGGAAAGGGCTGTAGCTTCCTGGTCTGTGAACTTGTTGTACTCTTACTCATCCAGACGCTAGCACTATATAACCTTGGAGGAATGACTTCTTTGGGGGCCTCAGTTTTCTTAACTGGCAAGAGGGAGACGATTACATAAGATTATATATAAGGTTCTTTTTTCATAAGAAATTCTAAAAAACTCAGTGACATCAACCGTGGGCTGTGGTTACCAAACTTTTATGTCCTTAGGCAGATTTATGTAATTTCGTTTTAATTCACTGATTTTGACTTTTCTATTCCCACTACGACATTTTTATGGGTAAGCAGGAGGGCAGTGGGAAGGATGTGTTTAGCAGTAAATGGTCCCCCAGAGATACTAATCAGGAGGAAACCATCTCTGAGTTAAGAGTCCTCTTTCTGAAACTGGAGTTTGACATCTTGAAAAGAAATTAACATGCTCTTATGGTACACAACCACATGACATAGTTGTAAAGTTGTTCGCCAGGTGAAATTTTGTCTGACTTAGATTTTCCACTTTTAGAACCCACACAATTTGAAAGTAGATTATACAAAAATCTATTAGGAAGCACACTTGTGTACTCAAATTATCATAGAAGATGCTTGATGTTATTCTGGCTAATATAAAGTTATTACCATATGGGCTCTATTCTCTTTCTGTGTGGTCCTATAGGAATCTCCCATTTCGTCTACAACATGTGATTTGGAAAGATTCCGCTTTAGCCTGTAAGCATTTGCTTCCAACCCTGTAAATCTGATGTGAAAATTCATCACATTTTCCTGCTTCAGTCAAATCCCTCATGTCAAAACTCTGGAACCTCGGTGCCTATAAAAACAACCCAACCAAAGTGTTGGGATTGCTTTCCTTGAAATCATCATTCTCTCCCTCAGGCCCCACAGTAGGTAATGAAGTCTTAAGAGTCCTAAAATGAAACATTGTGATGAGGTACATTCCGGCAGTTTAGGCGGAGTTCCAGCCCTCACTAGGCTGATGGGCCAGACGTTCGGTCATCTATGGCCCATGACCGCCTAACGGCCTGGCCAAAATTTGTATACATAGTTTATGTCTTCCGTGTTCTTCCATTCTTCCTTTGAACATTACCATTAACAAACCAAATAATGGACTCCATTTCCCCACCATCCCAAGGGGCTTGTCACGTCTAACTTCACAGCATTCAGGAAAGACAGAGATCTTTGTGTCTGTGTCTTTGGCATGTAGGGCTGCACAAGGAAGGGCAGTGTCAAGCAGGAAACCCACCTCTTGACCTTCAGGTGAACAGCACAGGGTTGCAGGTGAACAGGACAGAGATGTAGGGGAACAGGACAAGGATGCAGGTGAACAGGACGGGGATGCAGGTGAACAGGACGGGGATGCAGGTGAACAAGGCAGGGATGCAGGTGAATGGTGCAGGGATGCAGCCAGGCATGGTCCACATTGGCAGGAGCTTTGATCCTCCATCACTTGATTCTCATCAACAGTCAAACGAATCACACATCCAAGTCCTATTCTCTCTGCTGAAAATATGTTCCTGAACCTTCAGCACCACCGAATCCATTCCATTCGAATGTGGTCCCCTCATCACTCGTTTTAAGGGCTGTGAATGGCCTTCCACTTGCTGTCAGCCGCCTCATGAAATGCGTGTGCGTGACAGCAGTGCGTGTCCTGTGCCGCAGAGGTGGGGTTAATGCAAGGGCTTTCTGAGCCACACAAGGTGTGAATTCATAACAAGAGCTGGTGTGCACAGACTTTAACAGCCTGTCAACTGTGTGAGTGGAAGATAATGAATTCAAGTCCGGTTAGGTTTTTTTCTGGTTTGCAGGTTTATCAACAAGAATGATATAGACATAGGAGCCACCTGGAAAAAAACACAGCATGTTCTTCAAGGGCCTGGAATGGAATGGTCTTTTGTTAAAGGCCGACTTGACTGTTGGGAATAACTAAGTCTATCTAACTACATTCTCTTTCCTACAAAATTAAACAGCTTTCACTTTAACTAACTCCAAACTTAGTGAAGGATAATCCCAAACTAGCCATTTTGAAATATGGGCACGATTTTATCGGAAACCTTATCTGTACCATCCAATAAGGCACCCACTGGCCGCAGCATGTAACTTTTGAGCACTTGAATCGTGGCTGGTCCAAACTGACATGTGCTGAAAGGATAAAAGGCACACTAGATTTTAAACATTTATTACAAAAAAGTAAAATATCGAATTGGTATTTTAATGTAAACTATACTTAGAAACGATCATATTTTAGATCTATTTGGTTTAATAAAATACATTATTAAAATAAATTTAGATTTATTCCTTTTCACTTCCTTTGATGTGGTTACTAGAAAACTTAGTTATAGGCACGGCTCATATTAACTACCTACTGCCTTACATCTTTTTGATCTAACTTGAACATTGAATAAGTAAATTTCTTTTGTAGGTGACCAAATAATCACTTGACTTTTGTATATTGCATGTTTTTTGAAATTATACCTGCTTTTCTGAGTCCCTGAAATGTAACTAAGTCATGTGTCTTTGGCATTGATCATGTGCTTCCTCCATTGTTGCTTTGTTTTTCCCATGCATGGTTCCCATCTTCTCAAAAATATTACATCGCCTAAAGAGAGGATCCCCAGCTTCAGTTGAACTTGGTCTGTTCAAAAATCAAAAAGGATTTACTGAGTGTCAGGTGTTCAGTTAGGCTGTCAGTAAAATGAGGATCAGTAGAAAAACGAACATACAATAGCAGCGTCAAAAACACCCACTTCTCATGAAACGAAATTTCGAGAACATTGCAGCACCATCCACTTGTCTGAGCTCTCGACACTCCAAGAGAAATATACAATATCTATTTGATTATTCAAAGTGGGAGTTGAGACTTTAAATAAAACATGTGCTCATGAGCATGGTTTTACTTTTTAGAATATATCTGATTCAAAAGATAATATAAACAATAATATATAATTACCTAGACAATTATTTCAGAAACTAAAAATTGTATGTATAGAGGAAAAATACTTAAATGCTTCTTAAAAGTCACATTAAATACATTTACTGTACCAGCAAATTAGGCTTTCAATGATAAATCCATCCAGCCTGCAGGTTTGCCATGGTGCAGTAGAGCTCACTGGAAGTAGCTCACTGCAGGGGTATTTTGGGGGGCATGAACAGAGCAACAGACCTAAAAATATCTCCCTTATTTTATCTTCTCCAGTAAACTCTTGCAGAGCTGAGTTTCTTATCTTTGGAGTCTCTTCCTATTAAATTGCAGACGTGTTATGGGGAAAAGGTAGTTAGCCAATGCCACAAGAGCCCAGATTTTCCTTCTCAGGTTGCATCTGGGAATGAGACCAGTAAACAAGTTAAAGTTAACAGAGATGGGTCACTGGGGTTTGTAACCCCAAAAAGGGGAGACGCAAGGTACAACAGTGCCAGGGGAGGAGACAGCTCTGGGTCTGGGGGTGGCAGAGCAAATGAACACCCAGCATGGAGCGGGTCTAGATGGTGCACAGCAGAAAGAAAGGTGTCCAGGTTGAGCCCCCAAAGAACCACAAAGATGGAACTTCCTTTTTCCTTCTAGCTTAGTGCACTGCTTTTCGTGGCTCTGGGCACCTTGCCCTTCGGGTGAGCCAGAAAGTAATTCTGGCGGGGCCTTGAGGTGTGCTCCTCGGTGGCACAATTAGTGTGGTTCTTTCTGTCACTCCCCTGGGGGACTGTCTAGCCAGAGCACAGCCATGACGTGGATTAAGTTTAGTGACTGTCAGCTGTTTGCAATCTGCAATCTTGTTTAATTTCTGGCCCGATTCCTTGTTTTGAATACTCTCTGGGCTTTTAATAACATTTATTAGTTTTTCTTTGCTCTATTGAAATTTTATAAAATTGAGACAGTACAAAGAAATGCACAACAGTGCATAACCCCATCACCCACAGATAACTGGGATTAATATTTTTGTGCATTACTTTCCAGTGTTTCTTTGAATATATTTAACAACATATTTCCTCAGCTCTAAGATTTTATAGATTACAAAATGTGTCATCACGATATGAGGGCTTTTTGGAAAAAGGTAAAAAGAAAATGAAAGGACACAGGTACCAACGTTTACGTGATTTGTAAGATGGATCTCATTTTACAAATGATAAGGGGTGCCTATCAGGATCAAAAAATGTAAATATAGATCCCTATGACCCAAATATATCATATTTCAGGGATTTTACTCTGTTGAATACCCATAGGGCAATACATTGAACTCCATCCTACGTGGCCGTGTGTTGTCTGGTCTGTTTATACTTCCCAGGTCTCTCTGGGAATCTCCAGGTAACACCTTCCTGGCCCCTCAGTGTACACGGAGGGGCACCTCCTGCCTCTGCATTCCGGCTGCAGACCACTGGTACCTCTTCTAGAGCTGAGCTGCTGCTCTCTCTTAACCGTACGGAAACCAAGCACAAACTGATGTTTAAGGTGTGGCCGACATCCCTCCACAGCCCTCAGGTGACTGGAAGAAAAGAAAATTCTAAAATGAGGAAAGAAAGTCCAGGAAATATTTTTCCCAAGGATGATGATACATTTTACTAGGGACACATATATTTTTTGGAGGATATAACATAGCAATTTGAGGGAGGGGGGGAATTCTATTCCTTTATTTCTTACTTCCATTTTATCAGCCTGCCGGTGAGTACCGACACTCTGGCTCATGCTTGGCTTCCTTCTGGCTAATTCTTTCAGACTTCTACCCCAAGCTGATATAAGTTTATCTCTTGGTTCCTTATCTCACGGTTCAATGCAGGGAACATATTTCAGAAAATTAAGAAACGTAACAGTTGCTTTACATTTTGAATGGTTTCATTTATTCATTTATTTATTTATTTATTTTTAATGAACGAATTTGGTTTTTTTTTTTTAATTGCAGTACAGCTGATTGACAATGTTTCAGGTGTACAGCAAAGAGATCCAGTTATACACATGCATACTTATTCTTTTTCGGGTTCTTTTCCATTATAGCTTATTGCAAAATATTGACTATTTGAATTGTCTTTACATTGAATTTGCTGCGGCTGCCGCCTACCTGGTTGGTTGAAAGTCCAGTCTCAGTCTGGGGCTTTCCACCTGCTCCCTTGTGAACACAGGAAAGTCCTCGGCTTATGCAATCTAACACCTCTGGCTGTGTGTTCCGGAAATGCTCTGAAATCTACAGAAACAAATGACTCCCCTTGTGCGAGGAGGGCCCAGAAGTAGGGCGCTCCCTACTGCGGGGCGGGAACTGCCCTTCTTCCTCTTCTGCCCGTAGAGGGGCCAGAGCGGGGAGGGAGCTGGCATCTCGGGCGGGGACTGTTCACTGCCCATCAAACCTGGACCCCGTGAGCCCAGAGTTCCCAGCCGTCCTAGTGGGTGCGGCCACGTGACGGAACCCAGTCAGTGGAAGTCCGGAGGGCCCCTCCCGGTGTAGCCCCTGTGCAGGTGGCTGTGTGCACCTTTCAGAGGCTGGAGGGAGGGCTCTGGGACCCCACACTGTGACAGACCCCCAAGGACGGGGGGGCAGGGGACTCCTTCTCAATCAACAGGTGAAGGAAAACTTCCTGCCCACCAGAAACACCTGCTACCCTGGCGAGTTATGAGAGAGAACCACTTGCATGTGTTGGAGCCTTGAAATTATAGGGTGCATGTGTTACACGGCTAGCATCGCCTTAATGAATACAACTCTCAGTTATCTGAGGAAGATAATATGTGTAGACTTATAATGTACTTAACCGTTTCCCTATTTTAGATATTTTGGTTCATTACATTTACTTATTAGAAACAATACTTTAATAAACATTCTTGAAGTATCTTTGCATACTTGGAGGAATAGCTATGAGAATGTATCTTTAAGAGTGGAAATTTTTCAGTCAAAGTGTATTGAGAATTTTAAATATCAGCTCAGTTTGATAGAGTTAACAAATTGCCCTGAAAATATGTGCCACATTAGACTCCCCAGACAATGTATGAAAGCATCCTTTTCCTACCTTTTGTGTATCAGCAATTATTTTACTGTTTGCCACTGTGACAGAAAAAAAATAACTTAAAAAGAAACTTTTTCCTTATTTATTACAAGTGATACCGAGCTTCCTTTTCTTTTCATGTGTTTAAAAGCTGCTTACATGTCTTATGTGAATTGCTTTTTCATGTGCCTTCTGCAACATTTTATCGAATTGCTTGTATTTTTTCTTATAGATGTATAGAAAACTGTTTACATATGAGGAAGTTGTGCTTTTATCTCTTATTTATCTTGAAAATATTGTGTCTCTATTAAAGCATACTGTCTCCCAGTTTAACTTTATTCATAATATCTTTTGACGTAAGAGACATAGATATATTTTAAATTTTATATAGGTAATTGTTGATCTATTACTTTATGACAACTAGGTAATACTGTTGCTTTGTAAGGCTATCATCACCATTCACAATATTACAAAAAAATTTATATTTTCTTCTAATTAGTGAAGAGGTATGTATGTATATATAAACACATACATAAATTTCTGTATACAAAATACAGAAATTTATGGGTATATATCCAATTAAATGTATATATATATGTTTGTGTGTGAGTATATTGTCCATCTGGAAAAACTATGGTGCAAGAGAACGTCATTATTTCTATTTATATAGCAAATTATATCAACATAGTTAATCTTTATTTGACATAAATTCAACATTTATCATGTACTAAATTTCCATATATATGTCTGGATAGTCTCTGATATTTTCATTGATCTATTTGCATGTTGAATGGACGATTTGGAACCCTACTTTTAGTGACTGTATGTGATTTCATCATGTGATGTACGCTAACGCATTTAGCTTCTTTCCTTCCGCTGAAAACCATTTGATTTTTATTATTTGCCATATAGTAACTTTGTGCATGAAACTTTGTAACTTTCAGATTATTTTTTCAAGATCGATTCCTTGGTTTAACACAATGTGACTATTTTTAAGTATCTTGAAATATATTTTCCACATTATTTCAGAAAAAAATTGTGACAATTTATACTTTCACCAGCAGTGGATGAAAGCGCCTTTTTCATCACATCCTCACCAGCATTTACACTTCTAAGAATGTTGGCTAGTTGAAGAGGCTGAAATAGCAGGACGCTTTAATTGTGCTTTGATTATCACTTGATCATTGTTAAATATCGGTAGCACCCAGCACCATTATGCAAATTTAACTCAACAAGAGGGACGTAGCCTGGTAAGAGTTAATCCAAGAGTCTTAAAAGTTCAAAATATTTTTCATGAATGGCCTTGAGAAGTAGAAAAAATAGTTCTTCTATGTTCTCAGCGTGATAATGTTAAGACCTTTATTTTTCTAGTATAAGCCCTCAAATAACCCTCCACTTTTTCAAGTCGTCCAGTTCCGTAGCTTAGAGCAGAGCTGCTTTCTGGCAGGGAGTCCGATGACCAAACACCCACGTGGAAGCGTGGCTCTGCCCCGGTCCTCGCTGCGGGCGCTGAGGACTCGGAGCACGGCAGCGTGATGCAGGGCTGCGCCCGCCTGCACCTGTGCCTGGAGGAGCAGTGGGTCAGGAGCACCGTGATCGGGGCGGTTAAACGCTCCCCCTGAAACCGGAGAGCATCCTGCTCAAGGCTGGTCGGTTCCCAGGTTCACTGCTGGCGCAGGTTCAGGGGCGAAACCACCCCTCACCTTTTCACCCCGTGGAAGGAAGCCTTTGTGGGCAGCCCGTGGCTTTGCCCGTGAACCAAGGCACTTCAGCCCAAGCACATGGGGCATCCAGTTATTTATAGCTGGGAAACGGAATTTCGGAAGCTGCTCAGATCAATGCTAGGCCATGTGTGCTGTCGGAAAGGAGCTGGAGCCTCTTGCCGACCCTCTGCTGCTGGCCTGGCTGGTGTCGGGTAAGGGGAGGGTCACGAGGGCTGCGGAAGCAGTGTCTACTCCTGCTCCATTGCCAGCTGGACCCTTCCTGAAGGGCGTGTGGTGGTTTCCTAAAATCGAGTGAGACCCGGAGGCGGACAGATGGTTTTCTAGTTCATTGCCAGCAGCCAGAGGCCCTTCCCCAAGCACAGGATGTAGCTAATAATTGCCAGGTCTGAGGAAAGGCAGGAAGAGAAAATCATTGTGACTGTGAACTCTGACCACGCATAGTAGAACTCCCACCAAGAAGAGGGAGAACCAGACAAAGAGCAGCTAGATTTGCAGCAGCAGCCGCGGATGAGCTGCAGTTAAGAGGATGGTGTTTGCCGCTTAGTCTCCTTAGAGCTTGAGGAAGAAGATGTCAGAGGGAGGGGCAGGCGGCCATATTTGAGCTGGGGAAGCTCAAGGGCAGTGAGTTTGTCAGCCTGGCCCTCACAGCCACATAAAAACGCCATCTAGTAACCCAGGGACAGACCTGGGAGGAGCAGAAAGCAGGCCCCCCCCACCACTGGAAACCCCAAAGCTCCCCCCCACCCCAACAAAACCAAAAACCAAAAAACTCTTGGTATATCCCTGCTTCTAACACCATAACGCCCTGCTGCAGATCAGCCAAAAAAGGAGTGTCCATTAAAGATTTAAGATACCAACTTAACAAAGTGCTCTGTTGAATAGTTAATCAATTACTTCTGTGGGCATAGATGGTTTATATAGATGCTTTAACTGAGCAGCAGGAAGGGTGTGGAGTAAATGTTTTAGGGGTCAATGTAAACATTTACCTCCTTTAACAAACGTATACATTTAAAGACCAGAGGAAAGAAATTGTTCAAGTGTAAGTAACAGGATGCACGCTGTTCCACATCAAATGGAATTTTCCAAAAATAGGTCTGACAGAGCTCCCTCTAATATACTGTAGAGTTTGAGAGGAAAGGGTGGGAGCCAGAACTGTGAGGGGGGGCAGCTACTCATCTTAAATATTGTCACGTAAATCTTCTCCTGAATTACGTGATTGCGGTTGTTCATAATTGAAACACAACTGAAATACAATCGAAATGTAATCGAAATATCCAACTTTCAGCTCAACGAATTTTAAATGATAAGGGCTCTACATTTTCATCCTGGGATATCAGTAACATCAGAAATATTGAACAAAAGTAAAAAGAACCCTCAAATTTTTGTCCAGTGATATCAGTTTCATAGAATTGCTATAAATCCTTTTTTCATTCATAAGGTATTGAAGACCTGATCTGTGCTACACTCTCTACTATCTTGGTCCAGATAGTCCTACTTGACAGTGTTGGGTGTTGTGGCAGAGAGATAATGGTGAGGAGGGGAGGGTAGTAGAGCCCACCAAAGTGGAAAGCCCGTATTCAGAGTCAGGACATAGAAACCACATTAGCAACAGAAGAAAGATGGCAGCAAAGAGAGTATTGCCCCTACAGTCTAGTGATAAGAGAATGTGTTGTAGCCGATGGACCACAATATTCTTCACTCAAGCACTTCGGTGTTCATTCATTCATCCAGTCACTCAAGCCAGAGAGAGCATTTTCCAAAAAATGCAATTGAGTACACTACAGTTTGTAAAACTTTTATTGGTGTTTTATCTTCACACTCAGTAAGTAAAATCCTTTGGCGTCAGCCTGGGAGGTAGACTGTGGTAGGAGTGTTGCCCGGCCCTTAGATTCTTTAGAGATGAGTATCATGGTGCTGGGACTGGCTCCTACCGTAGGTGTGGGCACGAGCTGGCAAGATGGAGCACGTACGCTTCTGCCTGGCTTTGCCATGGGGCCCCAGGGGACCTGGAAAAACGGAGTCTAGAATGTAGTGCTCAAGTTCTCTGCTTCTAATCAGTCTGCTACGAGCTTCTGCAGGTGCCGTAGCTTCTGCCCCAAAGGATCCTGCATTCAGCTTCTTCAGCTAGCTCTTGCTGTACCTAAGCTGTGAATGTAACGCTGGGGCATTTGGTGCAACGTGATACATAACCCTGACTGCAGGACTTGCTCTTCAACCATCTCTTATACAGCGGTTTTTCGATATTTACATATTTCCAAGTTTCAGATAGGGTTTAAAACTCCAAACACGTTTGTATTTCCAGGAGGATCTTGAATTAATCGATCTTTCTTCTGGCCTCTGTCTTCAGCATGCCTCATTACTCCTTCTGTAAATACGATCTAATAAAGCCTTTCCTTAACTCATCAGTGTGCTTCAAAATGCTGTCTTGCCTTTCTTTTTTCTGTCCTGTGAACTAGTCTGAGCTTCACGTTTTCATCTCCTACTTAGTTTTCCCTGCCATCTTGCTTCCACCTTAATCTATTAACCTAAAATTCCTAATCTTACACATAAAAACACTGATATATGATTGCCCTTGATGCTTTGGATCATATTTTTAGTTTATTTCCAATGTTAGAGAATCAAGAAAGGGACCCGTGCAGGAGATGGAACTGAAGAATGGTTTATATTGTAAGTTGCAGAGATAGAGTGAGGGTGTGAAAGGACACTTTAAGATGGTGCATTAGCATAAAGAAAATATGTACTTAGCACCTACTAAGTGCAAGAGGCTGTGTATTGAGTGTATAACAAAGACCAAATTATAAGCTATGATTTTAATAAGTTTGTAATTTATTGGTGAAATAAGACATCTATATAAATAACTGTAGTATGTCTCAGTGATTAATGATGTTACAAGATAGTTACAAATGGCATATTGAGTGCTTTTAGAAAAGGCAAACATTTTTCCCAAGTAAGTTTGCCAGGGAAGATGCCCTGGTGGATACAGGAGTTAAGATGCATCTGGAAATATGAGTAGGATTAGTAATTATAAGGGACGTGTGCACGCAGAGCTTCACAGGTGTTTGCAGCGATCTGTCCAGCACAATCACAAGACAGCCTGAATGGTCCGCAAAGAGATTTGGGAGAATAATGTAGTAAAGTTTGGCTAAAGACAGCTTCAGAGAGCTTTAAATGGCAAGCTGAGAAATTTGGAATACATCCTACAGACAAAAAAGCCTGATGGTTTAAAACAAAGTGATGCTTTTCACGGACACTATGATGATCTGGCTGGCCAAATTCAGTGCTGCTATCTCATCAGCTGACTGTGTTTGTGGGGCTCCTTCCATGTTCTTGTCTGTTGTAGCTAATTATGTCACCCAGGTTTATCATGTCACTCCAGCTGAGTGGGCTGCCCTGTACCTTCTAAACTAATGTGGTCTCTCTCTTTCTAGTCATGCACCTCTAAACTGAAAATCAGATTTACTCTCATTTTGAGCAGTAACAGTTGCGAAAAAAAAAAATTGTGCCTTTACATTTTTAAAAAGATAAATGATTGTCTTCCTAATTAAGGCCTGGAAAAATCTTTGTCTAGAGGCTCTGGAACTGGATAGGAAGATATTATTTTGAACAGGTAGAAGAAAACTGGTATTAATGAATTGCCTATGAAGATAACTTGAGAAACAATTCATCTTGGGCAAAATATTTTGTAAACAGCTCTATTTCTATTGGCCTAAAGGCCTTTAAGAAGTTTCTGTAAATTAGTGTGTCTGCCTGAATATCTTTTTAAGCATCCTTTATATTAATGCCCTGATCCGCTTTGAAAGATCTGTCATTACATCATCCTTATTTTACAAATGAGAGTAGCTTGACTGGTCTCCCATGTGGCTGAAAATACGTGAGTTTTAAATCCAAGAAACTTTATTAAAAATAGTACTGGAAGGTATGGTAGGCTGCTATTTAAAAAAAAAAAATCATCAAATATATAGAAAGCAGATTCTAAAATGATGGTTTGTCCAAACATTTAGTTCACACAACCCATTGCTAGGGTCCTCTTCTAGAAGCAAGGAAAAGTGGCTGAACTTGCAAAGGCATGCTATGGTTTCAGTCATTTATATACATTTTAATGGATTTATAATTGGATTCAGGATTCCAGCTGGAAAGCAGGAGTGGGAAGTGGGGAAAATGCCTCCCTGGGTATTTCCTTTATAGGGATCGTTGAGAAACAAGCCACAAACTGAAACAAGAGAGAAGTGGGAATTGGTACCCCTAAAATTGAAGAATACATGCAACCAAAGGCCTTTCAGAAGTTGTACTTAAAAAGCTAGGCATCTGGGATCTCGATGGAGAGGATGACAATTTTGACAACCTGAGTCTGGTCATTAATACGATGATTCATTCCAACCAAGACTAAGTCATTTTATTTGCATTGACTAAATATATTATGAGTAGAAGTCAAGCTGGCCATGGCAATAAATGGAATATGGAGATTCCATTTACTTCTCTGGCAGAAATCCAATATCTTTTCATTTTCCCTTTTCTCCCTTCACAATGAACACAGCTGGGAACCTGCATATATAAAGGAGAAAGGCTAGATGGTTGTTTCTTTCTTCCTGTTACATTTGACAGTTTTAATGACTATAACTTTTGCTAATTTCAAAGTGATTCCCGCATAGTGCCTCATGTTGTTAAAACAAAAATTGCAATTTAGCCCAGGAAGATGCATAGAAAACTTTTCTCTCCTTCTACTTGTTTTTTTATAGATATCTATGCAAATTTGATAATAAAACAGAGCTTGAAGTATTAAATGATCACCACGGTTTGGTAAACCCTATCTTGTCATTAAAGAAAAATTGAATTATTAAAGCATGTACTAAGCCAGTAATAATTAACAGAATCCATTATTAGCAGCTGCTTACAAGCTGTGTTCTTTAGGGTCTTTGCTTTGCAGGAAGAATAAGTGACTTCGAAGGCGCTCTTTTGATTTCCTCCGATATTCTTGATAGTCTACTCCAAGCATCCTCATTCACTATGGCCAGTGACTTAAATGATTTTTCTAGAAGGTCTTTGATTCCAGGTGTCCCTCACCTTGACTTTGGTTGTCCTTTACAGCCATGGTCGGGCTCCCCTCTTTGCTCTGGACTGACTTTTGGAGTAAACTTTCAGTTGCTGCTACTGACCCCTCTCATCACCCCTAAAACCCTGCTCTCGCGGGCTGCATATTCTTCCTCAACCACATTTCATCACATGACTCTCTTACCAACACGCAGACTCTCTCCCAAGCCCATCTAGAATCTCATTCCCATCCTTCCTGCAAATCAGTGCCTGTGTCCTCCTTCAAAACGCATGCACACACACACACACACACACACACACACACACACAGTCACTCTTCTCAAGATAGAGAATTACATCCCATGTCAATCTTTCCTTTACTATGCCCCTTCAATCATACTTACGTTTTCCTTATTGTGACATACATTATTTTGCATTTGCTACCAGGGGCTTGTGATTTCATAAATGACTCTCCTGGGCCAACATTTCCTTCAGATAAACTACCACCTTCTTCAGGAGCTTCTCTAATTCTTCTGCCTAGCTTATACCACCTAACAATTTAGTTGAGCACAATGGAAGCCCAGTAAAGACTTTTAATTAGCTATTCTCTCCCAGAGCCACATTTTGTTGTGTTTTTCATTGCCTGGTTACCTAATTACAGTGGTCTTTACAGCCCTGAGGTCATTCCCAATACCCTCCTGCACCTCCGGCAGGCTGTAATGGTCACCACGTCGGTGCCCCTTGCTGTGGGTGTCTTTGGCTTCTGTGCACCAGATAAGGGCGCTCTCTGCGTGCTGGCGCAGGCTTTGCACACACACTACTACACAAGAAAGCCATCCATGGCAGTAAAACCGTGCCTAAGGGTACTCAGCACATTCTCATCAAGTACCTGCTCCCCACACTATTGCAGGGTTTTCCTTGTAACAACTTTTGGAAAACAACTGTCTCATGTCAAATATAACTCAACCACAGAAATGCACACAAAACATATGCACAATGCACTGAATTGTGTAAGGTCAACACCCAGGTAATGACCACCTAGGTTAAGGGTAGAAACAGTCCCTGAGAATGACGGACATACTCTCCCCACTTTCATTGAAGTGACTTCCTCACTTTACAGTTTTCCCTCCCAAGTGTGCTTTACTACACACTGTAATTTAGATTGCCCATTTATTTTTATTATCTTATAATAATTTAAAAAAACTCGAAACCAACTGCTTTTAAGGATTAATTCCATGTGAATGCTTCAGTAAGCTCTCTTTTCTGTGTTTTGATGCTAACTTACATACACTGTATCTATATCTTTATCCTATTACCATCCATATCCGTCTGGGTACCTGTATTCTTATCTCTCCCCCTATCTCTATATCTCTACCTCCATCTCTAAATCTATTTAACCGTACATATCATCCAAACACAAAATTCATTGGTTCTTAATTGTCATCTTGAATTTTGAACATATCATTAAGCATAATATGATCTGTTATTTTCATGTCTTAAATTCTGGAATGAATGAATAACGATGGCAATGAAGTTAGGGAGAATGTCAATATAAAATACACTCAGATATGTTAGTACTTATGGATCTAACAGGACATGAGGGGTGAAAACTTTTATTAAAGGATTGTTGTAAAATCTATGAAGATAATGCTCAGAAAGGTTACTTTTCATACCAGGAAGTACTCCTAAAGATAATATTAAGTATAATCTAGATAGTAATTTTCTTCAGAGAGGTTCAAGTGATTTGCAAACATTATCTTCTTGTTCTTAATATAGCCTTTTGAGGGTGCGAAATAGTGGCAAAGTCATAATGATCTTATTTTGAACCAAGCAACAAAGGTAGAAGGGAAAGAGACCCAAAACAAGTAAGCCTATTAAATAAGTGTCATGGGCTTCCCTGGTGGCACAGTGGTTAAGAATCCACCTGCCAATGCAGGGGACACGGGTTCGAACCCTGGTCCGGGAAGATCCCACATGCCGCGGAGCAACTAAGCCCGTGAGCCACAACTACTGAAGCCTGTGTGCCTAGAGCCCGTGCTCTGCAACAAGAGAAGCCACCGCAGTGAGAAGCCCATGCACCACAATGAAGTGTAGCCCCCGCTCACCATAACTAGAGAAAGCCCGTGTGCAGCAACGAAGACCCAACGCAGCCAAAAATAAATAAATAAATAAAGTAAATAAATTTATAAATAAATAAGAGTGTCAGCTAACATGGAATCCTAGAATTCCTGGAAGAATTCACCGCCTCTGACGCAGGACACCTGATTGTCCGGTGCTGAACAAGCCAGGACGTGAAAAGGGACAAAATATTTGCAAGCTGACAAAGTCTATCTCTCTCTGTGTTTGAAATCAAAATAGGACAAAAAGGAAGGAAATCAGCCAAGAGACTTAATGTGGGTTTTATTTGGAGTTGAGTTTGGAGGTGTGTTCCCCTGCAAGACCCTCTGAGGATTAAGGGATTTTTAGCTCTATTGAAACAAAATCACACACATGTCAGGGAACTGAGACACTTCCAAAGGGAGGGCTGGCTGTACTCTTGTGGTCTGCAGCCTTGGTCCCCGGGGGCAGGCGGCAAGTGGTGATGAAGTCAGTATCACAAGGACAGAGGTAGGGCCCATTCAGAAAATCCTGATGTCTGCCCTGTGAAGCCCCTCCCTCGGGTTTATCTGATTCCACATTCAAATGAAGTGCTCCAGTGATTCCAGATTTAAAGTAGGATATTTGTGTCTCTGGTGACAACATCTCAGTGTGAAGAACATCTCTCTGCAGTTAGCTATTATTTATCTAACCCCTGTTAAAAGTCAGTAATGCAGTCTCTTGTTGAAGCCCAGTGACTGTGATGCTTTGTCTCAGTGTTAAGTCTCTATCATTCCACTCCTCAGAGCTATGATCAGAGACAGGACCCCTTCTTCCTTCGAATTAAAAGTGATGTTCAATCCCGCTGGCCGTGAAGTGGACTTCAGTCCCATCTAAATGGGCTTGAAGTACCAATAAGACCTATACACGCTCTAATGGGCAGTATTCAAAAAATGATTTCAATGAAATCTGCAAATACACATCTACCCCTCTTCCTCACAATGGAGTTTATTAAGCAGAACAATGGTGGCTTATGAGTAAGTAAATATGAATTTATTACACAATACAGAGTGCATAAAAACTCCTAAAGTTGTTTCTACTTATAATAAAGATTTTTTTTTTTTCCACCTAAAGAAAGGTCTGAAAGTTAAGCTTACTTGGCATTCACTTGCTAATTTGTTTAGTTATTGGCTTGTTGATGGCTCCCTTTCACATTAAATGCTATTTAATCCATTTAGGTCACCTCGAAGCAATGAAGAAATAATTATCTTAGGACTTTGAACTCACAGAGATAATCTACGTGGCAGTTTCTTAATGTACACAGTATGGTGGCTTATTTTTGAAAATAGAGAGGTGAAAAGTTCATGGATATTTTGCATATGTGTTTGTGGATGGAGAGAGAAAAGTCTAGAGTCTAGATACATATTTCTGGGGCTTAACTTAAATTTTCTTATTACTACTGTGATTCCACAACAGTTTTTAGAAACGTATTGTCACATGAAGATAACAATTTACTTTTAAAAAGAGGTGAAAGGTATTCTGAGAAACCATTTATGGCTGGCCTAAGACATTAAGCTTCTCACGGTCACAGATGTGATGTTGTCTTTATCAAATCGTTAACGCTATAAAAAAGAAATGATGCTTCTCATCTCAGTATTTCTTTCTTTGGTTTGCATTAACATTGAACTGAATTGAACAGAGTGGAATTAAATAAGCGTGAAGTGTTTCCACACCTAGATCTATTGACTCTGGGCCCGCAAAATGACTCTCCAAAACTAAACAGGATATAAACCATCCACTAAATAATGAGATGATGCTGCCAGCCTTACAGAATTGTTGAGAAGCTTCAGTGAGATCATGGAAAGTGCTCTCATGAGGCTTAAACGTAGTAGATCCACCCTCCTGCTGTCTCCTCTCCCAAATGAATTAACACCAGGCCCTGTTGATCTTATTTGGAAGGTTCTTTCTAATCTGCCCACTCTGTCCTTCTCCACAGATACGTCTTTGATTCACCATCACTCGTATCTGAGATACAGGAACCCCTGCCTGGCCTTCTGCGTCAGTCTTGCACTATTCCAGTAGAATTTCCCCTCTTCAGCCAGGAGGGCCTTCTCAAAACAAATGTGAACATGATAATCTTCTATTTAAAACCCTTTGGTGGTGCCTCAATGCCTCCAAGATAAAGTCAAATTCCTTAATCTGGCTTACAAAGACATCCTTGACCTGGCTGCCCATCTCTGCAGTGTGGTTCCTGAGATCTCTCTTCAACCCCCTGTGCTTCGAAAAATAGCATTTAAGGGAGAATAGATGCAAAAATGGGTTTCATGAGTTTAATAAATGTACAGCTAACAATATTATAACTTGTAGACTATAAATTCAACAAGCCTGAGGCCATGAAGAAATAGAGGAAATGTATGTAGGTTCAATGAGACTATAGCTCAACACCAGTAAGGAATAGGACACTAGCAAATCACTTGAGCTCCGTGTCATGGGTCCTTGTGCGCGACATGAGGGACTTGGACACAGTGATTTCTCTGGTCTTGGAAGACACAGTGCTTAGAAGTTTCTTGACTGTGTGTGCGTGTTGTGTGTGCACGTGGTGTACACATTTTGTGTGTGCCTGCTGTGAAGTCAAGCTGAGCCAAGTGCCAGTTGAGGCCGAGTCTATACTTAGACAGTAACTCCTTTTTTAGGAGTTAAAATCTATGGTTTTGTCCATATGTCTGAATTGTCAATGAGAATTAACCATTAATATGTCAAAGCATCTGATAAGTCATCATTTACTGAGTTAATGTTACCAGATACCTTGTGAAGCACTTACATGCATCTTTCGATTTAATTATTACAACATTCTGTACAGTGGGTACCTTTAGCCTGATACTGAGGCCTATGGATGAAAAACCTTGCTTACCACATGGAAAATAAATTTAAAAAAAACCAACCAACCACAATTAGGATTTTTAACTCCAGTCGGCTAAAAACTTAAGGTCTGAACCATTATGGCACACCTTTTCCTAAAACCCTACCTACCTCCAACTTGTGAAAAATCGTCTGTTTCACTGGCATGGTAAATTAACTTCTAAATTTTGTATCATCTCTGACTCTCAGGGAAGCACTGCGACCTGAGATAGAAAGGATTTGAGAGCAGAAAGCAGCTGTCTGCCCCTGTGACTCTGACAAGAGCCGAGAGGTTCCCGGAGCCGATGCACTGCGGGGCCTGGGGAGGAGGGGGGACGCCACTCTGCCTCCTCAACCTCCACCCAGGCTGGAGCCCTGCCCCGTGGCGGTTGTGAATGGGATCAGTCTTGAAGGATCTCACCATTAAAGACAGACTCAAGATATTTCCTCTGCAATAACATAATGATGACAAAGCCGATCACCGTGTTCCAGGCGCTGGGGCTGGGTTTTCATGTATCCCAAGTGTCAACCTTTTTCAAACTTCAGCATTTCACACAGGACCCTAATAAGGGTGCTTGCTTTCTCTCCGTACTCTTGTACTCTTGTGTGATAAACTCACCCTTTCATTGAAAAGAATGAATGAAAAAGGAAATCTTTAACTCTAAATAAAACAAAAGGAGGAAATCAGTATCACTTGTCATAAATGCAAGGTGAAGAAATACGTGCGTGAACAAATACATGAGTACAATTTTATAAAGTTCATCTCTGTGCCACCTAAAATCTGCCAAAATATTATACAAACCAAACCAGTCCTTAGGAAAGCTGGATAATTGCATCACTGATTTGACAACTTTGTAAGACTGGACATAACATCTCCATTTCACAGATCCGAGATTGAGACAGCCTAGGTAACTTGCCAGAAATCCTACATATTTTCTTCTGATTCCAAAGCATCTGATCTCCCCATGGTCAGTCTAGATACAGGTTAGTTAGATTCATCTCATCCATTGTAGGCACGCATTTTTGTGTCTGATATTCCTCCTCACCTCAGTAGTCATGGCAAGCAAAGGAGAAAACTCTCAACAGGTTTATACCAGAATTTCAGTTGCTGTGAGCCTCAAAAAAATTCTCCTTAAAGAAAAGGACTGTGTTATTCAAGTTACTAAACTTAAAAACACTGATTTTGAAGTTCATGTGTCACCTTCCCCATTGTTCATGCAAAGTCCAGAATCCTGGATCAGAACATCCCCCCAAAGATCCCAGCAGTGTGTGTCTGTGTGCCCACAGGGATGGACCCTGAGCAGCCCGTTTGCATTTAGGACAATAATGAAATTCATGCTTATTTTGGGAGCCCTTTGGGCCAGTTCCCATCGTTCATAGATCCCTGCACTTGGAGGGAGGGGACCACAGAAACAGCACAGCCCATGAGGTTGCCACTTGTCATGGTTCATGTTGGGTTTCATGCCACAGTGTAATGACATGTCACACTGTGACATTTGAATGAGAATGTGTAAGACTTTGCATCTGTTACCTTCAAATATTGTGGTGTTGGGGGGATGGTATGAGGGAAGTTATTGCAGATACTATAAAAATCACAATGAAAGAAAATGAGAAAGGCCAAGGCAGGGAGAGAGAGAGAGATTTCGTTGCCCAAGTCATCTGTTCCTGACCACACAGCTCCTTAATGGTCGTAACTACACTGAAAGCAAGGAGAAGAGCTGAGATGTGTCTATCTGAAGGAGGCCACCTTGGGTTCCTGGCTGTAGACCAGAAGCTCTCACCCAGGCTTTCAGCTCTGATACAACTGCTTAACTCAGACTTACCATCATTTCATGTTTAAAAAAAAAAAAGAGAGAGAGACAGAGAGAATCCATCTGCTTAGATTGGTACCTTGATTTAACCTGGAAAATTTTGTTTACAACAAGGATTTAGAAAACTAATTAGAAGCCTGGAAAATAAGAATACAGAGCCTGTGAGCAGAGAGCAAGATCCTTGAAGCACTTTGCCTCAGAAGATGCCCTGTAAGAGCTCAAAGGTATTTCTTAAAACGCGTTGACATGTCAGGATTCACAATGACCTTTTCAGCAGCAAACAGAAGAATATATTTTTTCACAAACATTGTGCCTATTGAAAGAAAAGGTCCAGAGTGTGTTTCTTTGACCCGTGTGACATCATGCTGTGTGGTGACAGGCTGCAGCACAATCAGTAAACAAACGGCAGGCCATCCCTCATGGGTGATGATGTCATAGAGACCTCGGAACAGGGCCTGGGGAGTTGGTGGGAGGAGGGCGGCAAGCTGGTGCCATCTGGTTAAAGAGGAAGAAATAATAGGCTTGTAATGTTCTTCACAGTGTTGTTGTGTATTTTTGATTGTATTTGCTTCCACATTCTTTATAAAACCAGGTCACTAATCTCTTGACATTTTCACACATGGATTGATACCATATAGCAACATTCAGGTTTTTTTCAATTTGTTTTCTGTATTATGAGATGTCATTTAAATCACTTTCAACTCCTCTCGTCCCTCTCCTCCCCAATTCAATATTAAGCTTTGAATTGTGTATGGATCATTTTTTTCATTCAGCGGTTATGTCCTGGAGAAAATTTTCCACCAACATTTGTTAAGTCATTAGATTTTCCACTACAACTACTATTAATGTTAATATTGGTAATAATGTTGAGCACCTACTCTATGCCAAGCACGATGTTGGCACTTCATATACCTAACTTGTTACTACGAGGACCAGGCAAGGCGAGTGTTATTATATTGTTTCCTGGGTTTGAAACAAAGAATAAGAGAAGGTAACCCACTTGCCTAATGCCACACAGTTAAGAAGTGGTGGACGTGGGGGCGGGGGGAAGGGGAGGGAGGGACGAACTGGGAGATTAGGACTGACATACATACACTACCATGTGTAAGACAGAGAGCTAATGGGAACCTGCTGTATAGCACAGGGAGCTCAGCTCGGTGCTCTGTGATAACCTACATGGGCGGGATGGGAGGGGAGGGAGGTTCAAGAGAGAGAGGATATATGTATACATATAGCTGATTCACTTCATTGTACAGCAGAAACTAACACAACGTTGTAAAGCAATTATACTCCAATTAAAAAAAAAAAAAAAAAAGAAGTGGTGGAGCTAGAATGCTACGAGAAATCCTGGAGTGAAAGGGGTAAGTATTCAAAACACATGAATTCCCTAGCACTAGGTGAGGCAAGTGGTGCAGGGCACCTTGAACCTGCCGCTACCAGTTAAATACCAAGGAGCCATCTGAGTGTCTATTTCATGGGAAAGAGTCTCTGTTATGTGGGAAGCTCACAATGCATGTGGTCTAGTCTGTGGTCTCCTTGGAATGCTTCCGTACATAAAGCTTTGATCACTGGCTCTAAACAGAGATGGCTAAACTCAACATTGCACAGATTCTTTTCCGGAGTCCTCTCCACCATAGCCTCAGCCATAGAATGAAGGGATAAACAAAGCGCTTCTGATGTGGAACACATATAAGCAACTGGGGAAAAACTGGTCGCACCATGCAGCTTGAGGGATCTTAGTTCCCCCACCAGGGATTGAACCAGTGCCCCATAAAGTGGAAGGGCGGAGTCCTAACCACTGGATTGCTAGGGAATTTCCTTAAAGTTTGTAACTGAAATTATCAACTCCTGTTGATTTTAACCACCCTCCTCAATGGATTCATACTATACAAACCATCAGAAATGACAGATGAAATTGAAATCCGACCGCATTTTTTTCATTTGCTTGAAATCCTTCTTAGTTTTCCATTGCCTACCCGTGTTGCTCAATATGGTACCACTAGCCACATGCAAGGACTGAGCACTTGAAATGGTTTAGTCCAAATGGGGATGTGCTGTAATTACAAAACACACATTAGATTGAAAGACTTAATAGAAGAATAAGAATGTAGAATAAGCTCGTTAGTAACTTTTATATTGTTTACACGTTGAAGGGGCAGTATTTTGGATATATTTTGTAAAATAAAATGTTATTACAATTGAGTCCATCCATCAACCAAACCAAAAATAAACAAATGGGACAACATCAAAATAAAAAGCTTCTGTATAACAAAGAAAAAAAATGAATTGAGTGAGAAGGCAACCTGTAAAATAGGAGAAAATACTTGCAAACCATATATCTGATAAGAGGTTAATCTCCAAAATAAATAAAAACTCCTACAACTCAATAGTAAAATGACTAATAAGCTAATTAAAAATGGGTTAAGGGCTTATAAGTTTTTTAAAGAGCTGTATAACTGGAGTAACCCCTAGAAGGCTAAAAATAAAGGGTTGGGGGAGGCTAGTTAGGGAGTTTGAGACTGATATGTACACACTGCTATGTTTAAAACAGATAATAAACAATGACCTACTATTATCTAGCACAGGGGAGGGACCCTGCTCAATATCATGTAAAAACCTAAATAGGAAAAGATTTTGAAAAAGAATAGATACCTGTATATGTGTAACTGAATCGCTCTGCTATACACCTCAAACTAACATAGCATTGTTAATTAACTCTACTCCTATATAAAATAAAGAGTTGTTAGAAGAATAGAGGTCAACCCTTAGATGATCCATAGACATCTGACCCGATATAACATCATAAAAGGTGATGTGAAAGTGGAACAGCTCCAGAGAGGATAGCTACCTAAATGAGCTCCCATGTAGCCCTGGAGGACAACAGACAAAGGTGATTCTCCCAGAGAACAAAGTCAGAGCAGCCAAAGCGACCAGTGAGGAAACGCCACCACCAGCCATGGAATTCTGGCCCCATGGACCAGAAAAACTTTGCGGAACAGTTGCCTCTGAGCATTGTTTTCCATTCCCCAAAGGGAAGTGGTACCTCATCCCCACACAACAAGCCTGGTTCTATTTTTGTGTATCGGGTGCATTGGGAATTGTTTAATTTATCATTTAGCCATAAGCCACCAAACATGAGGAGCTGGATGAAGACTAACCCAAAGAATTGCATGTCAGTCAGAGAGCCTTAATCTGGACCTAGAGCTGAGTGAATTAACAAGATGGTAAAAGTTTGTCATGATTTAGGACGTGGTGTGTTTCACAAGAACGGGGCATTTTGATAGATGTGAATGGATGGGAACAGACAGTTGCAAAAAGGTGGATTGGACACTGGCTGTTATTTTTGTCTCATAGCATCAACGCACCCATTACTCCTCAAATAACCGTGACCATAGCCCTCGGAAAACAACCCCGCTCCTGTGTTCAATCAATGCAAATGTAAGGTTGCAAAGATGGGGCATTTGGCCTAATGAATACATTTAGTTCCCTTACCAATCATGGAGTCCAGATAGAAACACAGGACCCAAATGCAGCCTCTCTGGGCCAGTGAGACTCCATTCCAGAATTGTATGTGTGCCCCCCTGGAAAGTGAACAGTTGTTTTCTGTAGAGAACATGTGAGGGGCACACTAGAACTGCTGTAGCTTCCTTATGGGGATGGGACCTCAGATAGCTCAACCCAGAGAGCTGAGATGTGAGGGGAAACCTTGCCCTGTTAACACTGTTTGAGACTGGGGTCCTGTCTTTCCCCAGGACTCTTTTTTTGTTTGTTCTTAAGCTGGTTTAAGATGTATTTCTGATCGATGGCAACAGAAACCGTCTAAACCAGCTGCCGGCAATATTCTTGGCACATGAGAGAAGTGTGCTAGCTACTGAAAATTCTGCAGAGCACTTTGAGTGCCTCTCATAATGGTATAGGTAACTGATTAATGTTTCTAGAATAAAAATATGCAAGACTAGACAAAATTACATTACACAAGAGTAGGAAAGAGGTAATGCTATTTTATCTTCAAATTTATGTGACATAAAATTAAACAAATCTGGCTTAAATTCTTCTTGGAGCTTTTATTTATTAGCTTTAAATCCAATGTATATTTTTAGACTTGAATCTGGCATTTGTAATATTATGAAGATTTCCAACTTCTTTGGGGAGGGGTAAAAGAATTAAAACATATATGAGTTTGTATGCATGCATGTACACACACACTCACAAAAGCTTGCCAAGAGGTATAATTTTTTATTTGAAAGTGACATCTCAAGAATTTTTTCTCAGGGAGAAAATGACTTTAGAAGTTCTTAACTTACAGGTACTGAACAAAATCAAAATGCATATTGATAACACCTACAAAAATACAGCTGAAAGCAGCATTAAAGTCATTCTCACCTTTTTTTGATATGGCCTGGCTTCACTGGATTTTACCGTTCTTTCCTAAGTGGAACTACAGTTATTTGGTTAAAAACATAAAAACTTTTATAACATTACTAGAATTTTTTTTTATTATAAACTTGGTATGTCTGAAAAAAGGTCTATGCTTTAAGCTTTGAAAAAGTCAGCTGAATGCCTGCTGCTTAGACAAACATGCCTTTATTAGTCTGGTTTAATATTTGGGAACTACAATTAAATACATGTATTCAGAATATGCTCAAAAATAAAATTGAAAGTTGAGTGTTGCCAAATTAGACTTTGTTCATATTTCCCAAAGAGATATAACTTGAGTTTTCAAAATATGTGTGTGTGTGTTTCTTTTGTAGTTTGGTTGACTTTAGGTATGAAGAAAGCATTTAAATAGATCCTGAAATACTGGTCTGCAAAAAAGGCATGAAAGAAAGGTTGTGCATTGGATTATCAGTAGTATCATCAATTGGAAAGTATCCAGTGTCACATCCATTTAGTATCGCCTGTGAAATAATGAAACTGTTTATAAGACTTCCCATGACAATGTCAGTACAGGAAGGTGATTATGTGAACAGAGGCAAACTACCTCTGAAAAGAAGGAATGTCATAGCCAACGGGAAAGGAAAAGAGAAAGCAACCTGGCTTCTCTTTCCTGTTTTTATTCTCAGAGTTATGCCATACTCAGGTTTTTTCCTCTACGTTTGAACAATGTTTACAAAAAATTCTAGTGAGTGCTACACATTTTGGATCATTATTGAGTCATAAAATAGTTCCAGTGTTAATATTGATCACATATTGTGTGAAAGCTCTCAATCTCTACCAGCTTCTATCACTTACTTCACAAAACTGAAAAGACCTCATTTTCTAAACTCAGAATGGATTAAAGACCTAAATGTAAAGCCAGACACTATAAAACTCTTAGAGGAAAACATAGGAAGAACACTCTTTGACATAAATCACAGCAAGATCCTTTTTGACCCACCTCCTTGAGAAATGGAAATAAAAACAAAAATAAACAAATGGGACTTAATGAAACTTAAAAGCTTTTGCACAGCAAAGGAAACAAGATGAAAATACAACCCTCAGAATGGGAGAAAATATTTGCAAACAAAGCAACATACAAAGGATTAATCTCCAAAATATACAAGCAGCTCATGCAGCTCAATATCAAAAAAAAAAACAAACAACCCAATCCAAAAATGGGCAGAAGACCTAAATAGACATTTCTCCAAAGGAGATATACAGATTGCCAACAAACACATGAAGGGATGCTGAACGTCACTAATCATCAGAGAAATGCAAATCAAAACTACAATGAGGTATCACCTCACACTAGTCAGAATGGCCATCATCAATAAATCTACAAATGATAAATGCTGGAAAGGGTGTGGAGAAAAGGGAACCTTCTTGCACTGCTGTTGGGAAGGTAAATTGACACAGCCACTATGAAGAACAGTAGAGAGGTTCCTTAGAAAACTAAAAATAGAAGTACCATATGACCCAGCAATCCCACTACTGGGCATATACCCTGAGAAAACCATAATTCAAAAAGAGTCATGTACCACAATGTTCACTGAAGCACTATTTACAATAGCCAGGGCATGGAAGCAACCTAAGTGTCCATCGACAGATGAATGGTTAAAGAAGATGTGGCACATATATACAATGGAATATTACTCAGCCATAAAAAGAAACGAAATTGAGTTATTTGTAGTGAGGTGGATGGACCTAGAGTCTGTCATACAGAGTGAAGTAAGTCAGAAAGAGAAAAACAAATACCATATGCTAACACATATATATGGAATCTGAAAAAAAAAAAAAAAGAAGTGGTTCTAAAGAACCTAGGGGCAGAACAGGAATAAAGATGCAGACGTAGAGAATGGACTTAAGGACACGGGGAGGGGGAAGGGTAAGCTGTGACAAAGTGAGAGAGTGGCATGGACATATATACAATACCAAATGTAAAATAGATAGCTAGTGGGAAGCAGCCGCATAGCACAGGGAGATCAGCTCAGTGCTTTGGGTCCACCTAGAGGGGTGGGATAGGAAGGGTGGGAGGGAGACACAAGAGGGAGGAGATATGGGGATATATGTATACATATAGCTGATTCACTTTGTTATACAGCAGAAACTAACACAACAATGTAAAGCAATTCTACTCCAATAAAGATGTTAAAGGAAAAAAAAAAAAGACCTCATTTTCATTTTTATTTTTTGCAGCTGGAGTGGAAATTAATGCAAGCTTGCAAAGGATTCTCAATGCCCAGACATTGAACAACTTGGAAGCTTTTCTAGACGAATAGTCAATTGTGCACTCGTGAAATTGCCTTGGGGATACGGAATCTGTGGTAAATTACTTCCCATTCTCCAAACACACCCACTTAGCTACACAGCAATGGAATGTTTATTAGGAATGGCTTTAAATATATGCTTTATTTATTTTTGTGTTTTACTCTTCCTGTTGTACATCACTAGAAATTGCTTCCCTCGCCTCCTTTATAACTATGCTATTTAATTGTTGATGTTTTGATTAAAATATTTATTGTTCCCAATATAATTTAGTTTCCAAATACCACAATTCACGTATTCAACTTCATTCCTCTATTATCTCCTAAATATAAAAGCCTGAGGAGGTTAAATACTGATATTTCCTGTTCTAGGAAAAGGTGCTTCCTCTAAGCAGTTGTATTCACCCGAGTCAACTATGAACAGTGGTTTCCACTAGAAGCTCCATTTTCTCCACCATATCTCAATTTGTTTGTCTAGTTTCTTCAAATGGAAAGTCAATAGTGAATGAATATTGTGAAAATCCTATACAAAAAATTCTTTTCTGCTCAACTTAGAATTTCTCATTACTTGAGTCCTTTCATGAGATAAACTGTATCTAATAAATATATAAATATAATAATGAACTAAATGTTCCATTTAAAAGCAAGAACTAAAAACTAGAGGCTCTGGTTAAAAGCAAAAATGGAGTGACTATAATAAAATTCCAACTATATGTAATTTATGAGAAATATATCTAAAACATAATGTATATGTAAAACATAAGGCTGAAATGAAAGGACAGAAAGAAAAAGATATACCAAGGAAATACGAACCAAAAGAAACCTGTGTAGCTATTCTATTATCAGAGAAAATTAACTTTATGTCAAAGTATCACTAGAAATAAAGAGGTAGTAATGAAAGTTTCAAATGATAAAAGTTTCAATTTACTAGGAAGACACAACAATGCATAGATTTCATGCAACTTTATGACCTCAAAACATGAAAAGAGAAAAAAAAAACTGACACAATCATAAGAGAAAATAAAATAACCGATAATCACCATGGGAAATTTTGCAATACCACCCTCAATAATTAAAAGAAAAAGCAGATAAAAACTCATGAAGGATATAGAGATTTAAATTAAAAAAATCTAATGCAATGGAGAAAGAGAGAGAGAGAGAGAGAGAAGGAAAGATGGGAGGAAGGAAGGAAAAGAAATCAAACTCAACTGCAGAATACACACGTTTTGCCAGCACGCTTGGAATATTTTTTTCCAAAATTGAACACATCCTAGTCTATAAGCAACTCTCAACACATTTCAAAAGTTTCAAGTTACACAGAGTATGTTTTTTGACAACCATGCAATTAAGCTGGAAATAAATAACAAAAAAGGTACAATAAAATATGCTTACTTTTGGAAATTAAGAAAGACACTTCTAAGTGACCCATTGATCAAAGCAGAAATAATAATGAAACTAAAATATTTTGAATTGGATTATAATAAAAATTCTATACATCAGAATTTGTGGGCTACAACTAAAGCAGTACTTAGAGAAAAATTTATAATCTTAAATATAGAAATAAGTCTATAAATTAATGAACTAAATGTCTATCTCAAAAACTTAAGAGAAAAAGAGACTGACAAGATAAACCCAAAGAAACAAGAAAGAAGAAAACACAACAAATTAAAACCAGGACAGAAGTTATTAAAGTAGAAAACAAATTCAGAGATCAACAAATCCAAACAAATCCAAACAGTGGTTCTTTAAAATGAGCAAAATTGATAAACCTCTGGTGAGACTGGTGGAGAAAAGAAGAAAGAAGACCCAAATAACTAATTTCATGGACGAAAAGAATCAGCCTCTGTAGACCAGGCAGCTATCAGAAAGATAATAAAGTAAATTATAAACAACTTTAAGCTAATAAAACAAACAATTTACTTGTTATGGACAAAATATCCTATCTAACTCACTCAAATTGCTCTCTCCTCAGCATAGAAAATGGGAGTAATCCTTACATAAGGAACTAAATGTCTAAAACACAAACAAAAAATCCATTCCACTAAGAAAATTTTAGATCCAGACGGTTTTACAACCAAGTTTTCCCCAAATATTTAACATACAACTCCAATTATACATGATTGCTTCGAGTATTTAATTTTTGCACTAATTAATCTGTTAAGAAAGGTAAAGGAGAGAAAATTACACACCACCTCTCTAATGAATAGAGATAAAAAAAATCTAAAACAAAACACTAGCTGGCTAAATCTAAACTCTAAAGCATGACCCATCGAGTTTACAACATAATTCAAGATTGAGTTATCTTTAGAAAATCTGTCCATGCATTTCAATTCAAAACTGGTTATTCAAAGAGAACACTCGGATACATCCATTTAAATGGATGCATAATGGCATTCCATGAAATTTAAAATCCATTCATAATAAACATCACTTGGCAGATTCAGAGCAGAAAAACATTCCCTTTACTGATAAAAGTGTTTAACAAAACAACAGTAGATATCTTACTAACAGAGAAATGTTAGCTGGCCCTCTTAGGTTCTAACAGGGCCTCCACAACCATTTCTTTTCAGTAGAGTATGGAGCTTCTATCCAGTGCTTTAAGCGTTATAAATTAATACTATCCAGTGTGTTAAGTAAATAAATTTAAAGGCACAAGAATTGACAAATAAATTATTCAAAAGGAAGAAACAAAACTGTAATTATTTGTAGATGCTATGAAAGAAATTCTCCAAAAGGATCTATAGAAAAGATAAAAGAATTCATAAGATTTTAACAAAGCTGAAGAAAATAAAATCGATGTTAAAAACTGCATTTCTCTATACCTGTAACAACTAAAATTGAGAAAAAAATACCATTTACAATAAAATCCCCAAATCCATAAGACAAGAGACAATTTTACCACTACCAACAACAAAAAAGTGCAAGATCTCAGTGTAAAAAAATATAAACCTTCATTAATGACATTAAAGAACACTAATAGAGAGACCCATCATATCCCTGGACTGTTAGACATGGTAGTATATGATAAAGATGCCAGTTTTTCCCAATTGAAATACATATACTTAGTGTAATTCCAAACAAAAACCCAAAAGGATTAAAAAACAAATTTTGTGATTCAGCTTCATGGATTATGAAAATTCGCATAATCGAAATAGTTTTGACACTTTTAACAATGAAGCAGGAAGATAGTGATATGCCTGCTATCAAAGCTTTTTACAAAGGTATAGTAACAAGTACAGTGTGGTAACTGACCCAGAGACAGACAGACCAAAGGGCGAGAAGGGAGAGTCCGGAAATAGACCACAGTGCATGTGATCAGAACAAATGACAACAGCAGCTTCGGAAATCAGCTGGAAGGGACGGTTTTCTCAATACATGGAACTCAGTCAGTAGGGGTCCATACAGAAAAACAAAACATATGTGGACTGCTATCTCAAATACGCATCTACTCTAGAAAGATTGTTCACCTAAATGTAAAGGGCACAATAAAATAAAATGAGATAAAATTTGAGATGCAAATATAGGACAATTTTACTACCTCAAATATATTTTTTAAGAAGACACAAAGGGACAAAGATTAAAGCAAAAGACTGATAAATTGCAATAAATTAAAAATAAGCAATTTTATGTATTAGAGGAATTAAAAAGAGAGAGAAACAAAATGAGCCACAGAATGGGGGAATACATTTGCAACTAATTTATCTAGCAAAAAGACTCATATCTAATGAACTTTCACAAGTTATTCTATTGTTATTGTTATCATTGTTATTATTACAAAGCAAACAACATAAAAGAAAAATAGGAAAAAGATATAAGCAGACACTTCAGAGAGGAGCAAATACATGTCCAAAGAACATGTGAAAAGGTGTTCAGTGTTACTAGAAAATGAGGTAGTACATATTCACCGGACTGGAAAAAAATAAAACAAATGGCAAAACAAAATGTTGCTGAGTGAGGTGCACAGAGCTCCGGGAACACACTCTCTGATGTTGGGAAAACAGTTGGGTTATCTCTAGCAGAGTGAAAACATGTATATACTATGAACCAGCAATTCTCTTTCTGATCATATGTGTACTCAGCAGAAAGTTAAGTACAACCAAGTACAACCAGATACATGTACAAAAATGTTTATTGCAGCAATGTTCATAGATAGTTAAAACCTGGAAAGAATTCAAGTCAACATCAGCAGCCTAATTGGAAAACACCTTGTGAATATTCAGACAGTGGAATTCAACACAGAAATGCAAAGACTGCATCACTTGGGACATGGATCAATTAAAGATATATTGTTGAGTAAAAGAAGCAAGGGGCAAAAATATGTGCTGTACAATTCCATTTATATAAAGTTAAAAAATAAGCAAAACTGAAATGTAGTATGTAGGGATACACAGGTGGATGACAAGAGTATTAAGAAAGAAAGGAATGATTATCATTAAGTCAGGATAGTGGGTGCACAGTGGAAAGAGTTAGGACAAGAACGGAAGCAGGAAGATTCAGGGGCTCCTGTGGTACCAGCAGTGCTCGAACTTATTCTGTGGATAATGGTTACAGGGTGTTTACAATTATTTGTTAAAGTATGCCTTTACATTTTATGGATTTTCCTGAGTGTGCATGATTTCACAACAAAAAGTTTAAAAAGTACATGATAACTTTTCTGCAGAAACTTGTATTTTACACATCGGAATTCTTACTGATCCTGGTGCTTATGGGAGAAAATATGAAACATCAGCTTTGTTTCATGACCTTAACATGCCAATTTTAGTTGTCATTTGCAGGCAATGTAATATACATACTAAATTTACGTCTGCGTGTAGACACAGATGCAGGTATAGATATAGATGCAGATGCACGTAAAAGAAAGCAGAGTAAGGACATTTGTAACATTGTGCTGCTAAATTCATATTCCTTGTGAATCCAAAGTGATTCACTTTGCATTTTTTCTGACATCAGGTAAAATTGATAAACTTGAATTCTCACTGTGCTCAAGTAAATATCTAAAAATTAGGTGTCATTGCATTTCATATAGAAATAAAACATTCTGAATCATTCTAATGTTCAAATGCATCCTTGTCCTAAGCTCTGGGAAGGTGCTCTGAACACATTTGCATGTTGATATGGATTCAATCGAGGTGGAATGTTCGTGTGCAAGAACACTCAGCTTCCTAGAAGATGATTTCTAAAATATGCACAGTTCCTTTGTGATGCTTTAATATTGACTAAGGCATAGCACTTGTGAAACACTCAATTTCAATTTTATTTTGAAATAAAAGGTTTATTTTTCATGAAAACACAAGGATGTGTTCCACTAGATCATACAGGAATGGATCTGAGATTTTAGAATCTTTAGACTCTGCAGCATCTTCGGGGCTCACAATCAAATGGGCTTTAGGGTGAGATACAGCCCATTGATGTACAAAAGCTGTCAATTTCCCTTGACTTTGGAGGACTTGGCCCCCTGGCAAAATGAAGCTAGATTGCTTGGTTTGGTTGTTCCACTGTAAAAGTAAATGCTATTAAATTAATGGAGTAGATGTTTGTAATTTTAACAGTACAAATAAGACTTTATGGTTCTCTTTGAGACTATCAATTGTTTCATTTTGGTTGGGCGGGGCTCATTTAAAAGAAAAATATAAAAAGAAAAGCTCGTCCTTTAGGGCAGAGTTACTGGCCATATGCATCAGCACCAAATCTTGAGAGAAGAAGGGAAAAGGGGTTAAATTCAGAAAGCTGACAAAGCTACATTTTCACTACTAAGGAAATTTTACTCAGGATGCAAGTGAAAGTAATTATACGTTTAGTCAATACTGAGGATCTGATTTGACTAAAGAACTCCATATTTTGGTAGGAACATCTTAATTTGTCATGGAGGAGGGAAGGTTCATCTCCAACAGTAATAAGATGCACCTGGACTTTGTCTACCACTTGAGTCTAAGCTACTTTCTGTGTTTAGGAAAGGATATTTACCTCGAGAGTGTGTATCTTGCATATTCAGCCTACTTCGCAATGGAGCATCTCAACAATGCCAAGATATATTCCTTTTTCAATTTTGTCTGCTTAGTAATTTTGCCAGAGTGAATAATAGTACCTGAGAAACTCACTCCTAGATCTGCCTGAAGCTCATCATTACCCTTTTAAACAACCTAAAGTTGAGAATTATATTTTATCTGGTGGACTTACAGAGGACCTAAGCCCGGGAGACAGGCTCTCAGAGCTCTGAGGGACAGGTCCAAAGAGGTCAGGGAGGAGCCGGGACATATAGGAATTTTTTGCAAAACAAAAACAAAACAAACAAACAAACAAAAAACCCAGGTAGCTGGAACATCAAAATACTACTGTTAATTACAGAAAACCCAGATATCTTAAGTTAATGAATTTAGTACTTTTCTATGTACAGGAAGATGCAAGAATCTGGGCTTATTAAAACCATTCCTTTGATCTGCACCTTAATTATCTGGGGCCAGGATCCTGCTTTCCTCCATCCTGAGTCCCCTCAGACTGCACAGTTTGGGGGGCAGGGTGGCTACAGTAGCTGATGTCTTGATGGTCTCAATATCCTTTATTTACTGATAAGGCAGGTGACATCCTTCATCCACACTCCCAAGCTGTGCCCTCTAACTGAAGAGGATGTGTATGACACTTTACAGATCTGTAAGAAATTGGTCCAACTTCACCTGGAAATATTTTGAAAGCATATTGATTCTGATACCATTGAATTTCAGGCATGACACCAAATCTGGTGGAATGTTGAGCAAGATGGTAGAAATGGCAGCACTCCTGCTGTTCAGCACAAGGACATAAGCTCTAGATTTAACATCAGAAACCCTGGGTTTGAGTCCCCCACTATGTGATCCATTAGCTGTTTGACCTTGAGGAAACCATCTGTCTTCTCTACATTCAAGAGTTATTGGGAGTGTCAGGTGAGAAAATGCATTGGGGCATATAATGGAAAGAAGTATCCATACTTCAGCAGGTTGACAGGAGCTCTTATTCAGTCTCCAAGTCCCAGTTGGGGACCAGGGCTGTAACTCTCATACTTTGGTCATTAGCCTTTTGATAAAAGTGGTTGCCACTCAGTTGTAGGTGTGTCTCTTACAAACAGTGTATAATTGGATTGTGGGGATGCAGATTGGCTCAATTGTGGAGAGTCTGCCTATTAATAAATGTGTTTCCAGCTCCATTATTATTTTCTTTGAGTGTTTTTATTGTGTGGTGTATGTAATTTTTATTTACCTACTCTGTGTTTGCATCTGATTTATAAATATGTTGACATATGAATATCCTTGGAAAGTGTACTTCTGCTCCTTCATTTTCTGTTTTGTTGCAGATTTGCCTTATTACACCCATTTCCTATTCCTCTTCAGTTTTTGTTTTTGTTTTTGTCATTTGATTCTTAAAGGCTTTGTACTTTTTTTGATCATCTACTGTTAACTTCTTGGACTTCACCAATGAAGACAAGACTTTTGAAAACTTTTATTATGGTAATTTTTTTTCCTCTGAGATGGTTTCTGCTGAGCTTTACTGAAGTTTGTGATCAATCTATTTTCTTTTTGTTGAGATCTTTCTTTTTTTAAAAAAAAAAAATTTGATGAAAGTTCATAATAACGCAATTGACAAGGAAATGTAGTTATTTCTGAGATATACATTTTAAAGTAATAACTAGAATTATGACTTATAACATTATAAGATCTTTCACTTATGTTTACTCTCTTCTATTTATTCATAAACAAAACAGATATACTCAAATACACTAGTTGTCAATAAATTGTAGAAATTGAATTTGGTCGATTCTTAGTGTCCAAGGGTATTTGATTCTTCCCCAAACACTTTAGAAGCTCTTACTAGCTTTTTCGTTTCCAGGAGCTTATCACTATGGGCCTGATTGATTTTGTGAATGTTCTTGGTTTTGTGAATATTCTGAACTATTGGGTAGTAAAAAATAAAACCAACTCAATCACCATCAGAAGATGCTATAGTTTGTCTTCTAGTTGTAAAACAATGTACTCAGTACAGAGCATATAAAATAAAAATTGATGGTCTTTTTTCATTCCTCTCTTGACCCTCCCACCACTGTTTCCACAAGCCCCAATCCACTTGCCTCCCCAGAGAGTTTAGCTTTAACAATTTTGAGTGTATCTTAGCAGCATTCCTTTGGCTTTTACATAGGAATATAGATAAACACTTTATTATTTCTTTCTTCTTTATATTGTATAAAATATTAAGATGATACTCTATAAAATAGTCTGCTATATGTTTTTCTTTCCAAAAATGTATATGTCAGAAAACCTTTCTTTTCAATATATATAAATGTTTTAAATTGTTTCATGCTATTTCATAACAGAAACATTTCATTTTTTGAGGACCTGCTTTTTCAAAGACTTTGGTTGCCTACAGTTTTTTTTTTTTTTCTTTTACAATAAATGTTGTGTTAAACATCTTTCCACATGTGCTTCTTCGTACATAATTGCAAAATTTTTGTAGGGTAGACACTAAAAGGAAAAATTCCAGGTCAAAAATGAAGACATTTATGTTTTTAATCAATGATCCCAAACTTTGCTCTCGAAAGGTTGCAGTAAATTAGCTTCTTCAGTAGCACCTATTTGTCTACACTCTTGTCAATGCTGGTTGTTGTCAAAGATGTTAATTTTTATAAGCCTGATAGGCAAATAAATTGCGTCTTATTATTTTTAATTGGCATTTCCCTGACAAGATGAGACTGAGCATATATTTATTAGTCTTCATTTTTTCTTCTGCAAATGTCCTGTTCTTATCCTTTGCTTAGGTTTGTTTGTTTGTTTGTTTGTTTTTGCTGGTCTTTTGCTTGTTTGCACACAAGACCTCTTTAAATTCATTGGATATTAAGTGCCATCTCTTCTATATGTTTTATATATTATCTTCCAACCTGTCATTTTTTAAAAAATTTATTTATTTTTTTTTAGCTTTGTAGTCAACTAGTTCAACTTCTTTCTTTATTGGTCCTGGATTTTGTTTCTCATTTAAGAAGATTCTCCCACCTCAGTAATTAAAGCCCACCATTTTACAGGATGAATTCAATCCTTTATCTGATTCACTTTCTGGATTTTGAGTGAGAAGTCAACCTGGAATTTGTTCTCCTATTTCCCCAAAGAGCATGTAAAATATATACCCCTGTTATGTAAAGAGAGACACATTCCTGGGATGTCCTACTGAATTGAGGAGAACCTCACTCCTCCATTCTCTAGGTCAGCTCACATCTAGGAAATGACATATAGGTAAATTTGTCAAAATGTATTTGATAAGACTTTGCACTTTAAAACCTATCCTCCCAACGATTGCTTACAAAGAGATTGAAAATTTTGTCCAGTTTACACTTGCCCTCAGACAAGGAAATTGCAAGAGAATGGGAACCAGGTTATTATGTAGAAAATCACCTAACTACTCAGAATTGTTTAATAGGAGAATAGAAAGAGTCAGCCAGGAATGGGCTGAAATATTTATTTTAGACTCAACTTTCAGAAGTGACACCCACACCTTAGTTTATACTGACGTCAGAATCAGGTTAAAGCTCTAGCTGCTTATTTTTCACTATAGTTTATGCATTTATGATTTTGTTATTTAGGACATTGTGAAATTTACTTCTCAATTAACCTTTTTTATGCACATTACAAACCTAGTGGAAAATGAAGCCACTTCAAGAATTGCTACAGAGAGGAACAAAAACTAGCTGACCATTGTGCTCAAGGTTCTGACGCCCAAGGTACACAAACTGGAAGTGCAGTGCTCTTTCCACAGTAGGGTGTGCACAAAGCCCCTCCTCGGCTCCGTAGACACTCAGTGACTATTGGCTGAGTAATTGATCTCTAATTACAGTATTTAAACCTTGGGTATTCCATAGGAAATGATAGTACTCCTATAGGAAAAGGCAGCAGGCACAAATTGCTTAATTGGGGCTTAGCTACATAAACACTGATTTCTGCTATAAGCAGTTCATGTGAGCTTCCTATGTGAGATCACTGGAGAAGTTCTCTCAGGATGAGTTAACTTAGAACTTAGAATCACTCATGGAGGCCAAACTGTGTCAGGAGACATGACAGTGTAAACGAAGAATATATCTTTCATGTGTAGCATTTTCTACAGGGGAAAGAATCATTTGACAGGACTTGGGGTTAAAGATCAGCCTCATCTATGATGTTGTTCAACTTGGTGATGTAACTCTCTTCCTTCAGCTTCCTAATCAGTGGTCACCATTTCTCACAGGGATGTGGTGAGAACAAATGGGATAAAAAAGCTGAGATAATTTAGCACAAGGCATGGCTGTTAATTTTGCAAGCTATCATTAATAACCCATAAAGAAAATCTAAATGTAACTCTACACCAATTCACCTCACCATGAACTGAGAACAACTGAGTATCAGAATAAAAATGTCATTTCCGTAATCCTTCCCCAGCAAAATTGTTTGTGGAACACCACACGCTTTCAGGGATTACACCGATTAGAAAACCATTAATACCAAATATTTAGTAGACCCAAACCCTTTAATTATACAGGTAAACTAGAGCAACCCAAATTTTTAATCTGAAGAACATGTATTTTATATTACTACTAGAGGTTAGTTGTACATATTTTCAGGAGCAAAACAAAAAGAGGTAATATTTTATTTAAATTCATTTCCTTGATCTCAGAGTTTGCAAAGGATGCAAACAGTTGTAGTTCTGAGAATAATACTTTCAGACTCAAATGTACAACAGAACAAAACCAAGTGTAGACAAGACCAGTGAGGCAGTAAGACTACAGTGCCACATGTGGGAAAATCATTGCTGTTCTTGCGGGTAACTAACACTTTGAGATTGTTGAAATTGGAAGGGAACTTAGAGGTCATCTTGATCAATACCAATCTTTTTTTACAAGTTTTAAAACTCTTCAGAATGTACTTGGTGAAAAACCTTTGCATATGTGTTTTTGAAATGAGAATATCTTAGAGCTTGCCGCTACATCGCCAGGAAAAACCACCTTCCTTGTTCTTCTGCATTAACATAGATTGTGCTGGTTGCTTCATGTGCTTGGCTCTGTGGTCCTGCTGGGACATGCAGTGGATGAGCCCTTGGTCCTGCCTGAAATGACCCATAGCCACAGTCCTAAAAGTTTCCCAGCTCCTCACTGCCTGCCCGAGACTTGCCCTACTTGGGGGCCAACCTGTCTTTTGCAGTCTCACACTTGCTCCCCGGCCCATCGTGTTCAGCAACCACAGTCAACTCATTCCTAATCGTTCCCAAGGAAAAGGAGTTCTCCACACGCCCGTATTCTTGTTCTTATCCTTCTCTTCAGCCTGGAATTCCTGCTGCCTCTTCTCCTCTTCACTTGGTCTCATGGCTCCTCCTGTGCCCTCTTCCCTGCCCGATGTCCTTCTTGGCTCTTTGCTTTTCCCTCTCTGCTGCTGCAGTGCCTGGTACTTACTTCCACTGCAGCACTTAGGTACTCTCTCTCGTAACTACTGTTTACATTGTGTATCCCCACCTTCACTATGGCTTCCTGCAGGGCTAAGCTCACGTCCCTCCATCACCACATGAGGGATCTGAACCCTAGTTGACACTGGCTGTGAAGTGGGTCAGGGGAACATCTGAAAGACATATTCTGGTCTTCAGTTACCTCATGGTTTCCATGCATGTGACCCAACAGAAAGAAGCTATTTCAGATCAAAAGTAGGACTCTGATGCACTAGACTATTCCACGGGCTTGGTCCGAAAAGGATTGTTATCGGACAATGTTAACATATTGTTATATATGTTAACATATTGTTAACATATATATACGTTAACATAACAATATGTTAACATATTGTTATATGTTTCCATTACTTGGAAACATTTCAAGAACTGTAGAACACCTGAGTAGGCAAGTTATCTCATCTTATCTTGTAATTCTTCTCTCCTCTTCTCTACCTGATTCTGGGAAATACTAAAAACCCTATTGTTCCATTGAGTCCTTTGCAGATTCTAACTCCATTTTTTGTATCAGAATGCTGTTAAGAGGGGGGCCATTGCAAACAGTATCGTTGTAGGAGTGTCCTGGGATCTTTTTTGTAGCAGTGCTGTGGGAAGACCCTGGGGATAAAGAGACGAAAAAAAAGCTCAAGGAGAAATGGAAGAGTCATGTTTTGGAAACATTTTCAATGATGGAATCAGGGTGCTATAAGAATTCACGTATTTCAATCATTTTTTTTTCAGTTAACTAATGTTTGCTGGATGCTAGTATATTCCAGGCATTGTGATGGGTGCGAAGTATTCCATGGTTATCTGGTTATGGTCTCCACCCTCACTGAGTGAGCACATAAATCAGAACAGAGTTCTGGTAGAGTATTAGGGGTCCTTGTCAGAAGGAAGACGTGGGTGATTTGGTGTCTAAACTACTATAAGAGGTCCTATATCTGTGAATTTAAGTGTAGTCTGACATTATAGCATCTCCATATACAGTTCTGTACTTTGATTGTTGTTTTTAACGTACCGACCTTAAAAAATATATCCATATGCTTACAAGTCAAATGAGGGATGTTTGAAGAGACTTGTTTTTTTTTTCATTTTAAAAAGAGAAGATGGCATTTTCCTCAATATGAGAATAATAGTAGAGTATGAGATGTATTCGTTTTATTCTGTATGGTGCCAAGATGTAGAAATGTGGTTGATTAACCAAAAGTTTGGGAGAAAGAGTCCAGGTTAGTATGAAAACAATCTTGACTTTCCTTAAGAAATGATAAGTTATTCATCACTGCAAATGTTCATATATAAGTTAGAGGGTCAGTTTTGGAGGTTTAAAATAGTAGGTTCAGGGCTTCCCTGGTGGCGCAGTGGTTGAGAATCTGCCTGCCAATGCAGGGGACACGGGTTCGAGCCCTGGTCTGGGAAGATCCCACATGCCGCGGAGCAACTAGGCCCGTGAGCCACAATTACTGAGCCTGCGCGTCTGGAGCCTGTGCTCTGCAACAAGAGAGGCCGCGATAGTGAGAGTCCCGCGCACCGCGATGAAGAGTGGCCTCCGCTCGCCGCAACTAGAGAAAAGCCCTCGCACAGAAACGAAGACCCAACACAGCCAAAAATAAATAAATAAATTTATTAAAAAAAAAAAAAGTAGGTTCAAATATTTAATGTATTTAATGTACTAATGCAGATAAACTTTGAATCAATTTCAGACCAAAAGTTCTGTGACTCAAATGTTCTTCAAGACACTTAATGCCTTTTAACAATGGAAATAAACTATACTCAGCATGGTTTTAAATGGTGATTTTTATTGTATGGTAATTGTTTGAAAGTATGGAATACATATGGAATATATCTTTCTCTCTATTACCCATTTCCTTTTCATCACACATTTACTATACTTTCACACATCTAATTGGTCCTTGTTGGATATATATTGATCAGCAATTTTGATATATTTCTATAATATGGTCTAGTAAGAGTATCACATATATTTGTAGTTTTTCTGTGATTTCAAAAAACTGAGTTAAAAATCAGATTTTTGGTTGGTGTTTTTCTGCATGACTGTGCATCATAACTGTTTAAGATGGTAGTTAAGTGCACTCTGTTATTCTGAGGGGGTACATTGGCACAGGGTTTATCACAGCAGCTGTCCTGTATACCATGGCAGGGATTCTTGCCCAGTACAGCATGATTGGCTACCACATTGTAGAGATGATACTGAATGTTACACAAAAAATGAAGGATCAGGGGCTACTCGTACCTGTTTGCAATTGTAACTTGAAGGACATGGAGACAGGTATGAATCAAAACTAGTCCTCATATTGCTACACTTAACTTTGTATCTAATTACTACAGAATTAACACAAGAGAGATACAAGTGTAAATGTGTATCATGAGAATAAAGGAGAAGCAGCAATGGTCTTAGATTTGCGTGCATACATAGATTATACGTATATGCATAGATAAACTATGTACATACTCATATGTGCATATACACTGGGGGATATATTTTTTGTTAACTTGAATATAACACATCCTCTGGAAGTGCTATAGATAACGGCTTCCAAAAGTTTTAAAATATCATATTACTAAAGTACATCTCACAGAGAACAACTTGTTAACGGTCTTCATCATATGTATGAAAAATATAATTCACACATTTAACAGGTTTTCAGAACAAGTATATCCAACTATATTGGGTGTTAATTTTTCTGAATTCTGTAAAGCTAACCAATGAAGGGGAAAGCATCAGAATATGAAGTGATTAAAAGCAACAATCAGTATGCAGAAGGAAATCATGTGAAGGATGAAGGCCAGACTCCAGTGTGTACATAGTGGATTCCAGGAGCAGCACATTTATCTGGTTACTCTTCTTGGCTGATATGTATCTTTTACATACCAGTACTGAGAACATTAGAATCCCTTCCTAATTTAAACACACCAAGAATTTCTGTCTTCCTGTCCCATAATTTATTTAGAGGTTTAATACATTATTATTCATAGATATTTATCATGTGTTAATTTCATAATCATTTCAGACTTGGAATGATTGACGAAAATCAAATTGTAGCTTGTTAAAAATGAAAATTAACTGCAGCATATTTTCAAATTGGAAATTTAGATTTTTCTGATGAAAAATTTGAGGCACAAGGGATATAAGACTCATTGTAATCTCCCCACTGTGTCTCTAATTCTATAAACAGAAAACATTATGGATTGCCATTCATTTTTTTTAAAGAATACTTTATAATGAAATCCATATTATTGAGGCTTACACTTTTGGTTTAATTAAACGTGCTTTTTTCTTATAATGAGTGTATATGGCATAAAATATTTTGAATAATAGCCAATAGGATGTTTTGAATCAGTATATATTAGTGCTGATCAGGTTGTTTCCTTCAATCTACTAAAGCCAAACTCCTCAAATAATACAGTTTTAAATTACCTTAGGGGCTTTCAAAACTAAATCTGACCCACACCCTAGCAGTTTGGAGAGATTTCCTTCTGGTTGAGGCATCCCAGCTCAGTATTTGGTCCTGATTACAGCTGCACTTCACTGAACATCACATCAGAAATGCTATTCTGTCTGGAGACTCAGGGCTCTCCACAATAGGAGCTCATCTGAGCCCGTGCTGGAGTTCTCCACAAAGTCACTTGTATTTAAATCAGAGACACAAACCTCTTTCTTCGGTTCCTCGCCCCTCCCCCTCCGCCGGCTGGCGGGTATATTTTCCTGCGCTTTCGTGATGCTAATTGGAGTTACATGTGTGCAGTTGGGTCTGAATATACTTCCAGATGTGACTTTTGTAAGCAAGCTCTTTCAGACGAAAACCCCTTCATATTTCAAATGAAAGTACACCACACAAAGTATCTTCAATTAAAAAAAAAAAAATTCCAAAGGACACAGCCATTAGGATGATTAGACACAACGTAAAAAAAATATAAAATTACATCTATATTCTGAATTAGGTCATCTGATTTTGATTCTTGCTTTTCTCTTACTTTTGACTTTAAAACATTTCAAGGGTCCTGGGTATGTGATCTTCATTTAAAGAATAAATCTCTGTTTTTCACTTTAAAACATCATGGAATCTCACTTGGCTTTGTAGAAAATTGAGGGCAGCACGAGAAATTCTAGAAGGTAAACGATGTAAACAACATAATGTCAGCTGCCTAAAAATTAGTTTTGTTTGTGCCTCTACCTCGTATTTTAGTTATTCTATAATGATAGCAGATTTGATACCAAGGAAAATAACTGATTTTGTGCATATCCTGGAGTGTAGTCGGAGAAGAAAACACGAAATATAATATGAGAGAAATGTAGGATCAAGTAATCTCTCTTCCTACGATGTCTATGCAAAAGCACAGCAGTGTTTCCATGCTCCTGTGGCCATGTCTGCTTTTATTTGGCAGGAATTCTCTTATCACTTAAGTCAATGGATCTTACATTTCTTCAACAGAATTAAAGAAAAGCTGAATCTCAGTAACAAAGAATAGATTTGTGTTTTAAAAATATATGCACTACTGTGTTATGTGGTGAAAAGACACATATTTAAAATGGGTTATGTTTTATGAAAAATCCTAGCCAATAATACCACAGAGCAAAGCATCTTAAATTAAAATCCAAAGAGGCAACAACGTGGGGAGGCATTGGTTATACTCAATCAAAGAAAATGGGGGGAAATCTTCAACGAGCCATGATGTGCCTCCTCCAATAACCCTCTGCGCTTAATTCTCAACCATTTATACAGGGCTCATTTATAACTCTGCCTGTTTCTACTTCATTGGCAAAGGCAGACACCAAAACAAGTAATTACCATAATTATTTTGGTCCAAGATGAACTCCTTTTATAGAGTACACGTTTTATTTTGTGTTGGGTTTTTATTAGCCACGCACATTTGAGTAAAAATTCTATTATGAATAATTATAAATACCAAAATGAACCCTTAGTGGGATGGGCTGATAATTTAACAAATTCTTGTCTCTTTTTGACTCTTTTTCATTTTCTTGTCACCACCTTAGTTTTCATATCTCTACTTTGAGAGATACAGCAAATAACATGCATAATTTAATTTTGAACATTAAAGCAAAGAAGTAGATTTAGTTTTCCCCAGAGCATTTTATTAAGGAAATATTCTCACAGCTAAGAAAAATACAATACGAAATACAGAAATGAAATAAATATGTGTGGTGGTATATTTTATTATATGGGATTTATTTTGATCAATCAATGACACTGAGAAGAAAAATTCTTTAGATCCATATTTCAATGCAAATATTGGGGGGGGGAGGTGAAATCGAAGTCTTCGGTGTTTAATGAGGTGTCTCTTTCATTCTTCTTAACTGAAATACTTTAAAAACCACAGTGGTTAAACTTAATAATTTTATTAGACTGTAATAGTTATTTTATTAACATTTTTCTCCAAGGATTTTTCTGTCTGATTATGAGTACTTTGCAATTTCAGGCAGCACGAGGGATGTGACTTTTCTATGACAAGAATTTTAACAGCCCTTCTCAGTACTCAATGCACACCCAATTATGCGTCTGAGCTAGTAACCTTGAATTTATGTTGCCATGGTGACAAACTGGTCATGCATTATGGATTATCATTGAAATTCTACACCCCTACCTAGCATAATGAGAGTTGGGGACTTAATCAAATCAGCCATTCTGTGTGACACAAAGTGAAGAACTAGCTCTCATTGTTCCTCGCCTAGAAAGGAAGCAGGCCTGACGGGGAGGCAGCTGCATGCTGCAGTCTGATAGATGGCTCTTCTATACATCTGTGAATGTATAGGCAGATGGTCCTCAATGCCTGGAATTTCCAGCTTAGGCAGCAGCTGTTCGGATAACCTCTGCCGTCTCACCTTGTTGTCATGGAACATTGAACAGAGACTGAGAATGTGTATGGATACATTGACAATCCGACTGAATTTACCCTGCATGGCATCCTTCTTTTATCATAAGACGGCTGGGCTAGAATGAATGCAGAGTGAGGGTAGGGGAGATGGGCGGGGGGCGCATGGGGGAGGGGAGGGGTGGCCAAGGGTTCCTGCTTCTGAAAGCCAGAGCCTGCTCTGGGACTGTCTCTCATTTCCATTTTACAAGAAGAAAGACAGAAAGCATTATTAGCGTGGTCATCTTTGCCTTGGAGAAATCCAGTTTGCTGCTTTTTCAAAGCCAAGCAATCATAGGCAGAACCAACCCAGCCTTGTATAGACTTCATGCTTCCTCCTTTCCATAGGTAATAGGTGTCTTTGTTATCTCTTTGCCTATTACAGAGACAAAATCCTGGCTCCTTAAGGTCAAGGAGCAGGTTGAATGTCAGAGAAGCATCTGACCAGAGAGAGAAGATTGCTGACTTGGTCTGGTTCTCTCTCTTCAGAAAACATGGTGAGTGTAAACTAGACAGAAACATTCACAGAGCGTCCCGCTTTGCAGTGGTTTTCACAAAGCTGGGCTTGTCAAATGATCTTTTATATCTTTTAGAAATTCTTGGACAAATGCAATCGTTTAGATAGGCATGTTTTTGAACAGACCGTCAGGCTCCCTAAGTCTCAGGGTCCATGTGGGTGTTTCTCGAGCAAAGAATGAAGACTTATAACTGTGTTTGTATTACACTCCACCCCCCGACCCCTCATTCAGCACCACGCAAGATCACTGTTAAGGTTGCATCATTAACAGCCCTATAAGACCCACACATTTACAGAATTATTATATACTGACAGACGTTCTACCTATTTCTTTCATCTGAGATGTTCTGTTTCCTTGATTTTGTTATTCCATCTTATTATTTGCTTCTTACCTTCCCAACCTCAACATTTAAAAGTGTCTCAGCCATTTGATTGGGAAGACGGATTTGTGTTTGCATGGAGGAAGGCCCTTCTTAAATATTTCATTAGGTTTTGGGTGTCTCGCCTGATCTGGCAGACCTGCCTGACTGCAGAAGAAGCAAAATTGTCTTAATGAAACATGCTTTGACCCAATAGCTTACAATGGTTTCAAAAAAGCCACTACACTTTCTCATGTTAATGCTTGACAGACCACCGAGTGTTTTAGCCAGCTCTAGGGGGCAGGAAAGACCCTGATTCCAAAGCTAGTGCTGCCCATATGTGTGGCCAGTAAGAAAGTGGATTTTTAGAAGTCTTCAAATCGGGTCAATATTACACATTTAAAACCTCCCTGGGGTCTATTACTGACATTCAGGGAATTGGATGCATAGAATTTTTTTTTTAAATGGACAGACACATTTTTGTCATTTTCTAAGTGCTATTACAGGCTATCTGTCTATAAATGGATAGAAAGACTTTATGTAGATTTGTATTGTAGAATATGAAAACTGCCATTAAGACACTGACATTATATTAAAACTAAAGGATAATATTTCCATAAAAATTAAATACCTAAATGGAATATATAGGCAAAGAAATCTGCAGTCACCTAAATATATTTCTAAGCATCTGTTTTATACACATATGTCTCATGTTCATGTGGAGAGTTGCTTGCTTCAAATGGGTGGAAAGCAACAGTCATTTGAAGTCTATATCTTTGTGCTCATGCACAAGCAACAGCTTTAAACTATTATCATCAAAACTATTTGACTTAATTTTTCATTTCTCTGTGAAATAGCACTTAATGAGTAGTTCTGTTTTTTCATAAAAGTGTTACAAATAAGCACAATGAGAACATCCATCCAAATAGTACTGCAAGCTCTAAATAGACATTTTAAATTTTTTGACAAAATAAAGAAAACATGGTGTATTATTCCACTAATTCTTCAAGCCTATTCATCTATAAATATACTCTAGACAGATATATATTAGATTTAAAGTGTCCATAATTAAAAGTAATATTGTTTATTTTCTCTAAAAATAATCATAAAAGCATAAACCTAGACATCAGAAAGTTTTTCTAAACAAAAATGTTATTCATATTTTGTAAAAATTGTCGTATTTTTAAAGGCTTTTTGTAAAGTAGCAAGTACATATTAGATGTATATAGAGAGAAATAAATTAAATGTGTAATTAATATAAAAGTAATTTAAAATTTCTAGTAGAACCGTGATTCATTGACTAGGTCTTAGTATTACCTCAACACTTAAAATCAAAAGCAATTGCAAAGTCCGGAAATTGCAAAGTTTTATCCATGGAAATTCGACAATTATTTAGCTCTAAAAGAACCTCTTCACTGGCTTCATTGTTCCTGATTAGGTCATATTTTTTCAACCAATTCTACTAATGGTCTAATAAGAATTATCTAACTATATTTTTAATTTATTTAAAATAATTCTCAAATGAGTTATCAAAATATTTATGATGAACAGACCTCCAGATAAAAATATATACACATATATATATATTTTTTTTTACCTACTGTCTAATCCCTATTTTTTAATGATTTCACATTATCATATACACTGGACCTCTTTGACCATCTCTCCTGTTAAATCGATTTATTTTATAATAATAAAATAGACCTATTTTATTAAATAGATTACATTTTATTTATTTATATTTATTAAACATATTAAAAATGCTTGCAAGTTGGGAATGGCATGGTGAGAAGAGAAAGAATTCCTAAAAGAGAATGTAAGAAAATGTGTTTCTTTGTCCTTTGGTGACTTGGGATTTAGGATGGGTGCTGGGAAGTGCGAAAGTGCATGCCGAGTTATGCTTGGTGTCTCGCTCTGTGGCGGTTACATCAGGGAACAAAAACCCACTAGGGACTGCCAGACACACACCCTATTCCCAGCACTCTGTGACTCCCCAGGCTTATTTTCCAGCGTGACCCACACTGGGAGAGGCATACAACATCTAACCACTGGTTTCTACCTGGTCTGTCTGTCAGAGAATTTACCTGTACGCCAGTCATCAATTTGGTAACTGTTGGGCGTTGAAGAACCATGTTCCTGCATTTTCAGAGTTAAAAGTATTATAGTAGCTTTTCCTTCACTGCATGCCCTCTGCATTGCTCATGCAGGTTTTGGAACAGTTGCATTTGTACCAAGGTAGTTATATTCTCTTTCTGTCCTGAATGAGGCGATATAGCCTCAGAGTCATGTTAGTTTTAGGGCTACTTTGTGAGAAATTAGAGCGAACCCCTTTGGCTTACATCCTGGCCCTCTTGTGCTGGTGAGGCCTTGGCTCTCCTACTGAAAATAAAGGTAAAGCCAACCATGCGTTTCAGCCTGAGCTTCTCCCTTCTTTGGAGCTCCTCGGGGGTTAGTGTCAGCGTGAAGAATGGCCGGAGCTGCTTTTGCTGTGCATGGCTTCTTAGAAGAGAAGTCAGCACTGTTACAGAATCAGGTCAGGAAGACAGATGGAGTGGGCTGAAACTCTCCGCAGCTTCACTTAGTTAAACTCAGACCAGCCTGGCTTCCCACATCTCCTTCTCTTCTCCTGCTGTATCACAGCCTCCCCTGACCCTGCGACTCCTTCCTGAACAACCCACCTCAGTTCCGTGCATCACTAAGAGGCAACTTGAGATGCCCTATAGAAACAACTCCACCTGACACACCTGCCCACACCTGAGAGCTGCAGCCCTGGCTTAGGTTGTGCAGTGTGAATGGAGGCTGAGAAGGCTGGAGACTGATTTTCCTCTTTGTTCTGACCTTTCTCCCTCTTCCTTGTTCTGTGGAAATGGAGGCTTTGGCCATGAGCTGGCCTGGCAGAGCTGGACCACACATGTGGTCCCGGAGGCCCAGGGCAGCAGCGGTGGCAGAACGTCATGAAGAGGTCAAGCTCCCTAGAAAGACTCCCCAAATGGCAGAAGTATTGCTCTGATGTTATTTCCTCGGAATCCTGCTGCCCTCCCCTGTTTCACAGTCTGGGTATGTGGGTAGGTGCGTACGCTTGCGTGTTTGCGGGTAGAACGTGGAGACAGCATGACTTAAGGCACTTGTTTTCAAATATTTTTAAGCAACAGAACACTTTTTCAAGTCAGCTTCTAAGACATTCAGTCTACAGAACAGAGTGTAGGAATGCAGGGCTGGTTGGAGTCAGGTGGTGGCTTCATCCTCCGTCGGGTCGGCCTTCCTCCCCACGACAGGCCCCCCTCACACCTTCCCCATAGCTCCTGGCATGGTATGAAGAATCCTTAAAATTCAGGAGCACAGTGTGAAAAGCCACTGGTTTAGCAGAAAGTGTATGGGATTTGGAGTCACAGGGCATCAAGTGGTGAGGCGCTTCACCAGATCCTATGGAATCTTGGTCAGTTCTCCATGCATCTTGGTCCCCTTATCAGCAACAAGGGGAAATAATGCCCTGTCTGCAAAAGACTTTAAGAGAAAAAGAAATCCAACACTTCTGAGAACACACATAGGGTGTGAACTGAAGGATGAAACAGCCACTCGACTTTGCCTGATTTCTAGAAAAATGGGTGTCCTGTTATACTTTGAAAGATCAGAGATACTCCCTAAGAAATTTTAGAAATATGAAATATATAGGAACAGCTATTTATGAAACATAAACTTCAGTATAGCCTTATAATTTCCACTTAGACCTCACACACCAATTGACATAGCTGAAAGTTAAATAAAAAACATATTTTCAAAATTTCTAACCTCACTATTCTATGTCAAAGTAGAGATTAAACCATAAGATATGGTTTCATTTACATATTTATGAATCTCATTTGGTCAATTACAATCAGCTTGATTACAAATTATTGTCAACTTGACAAAATATAAACCGTAGGGTGCATCGAAATAGGAAAGTGATCTTTTAGGGTACATTTCACTTTCATGTACCCTGACATTTTTTCCAGGTTTTTGCTTTCTGACAAGATTTGTAGCATCCTTTGGTCCCTTATTTTCTGAATTGAGCTCTGGGTACTTCAGTTTTCCAAACCTATTAAAAGGCAAGCTTCTGCTTAGTAATATATATATATATATATATATATATAAATTTTATAATTTTTAATTCCAACGAATATGATTTTGATCATTCTAACAGAAATATGTTTTAATTATTGAGAAACAGATAACAGAAAAATGACAACCAGTTGTTCACGACTTTAAGAACTTCATAAGGGACACTGTAGTGTTTTTTAAAAGATTTTCTGTGACAATACAATTTTAGCCATTGTGAATCAAGACAGGATTGATCTATTCACACGAAGGAGTAATAGCCATAAAGTGTTAAGCCAAACTGACTTCTATCTTACAAAGAAGATCATGATTAAGTCAATACATTATCTTAAACTTAAAAAGCAAATGTATGATTATTTACAATTGTACATTGTATGCATTATGTGTGTACTATGTATCAATAATACATTGATTATTTCCTTCAAATCACACTACAGACACATTTTAAGAATTCAATTTAATTTAAAGATGAAGTCTAAAAAAAAAAAAAAAAAAAAAAAAAGATGAAGTCATTGAGGCTCAGAGAAGAAAAATAATTCATTCAAGTTCAAAACTAGCTTATGGTCAAAACGATGAGCGCTTGCTTAGTTTTTCATCTGTGATTTCAATGTTCTCTTGGCTTTGTACATTTGGAACACTGTGCAGCAGCTATGGAGAAGGAGTTCCAGCTACATGGAGTCACAGACTTGTCAGGCCACATGTCCCCACTAGATCTTGAGAGAAGAAGACGAACCACCCACAATCTAGCTCCAGCTCCCCAGTGATGCTTCTCGTGATTTCAAAACAGCCCCACACAGCAGTGTCCTTCTCTGCTCTGTGATATTCTCGGATTTGAAGAACAGCTGTCAGTTACAAAGGAAGGGAAAGCTGATGTGATTTTTCTCCACCGTGGCCAAGTCAGTGTCTGGGCATTTAGAGCACAATTCAGTCAATTGTGCTTTCTTCAACAATGCCACTCTTCATAAAAAGCATGGCCAATTGGTGCTGTTTTCCCAAGATAGTCCTGGTTTATTTCTGTTGACCCTGCATAACTATGGGTAGCATATTCTTTCACTCTCAAAGAATGTTGAACTGGATGATAAACATTATAATCAACCTACTGATACACATCATTATGTATTATATTTAATTTATATTACAATTATAAGTCAAGACAAAACAGAGCAACTATATCAACAGGTATTATATCACAGCTTTAATAACTGAATTTAAGTTATTATTTATCACTACCTAAGTTTTTTCTAATATTTCTTACCAGGACTACACAGAAGCAGCCTCTCTGTCTCTCAGCACTTTTTTCAATGAAGTCAAAACAGCTTTGTCTTCTGTGACCCTTTCAATCAGGACAGGTCTCCTGGGCCACCAGTGCTCTGACAGATGTTCTTCAGCACTGACTTCTGACTAGAAAGAAGGAAAGTCTAATCAACTCTCCCTCCCCCCACCAACCAATATTTGATTCGGTAATGCTACACAAATACAAATGAAATTCGTTACAAACTAATGAAACCAAAGCATATTTTAGCTCTGTAGTATGCTTTTTAATCCTTGATTCCCATCAAGCCATGTGTTACCATTACCACTTCAGCTTTGAAAAAAAGCTAAGATCCTCTGATGTGGTACCTGTAAATTAAGAGAGAAAGAAAAAGCATAAACACTAACCAAAGGATGAATGGTGAGTAAATTTGGTGCAAAAGTCTGAAAGTCATAATGGGTGATAAAGGAAACACTCATTAGCAATATCTGGGACAACAATATATTAAGGTGCAAAAATTACAGTAAATGTGTGGGGAATGTGGGGAACCTGGTTGGTCAGCTTATGGCCGTGACCTTAGCGTAGTTAAGGCATTACCAACTTAAGAAGTGGCACACAGCTTGGGGGAGGTTGAGGGAAAAATAACTGAGATGAAGCAAAACTTGGAAATAAGAACCAGCAAGTGTTAAGGATTATTTACTCTTCATTTGCCAGAGAGACAATGCAGAGGAGACCTAATAACAGGCTTTATATAATCAACAGACTGTTAGAAAAGAAACTGGCCCACTGAGCAAAGCTAGATTTGAGTTTATGCATGAAGACTTTTATTTAAACTGAGGGAAGGATTTTTCTGCCAAGATAGATAGGTTTTAAAATAGTAGCATGTGACTGAGGAAACCTAGAGTTCTCTTTGCAAGAGGACTTATTTTTTTTTGCAGGGTGCTGGAGGTGGGAGGAGACCCCCCACTGTCACGTTCATGGGTGGGCCTTCCTGGGAGCAAAGGCTATCTGGACAGAGGAGCAGCTCTTGTTTTCCTGCCAGCCTCTGAGCAACTGAGTAACAGGGCTGAGCACCCTCTGACCCAGGTGGACATTCACGAGGATTGGTTCTCTGTTGTGACCACACTTCTCTAATTTGACATACTTAGAAGTTTTCTTTCTTTTTTTAAAAAATACTTACTCTCGATGCCTTTCACAGGATTGTTGTATTTATTCCCTATTTAAAAGCATTAAAATATAGATCATCATCTTCTCCAGGTAAAAATGACACTGGAATACATACATCTCCTTTTTCTCTCTCTTCAAACCCTATGAAAACTAGAATAAATGGTCATAAATCTGCCAGGGCGTTGTGTACAAGTGGAACAGCGTTCAGGAGCGGGAAACACGTAGAGAAGGAGAAAAGGACCACAGGACCTCAAAGAGTGGTGTGCTGAGTCCCCAGTGAGGAGCCTGTGAGGGGGTCACCTTGACCATGACGAGCCCCACAGCAGTGGACACTACGAAATTGCAGTGAATTCAGAGAAGAAGGGCTGAGAGCTTGTTAAGACAGTTAGATGGGGCTACCCTCTCTCCCTGTGCATCTGGGCCACTCGCAATTCCCCACGTGCAGGAACCCAGAAGTCTGTTCTCACACGCGTTACAATATCGTGTCTCCCGGCCTGAGACCTCAGGTGGAGTGCAGCCTGGACCCACCCTAAAGGCAAGGTGATCGGAGAACATAGGAGCCTGGACACCAGAGTTCTGGGGGCCCTGCCCACGGACTCCCACTGGGTGGGCGGGCAGGAGGTCCAGTCTCCTCTGAGGAATGTGACAGGCTGCAGAGGAAAGCATGAAGATATTGATATTGGAGCTCTGCCATATCACTAACCTCAAGATTAAAGAATTATTTCTGAGGCTTATATGCTTCAGTTTCTTGTTTTTAACATTTCCATCTTTAACCCATCTGGGATTTATTTGGGTGCACAGACATGTTTTTATAGTGTTATCGTGTTCGAGAGGTATCCTCTGGTAAATATTGTGGTGAAAATAGTGGGAAAGGTGAATGAAATATAGTGTTTGCAGAAGAGAATGAGTCTTGATGTGAAGCTAGTGCAAATTAATTCTCATTACCAACTCCTGGGGGATCACCAGAGGTTACTGAAAGCCGAGGCAGAAAGTAGCCAAGTTGACTTAAAGGTTTATTTTCAGCAAACCTCTTGCAGCTACAAGCCCTCTAAGAAACAGTTCCTGGAAAATAAGGTCACAGACACAGTGGAGGGTTGAAGGAAGTTCCAGGAGGTTGTAGTGAAGGAATCTGTCTCAAACGGAGATGACCCCGAGTCTCTGGGTTCTGTAGAATCGTCTCCAAGACATGCAGACAGTCAATGATTTTCTCTCTGCCAGCGGCATTTCTATTTCACATCCTTTGGGGATCAAGGCAGATATTTCTAGCCAGTGTTATTCAAAAAAGTTCTCTGCAACAGATGACTTGAAATTCTTGTAAAAATGCAGTTCCTGGGTCCACCGGATCTGCTTGATCAAAATCAAATTGGCAGCACTCACTAATTAACTGATTATAAAACAAGATGGAGCTCCTATTGAAGGGGGGATGAAAGGTTTTGGGGGAAAGTGATAATTATTTACTGCATATTAGGACCCTTTAAGGTTTCTGAAAACCGGACCACACCCCAGACCAATTAACTCACAGTCTCCAGGGGTGACAAAGGCAGACCGGCTTGCTTTGAAGTTTCTCATGTGATTCCAATGGACAGAAAAAGTTGAGAACCACTGAAAGAAAATACTCAGTAAGTAAAATAAATCGAAATAATGTTAATGGGTTGGAGTGTTAGTAGATTAGGGCAATGATTCTCAAACAGGGCTTCTGGTTCTGTAGTTCTTGATGGTGCCAAAGAATGACCTTTCTAGCAAGGAGCTGCTACAGGTCTGGAGACCCCTTGGATTAGAGAATGTGATACTGAAGAAAAAGACATAGTGAAAATATCCTACACCTGCAAACACAGAGTCTGCTCGAAGGTCTTCATGTGCAGGATGAGCTTGGAACTTCCAACCCTGTGATCCACAGAACATCTAGGTCTGCAGGAAAGACCTTCACAAATTCAAGCAATGCTCTCCCGAGTTTCCTGTCGAAAGAACCACATCTAATGTGATTCCTGACTGCTTCCCGGAGTGAGCTGCCTAGCTGAGGGCCATACCGCCTTACTCTTAGGTAAAAATTCAATGGCTCAGGTAAAATATGGAAGGAAACAAGCCTACCAGCATTTAATGTTAAAAAACAACCCAGAGGGACTTCAGCACCAGGAAGATGGAGCAGGTTTCCCTATTCCTCCCACTAGGTAGAATTAAAACCCTGGGCAATCTAAATAGAACAAACATAAGGGACTCTGAAAGGTGTTTCTTTCTGAAAAAAGAAGGCAGACCAGTGAGAGGACTTGGAACTCAGGGTGGCGAGTGTCCTGGTAAGGATGTAAGCCCTGTATATTCCAGACTTGGAGCTGAAGACATTGGCAACCTACAAATGCCGAAGAGCAGACAAAAAAACAAAAAGCAAAAAACAAACAAAAAAAACACAAAGCCTTTTCTCTCCAGCCAAAGGACCAAGAGAAGGGCAGCCTAGCAAGACAGAAAATGTTTAGACAATACCTGCTTTACTTCAGAAAAATGCAAGAGGAAGCTTTGCAGTCTGACCCCTGAAAAACTAGCAAACTCTGCATAGGGGGGGGGCCAGACCTCCACTCTTGCCTCTCACCAGCCTATGATGAGCTGCCCCAGCTGCTCTCCTGGGGTCAGAGGAGGCACATAAGGAGCCAAGGCAGTTGCCCCCACTGGGTTAGTGGAGATGTTTGGGAGCCTGAACTTACTGCCCTAGCCAGCCATCCCCTGCCCAGATAATGTGGTTGAATTGTTATGAGTGTGCTCTGGAATCAGGATTTTAAAATCTTCCTCAGAAATTCTAGGATGAAGCGAAATTTGAGAACCTCTGACCTAGAGCCGGTGTCAGCAAACTCTGGTCCATGGGTCAAATCTGCCCAGTGGCCTGGCTGGTTCCTACAGACACATTGTTGGAAGCCAGCCACACTCATTCGTTTACATCTGGCCTGTGGCTTCTTTCCTGCTGGAACACGGGGTGGGGTAGTTTTCTCAGAGACCGTCTGTCTCACAAAGCCTAAAATATTCATTATCTGGCTGTTTACAGAAGAAGATTGTTGACCTCTGACCTAGAGGATGTCATGGTTATCAAAGTCAATCTGATCCACTCTATGACATGATGACTTTAAAAACTCGAGTCGTTTTTACTTTATTTAATTAAGGGATAGGTCTGGAAATAGATTCTTGTATGTAAAATAAGTGGGTCACCCTGGGAGTACTTTCTTCAGCTCTTGGCAGTTCAGTTTATGAGGAGGACCCTCAAGCTAGTGGTCACACAGAGGAGACAGTCAACGTATTGAAGGATTCAGAAACCATGGTGTACAAGGAACTGAGGGTCTGGAGTTCCTGTAGAGAAAAAACAAACAGAAAAACAACAGTGTGAGAGGAATATGACAACTGCCTTCAAATGTTTGCAGGACTCTAATGTGCCGGAGAGTTTAGGTTTATTCTATGTAACCTCACAGAGAAGGTAGATGCCCAGTGGATGGAAGATGTAGGAGATTAGATTTGACACAGTAATAGATAGAATTTCTAACAATAAAAAATTTCCATGAGATTATTAGCTTCCTCTCATTGAATATTCATGTGAGATGATCTGTACTTTTTCCTCACCCCATTACTTAGAGACTGTATTAGTTGTGGTAGAATAATTGATATAACAAACAGATCCCAAAGTGCAATTTGTTGATAAATTCTATTTGCCTAAGATTCCCTGTTCAATCTTGCCCTTTGCCCCAGGAGGCTGACCTATCAATCCCATGACCCCTGGATTCCCTTTGGTTTCCCCCAATAGGGAGCCCCTGGGGAGACCAGAGGGAGGGAGTGGACCAGAGGAGTGAAATGAACCAGAGGAGACCAGAGGGAGGGCAAGGCATTATTCTCCAGTTCCCTCCCTAGGGAGTCATCTTGGGCTGGTCGTGTCCTTGACAGAACATCACTTTTCTCAAGGGAACTGGCTCCAGGCCCCTTTTTGGTTTCCGATAGCATTTTCTTCCCTTATCCTTCAGGCCTCTGCCAGACCTGGGCTACTGCACTGTCCCACGTGGGTCCCCTCCACCCTGCCCAGACCTATGCCATTGGTCCCTTTACACATAAACTATCCCCAAATTACCCTAATTTGAGTGTGTTACCTGATTTCTATTACTATGCTGATTGATAAGTGGATATTGGCTCAACCGTAAAGTTTATTTCTCACTCAAGAAACAGTTCAAGGTGGTCACACTTGCCATTCCAGAATCAAGGATGACACGGACTCTTTAACCTTCAACACAAGTGTGCCCTGGGGTGTTGCCTGGAAGGAAAATAAAGTATGAAGAAATTCATGCCGGGTCTTCTATGAACTGGACCTGAAATGGCACAGTTCACATCACATTCCTTGGAACCTTGTCACATAGCCTGTCTCGACTCTGAGAAATGTGGTCAAGGGGGTTGAGAACATTGTCCAGTTTTGTGCTCAGGAAGCAGAGGAAGTCGAGTTTAGTGAGAAGCTAGTGTCTCTGCCACTGACACTGACCATAGGTTGGGAGCAGTTGGTCACTTCTGGCTGGTTTCTATCACTAAGTCAACCATAGTAGGTCAGGTTAGAAGTGAGCCTCTGCCATGTCAGCCTGTAAACCTCAGTAAAATCCCTGATAGTTAGCTATTACATCTAGTTTTCATCATGTACTTGTACATTTTGTACAGGAATAGACATTATATTGGAAGTCAGGCCTTTCTACATATGCAAGGAAGATGAACATCTGAACACTTTTTGACTCCTTCCTTGGATTTAAGATCCCCTTGTTCTAAATTAGCAGCCCTAACATATCCCTTGGTTTGTATGGAACCATGGGTTTCCCATAGAATAGAGATCGAAGCCAGTCTGAAAATGAGAGTTGATCATAAAAGGACAAGTCCAATGTACTGGCAGAGGCATAAAAAATGTCATTGCACAGATGTAAGATGAGGTTTCTAAAAAAATGTCTTTAATGAGAGAGATCCTAATCTAACAGCCATATTAAAGGGGAAATTAAATACTATTTCTGCCTAGAAGAGTGGGAGCTGTACTAAAGGTACCCTGTACCAGCCCCTAGAGGCACTTGTGGCAGAAAGCCTGCATAATCGGAGCTGTTGGTGCTCTGCCCAGGGGTCTTCTACCAACTGGCGTATCCATCCAGCAGACAAGAATATTGACAACCCAGCCCATAGATACATGGAGGGTGGCCCCACACCCATAGACTGTCACTGACTGAAAAGGGAGCACAGATCCAGATTTTATTGCCTAAAGATAAAATAACATTGGTTTCCTTGGTGCCATTGAGCTCCCTGTGGTATCATCCTGAGTCTAAACTCACCAGACACTACCTCTTTCTCTAGTTTCATTTGATGTTTTCTATATGCCCCCTCTCCCAGGAAAGCTTCCCCAATGAATTATTTGCATAACAATCCCTATCTCAGGCTCTGCATCTAAGGAACCTGCCCGAAGGTAGCTGGAACCATATCACAAGGACTCAAATTCCTTGACAGGTAGAATCCATCCTTAACCCCTACCTTTGACCCCATCACAGATGCTTCTAGAGTCAGGTGATGATGGTGCTCCAGAACCACCATTGATCAAGGGAGTTTTACTGTCGTCTTAGATGCAACCCGAATGTAGGCTCTGCAATACCGGTGATCCTAAATGCTGGGAACTAGGGGCCTGGGAGGGTGAAAATACTGGTGATTGGTGGCAAAGACTGAAGACTGAGATGGTGCTCTGGATGCAGTAGGACTGATGTTGACTTCAGAAGCCAGTTTGGGTGAAATGGGCAGCATCTGGCCCAGAAGATAACATGGGTGAGATTCACAACTGGAACAGGAGGATAGTGGAGGAGTCTGCAGCTCAACTGCTTGTGGGTCCCCGTGGCCACTGGGACACCAGAAACCAGCAGACTGAAAGGCAGGACCGAGGTCCTGTCATTGGGTAGGTGAAGGCTCTTCTTCCAGGGAAGACAGGTGTAAACTGTTAAATTGATCTTGTTTAAGGTCCATAAACTCGTGGGCTGGGGGCAGGCAGGGCACAGGATAAACGTCAGCAAGGCAAATAGAAAAAAATGCGTGGACCCCCACCTCTTGAGGCTTCAGAAAATGAGGCTAATGCTTCTCTGGTCGCATCTTCTTTCCAGAGAGCAAGCAGAATGACGGAGACATCGAGGCCATTCCCACAGTGGTGGTTCTACTGCTTTAATTCTGAAACTGGAGCTAACGTGTTCCCTCTTTCACTGTCCAGCACGGTATTGTTGGAGTTGGAACCCAAGCTCCAGCGAATTACAGGATATAAGAACAGAGTACTGAAGCTCTTTTTGCAAGCTGGACCAACTTTAGGCCTTTCTCATCTTTTATTTTTACAAGGTTTTAAAATATGAAGGATTTGGATTTACTTACTTGATAGGAGTGATAGGGCTTGAAAGGAACCAGATTTACAATTTGAGAGCAACTAGTGCTTGTTTGGGATGCAAATGAATCTGTATCCTTTTCCCTTTTGGCAGGAACTGTGTAGGCTTAGAAATAATATCAAGATGAGGTAAAAGGAGTAAATATTTTTGGATGAAAAGCATTATTTCCATGTATGCTGCATATTTAGTAATGTAAGTCAGGCTATGTGTAGCTTCCAGAGGTTCAGAAATACTAGGAATAGAAAGAAATTCATCTAAAATCCTCAGTGAACAATTTTGGGTTTATTTTGTCAAAAGCAAGATATGCACAATTTAGTAACTTATAAGTCAGGGTTCCCATGTTTGAATGCATTCTATAAACAGCCTAGTTTAGGACTATGTACATAATACTGCTCTCTGTCTCTTGGACGTTAAGTTTTATTTGAGAAATTGCCTGGCCACACCTATTCAAACACACCGTGTGCCTTTGTACATTTCTGCACTTTTACAAAGTTTGCGATTTTTAAGTGTGTCTTCCCCATTCATCTGTAAACTCCTTAAGGGCATGGGATGAATCAATTCATCTTTGATCCCTCAAATTTAGCATAATTCTGGGACATAATCCGTGATAAATATGCTCATTAAATATGGGAATGAAAGAACAAACAAGGAAAGACAGATACAGAATGAGCTGCGTGGCTTGGAGGTATAGCTGAGAGGAAATATGTGTAAGCACAAGAAATGCAATTTCCACACTGAGAAGAATTTTAACTCTTCTGCTGACTTAGAAAGAAAGGACAATAATATTAAAGGCTGATCTTTCTACATGTGTGTATAAATTCATATATAAAATAAGAATTTCTATATATTTTTAAACTATATTTCACCTCATAAAGGCAGTCTCATCTTTAGAAGATGATTATATATATATATATATATAGTTTATCAGATATTGATAAATGCTTACTGGAAATCAATGGAGACTAGTTTTTTTGGCATAAAAATGAGCTATATTAAAAAAAAGAAAAGAAAATATCTAGATAAGAAGTACAAGGGGAAATGCTCTCTCATGGATGCAGTTTGTCAGGGTGACCAAGAGAATAAATGAAAAGGGTGGATATTGGGAAAAAGGAAGGAGTGAGGGGTGAAAACTGTGCAGGAAAAACATAGGAAGCCACCAAAATTGGTGTAGAAGTGTTGGAAAAGAATGGAAACAGAGCTCACACTACCAGCCACCATGTTCTCTCACCTGGGTCATTGTCTCAGCCTCCTGAATGCCCCCCTACTTCTGTCCTGAGACAATTTCCATTGGGTCCCAACAGGGCAGCTAGGGGGACCCTTTGAAAACTAAGTCCAATTCTGTCCCTCCTCTTCCACTTCATGCAAAGTCAAGCACAAGAGCTCAGGCTCCACCCAACCTACCCTGCCTGTCTGACCTCGTCTCCTGGTGTTCACTCAGCTCCAACTTCAAGACATCCTTTGTGGTCCCATTCAATCCATACGTGATGGGAGCCGAGCATCTTACGTGGGGGAAAAGCTGGGTAAGAACTCTTCTCATTTTCAGCTCCTACCTGCACATGGGCTGCCAAGAGGGACGGAGACCACTCTGCTTTCCTGTTCTTCTTCCTTTTTTTATTAATTTTTATTGGAGTATAGTTGCTTTACAATTTGGTGTTAGTTTCTGCTGTACAGCAAAGTGACTCAGTTATACGTATACATACATCCCCTCTTTTTTAGATTTCCTTTCCATTTAGGTCACCACAGGGCATTGAGTTGGGTTCCCTGTGCTATACAGTCGGTCCTCATTAGTTATCTATTTTATGTAGAGTAGTGTGTGTGTGTCAATTCCAATCTCCCAATTCATCCCAACCCCCTTCCCCCCATCTTAGATTAGTGGTCCCAAATGAGAGCTCCGGCTCTAACCCAGCACCGGGAGTGGGGGAGGGCCCTAGTTTCTCATGCGTCACTCAGAGAGGACCGGTAGCTGGGGGTGGCGGCTGGCTGCAGACACTCGTGGGTCTTGACCTTAACACTCTCTCAATACTACCCAAACTTCACCCCTGGCCGCTGACAGAAAGCAGTGAACTGTGTCCTGCCTTCCCTCTCGCTGTTGGCATCCTCTTCTCATTTCTCACATCCCCTCCCTATTTCTCTCTCAGAGCGTTTCTTCTTTACGGGAAAAAATAATAATAATAAAGTAAAAGAAGGAAGACCATGGTCATAGTCCCACGTAGGAACCTTAGAGAAACCTTCATTTTGTTCTCTCTTCAAGTGGCTGGTGAGCAAAGGAGGATAGGTCTCTCCAACCAAAATGTAAGTGTCGGGGGTATTCCACACTGGTTGGTCAATTAAAACTAAAATAAGATCTGAGAGAGAGTTGGTTCTTTGTAATTTTATTTGTTTCCTCTTATGCACATTTGTGATTTAATTAATAGTTTCTCTGAAATGGAGTTTAAGAAAAATATCTCATTATTTGAAAATTATTGAGTATAATCTATTTTTTTAAAACTATGCTACAATCATCCCTTTGGCTTTTTCTTGGACACATTCCTGCCACCACTCTCTTCTTCTGTGTCTACATAGAGACAGGCTTCCTCACATTTCCCTCAGCCCTGCCAGCCGTGCTGTAGTTAGCTCATTTATTTTCATCTCCAGCAAGGTCAAGAACACATTGATATTTGTGGGTGAGCCAGACATCACGTCTCTGTAATGTCCTAGAAAAGGGTGATCATCTTGTTGGGGTTCTTTTCTGCAGCAAATGTTGGTGTTGACTTGGAGGAGGAACTTGCTGGGTCCTTAAGTCCCCAGGTTCTTTACATCAGGGGCGCCTTTATAAATCAGTCCTTCCTTTGATGAGAAAGTGAATGTCAAGGCTGGCTGGCTTCCAGCACCCCATGTGCATCCTCTTCTCTCTGATCCAGGGAACCGAGGCCAACATTCAGTCACTCCTTGCCCTGACAGTTCATTGGCACCAGGACAGCTACAGCAGAAGACCAGCTGTTTAACACCAAGAGTTTCTATGATAAAGGTCCTATCATATCTGATTTGAGAACTGCTTTTTAAAAAAGCAATCCTTAATCAAGAATTGAGTTTGTGTTTCACTATGATTGAGAGAGACAGGTACCTAGCTTTATATACCCCTATATCAAGTGGTTATCATTTGGAATTAACAAAGATATAATATCTATACAATTGGCTTAATTCTACATGCCCGTTTGAAAAAATGGCATCTGGTATATTAAAACAAAACAAAACAAAACAAAACATGTTTGTCCTGTGTAGAGAGGGGAGGAATTTTTGTTTTCTACAACTTAGCTACCCCTTCAGGAAATTTTGGGTATTTATAGGTTCTTTTCTAAACACAGGCACATGGAAATACTGCACAACAGAGAATAATAATGAATATGGCTGTCGCCCTTACAAGGCTGTTTGAAGACTCAACTCTGATTGGAACCCCAGGAGTGAAGGATACCCTCCCCGACACATGATCAACCATGGATACTTTGGGAAACACTTATCCAAGATCATCACTAGGTGCCCTGACGTGGACTTGACCTAGGGGAAGCTGAGCACAATTCTCATTGGGCTTTCTGTTACCACTTTGGGGAATGATAATGAATGTGTCAGAGAGTCCCAGAGTCCAGTGTACCATTTCTACTCCCAACATCACCCCCTAACCACAGCCCTTTCCTGCTGCTTCCATAGTGCTGAGATATCTATTCCCATAAACTTCCTTACATCATATTTGCTGAAGGACAGGTGAAGTCAGCACAGATGACTTGTGAAACTGATCCTGCCGGTGACGGTGGAAAATTCCACTGGGTGGATACTCCCCGAAGCCTGTTTGTTCTTTCATCTGACAGATATTTCTTGAGTATCCACAAAATACTAGTTGCAGTTCAAGGTACCAGAGATACAACAATGCACAAAACAGATGAAATTCCCGCCCTCATGTTGTTTATATTCCAAGGTAGAGAGACAAAAAACAAAAGAACATAAACAAGTAGTGCATAGACGTCAAATATAATTAGTTCTATGGAAGAAAGAAAATCAGAGAAGGGAGTTAGGGAATGTGGGGTGTGGTGCAGAATTACAGGTTTGAATAGGATGTCTGAAAGGTTATATGTATAAATAAAAATTTTATAAATATTATTTTATAAATATTTTTAAACACTTAATCTATATATTTTTAAAGTTTTAAAATATACTATAGAAGGTTCCCCCCACCCCACCCTGGGTTTGTTTTCAGTGGTTGCAAAGAGAAGCTTATTCTTGAAAGAAAAAATGGTGCTACATTTCCCGTTCATTCCTGGTCAATGTAGAAATTTACAGAGGAGATATTTACATGGAAATGAGTAGGTACTGAATAAATGAACCAATGAGTGATGAATGAATGATGAGTTCACCCAGGGAAGTTTTCTTGATAGGAGAGACAGCCAAGCTCACATCCTTGGGGAAGGTCAAACTTACAGGTGAGCCCTGGTCAGAGGCTGGTGTTACCCACAGGGGAGATGAAAGGGAAGGCAGAGAAGTGGGAAGTCAGGTCCAAAAAGGCTAGGTCAGCTCTGGAAGTGAAGGAATGGTTTGAGCCTCCAGGAAGAGGAAATGATGACATGACCAGCTTTAAATGCTGCAGAGATCAAAGAGGTTGGAAGAGGGAAAAGGCCCCTGGATCTGATCCCTGGGGAATTATCATTTGCTGAAAGAACAGAATGAAAGCCAGACTTCCAGGACTCAGGGAGCAGGGGCAGGAGAGGGGAGAGAAGAACCCTTCTGAAAGTGGAGGCAACACTTGTACGATTCGAGACTCTTCTCCCAAATAACTCTGGGTTCCCAGTCATTTCAAACTTCACTCTGGCCTTTTAGATGCATCTTTATGCAAATATATATATATATATATATATGTAAATTTTGAGAAACAATATAGTATATTGGAAAGATCACTTGACTTGGTCTATAGGACCTGGTTATTAGTCCCAGATCTACAATTTATCCAGTCAGAAAACTCTTAGAGGCACAATTTGTTCATCTGCACAATTAAAATAATACTTGTTCTACTCCCAGAGAGAATGCGAAGATCAAATGAAAGGATATGCAGGATCCTGCTTTGTAAACCAGAAAGTGATACGAAATAAGAAGTATCTTTATCAAAATGGTATTCTTTGTAATGGTGGTGCACCCACTACATCTTGTTTTTTTTTTTTTTTCTGTTTGACAGACAAAACCATTTTATTGTACAAAAATTCATGAAAAGGCATATGATGTAGTGAAGGAAAACTTTAGAGTCAGAAGACTTCTGTTTTAATTCTCTCTGGACCAATAGATAACTTCCAACTACTTGGCGGGCTGTGCTGCTGTGCTCGCAACAATTCTAACCTAACTTGTTGGCAAGATTCTGCCAGTCTGGTGACTTTCACTCTTGGTCACTTTACTATCCACAGTATCCCCTCCATCAAAATGATGGCTCATGCCCAACGCCATCTTTCCTCTGGGTTTTGTGTGTGCTGTCCCCTTGGTCTACCCTTTTCCTTGTTTGCCTTTCTCCATTATCCGCATTTCACTCAGGCTCTAAGTTTCCACTGAGCCTTCACTTTCTGTCTCACTCCCATTTGCAGTGAGTTGCTCTTTTCTCTGCTGTCCTGTGGCACTTCCCTCACAGCACTTGTTTCTTCTGCCTCCTGTATAATTGGTTGTTTACATATTGGAGTTTCCTGCTATGCTGAAAGCTATTTGAGGACAGGAACCAAACTGTATTCATCACCATAACCCTATCACTAATCATACCCCTTCAATTAGTATCTGAGGGGATCAAACGCATGAATGCATTGTCCATTGTTTACCATCTCTACGTCTTAATTTCATCCCTCATGAAACAGGAGGATGTTAGAGGATGTAATTCCTAAGACCCCTTTGAGCTCTGACGTTTTACGTCCCCTTTTCCCAGACTCTATGCTTTCCATTACAGCCCATGTTCATACATTTTGAGAAAGCACACTACATATAATGGTTATACATATAAAATTGAAGTAGAAATATCAATTTGCTCCACAAATACACACAACGTAATCTGAATGCAACTGTAAGTTGTAGAGACTTCTCTGAGAGTCTGGCTTCTATTACTAGGACCAGTAAAAACTCATTCTATAGTCAGATGTTTCAAACGTGCTTCTAATACATATTTATTTACAAACTGAACCTCTTTGTGCTTATAAAAATGGCAGGATAAAAAAATGCCTAGTTTGTCACTGGGTCATGCAGATTTACACATTGCTTTTTATATAAAAAAGTTTAATTTACCACCTAAAAATGTTATTTTCCCTTTTCTTCTAAATAAACTATAAAATTAGTTGACATCCTATAGTACAGAGGAGGGAAAAATCATCCTCTCTTATACTTTCTAATGCCATCTTATCAGCGTGGCATTGTGCTGGTGGCTGCACTGTAATATTAGTTTTCAGTTTCTTGTTACAGTAAAAGTTAATGCTGTACTGAAATTCTGCTTAATATTTACACTTGTGTGAGCCATCCATCGAGATGATGCATTATCTTAAGTGCATTACCTCACTGTGTCTGTGAATCAGCATCATTAGATCAGGATGAGATCATTTTTAAAGAAAGATTGAAAAGAAATCAAGATTCTGGGAATTGATTGGGAAGAGGGAGAGACTGCTAATGATACTTAGCGTTTATTCAAACCTTTTGATACAGACAGCTTTGTGTCGCTCTTACTGGTGCTCTGTTCATTTCAGTGCATGGAATTTGCATGATAATTGATGCAAAGTCTCTATCAGATCAAACCTTGGAACATACATGGTGAGACATAAAAGTAATGAAATGCCATATGATGGGCGGCTCTCAGGGAAGGGTCCCAGTTAGCAAAATTTCGTGTACTTTTCTCCCAAAGAAAGTTCTTGTGGAAATTTAAAAAAAGAAAGATTTCCAGCATTGTTGAATCCTACAGCAATTTTAATTTGTGTATTTGGCATCTAGTAGGTCCTGAAAGATCTCACTTACCTTGGCTCTATTACAAATGTTCCCTAGTGAACTGATCTTGGGTAATTTCTGTGCATTAATCAACATTAACTGGATTTTAGCAATCTCAAGCATGCAGATCTGACTTCCTTTCTAACTTTTCTTTTATTGCAAACACACGTTGCCAGAAAAGCCATCTCTCTTGTTATATTGTATAGTCTTGGCTTCTTGCTAAGAAACTGTAAGTTTGAGAATGAAATGGATATTTCTGTTGTTGAGGGAGAGGGCAGAAGAGAAGTAGTTATTTCCAGAATTCACTAACCATGGAGTAATATAAGAATGTTGATACTTAACAGAATTTATGAAGTACTTAATGGTTACAAGGTGTATTTCTCTTAATTTTTCATGGTGATCTTTCCTTAGCTTCTGCTCATAACTAACTAGATCTCCCTCCCTAGCTCAGATCTGCAGAGGTTTTAATAGTGCTTTTTTGCTATTGTTCATCTATGTCTTTGAAGGAGCTTTACGTAATCAGTTTGGGATATAGACAGAGCACAGTTTCCAAGTATTAGATATGTTAGTGATTAAAAGGGAAGATGATATATTTCACCCTAGTTTAATATGTCCACTCATGTAAATGTAATTTCACAGTAATTGCATTCATTTCTAGCCCTCAGAGCTATAAGGCCATTGAGTCCAACTCCAAAGGGACATTCTTCTCCAGGACACCCCTCAACAGTAGCCATTGTGCAGCTCAGCTGGGCATGTCCTATAGGACGGAGCTCACCACCCCCTCATGCAGCCCATTCCATCTGGGGACAGAATGTGTCATGGAGACATTTTTCTCTCATTCGTGTTTAAATCTTGGCATCTGTGACTTTTCCCTCCCAGGAAGAGTCACCTGTGAACTCCTCCAACTTTCCTTAAGTTTTTTTTTACACCTTGAGGGCTTTTGTCGATAGATGTGAAAATAACTTGGTATGACCCAAACTGGCTCAGATGCCCTATCTAAAGAGGTGGTCATGGGTCGTCTATGGTCACCTAAAAATGATGCCATTTTAAGAGGTGAAGATGTTTACCTGGAGAAGAGAACAGTCAGGGAAAAAGTGCTTACTAGTGTATGATAGGGTGATTTGACTCATTCAGCGTGGCTCTGAATGAGAGAACTGTTCAAGATGTGGAAGAAGAGATAAACCCAGTGACTTTTAAGGTCTTTTGTAGTGTAGCATAGAGGAGGGGCTACCTCATTTAGTAATCCCAGTGCAAAATAGAAGTGGGGTGGCTGTTTAATAAAACAGAAAAAATTGTAACTAGAGGTACTGAATAAAATATGTTTTCTTTTCTTTTTTCTGTAGCTCTCTCTTGACCTGATATGGAATTCTTTATTTGTAATTTAACGTTGTTCTCCTTCTGGAGTGGGAATTTCGTGGGGTGACTGCAGACTCTGGGGGTGCCTGAGACCTCCACTCTGCCACTTGGGGTTCACGATGACAGCAGGTCATCTGCCACCCCCCTGCCCGGCTGCAAGGACCTACTCTCTGTGCCCCTCAGGGGGCTGCACCCTCCGCATGGGGATGCCTTTCATGCTGGCTCAGGGTGGGTGAGAGGCTGACCTGCCTAGCTGCCTTCCAAAGGCAATGGGGCTGCCACCCAGGGTGGGGGGCCACCAGTACATCTGTGTACAGGCTCCCATCTGTGGCCCCCGAAGCAGTGGAGTCTGGGCAGGGGCTGGGAGGAGGCTGGGTTGGATCCAGTGAGTCAGGGGGTCAGGATCAGGCAGCCAGGAACCCCTCCCAAAGAAGTGGCTGGAAGTAGGACATCCCTGAGTCAAGGCCCCAAGGCCCTGGTAAGTGCTCTGTTGGACCAACCAACTTCTCTTTCAAAGCTCAGATTCACAGACAAAATTGTTAAGAATTTCAAGACGACAAGAGCAGAGCCTTAAACCCAGAGCACCAGGTCCTTGTGAGCTCTGGACTGTAGGTCCCATTCTCGAGAAACAGAAGCTGTGTGGCCACTGTGGGTGTGAATGAGGGGCGTCCCAGATCCAGCAGGTCTCAGCTCTAAGATGCGGGGCGAGCCAACCACCCTGAACTTCGGCTGAGTCCTCAGTCATTTGTGGACAGTCACAGCCCCTGTCTCAGTGCTGCAGTGAGGACCGAACGCCTGGAACATTGTAAGCACTGGACCAGCGTTCGTTCTTATTGTCAGTGGTGCTATTATCATGAACCCTTCTATAATTGTTGCCGATTATATTCTCTTGGGGTCCAAGGACTTGGTCTGTGGGATATGGGTTATCTGAGATTCACTGAGAATGCCTGGTCTATGGTCAATCTTTGTAGATTTTCTCACCACCGGATGGTAATTGATTAAAGGAGAGACATACAGTTAATAGATATAAAATATCTGCAATGGAGAAAATATACGGAAATTTATGAAAAGGTACATAAAGCAAAATTAAGATTGAAAAGAAAAGGCACAGCTTCCTGTACCTGGCAAGACCTTCACCCCATGTAGCTGCTTCATCTAAAATTGTGGACACACCTGTGCCCTCAGAAGACCTTGGCGACCTTATCCTTGTAAGCAGAGCACGTGGGCTGGCTGCATCTTCTCATTTCCACACCAGCTTTCATTTCAGACTTGTTCCATCCTCTATGTGTTTATGTTGGCATCTTTATCGAACTGATTAATGGTCTCACTGTTAGAATCATGAGGTTCTGTGTCAATCAGAAAAGAACAAGTGAAGTAAATTTTTGGCCTGACAAATTTTGTTGGCTCTCTTGGCTTTTCATTTCACATGTAGCTATGTTAAAATCTTCTCCTATGATTATAATTCAATTTTTTATGCTTTGTGTATTTTGACATTATGGTGTCAGGGAGGTAAAACATGTGATTGTACGTATTCTTGGTATTAGAATAATTGCCTTATTACATAGGATTCATTTTATTCTAATTTTCCTAATATTAATATTTTTACACCAGTTTACATTTGCCTAATATTCACGTGGCAGAACTTACCATTTGGTATTTTGTGTGTTTTAACTTTATCCATCATCCAATTTGATAGTCTGTCTTCCAATAGCTTTAGTCTAAGACCGTTACATTCATGGTTACTATGGATTGATATATCTGGGATTATTTCTCCTGTCTTTTTTCATTGTTTTCTATTTTTATCTTTTCTCTTTTTTTGCACTGCCTTCTCCCGGATTGATGGTTTTCTACAACATCTTTTTCCTGCTTAAGATGTACTTCTCTTCTTTCAAAGGGACCTGTATACCACTGACATAGGTAACTCTATTTTGTGCTTATGATTAAAGTTATTTGGTATTTCCTCCTGACCTTGCTTTACTCATTGAATATTCCTTCCTACCACATCATTGTTGTTTAGAGGTTTATTTTTGGCCTTTTACAATAAGAAATGGTTTTCTTTGAAGGATGAATCGAGCACAAGTATATTCAATGTATGTTCTCACTCTTGTTCTTTCATCCACACCCTCTCCCTGGTGGTCTCTCCCACATGGTGACCTGTCATTTTTCCAGCTTCTCTGGGGAGGGTGTGAGTCCTGGAGGGGGAAAAAAGGGAGGGGAACTCCCATAGTCAGTATATATCAGTAAATATCTTTATTTTGTACTTACATGTTTTTAAAAATTTCATGTCTGAATTTTTGACACTATTGATGGAAAGATAAGGTAGTTAAACATATTATTGTTCTTGAACTCCCTTCCTCATGATGTTTATTAGTTATATTATTTTTTAAGTGTTCAAAGTAGATAATGTCAAAGTACGCTCTCTGATGTTAATACACATGGGTTGGGTTCCATATTTCAATAGCTTCATGGCTCCTCAGCTGCAGTTCTTTAATCATAGTTCCCTTTCCTGTGTTATTTTTATTCCCTTCTTGGTTGTTCACCTTAATTAGACATTTCCACATGCCATTACTTTTGCATGAGCGTTAATTGCACGCACGAGTCTAAGCTGTCCTGTCTTTGACTGCATGAGAACTAGTCCTCATTTGCACTTGCTGACATCTATTACTACTAATAAGAAGTATGCCATCAGTCTAATTGTAGGTCTTTGGAGGTAATTTATTTTTATTTATTGTACTTGCGTATACTTTCTGAAAAATAATTATATATTTCTTGACTTCTTTATAAAAATTAGGAGTTATTTCTATTCTCTCTCTGATATTCTCTTCATTTTTTTCTGGGATTCTTATTAAAAGAATGTTGGAGACATTTTTCAATTGTTGGAAGAATAGGTTGGAAACTTTTTCTTGATTTCTTTAATATTCATTAAAAAATAATAAACTGTGGGTTTCTGTGTGCTACTTTCTCAAATGAGTTTTTAGTCCTATCTTCCATTTCACTAACTGTCTCTTTCCAGCCTCCCGTGTGGGATGCAGAATTCTAAGAAAGGCCCACAATGACCCCTGAGGCTTGTGAAATCCTCTCCTCTTTGAGTGTGGGTGGAACCTGTGAAAATGATGTAAGTTATGAATTATTTGGCTAAAGGGAGATTTTCTGCAGGGGCCTAGTGGAATTACCTGAACCCTTTAAAAGCCCAGAGTTTCCTCTGGTTGTTAGCGGAAGAGGGAATCAGAGATATTTGAGGCATGAGAGGGGCTTGCTGTGCCATCACTGGCATAGAGGATGGAGGAGGCCAAGTGGGAAGGAGGCTGGCAGCCTCAACAAGAACAGAGTGGTCCCGGCCGAGGGCCAGCAAGTAAACAGGACCTCCGACCAATGGGGACCAGGAATTGGGCTCTGCCAGCCACCTCAGTGAGCTTGGACATGGATGCTTTTCCAGATGCATTGATTTTGCCCTGAGATTTCCTGAGCAGAGCACCGGCAGAGCTCACCTGGCCTTCTGCCTTATACATAAAAAGGTGTGGTTTGAAGCAGCTAAGTTTGTGGTAATTTGTTGTGCACCAATAGGAAACTAATACTCTATTGACTATATGAAAAAAATTAAATGTCTACATTTTTTTCCTCAAATTTGTAATTGTTTTCTTTTCTATATAGTAATTTAGTATCTAGTGGTTTAGATAATCTTGTAATTTAGACTTGTTTTGTTTAAGGACATCTTTATCTTTGTAACAAAAGTTGAGTTTTTATCCTTCTGAATATCTTCTGCGTATTCACCTGAAGGTCATAGTCTATAGAATTAACTCCATCTAGAGTGAATGCCTCTTCTGATCATTTACTTTGGGTTTCTCAGCATTAAATGCTGGTTAACTTGCTCTGATAATTTGGTCTGTAGTCACGTAGAGTGCATTTTAATTATTCTCTCTCTCTCTCTCCCTCTGTGATTTCTCTCATCTGTTTGTAGAGCTTCTTCTGCCTCGGCCTGGCTTCCTGTACCTCCCAGGCCAGAACCATTTCTGACAATTGTCACTGGGGGACTGTGTCAGTGTTGCTGGGGACATCGTTGCTCCAATTACAACGAGCCCCTGGGGTCTCGGTGCAGCTCCTTGTCACAGACTGTCCTATGTCCTCTCCCTCTCTAGACACATTTTTTAAAGCTATTGTGGGAGGTGGAATTGACAACCATCTTTGGTTTTCAGGCTCCTTTTAAGACAAGGAAAGACTTCACATGACATCTGGCATCAAGGGATAAGGCTGGAGGGGGCACAGGCTCCTTTCACACCTGGGGGCCGACCCATCTCCAAACCCAGCAGATGTCCTGCCCCAGCTGCATTTGCCTGTTGACCTCTACATCTGGCTCACAAGAATGCAAGGGCCCTGTCTGAGAGTAAGGCGGTGACTTACTGTTATTCTCTGCTAATATTCTACCCATTAAGATGCCTTGAGCAGAGGGGTTGGTTAAGAGAACTCTGCCTCCATCTTAGCAAGGAGTTGTAGTTATTTCATCTATCTTGTTTCAGTTTTCTCTTCTCCAGTGTAGATATGACACTATCTGCCCTGCTTACTTCAGAAGTTTGTCAAGAGAGTCAAGTGGGATAAGGTATCTGACATGCTTTGAAAGCTGTAACATTTAATAAAAATGCAAAACTGTAGCATGGGAAGTCCTATGTGATAACTTGTATCCATCACCAAAGGCTGGAAACGTTGTCACATGGAAGGAGACTAATGCCTTTTACTTTGGGACACTGAGGGACCCAGGCAGTTAACATAGACTTATTGACAATTCAAGGTCTCAGTCGATAGGATTTGTGCTGTCTTTGACATCTGCCAAAAGGCGGTATTTTGAGAGCAGTCACCAATTTCACGTAGTGTAGGTTTTTGGTTCAAATATGCAAAATGTCCCTTGAACATTCAGAATCTATTCAGACAACTTGGGAAATAGTTTCAGATCATTTTCAATGGGGAATTACATGAAAGAGCATGTTTACTTATGTGGCTTTGCAGCTGGGAAAGGAAACAAAATATTAAAAGAACTCTCGGGATATTTGTTGGATACAAATAGACTTGTTTCCAGACAGCCAAGTGGTAGGTTTTCATTAAAAGGGACCAGATGTTTTTAGGCAGTGGATGAATTTATTCTGCTTCACTTGTTATCCAAATAATCCAGAACTTTGAATATGCAATGTTACCAGATGGACCTGGACCAATATTCTTTACGTTCAAAAAACTTAAAAATGACCTGAGGTCCGTGTCTCAGAAAAGCACTCTGTAGGAATAGGGTCAGCTTGGCCAGGAGATCCCAGGACACTGAAATTAGGCAGATCCCAAAGGGAGGAACAAGTGCTTTTTTCCTTGATGATAAAAGGAAGTCACAGCCCATAGGCAGACACATAATGCAGAGAACGTGGCCGAGTGTGAAGGATCACAGGAAGGGGATAGTGTTGGGAGGTTAGAAGTGGTAGAACATAGGTCCATACGAAGGGACAGAGAATTTGAAGACAGGGATTGAGGATAAGTTAGAAAGAAGTACCCATAGATGGCACGCTGCCAGTGCATAGAGGCATATGGTTTCAGTTAGATATTTCTAGAAGCAGAAGTAGGAACTCAGCTATTATATCAGATTTCAGGACTGGGACCTATGTATGCTGGAAGGACAAAGGCAAGGCATAGCCTGGAAAAGCCAGATATAGGGACCAAAAAAAACATGCATTCTTTGAGATCCTACCTATACCAAGGACTGTGCGGGGTTGTTTGTATTATTTGAACATAACAATACTTTTATAAAATAAATTATTCTTATTATCAAGGTGAAGGGCATGGAAGTAAAGACTAGTTGCAGAGGTTAAGTATATATCTACACCGCCTAGAACAGCATCTGAGACATAACTGGAATTAGACAATTGCCAATGTGCTATTTTTATACTGTCTAAGAACCCTGATTTCTGAACTCCCAATCAGTTTAGGCTGTTGGCCACAGGCAGAGAAATTTAAAAGAGGAGAACCATATTCCCTTTCATCTCTACTTGAAAACTGCCCAGTTTTAACCTGAACACATCTCTGTCATTTGCTATGTTACTAAAAGCAGCAAGGAACAGTCAACAGACACAGACATCCTGAGTTTGACCAACCTTTTCTTAGGGTAGCATTGTCAGTCTTTCAAGTGACTTCAGATGACTTCAGTTTGATTTTTTTGATATTTGATAAATATGATATTTTGATATTTGGTATTTTGCCCTAACATCACAGGGCACACCTGATTCCCTGGGTGTGATATTTGTGTCTACACTGCCCAGGATCCAACTAGTCAATCCGTGTCACTTAGTTCAGTTTTGTTTTTGTTATAGAAGCACCCTCCTTCCAAGGGCCAATCTCTGTGTCAGCTGGGACGCTGGCTAAGCTACTGTAACAAAGAGATCCCAAAACACAGGGCTTAAGTGAGATGCAAGTTTAGCTCTCCCTGCCTTAAGGGTTCACACTGTGGGGCGGCATCCTGAGCATGTGGCCTTGGCAGCAGCTCCTGAGTTTAACTCCTGGCCTGTGGGGAGGAGGAGGCAGTTCAGGGAAAGGCCCTCTAGGGTGGTATCTGCAAGTTGTGCACATGCTTTCTGCTCCTTCACCAAGGGGACAAACTCCACCGCATGACAATGCCTGTCTTCAAGGGAGGCTTGGAAAGGTACTCAGTATTTGGGGAGCCACCTGCTTGCAAAAATAAGGGACTTTATTCTACGGAAAGGGACACTGTCAAAAAGAAAACAAGAGGCAGGCACAAATGTCTGCCCATATGCCTCCTTTTCTCCATTTCCCCGTGATTCTGCCATGACAGCATTTAGGTACTTTCTTACAACTGCTTATTTAATGATTTGTTTTCTCTTCTCACTCTAAATTCCACGAGAGGCTGGGCTATGTCTCTGTTGCTGCCCATCTGACAACCTGCCTGGTGCCTGGTATGCAGCTTTGTGAGTGTTGGGAGGATGGTGTCGAAGCTACATTATTCAGCAGGTCCCCCTGTCAAGTTCACACGTAAGGCAAGTAGCTTATTCGTTGGACGGATAGGAAGACGGTCCTTGTAATATACTCACGAGAAAGATTATTGTAACTCAAGATTTATGATACTTAAATGCATTTATTCTTATGTGTATTTAATAACCAAGAAGGCTGATCTTTAATGTCTTAAAACATGTCATCAATACAGCTATTTCAGGGCTTTCTCCTTGGGTTGCAATCATGTTTCCTTCTGTGCCTTTAGAGCATGACCACTGGAGCCAGGTGCCAAATGTCAGTCTGGATCTGCAGCAGGCGGCGGGGCAGATGAGATGCATTAGGTGTTCACTAAAAACACGTTGACTGAATATTGCCATAGAGCGTAAAATCAGCCAAACCAGCGATTATTCCTGAACTGTGTAGATCGCCTGATCTCATCTCTAGTGTTCCTGATGCATGATTGCTTTAACCAGCCAGTTTTTCATAGTTTAAAGCTAGTTTCAATTCACTCCACAGCAAACTGCCAAGAACGACAAAGCAACATCTGCTGACTACCAAGTAAGCTGTAGATACTGCAGAGAGGTGACCCTTGCACTGGACAGCTGCCATGGTATTTGTAATTTATAACTGTTATGGGATTATCAGAGTAACAAGCCAAATGCAAAGGATCTCAGTTAAAATTTCAGATGATGTGTATATATTTAAAATATATATGTATGTGTATATATTTAAAATTTATAACATGTACACATAACTATCCTGTATCTAATATATAATACAATTGCCTAATATCTAATATATACTATACTTATATACTATATAATGCATTTATATTATATCTTTATAATTATAGGTAATATATAATGATTAATGTATTTATATTATTTATCATTATACTTTGATAATACTCTAATTCTATATTATATATAATATTTTTATATATTATGTACACACATTTTATATATAGTACATATACACACATTATGTATACACCCACATACACACACATCCAGACACACACATCTGAAATCTAAACTGAGATCTTTTGCATTTGAACTTGTCACTCTGATTCCCTAACCTATATCTGATGACTGCTCCCAACCTTCCTTATGGGGCCTGAGGGACATGGCTGTGGAAGTAGAAGTGGGTCCTAGGGTCCAGTGTAAAAACAAAGTTGAGCAAAAATAGAAAGTCTCATCTGGGCGGCCTGGCTGGTAGGCTTCCTGCTTGAATCAGAATTTGCAAAGGTCCCTCAGTGGGGGGAAGGAAGCGTTTGGTGGCTGATATGTGGGAGGTCAGAGATGTGTCCCCAAGCGTGCAAACACACACGCACACACACGTGCACGAGCCCAGCGTGGTAACCACAGGGCAGGAGGAGCTGAACGGGCCCCAACCAGGGGCTCAGTGGAAGCCCCTCGGAGGGGGAGGGGGGATGACCAAGGATGGGTTATTTTTTCTTCCACTTTGAGCTGGAAGCTGTTGGAAAGTTTTGTTTTCTACACTAGTGTCTTTACTGGAGAGTTGACCTATCACAGGGCTGTGAGAGCTGGTGGCACCATGGGAAAGGGAGAAGCAGCCTCTTCTGGTAGGGTGTTAACTTCTAGAGATCGTGGGAGGCTCGCCCTGCAGAGGAAAGGGCCGTCTTACCTCCAGAAGTCAGGAGTTTTACTGTTACTTCTCAAAGGCAGCCCGCGGCATGGAAGGGACGGGTAACTGTGGCCACGCTATCTGGATCCCAAGTTTATCAGCATTTATTCTCTGACTTTAGGCACATAATGGCTTTGGCTCAGTCCCTTCATCTGTCAAGTGGCCTTAAAAAATAATTTCCTGGCCTGTTCTGCAGGGCTACCTGGAGACACAAAGAAGAAGAAAACATTTTTAAAAGTGTTTTAAAAATTGTTAAAAAAAAAAAAAAGTGAACTATGCCTCTTCATGGGTTGCTCTGTGTATATTTCTACCCCTTGTATTTGAAGGTCTGTAAGGCAGGGGGACCTACCATCCCCTCTGGGTCCCTAGGGTATCTGTGCCAGTGCCCTGCAAAGGCACTCAGGTAAGTGCCCGCTAAGGCACATATGAGCGGAACCATCGAACATCTTCTAGAAATTTACATGTTCACCTCAGGGACGGTCCTCAAACTCCTTAAAGAACCAGCCTACCATCGACAGCTTTTTTCTAAGAAACACTTGAGAAATCCAGCTCTTCCCAGAAATAATTTTTAGGAGGGAATGAGTGTTACAATTTCAATCCCATTATGTTCTGAAATCTGGCATTTCTGAGGCCCATTACTTTTTTGGCTTTTACTGATTTCAAATAGGGGGCGGTTGCATTTAATTTCAGCAGAGCTCAAGACAAAATAATATCCTATAATTTTAATAGGTTAAGCCTAAAACATATTTGCAAAACAGATAGCTTAAAGAAAGAATCTTACCTTAAAAAGTCAGGGATCTTGTCATATTCTTAAAGTAGATAAATTCAAACAAATTTCCAAATGAGAATTTTTTTAGCTTTTCTTATATTCACATTTGTCTTCTACTTGGATGTGATAAATTGTCTTAGTGTAGCAAGATTTGGAAATTTTATTTCTATCCATCTTTTTCCCACATTTGAGAAGCAATATACAACTTTCTTTAGCTTTAAAATCCCAAGTGTGATTTCCATGAAACTGTTTAAGTATGATCTTCTCTTTAAAAACAGTTTTAAGGGAAAAGAATCTCTGTGCTTTCATTTATTTATTTACTAACTTATTTTGCTGCAACTAAAAGATGCACCTCATCACCCCCTCTCTTCCCTGTGCCCTGTGTACTGTTGTCCTTTCCACAATGAAGTCAGGAAGGTCAGATGAACTGGGTTTCTCACCTGGGTTAGCATGTGTCTCTATAACTTGGGCTACAGACAGAAGGGCAGGGTGGTCTTTTGGTTTGATGTTTGGAAATATTAGCTAGGGCTCCTGAAACGAGTGTCTAAATGAGCTCCAGCGCTGTCGCATTCAGACATCCAGATCCAGGCCGGGATTTGGCGGGGGTCCTGGCCCTTGCAGGAGGTTTTGGGGCACAAAGCCTGGTGCCTTGTCTCCCAGGGGAGGTTTGGTGGGGACTTGATGGCTGTGGGCTCCAACAGGGGCCTTCCATCCCAGTGGCTGAATGGCAGGGAAGGGTACCTTTTCAGCCCAGCTCCAGGGTTCTGGGAGGATCTTTACAGTGCATTAACAAAATAGTCATTAGGGGCTTGTAGTAAGGGTCACACTCAGGAACTTCTGGTTGTGAAGGCTGTTTGGGGGGAGATGGAGAAGGGTGGTGTTTCCAGGGCCCCTTTCTCCTCCTATAGACACAAGCACACAGCTCACAACATCCTCTAAGGCCACTCCATCACAGACATGATTTTTTGTTTTTGTTGTTGGCATTTTAACATCTTTGCTTGTCAGCATTTTCTATTCCCCTACTGACTTTGTTGCATGAATGCTAGAGATTAAACATGTGGGGTTTTCTTCTTTTGAGGGGGGGCATTTTGCTTTTTTTTTTTAAATTATAACTTTACCTGAAAAACAATATTATGCAGAAAACATTCTTTGAAATGTTATTAACTATACACATTGCTATTGATAAAAATAGTCTCATATACTTGTTAACATCGATCTCCTGTGAGAACTTGTTGTTCATCACGTACATATTAATAAGATATATAAATGCCAGTAAGATACCAAATCTGCAAACTCTGCCCTCCAACCTTCTCCCTGACACTTTCTTCTGCTCATGTAGCTTGTAAAATCATTTGCAGAAACTTCAGATGCATCCATAATACTCTGTAGAAAACATACTAATAGAAGTATGTTTACTAATAAAAATAATCTTATAATTGTAACGATCATAGATTCCAGAGAGCTCTAGACTCAAATATTCTCTTTGCAAATGCTTTCATTTGTGATTGCCAAAGTGTTCACAACTTTTAGTTAAGGAAATGTCGTCATGATCTGTATATCAATTGAGGTTTTCTGAAGGTGACCAATAAAGGTATTCATTCAAATGTCTAACATTCAGGACAACTTCTCAAATATCATGTCTTTGGCCCCTGGATCTTTTGAGATGATACTCGACGTCATGTAGGGAAGTACAGTTTGAGATACGGTCCCTGCCATTAAAGAGTAAAACACTTGTTTCAACTCTGCCATCATCATTGCTTAAAACCATGTAAAAAAAAATTTCTTATTCAGACTCTATTAAATAATTGCAGCCAAATAACAAAACATAATTTATATCCACAATCTCGCTCTGTAAGTGTTCTCCTTCCTGCCCAGTCAAATCCTCATAGGATGCCATTTGCTCTCAGAGAGGATATTTATAAAACTATGACCAAGACATAAAAGAAAATTTCCAAAGTGATTAAACAATTGACGATTGATATTAAAGGAATGGCATTTTAGGGATGCAGAGAATTGTCCTAGAGGGACTGGATTACCTCATATCTTACATATAATTAAAGGAAGGTTAACTTTCAATGCAAATTTGAAGTCTACCACTGTCTTCATGGATCCAGCCAGCAAGTATTTTTTTAAGCGCTTACACATGTTACTTTTTCTTCTGTGGTTCTTTATCTTCCCCACTGAAATATAGGCTATCGTAGTAACCAGAGTATTTAAAAACTGAAAGGAATAGCTCAGTTCATGGGTTCAATATTCTGATTTTATTAAGAGGAAAATGAGGTCCAGAGAAAGAAGTGATTTTGGAGGTTCACAATGGAAATCATTTGCAAAGCCAGTGCTTTTTTCATTATACTGCTTTTCATTAATCACTAACTTGTCCTAATCAATACTATCTCTATTGTATACCTTCTCCCCTGGGGTTTTCTGTCTCTAGAAAGCTTTTGAGTTAACAAATGTTTCCATTAGATTCTAGAATATAAAATAATAAGATGGTAGACAGCTAGATTCGAAAAGGGAGATTTTGTCCTTTGAATAATATGTACATTTCAACTAGACAACAGTCTCCAGTTTCGTGGTTCAATCCTATGATGTGCCAAAGGTGGGATTTTTTTTCTTTTCTTTTTTTTAATGGGGTACAGTTGCTTTACAACGTTGTGTTAGCTTCTGCTGTACACCGAAGTGAATCAGCTACACGTATACATATATCCCCTCCCTCTTGGTCCTCCCTCCCACCCTCCCCCATCCCACCCATCTGTTGAGGTAATGGAAGTGTGTGTGTGTGTGTGTGTGTGTGTGTGTGTGTGTGTAAGCAGCACTGTGGCTGCCCTTTCTACTAGAAAGTTGAGGTAATTACTGCCTCACGGTAATCATCAAATCATATTTAGATATTGAGATAGAACAAGAATGGGGTCCAGCAGAAGGCTTGGCGATCCTATTTGCTTCAGAGAGGATATTTATAAAACAGGGCTGGCCTGGCTACGAGGGATCACTGTACGTGTCTGTGACATGTATAAACCACTGAGGGACACAGCACGATGAGTGAACTTGAACTATAGCAAATACAATGGTTTGGTCATCTCTGTATATTTGAAGAGTAAAGTTTAGAAGACTTACCTTGTGCAGGTATGAAGAGGCACAGGTAGGGAGAGGCCAATTTTGGTTTAACATAAGGAAGACTTTTCTAGTATTTAAATTTTTATAAAAACCAAATGAGCTTCCCTATGAAACCGTGAATTTGGAATCTTTAAGGATTATAAAGGCAAGAAAAGCTTTGATTTGGGGATGTTGCAGAAGAGCTTTCTGCCTTGAGTGTCAGGTGCTACCTCACAACTTCTATGAAGCTGCCTCCTTGGCTCATGCATAACGCTGTCCCCTGCCGGGATGCAGAAAAGCAAATCTCAGGCCACTGTGCACAGATTGCTCACCTAAGGGGGATGGGGGCAGAGAGGAAAACACACTGCTGTCTGCATATTCTCAAGTAGCTCTACTAACGAGAGCGCAGAGAAGTCCGACTCATCAACATTCCTTCCAGCTCCAGGGTGACAAACGAAGGCAGCGGATCAAAAGGGGCGTGTCTGACACATGCAGATGAGCTCCAGCAGGGGTCTGTGGGCAGAATGAGAATTGGGATGATTCCAGATTTATTACTCTGGATCAGTATTCTTCAAGCAGCCACAGGAGCCGACCTTCTATCCCAGAGTATTAAAATTCTTCCCACTGAGTTTGGCACCGTGGAAGAACAGGCATAATACCCATAGCAATCATCCTAACACACATCATCACATCACAGCCGTAAGGATCACAGCTCTGAACAGGTGCCAAGCTACAGAACATCCAAGGCTGTGAGAGGTACAGGCACTCCTTTCAAAGGGACCCACTTGGTTAGAGATTTGACAAGATCCATGTGTGCTCAGAGAGGGCCTTTTGCTCTCTGCTGCTCTCATATTTTTTTTATGACATTGGATATTGTATTTGTATTATAATAATATTACCTATTGTCATATATTATAATAATGTTGTTATATATTCTCATTATAATGTTATATATTATTTTATTTTATGCTATGACCTGAACTACCCAAAGAATGGGGAAATGCCATGATAAGAAGCTAGCAAGCATATACGTATCACTATAAATAAACCAGATAACCAACAAGGACCTACTGTATAGCACAGGGAACTACCTATATTCAATATTTTGTAATAACCTATAAGGGAAAACACCTGAAAAAGAATATATATATGTATAACTGAATCACTGTACTGTATACCTGAAACTAACACGGTACTTGTAAATCAACTATACTTCAAATAAAAAAATCAGGGAAAAAAATAAAGAAGCTAGCCGGTCTTCCTGTTGGAGCTCTCAAGGGTTTGATAGTCTAAGAAAGTCTGTCACTTCCTTCCCACCCCGGAACCTCTGTGCGTCCCCTCATTGGTCAGTAATGATGAGTGACCCACTGAGAGCAGGACCTACGTGTGAGCAGCTGCTGGGCAAGCTGTCAGTGTGCCGGACATGGTGGAGATGGAGAAAAACTTCATCTCCAAGGAACCAGAGCGCCGAGTCCTGCGGTGCTGTTTGGAGACTAGGTCACCGACCCAAGTTCAAGCTGGCGTCAGTTGACATTTTCATCAGTGACAGACGGAAGTTTGTGGGAGGGCCTCGGACTTCTATCCCATGCTGTGTTTTAGAACTAGGAGACCTGTACCCTGACAAATGTAATTTATGTTCTCTTTACACTTTCTTGCAGCTTCTACTTTGCCATCTCCTTTGTTCCGCCATATCTCCCCTTTCCTTTATTTTTTAAAAAGATTGCATCTTTTGGAGCAAAGTTGAGAGGAAGGCACAGGTATTTCCTGTACAACCCCTGTCCATTGTCCAGCATATCCTCCCCCATTACCACCCTCCCCCTGCACCAGAGCGGGACATCAGTTCCAATGGATGAACCTATGCAGACACATCGTACCCTGAAGCCCACAGTCTGCACTGGCATTCACTCTGCATGTTGTAGGTTCTAGGGGTTTGTACCCTGCCCTTTTCATCTGCTCTGCCTTCCACCCACCTTCTTTCTCCTCCACTTTTCTCTGTTCCTCATCACCTCCTGCTGAGGACCTGCCTCAGCCCCTGCACTCTTCTGGAGCCTGAGAGAATTATATTTCTGCATAACCTTGGCATCTCATTCTGAAAAGGCAAACGTTTTTCAGAATGATTTCTTTGATTCCTAGTAGAAGGCTTTGTACCGTGCATGTCTCCCTCACTGAAGATAAGCCACATCTCACTAGCACAGCACCTCCATCAGACCATTTCTACTATGTCACATCTACAAGGTGGTCACATGTCAGAGTGACAGAGAGAGAGAGGAGGGCTTCTAATGAGTTTTTAGTTCATCCTGAATCTGAAGTCTTTTGTGAAAAGCGCCAGGAAATGTATTCTTACACCTTGACACTGTAAGGTCAGACTTAGCAAGCAAAACGGTCTCTCAGAAATCTCTTTGCGGGGCTGATGCAGGACGCTGCAATATTGCCTTATGAGATGCAATGCCAACCTTTGTGCAGCCTGGGATCAAGTTACTGTGATGTATTCTACTTTAACTTCAACAAAGGCTTTAGTCCTTCTTTATTGCAAAGTAATAAAGGGCTTTCTTTCTCATAAAGACATCTTTCTTTATAAATACACTTTATAAATACATCCTTCTTTAGGCTGCTTTTGAAAGTTATCAGAAAATGTCTCTTCCCCAAACAATAGGTGAGCAAGTAAGGACATGTAATCCAGGCATAGCTGAAGAAGCAAAAATGTAAGTTGGAATTCTTCTTTAGCGGACGGATTTGCAGGTTATTTGGAGAAATGTGAGACCCTAAAGGAGGAGATAGACCTCAGGTATTCAGAAGTCTCCAAAGGTCTGCAAGGAAAAGGGATAGAAATGGAAGACGGCAGCAGTCACCCTGCGCTGTGACTGAGTATCTCTGAGACGTGCGGGGATGTTCAGAATGCCAGGTGGTCCCCCAGCTTCTGCTGACTCAGCACAGGTCAGGCTCAGCAGAGACCCACAGCCCTCTTTCCTGTCTGTCTTAGGGCTTGGTCTTTAAGACCCTTATACATTGAAGACACATTTTAAAGATTGCAACACCTTACTAAGAACTACTCTTTGTTTCTTTGATTTATTTTCCCACTTACCTTCTATTCTTTCGTGATATCTCCTTAAATAATATTTTGAAATAATCCATGTATTTTAATTTCCTCAAAAATATTTATTCAGTGATGCCATCCTTCATTTCTTTGGACTCTTAATTTTTTAAAAAATACTGTGGGTGCACCTATTCCTTAAACACTGCCACATTCTCATATTTTTATATTAACAAATCTGAATGTTTGTGATACTTTTTCCCCAAGGGATATAATAAAATTATAGATTTAAAAAAATTTCTTCAGTGTCCTACTCAATTCAGCACTGACTGCTATATCACACATTCAGTTGGTATTCAAAGGGAATATACCATCGTATTTTCAGATATTCAATTTTCCTTTTTCGTTGGACAATGCGGAATATAGACTCTAAGAGCAAAGTATATGTCTTTGCTTAATACAAACTTCTTTTAGCTCAGCAGTCTTTACTTTTTTCTCTCAGAGTAAATAAAACCTGCCCAAAGCTCAGCAGAAGAAAGCAAACTAACTTGGAAACTCATTTTATGGGACATAGCAGAGCAGCGCCCTTGCCCACTTCCAAATCCTAGCCTCGGGGCTTCTGAGAATTCAGCTGATTGTTTCCTTGGGGAGGAGGAGCCCTTTGCATTCCTCCTGAAGCTTTTGGACTCTCCTGTTTAATCCTTTCTCATATGGCCCCCTCCCCCCTCCCCCCCATTTACTGAAGAGCAAGCTTCTTCTTGTCCCAAAGAAATGCCTCCCTGGGAAGGTGGCTGGTGACTCTGAGGGCGGGGCATTCAGTGTCCTTGATTTCACAGAACACCCTGATCCCAGGTGCAGTGTCCCCTTGGCAAACCATGTGTTCCGATTTGATGTTTACGAAATGTGGTCTTTTGGGGGCGAAAGACACCATTTCAATGAGCTTATTTCAGTGTTTGATCTGCTTTTCTCCAAATTGTGAAGCCAAAGCAGACTTTTTTCCCCCCCACTCTGTTGCAGAGGACATGAATCCATCAGCGTTCTTCTCTAGAGAGAAATGAAAAATGTGGGTTATAGATTCTCAAAGAAACTTCTGTGGATTTTTTTTTTCAAAAGAAAATAAAATCAAGATAAATCCAGCAAGGACCCCATAATCATGTTGTCATTCCAGGGCTCTGAGAACTTTTTTCATGTTCTGTCTGATTATCTAAACCAGAAATACCTTGTATTCTGTCTGGGCTTTGGATTTTCTCACCTATGAAATAGGCTAGATGAAGTAAAAATCTAAGTTCATAAATCACTTTATCATCTGCAGATGGAAATTGGTCGTTTTAAAAATATTAAACTTTCTGCTATACCGGAGAATGGTGGTGAAGGGCTGTGTCCTCTGTACCCTCACCTGTGACTCTCTCAGGGTGGGACAGAACAAAGAGACCTCAGGGATGGGTTTCTTTACAACCTGAAGAAGTTCAGAGTCATCTCTCATCACCTTCCCTACAAACTCCGTGTCACAAAGCCCACAAAATTTGCTAGTTTTTCACACCGGTGAGCCAATAAATTACATTGGCTCGAATCCCCATTAAAAGTCTGTAGTTTTCATTTTGGAGACCAGTGGTTTCAGATTTCGGAGAACTGCTATGTGGTCTTGTCATACAACCCGCATCCACAGAGACAAGTATAAAAATGTAGGCAAGTTAGAGGGGTTTACTAAATGCAGAGTAGGAAAAAGCTCCCTTCTCCTCCTTACCAGACTTACAACTAAATTGTTCAAGACCGCTTGTGCAAGTCCGCCAGGGGGGTGCTCAGCCCCACTGAAAGCAGAGAGTGCAGATGCTCTAAACCACTTGATTGTAAACAGCCCAATGGAAGATACTGGCCTTAGTAAGGAACCCCATAATCTTTCTACAATGACATTATTTTGGTATGTCAAGAGAATCACATTTTTAAAGAGTGCAAATACAACACTTTGTTTTAAAAATTGTTGCCTGTGAATACATAATGTTTCATAGCTATACAAATAGTAATAAAATCAATCCATTGTAATATTTCAGATATGCTTATATTAAGCTTCATTAACTTAAAGAGGTCTAAAAAGTAGATAAGACTCTGGCTAAAAGAAGTGTTCAATCTTGAACATTTCTTGTCAGCTATTTTTTTCCAGAAAAGTCCATCAAATTAACACATGCCAGTGGACAGTACATAATGATCCTGGCTTTTAAAATCTTTTTAATGATAACATTTGGTCATGATTATGAAAAAGAATACAGTCAAATTTAATGCCACTCTCAAGCCTACAGATTCTAAATTTGGAATCATAAAAATACTGTGATTTTCCACAATTTTTGTTTATAATGAAAGATTTACATGATACAAAGAGAAATGAATATTCTACATGGCTTGTGGGCTAAGATCAGCAGCATATTTTGATATGAAATGGCTGAAACAGAAAAGCACATTCGAAGGTACATAAATGAACAATGCATTTCTCAATCTCAGCATTGTTGTGCTTTAAAAAAAAAGCTTTTCCCCTCAGTGACTATTATAAAGAGTTAAAATAGACATTTAAGTACTATTAGAAAAAGGTCTAGTTTATTTGTTGCTTTAAAGCACTAGATTTTTCAGTAATGATTTGTGCTCTAGCCCCTCTCCCCTACCAAATGTCTTAAGCATGGTTCATGTTTAATGTCAAATAATTTAACAGAGAATCTAAGCCTCAGTTTATCAGGATAACACACAGAGCTTAGTTTAGAAAGTTTAGATTTTGATAAGAGGAAGTTTATTTTTTAATTTTGGTGTCCAATTAATATGAAACCAAGATGCTGCTTTTAAAAATGATAAAAAATAAACATTATAAGAAATTTAGATAGACTTTCTGTCTTTCTTTTGTTCTTCAACTTCTGTGATTTAGATCTATTACCCCTTACACACTATCCAATTGCCTGAGACACATTTTCTCCTGCCTTTTTTAGCCAGCTGTGGTCTCAGCGTGTGAGTATATGTGGTGTGTGCTTGTGTGTGTGTGTGTGTGTGTGTGTGTGTGTGTGTGTGTGTGTGTGTGTGAGGGCACAAGGGAATGATCTAATGGGAAAGAAAAAGAAGAGTTGGATTTATTTTTGGCTTTGACTTAAAAGTTTTGAATCTTCATTTTCCCAATATAAAGGGGTTGGACCAGACGGTTTTGTAATATTCCTTCCAAAGCTCAAACTTAATGGGTCTGTGAAAATTAATGTTGTTGTATAATTGCAGGACTTCTCCTCTGTTCCCTTAGAGACAATTAGCATGTTGTCCCAGTGGTGGTCTACCTTCTAGCACATAGATATTGCCTAGTAAGTTATCTGTCATCTGTCTATCTATCTATCATCTATCTATCTATCTATCTATCATCTATCACCTATCTATTGTCTATTTTTGTATTATTATTTATTTATCATCTATCATCCACATGTCTATCTATCCCTCTGCCTATCTATCTAAACTGTCTACCCATCTATCATCTCTCTATCCATCTATGTATCTATTATCCATCCATGTGTCATCATCACTATCATCTTCTAGAAAATAACAAATTATTTCCCCTTGCTTCATCTGTTCACAGGAGATCTTAAGCTTTGATCATTCTTGTTTCCTACCATCATAATCTTCCGCAAACTGTGTATGTTAAAATCAAGTTTTTAGTACAGTGCTAGAAAGATGTTAGGAAAAGGCAGACATGATTTACTATGTGAACAGGTGTGAATGTCTGGAGGCCTCAAACTTCCCCAAAATAACCTAATATCTTTGCCTTCCCCTCTACAGCAAGACACACCGATCCATAGAGACCCAATCTTTCAGCGGAGATTTGGTGCTAAGAAAAAAGGCATGATTCTGGGTCGTTTATTGCTGGCCATCTTCATTATTTCTTAAAAGGAATGCACCTTTAAAAAATGAAGAAAGCTAATAAGATATGGTTCTAAAGATGAAAAGATCTTTCCAGAATTATGTCTGTGTTTATGTCTGTGTTGTACAGAAAATCTCTTGTGGCTGAAAGGCCATATAAATCTCAGATGCTAAATGTTAACTTATTAATTTTGTCATTCTTTGGGGTAGTGTTTTGGATAATTCAAACCATGGAACATACAACATACCTAAATAGGGCTTCATAACCCATTCAGAATCATCTTTGTCCTTTCCATTAAAAAAGGAGAAGCTTCCTATAAATTTGGCCACTTAAAAAAAATGCATACCATCTTGGTATATTCCTATGTGGGTAGATTAAAGCCACAGCAGAACTCAGCCTTAAAATCACATTCGCTGGCCACACATTCTCACACTTTATTATGAAAACCAAACAAAAAACAAACAAACAAATGAATGATCCTGGTTCTTTTGGAACTTGGACGTTAAAGTAAACCAAAGAATGTTTCCATATGTATTAGACCCAAGGACAAATGGCCGCGGCTGTGACCCCAGGTTGGCTTGGCCACAGTGGGTCACAAGAACAGAAAGAGTCCTAAGGTAATAATTAATGTTAACTTAGGGTGTCAGTTTCCCCAGTATTCTGCCTTTCCTTTCCGTTTTCCTTGGATTTTCTCCAGAATTAACCAGGAAGCTGGTTATGAATTGTATTATCTCAGAGCCAATAGCAGAAGTACTGGACTTCTTTTCGGTGTGAATATTACAAAGTCCCAAGACCTTAGGAGAAGGTAGAGAGTGTGGGGAGGAAGTGAACACGACAGAGAAAGGGATTTGCAGGAATGGGGGGCATATTTTTTAACATAAAATCTGAACCTTCCCTGTATTGACGAGGTCCTGCTTCTTAGTAGGACGCAGGGCCTATTTCCTACCACACCATAAAAAAGGGCAGAATAACCACTTTTCCCACTTTCCAGTCAGCAGTACCGGGGTACATGACTCCTGCTTAATGAATCCCATGCTCTGGTCTAGGACTTGTCACCCAGAGCAAGCAGGACACGGGAATTGGGCTGATCTGTCTCCATTGAAGCCCAGGCGCCAGCAGTGACAGCTTATGGCAGAGGCAGAGATGCCCTCTCCTGCCCATTCCAGCCCTGGGGCTCCTACCTGCATCTCTGGACACCTTACCTCTTGTTGTCTCTGTCCTTCAAGGTCTGGCTCTACAGAATCTTGGGAATTCTGTGACCTAACTAAATTTCTTTTAGACTCAAATTAGTGGATATTAGTTTTGTGTCTTACAACTAGACACCATGATGGATATAGACATTAAGTATGGGGTCTATGAATGAAGCGAATTCTATTTACGTTCCACCTACCCTTGAAAATATGACCAACTCCTCAACCCTGGGAACAAGGCATCAATCCCTGTCTGGTTCTTTCCATGATCTATCAATTCTCAACAATTTTGATCTCAGAACTCCTTGTGCCCTTAACTATTATTGGGGACAGTAATGAGTGTGTGTTTATGTGGGTTATATCTATTGATATGTACTCTGTTAGTAATTAAAAGAGAGAAATTTTAGAATAGTTATTAATTTTACAAATAATAAAAGTTCACGGTGTGGATAACATATTCTTATGAAACGTATTGAGAAGAGCGGCAACTATTTTTGCAAATCATGTCAATGTCAGGTTTATTAGAAAGTAGCTGGATTCTCATCTCTCCTTCTGCATCAATTTGTTGCAGTAAATTGTTAGGTTAAAGTAGGTTTAGACAGAGATCAGTGTTTTAATAGCCTTCTCAGGTGATTGTGTATGTTTTCCTCTGATAGCACATCGTAACTTGAACAGTGTTTGTTTCTTAAAAGTTAGTGGCAGTGTGGAATCTGGACCCACATCAGTGAACGTTTTGGACTCTGTTGCGCTGATCTATCTTGTACTTGGGATCTTTCACTGATGCAGGATTTTTTAACATTATGCGTTGCTTTGTTTGGAAAATTTCAGTTCTCAGAATTATCCAGATTTTCCACATGTCAACACATCATTATATAATAGGAAAAAAAATCACATTTGTTATTATCACCACCTAGCTCATTAGAAATGTCTTTATGCATTGAGAAGCTGTCAAGCTCAGAGTAATGGATACAAGTTTGCCATATTTCTAATTTCCAACTGAAAAATTCTAATATTATCATTGGCAACAAATACAGTCCGTTGTTTTTCTTGTAGTGACAGGCTCAATTCATTTATTTTCCAGGAAATGTCTGCCAAACACCTCAGTCTGAGTGACCAGTTTGTCTGTCAGTCATCCTTTCAAATAAAAATGCTGTCCTATGAAAAAAGCAGCTAATTCAGCCAGCAGCTGAAATGCGTGACAAGTTCTTTTCCTTGACACAAGTGTGGTAAGCACCATGAGATGGTATCCAGTAGAAGTGCCTTATGTGTGCACTACGCTTACCACACAGACGAGGAAGGAGACACATGCATAAAGCCTGCAACTTAATAATGTTAACCGTATCTACATCCTTATTGAGGGCACGTGCGCACGCGCGCGCGCGCACACACACACACACACACACACACACACGCACACTGGGCTGCAAGGGCACGGCACAGAGAACGCCATGGCTGCTAGAGCATTTTGGTGCTTCTGCTTTGCTTTCTGCTTGGCCAGCCTTTTTGCCCACAGTTGCTTTTGCACCTTCAGTACAAATTTAAGCATAGTGAAAAAAGCAAGTAGCGTATTAATTTTTTGAGGAAAACAGTTTTGACCTTGCCCATATCCTGTAGCTGTCTTGTCACCCAGGGGTCTGCAGACCACAGAGGATGGCTGGCCAGTCCAGTCACTTTCTAGGCTCTTAGAGACTACTTCCCACCTGTCCTCCCCTCTCCTAAAGCCTCAGATACCCCCTCCCTCCTCTTCATTCTTGTAAATTTACAAGCAATCTGCAGAGACTTTCCACCTGCACCCATGTGCCTATCACATCCCCTAACCTACCTGGATTTGTGCCACACACAAGGGCTTCTCTCTTGACCCAATGCATGAACTGTCTTCCTGTCTAAGTCCCGTCCTGCCACTGGGGCTTCCGTCTTGGTCTACTCAGGTATAAACCTGCAGCTCAGGTCTCCTCTCTGTCCTGCTCTCTTGCTCTACTGATTAATTGCTCTTAGATTGAAGCAAATGGGATGCCGCCTGCCTTAGTCACATCAGTCTTCCTAGCTTCTCTGTGTCCAATCAACGTTTGTCTTCACAGACTGTCTTCAATGCTCCTGTGCCTCTCATGCGATCCCCCTCAATCAATGACCTCCTGGGTCCCCCTGGATCAGGCTTCCTTCTCCGAGACTCAACTCCAGCAAACAGATCCTGACAAGGTCACTGGCAACCTCCCTTATCACTAAGTCCAAAGTTAACTCTCAGACCTCAGTTCATTTGAAGCTACTGAAAGAAGCTGGCACAGTTAATTCATTGTTCTTTTTTGAACCAATGTTGTCCCTTTTATTTTGGGATGCAGGAAGCTTTGGGATTGAAGTACTTACTGCACATAGCCTGTACTCCATACGTATAGACTGTTGTTCTCATGCTTCCTTTCATGTTTTAACTATTATGTGACATATTGCAAGTACTATGTGTGATGTAAAGCAGATCTACTTGGAGCAGTTTGGTTTTTGTTCAGAATCCTACTAATGGTATTATGTTTGGCAAATCACTTATTCTCTATGGGTTTCTTTCGTCCCTACTATATTAAGGGTAAAAATGACTGTTTTGTTAACGCATCGAGTATATATTATTATGGTGGGAATTATGATATTGAAGAAACCAAAATAATAAAATATGTCTGCTGCTATCTAATGTACTGTCTAATCTGACCAACTAGAGGGGGAAATAAATCCATGACTCTAAGGACCATTCCAAGCTATTGTTCTGTTATTGGGTGTCCCCCCCACACACACACATTAATCTTAAAAATATTAAGTAACTGATATGTCAGGCATTCTCCTCTCTCCCAGTAATGACTTTGTAGCAGAACCTGTTGATTTCATCAATCAAAGCATTTGCAGGCAGTAAGTGTAAACCTGTAGGCACAGGGACAGAGGGATGGAGTGTGCTGGAAATTTCCAAGTTTCTTGTATTTCGCCACCTGATGGACCTGGTGGCCAATTTGTTGTTGGGTGTATTTGGAGGTGACACCAGTGCTGGTGAATGAGAGTTAAGAGTGAGGGAGGGAAATGTGGCTCCGCCATGGTCTCTCATCCCAAGGTGAGAACCAGGAGACCTCTTGCAACAAAAATATCTTTTCCTACCCACCTACCAACTGGCATTTATTCAGGTTAATGAGCTTTTCTGAGGGATACAAATCATTCTCAATATTATGGCAGTTGCTTTAATTAGGTCAGCACTTATTAAAAATTAGTTTGATAAAAATTAAGTTTTGGCTTTTCATCCAGGGGTAAGTAAGGAGGATATATTTAATTGTGTAAATATAAATAATTACAATAATTAATATTTGCATAAGATTTTAACAATCACAGAGGCCAGGAAACTTAGATTGGTCCTGAATCCTCATATATCACGATGAAGCCACGAAGATTACTCCTATTTCAGATGAATAAACTTGGAGGCTAATAGACTTGATGAGGTTTAGGTAGTAAACTAGAGACTGAGTCAAATCCTGACCTTCTGAACCCACAGCTGGTTTATGTCTTTCCAAAAGGTGGAAAGGAGTCAGAGTTGCGATCATGGGATGTAGCCCAGACTGTGGATCTCACTCGTCACACTGTCTCGCAGACCCTCACCATCACTTTCCCCCCTGTTTTGGGAAGGTGCACAGCTTTACTTGAAGGGCCTTAAGAATTAGCTTCTAGTAAGACAAAGGCCTGTGCTCTTAGATGGACTGGTTAAAAATGTCAACATCGTTTGCAAACACAAACTTGGCTGTGATCTTTATTTTTCTCAGTGAACCAAGCCTTGAGTTCAGATTGTTATATATATAACTGTTTTTAAAAACATTTTCCTTTTTTAAAAAGGTTTGACTCAACTTTCTATTCATGTGTAAAAACTATGTAAACTCTGACTCTGTGAGCTCGTGTTGTAGATGATTTGCACTGTCATTCAAGGAGAAACATTTAAAATCATATACAAGTTTTAACTTCTGTCAAATTGCCAAGATACAGAAAAGCAGACTACACTACCACTTGCCACTTATTGTGGATTTATGTATAGGGCACCTGTACTGCAAAACTCTTCTCTATGGCTCCTTCTAGAGGTATAATGAAGATATATTTCGCGTTCATGCTGAATTCCATCATTCAGATTGTAATTGGGGCAGGATTACTAATAGTCACAGGTAACTAATGAATGTTAGTTTATAATGGAAAATGTAATAAATAAAATAGGTTTATAATAAAAATATAAATAAATGACTATAATTACATATCTTTATATTTTTAATTTTTTATATTTTATAAATTTTTAGATTTATTTACTAATTTGTTGAAAGACATATAATTATTATTATAGAAAATATATATTATCTATTATTATATAAAATGTATATTATATATTATAATATATAAAATAATTATTATATATAATAATAATAATATTATTATAAGGCTTATGAGTGAACAAAGAGTGACCACCTGAACTTCAGCCAGGGCCATACAGGCAAACTCACTGGGCGAATTCTGTTAGAATCTCTGGATTGCTTGGTGCTGGTGAAAAATGTGAGGGAGCGTACGAGTGTGGTCAAGGGTGAAATGGAATGGCTTGGGGAATCCTAGTTCGCCCTGAATCACTAATCCCACGTTTTAAAAGCCTTTCAGCCACCTGTGACAGCTTGGGGATGTGAGGGTGGAGCGCGGATTTCTCTTCACATTTGGGTTTCCTTGCCCTTGGAGAGTTTCACACGTCTGGGAAGATGTTGGCTTAGGACTCCATCTACAAGAGGACATATTTTCCCTGAGGAGGATTAGAATTTGCAGTAAGCTTTGAAAACACCCGGCATGAACCAAGCAGTGTTCACTCTGTTAAACCCCCTTCACCTATCAGTTTTTCACGATTTTATCACTTTGCAGTAGTTACAATTCACTAATCCACACGCCCTTCCATGGCATCTGTTCAGTTTTCTGTTCTGTTAGCCATGAATTCGGTCAGTCAATAAATGTCCAGTAATCTGAAGAATGTGTCTCCGAGTCAGTTTGAGCATACAGAAACTTTGGTTAGATCAAGTCCTCCATCTGATGGAGAAGAAAAAATAGACTTCATCGTTTATCGTGAATTGCCTTGAAATGGTCTACAGCAACATGATTGTCTGTACAGCATAATTCGGTCTAAAATTTTGGAATAATGAGCAACATAGATTTTATGAAAAAAAAAAAATAAAGTATGAGCAGTTTTCAAAAGAAAGGCACTGCGGTAATATTGAAGCTCTGATGTGCATTCATGGGCCAGAATCTCACACACGTCTAGGGGAACAGCAGAAAAGCAACGCACACAATTATACTTGTCTCTTTAAAATTCTGTGGCTCCTAATGGCAGAATCACCTGCTCTACACCATCTGCCAGCTGCGGAGGGAGCAAAAGATAGCACGTGCAGGTACTGTAATAGACAATCTAATTAGTGTACTAAACCTTAATTTACTGGCGAAATTGTAAACATAAAAACAATTATAATTTAACAAATCTAGTCCTTTGCTGCTGTAATGAACCCTCTGCATGTGCTATATTGTTATGCTCAGTTTTCTACATTCTGTTGCAAGGTAGCTTTCTTAAGACATCACAGGGACAATAAAATTCTACTCTATTACCTGTCTACACATTTCACTCACATTTTCAATCATAATCGGAATTCACTTGACAATGAAGCTGCTTCGTTGCAAATATGAGCAGAATTGAAAAGTTCTGTGCCAATTTGGCATCAGTTCTGAGGAGAACTTGAGGACTCACCAGAGATAAGACTTCTCTGATGACTTTTAAGCCTTGGAATGGAACAATTTGGAACAATTTCTGTCTAGTGACTGCTTTTACCAGGTTCTCCGTCCTCTTCTCCTATCTTACCCCCTTTTTATTTTCCATATTTTCTGCTTACCTCCCCTTCTTCCCCCTCCTCTTTTTCTTCTTCCCCTTAATCTTTATCTTCTTTGTAAACCTGGGAACCTGGGCCATCGTTTTCCATCTGAATGAGAGAAGTGTGAAGAAGCATGGGCTGTTGAATGGACCACCTCCTATCTTTGTATCCTAATGTTAAAATAAGCGTGGTTAACCTGTGGTGCCTTTAAAAGGTGAGATTAAATAATTCAATACAGGAGTTGAGTATCTGGAGACAATAAGATTATGTGGGAGAAATTAAGCTGGATTCTGCATTGCACATGAGCTAGGACTTTCATGCTATAAATTCTAAATACACTCTAAAATATGTTACTAGCCAGGCAAAACTGACCTTGAACGTGAAGCATGTTTGGCAGGTCAGTCTCTCTCTGTTACTTACAGAACTTTCACAGATTCGTTTTATCACATGGCTTCGTGGACAACATTACACATAGACAGGAAACGTGGGTGCCTATGTGATTTAATGTCACACTTTTAAGAAGGCCGTGAAATTCAGCAAACACGTGGATGTATAGTGCTTTTGCAAGGACTGGCTTAAGCTTGGACTGCTGGCCAAAGCTCTCAGATGGCAATAGTTTTGACACTACCGTTGCTTGACACCCCTCCTTTGAGGGTAAGGAGACTGATGGCTCCCACTTCCCCTGTGGCAGATTTGATGGTTATGACTTCTAAGGCTAGTTCATGGCCGATGGTGCTCTCTCTCTAGGCTGCACCCTAGTCCCCCTGCCCTCCTGCCCAGGAAGCCATCAGTGAGAAATTTCCTTCGGAACTCGAGGCCAGAAAAGGCCCTGCTTGTTTCAAGAAACAAACTTTCCCTTTCTCTCAGACAACTAAGAATTATAAATTTAACATTTTACCCTGGCAACAAACAGGGTTACCATCGAATATAAAGCTCCACCATGCCAAATGTCGTGTCGCTCCTGGTCTGCATTTTTGAGTTTTTCTTTTCCGTGATCTTGCAGTCTATTCCTGTTTGCTTACGTCGTATTGATTTCTTATATGTGGTTTTTTTTGAAGGGAACGAAGTATATATATGTATTTCTCCCTCACCTACCTGAAGGCCTCTTATTTGTCAGGTTTCCAACCCTCAAATGTCTTACTGAATGTTGGGGAACAGATATAATCAGACAATCGTGATGCTTTACGATACCAGACATAATGGAGAGCAGTACAAGGTAGTGCGGAGGGAAGGAGGAGAAAGAATCGTTAGCTGGGAGCATCAGGAAAGGCATGAAGCAAAGGGTGAACTAAATTAGAAGGAATAAGAGTTGTTTCTCAGGGAAACATTTTCTGTTGTAGGCAGAAAATCCCAGAAGGAAAGGCAAGGTTATTGGAACGAGTTTACCAAGGTCAGAGAAGTCCTATAGGAGAGTCCTGTTGTGTTACAGAGAAGGAGTGAGTGGATGCCAGAAGCCAGGACACAGAGATGCTAGTAGGAAGTGCACACTGTAGATTTCATTATGAAAAGAACCACTGAGGAATTTTAGGCTGGGGGTGACATCATTGCATGTTCATGTGTGTGCTGTGTAAAAATAAAATAAAATTTGTAAATGTCAGCTGAATTAAAATGCATTTTAAAATAACCCCAGTGACATTTATGGCAGAATTTGAGGGCATATCCACGTTATTCGTAAAATAAAGATCCAAGCACGTGACTCAAACTGGTGTGGTAGCCTGATGCCCCTCCCTGGAGTACAAGGTATAAATAGCCTCTATTTATTCACAGCTTATTTATTTTTCTCTGACGGTCACTTTATAAAAGTTTGATTTTGCTAATCTTGGCTAAAAATTTCATAGTGCTTTAAAAGCTATTCTTGCTGTGTTTGGTGCCCAGCACCTACTGAATGGGTCCTGGGGGAGGATAGGCTTTGGGGCTGGGCAGGTTATACTCTCCTTGGAAGCAGTCTATCTTGATAGCGCATGGAGATTGATTTGATAATCTCCAACAGTACTGGAGAATGCCCCATTCATTCTTCAGAAGGATAGTAACCTTTTGGCTCAGGTGCTGCCCAGCTGCCCGGAGAAGGCCGCTTCCACCAGTATGACACGTTCTACCGAGCAGCATATTGCTTAACACAGACAGTACAAAGATGAGCTCTGTCCTGGCTATTCGCAAGCAGATAGAATGTGCAGATAAATGCGCAGACACCCTGAATGTCTTGGTTTTGTTGCTCCCATGCTTTGCACACCCATGGCTTACGGATTTAGTCATTGACTTGCATTTTGGACAAAAGTTTTCTGCCACTCTGCTCTAGTTATTCAGCTCAGCTTCAGTAAATGTTCACATCATTGTTTTATCCTCTAAACTTGCTGCTTTCAGAAGAATTCACTGTGTGATAGAGCTGGTGTTGTACCCTTGCCCTTAGTGTAAATTCTCTCATATTGGGTAGAAAGTGCACATTTCCTTACATCCTTTTGCTTCATTCATTTGTTATTTTAGTCAATCAGCCAATAAATATTTATTGAGAAAATAGAATTTTCCAGGCACTCTGCTGGGCTCCAGGCATATAACTGTGGGTAAGACATAGCCTTGTCTTCGCAGAACCCACAGCTAAAGACACGCAGGTGAATAATCCCAGTGCAATGGGCTTCATGTACTGACGTAGTGTTATAGGAGAACAGAAACTAAATGAATAACTTCCAAGGTGTATGCGTTGTCATAGTGGGCGATGAAAAGTTGCCATCACTCGTTTCCATAACATCTGAAAGAGTGGAGACAGTAATCACAACGTCCTCGGATGTTTTCCCAAACTCCATGAGTTGCCTTGCAAATGCTCCCCGACAAAGATGGAAAGTCATTGTTGTAAAGCTGTAGTTCTCAGCTGGGGGTTCTTTTGTGTCCCCACTTTCCCTGCAACCAGAGGCATCTGCAGGATACAAAGACATTTTTGCTCTCTCTCTGGATGGGGGTGGGCTGCTATTGGCATCTAGCGGGTATAGGCTAGGGATGCTGTTAAATATCATGCAGAGCACAGATCAGGGCCCACAGTAGGTAATTATTTGGGCCTAAAACATCCATGTGCCAAGATGGTAAATTTAGAAGATGGTCATGCTAGCCACAGTACGTGGCCAAATGGCCGTGAAATATGTTCTGTAACATGAAGGAAATCTCTGTTTAGATTCACAGTTCTCTTGTGTCCCAATCATTTCTTAGGTCCCAGATAAATGGCTTTCTTATATTCAACCAGTTTGGGAATGTAGGTGGGCGTTTTCTTTATTTCCCTGAGGTTCTTCCTAACCTGGTGACAAACAGGGCTTCTGTGGCCATCAGTGTGGGCTTCCTGAGCCGACATCTGCATTAGTTATTACGGATCACCCCAACCCGACCCCTGGGCTACCTATGACTCAGGTCCAGCCTTGCAGCGGCTGTCTGTCCGCCTCCCAGCAGCTGTCTTTCGCCACCACCTGTCGTGATGCGCTGATGCCCTGTCTCTGTATCCCCTCTGTCCTGCGACCAACTGGTCATGGTCCTGAAACCAATCTCTGATGGCCCGGTTTTAGCGACCATAGCTCTTGGAGGAACTCAACAGATGAGCCTTTTCTTGCAAATTTTCCCCTTTGATTAAAAAATCATCTATAAATTTCTCAAGCACTGACGTCTAAACGTATGTGAGTGATTCTGTCCAAGGCTACAGAGGATGCCTTCCACACATCCCTGTACCATTTCTGGATGAGGCAACGAGAGAATCCTTTGGTTCCCTTCTCGAGAGTGACTCTTTGCTTCTCCAGAGCATGCTTTACTAATGGCTAGATAACTGGAAAACTCCTTTGGAATGGCTCAGCTCACCATCCCGAAGTTTATGTAATAATGCAATTTTTATAAATTCTTGCTGTTCACATGAATAATATGGTGTCCCAGGTCCTTATGAAAATCAAGTCCTCACGGCCTGCTGTGACATATCAAATATTTCGGAACGAAGACGCAGATTTGGCCTTCACTATTATCTTTAACACATAGTTTCCATGCTTTATAATGATCTTAGACATAATTATTCCGTTCAATGTAATAATAACAGTGATGATAAGGAGTAACACCTATCAGCTTCTTATTAGGTACCAGTTACTTTGCAAAATAGTTATGTGATGTGTTACTTTTTAGTCTCACAAAAACCTATGAGGTACATGCTTTCATTAGCTTCCTTTGGCTGTTAAGGACACTGCACCTTTGAAAAGCTATTATGTTCCCAAGGTCACATAACAAGTGGAATTTGAACCCACCACTGACACCCAATGGAGACTTGATTTAAATGAAAATCGTCTTTCTTTTTATTTTATCATATAATAAATCATATTCTCAAATATTATAGCTTTGCAACTATGATTATTATAGAAAATAATATACAAGAACTCTGAATGCAGGTTCTAATCTTTTAAAAATCATGGCTAACAAAAATGTCATGTATCTTTACTGTGTTTTATAAATTGAGAAAAGGCATTCTGACATATGCACTGATTCTACAACCCACCTCGTCTTCCAAATTTCTTATTTGTATCCTTTACATATGACTGTCATTATAACTTTAGCTTATACCCTGTCACAATATATATGCCTTTTATTGGGAAAAATACACATCACATTTAGAGATGCTGTGTAGACTCATTTTTGGTCGTTTATATAAATATTGCACATAAGTGTTTGAAAATTTAGCAATGTCAGTATTTGTATAAAAATAGATGAACTGTGATTAACTTCTGACCTAAAGGCACTAGGCATACCTCGAGTGTGCTCAGCATATTAACAAGAAATTCTGTCTCTGAAGATTTAATAGCCCATGCACCAAGCGAGGGACAAAAACAGTGGGCTGCTTTTCCGATGGACGTATTTGGGACTTGTGTTCAGATTTTAGAGACAATGTGCAAGCAGACAGGCCCTTCCGCTGCCCCGGCTCTCATGTGGGGCTTTCAGGATGCTGAGTTTTCCTCTGCTGAGCCTGAGTCAGGCTGAGTCTGCCCGAGACATGGCAGACCGCCCCAGACTGTGATTGCAAAGCTGGTAACATTCACTTAGTTGAGACTAAATCCTGGGAACTCGCAACCCACCAGCCCGGTAAGTGGACTTCACGCTTCCAAACATCTGATTGCGTCCCACAACTCTGAGGGTCCCCTCCCAGGGAGGACATCAGAGCTGCCACCTCCACATCTACCTTCCCACATGGGCCTTTTCTTATGCTGGATTCTGTTCCTTCACGTCTGCTGAGCTCTGAGAACCCAGCTGTCCTGGGAGTGGCATTCCCGAGGAAGGTGCCTCCTGCTTCCCCTTTCATCCAAGTCCATAACTCCATCTTCAAGCCCCTGGCTTCTTCCCCAGGCTGTGCCCAGCTCAGTCCCCAGCCTAGGCCCCTCACGGAGTGGATCCATTCCCCGCCGTGCCCTTCCCATCCTCCTGGACCTGTGGTTCTCCAAATGTAAGTTCTCAGTGTTTAAAAATAAGTATTAGGAATTTACAAGAAGTAAAAACCTTTCTCTTTTAACAAAGTTTGGCTTTCAAGACTATTGATGGCTATAAATTTAGCACATCAACTTTAATGTAGAAAGAAAGCTGTGCGATAAATTCTTTGTTCTAGGATGTTTCTATCCTTTTCCCAGGACGCAGGTGTCCTTGATCCATTTGATGGGAAGCTGTTGGGTAACATGATTCTGGAAAAAAACGTATTATATAACATATTTCAATATAAATATATACATGTAACTAAATATAACTATATAGCTATATAACTCTATATAATATATACAACTTTATACATAGTGTATATATAAGATATATGTATATATATATATATATATATATATATATATATATATATATATGCATTTTTTCTCCCTGTTGTAACATTGAGCTATAAACTTTGAGACAGAAAAAGAGGGAATCCTGCCACAAGGGTCTACTCTACATAAATATAAAATGTCTATTTTTATGTTCAAATGACCCCATTCTTACTCTTCACAGAAGAGGTAGCATTCCCGTCAACATGTGAAATGTATTTAACAGGTTCAATGGTTTATCAAGCCATGTGTATTTGCAGACTCCGGAGTCATCCCTTAACTTACCCTCCGCAATTACTCAATCAACAGGTCTTGTCACTTTTTCATTCCTTCACATTTTCCCTTTTCTCTGTAACAGCTGGTTGTCAGCCGTGATCGTCCCCTGCTTCTTACAGGGTTAGTCAGGGTTTGTGCTCCGGTTATAAGTTGAAGCTTATCATCTGTGGGCCCCATGGATTTGAAAGGCAGAACAGCTGTCCCCCTGAAAGTCTGTGAAGGCTGTCTCTCTGCTCACCCTTCTAGAACATACCACACCCTGGGCTGGGTTTCTGAACAACAAAGCTATGCTATTCTTTACTGTGATCACCAGGATATCTGTTGGGGTCCACTTTTCTACAATATTTTTAAACCGTTTATTTAGTTCACTTAGCTGTGATTTCATCTTTTTACAAAGCAATATAACCACTGCTTGGAAAATCTACCCTTTGCTCACCTCTGCTCCTAAGTCAATAGCATCCTGGGTCCCAGCAGGGGGTGCCAAGGCCTCATGCAGATGCTGGGTACCACTGCCTCCTCAGCCCCTTCACGTCACCACTGCCAGCTTAAGCTTCTTCCACCCTGAACTGCAATAGAGGCCTCACACTATGCAAACAGAGCGGCAATTGAAAAATTGGAGTAAACAGTGAGTCAGAAAACCGATACAACGTCTTCAATATTTATTATAACATAAAAGATATACATTTACACGCATTTACCAATGTTCTGATGTAAGGCCAAAAACTTTGCTTTGAGCGAAGATTGGCTGACCAGAGTTATGTGTCAATTTTCTTGGATAAACCACAAACGTAATGCCTTCTATTTAATTTCCTGATTTGGTACTTTAAAATGGAACACACAAAAGTTGGAGTGCATAATTCTTCAAATTTTGCAGACTTCTCCCAAACTTTAACAGTGGTTTTGCTCACACTTAATTTGTATCTTTCCTCTTCCTATTCAATTGGTTTCCTTGATATTTATAATTACATCACAGTATAACAAGAACCCCTCAGGTAAGCAGGTTGTGAATAACAAGAGCGACCTCTTGGTAAGCAAATAAGCCAATTGAAAAGAGTGGAAATATCTTTGGGGCTTGAGAGAAGCCTGCAGGCTGGGAGATGGATGAGCTACGGGCATCAGGATCTGTATTTGCTGCAGGTTCAGGAGACCCACAGTTAACTGGAGGAATGTAGTTCACGGCACAGGTTTTATTGTACCTACAGCTTCCAGGGTGCATTATCCTGCCGGTCGTCTGTAAGCATTTCCTTTGTCTGGAATGCTCTACCTCGATTCCTTCATTTGCCAAACTCCTACTCACCTTTCAAGACTCAGCAACAGCCCTTTCTCTGCAAAGCCTGCTCCCAAATCCTACCATCCACTCACCTCTCTTACCTCTACAGAGACCTGTTCATGTCTTTCATTCTGTATTTACATTTTATCATGAAAAAATGTACAGTATTTGCTTTCCTTCCCTATTAGACTTTTTTTTTTTTTTTAATGGGATTTATTTATTTATTCATTTTTGGCTGTGTTGGGTCTTCGTTTCTGTGCGAGGGCTTTCTCTAGTTGTGGCAAGTGGGGGCCACTCTTCATCGCGGTGCGTGGGTCTCTCACTATCGCGGCCTCTCTTGTTGCGGAGCACGGGCTCCAGACGTGCAGGCTCAGTAGTTGTGGCTCACGGGCCTAGTTGCTCCGCGGCATGTGGGATCTTCCCAGACCAGGGCTCGAACCCGTGTCCCCTGCATTAGCAGGCAGATTCTCAACCACTGCGCCACCAGGGAAGCCCCCCTATTAGACTTTAAACTTCCAAGGGCAAAAGTTTATTTGTCTGTTATGCCTGAGTCCCGGTACCTAACATGGTGGCTGGTGTATCCAGTGAATTCTGCTTGGTTGAATGAATACATGGATATCCAGCTGATGGGAGATACTTTCTGTCTCCTAATGCTACTGCGACCTCTATCCAGTATGGTCTCCACAAGCCATGTGTGGCTATTGAAATTTAAATTAGTTACAATTGCAAGAAAATGAAAACTTGAGTTCCTTGGTGGCTGCAGTCATATTTCAAGTGGTCAGTGGCCACGTGTGTTTGCTGGCTTCCAACTGGGCGGTGCAGGTACAGAACTTGTCCATCACTGCAGCAAGTTCTAATAGACGAGGCCGCTTGGTCCTTCTGGAAGCTCCGGGTTGTCAAGCCGTGTTGGAAGCATTCTCTCTGCTGCTTCCCCCGAGGATTGGTCATCCTTCTTGATTTTCTTCTGCTTTGGCATCACATAGCACAGCAGTTCCTTTCTTCAGACAACTTTGCTGATAAATTTTGTTCTTCCTATTGGGCTGTGGCTCCGGGGACTTTCTTAACACATTTTTATGGAAAGTGGTTTGCTTTAACAGCTTTGATGTGGAGAGCTATTTGAGATAAAGGCTGCCGTTTGCTGGTTTAAATCCCATTCACACAATCTCAATTGCAAACATCCTTATCCATGGTCATCCGGAATGTAATAACCCACAGCTTCACAGCTGATATCTCCAAATACCACTCTACGAGGTGGCGGCCCTGCTTTGGGACAGCTCAGAGGAATTTGACTGCTCATGATGCTTTAGTAAGACCCTAGGATAACTGGCCAAATGGTGCTTATAAAAACAGTCAGCTTTTAAGAAACGTTCCACTTGTAGTATCTTATTTGTCTCTCTCAGCAGCCTCTTTCACTGCATTATATTTGAAGCTGCTGGTCTAAAGGTAATAAAATAACAGCCACTTTCATCTATATTGTGCTTTATAGTTGTAGAAAGGGCTTTCAAAGAACAGTCTCTCTTTTCTAGGAAAGAGTTGCGATAATTATCATTTCTAATCAGCTGAAAAATGAGCCAGTCGATATGTCATTCTTTCTGCCAAGGTCACAGATATTCTTTTTACTGTGCTTATATTAGTTCATATTCAATAAGTTAAGTCATCTTTAATGATTTCATTGTATCATAATTTACATTAATTTATGATGGAGCTTTAGGTGGCAATAGCTCCTAATATAATTTTTATAGTTTCTTTTCAAGATTCTCTCTCCTATCAAGTCTTTCCCTTGGTTAAAAATGTATAAGCTAATATTAAAAAGCCATAGGAAAACTAAGTATTAGCAGGAACTATTTTTTAGGGTTATGTATCCTTTATCGGTTTTGTTTATCCTCACATTGATCGATTGGTTCTGAAGTGTGGATGTTGAAGAGGTTTTGGTCCCGTGGATTCTTAGACGAGCCCCAGGAGCACGTAGCAAGCTGGTCCTCCACCCCAACCTCCCTCGTCCACATCTTTGCAGCTCCTTCCTCCCGGCCCCTCTCTCCATGGTGCTTCCTCTTCTCCTTCTCTTGCTCATCCTCCCTGCCTTCTGTCAATCCCTTCCACTCCCAGCATCTCCAGGGTTTTCACAAACAAACATCAAATACACACACACACAGATGCATGGCCGTGGGCTGGAGTTTGTGAGCCCGATGTTTACTTACGGGGAGTGGTATGAGCTGCCCATCCCTCGCCAGCATTATTCTGTGTGCCAGTTGCTGGAGTGATGAATGATACAGAGTGAAATTCAAAGTGCTGCCAGCATCGTCCCCAGAGGCGCACGATTCACTATGAGCATACATCCTATTTCCCTTGATAACAGCCAAGGAAACAGCAAGTCCTGAAGGACAGGACATGGGTGGGGATTGGAGCTCCCGGAGCCTCAATCCCAGCTCTGCTCACATTGACTATGTGCTCCAGGTGGGACACTGGCCCTCCTTGCTCTTTTTGATGCTTCTCAAACTAGGATGCTTGGAGCTGTCTGGTTGTCACAATGGTTAGGAGATTCTGTGTTTGGGGGCCAGGATGCCACCTGTTCTAAAATCCACCTGGACCATCGGCCCTGGACCAATGGACCTGAAATGTCAATGGCCTCCCTGTTGCAAAACATTGGCAGAGTACCTCTAAGTTTCTTTCTAAACCCAAAACTCTGTGATTAGAAATTATGAATTACTTCTTGAACAATGAAAATGAGAAAAAATGATGCCTAGTATGAATAGTCCCTATGGTTTTAAAAGGTTGTGTTTATTTATATGTTTATTAATTATAGGGTGTATTTAAAATTTATCACTCTCATGTTAAAAACTAAAGAATAAAAAATTTAGAGAATGAAGAATAACAAGCTCCATGGAAGAGAATGAATGATTCATTGAGAGAAGATACACCATCTGAGGTCCCAGAAAGATTCTACTCACTGAACAAGTATTACATGTATGCACCTCTTGTGTGCAAAGCATGACTTATCCAGTAGAAGGTGCACAGACCAGATGGAGATGAGCCAGTCTACAGAAAACCCAGAAATCAGGGCAGGACAAAGACACAGACAGAGATGGCCATAATATAAACTGTAGAAGGACTTAAAGGTAAAGCCATCAGAGAAGTGGTAAAAGGAAAGAAAGGGAAGCAAGGGCACTTGAAAGACAGGAACAGAAATGGGAGAGAGAAATGAAAACATTTGCAGAACTCCCTGTCAGGGACAGGAATAAACATTCTAATGTACTTTATCCTACTTAATCCTCATTATGGTGCTGGGATGGAAGAATTATCATCACCGTCTTACAGATAAATATACGGAGGTTTGATGAGGTTAAGAAATTGGTGAAAAGTTACACAAACTAGTAAATGATAGTAGATCCAGGTCTGGAGAGAAGAGTGTTTCAAGAATTTTATGATTTGCCCCTCCACGTCAGATCCCTTTTTTCCTAAGAAGGTATTTATCTTTTTTCTTTTCCATGATTTTTTTGTTGTGGTGGTAAAATACATGTAACACAAAGTATACCATCATGACCATTTTAAATTGTACAGTTCTGTGGTGTTAAGTATATTCACACTGGGGCACAGCCATCACCACCATCATGTCCAGGACTTTTTCGTCTTGCAGAACTGACCCTCTGCACCTGTTAAACACTAACTCCTCATTCCCTCCTCCCCCAGCCCCTGGGAACCAGCATCCTACTTTCTGTCTCTGTGTATTTGACCACTCTAGGACTCTCACAAACGTGGACTCACAGTATTGTCCTTGGTTCATCCACTTGTCAGAATTTCCTCTACTTATGGCTGAATAATATTCTATTGTATAAATATACCACATTTTGCTTATCCAGTCATCTGTCAGTGGACCCTTGGGTTGTTTCCACCTTTGGTCTATTGTGAATAATGCTGCTATGAACATGGGTGTACAAATATCTGTTTGAGTTCCCACTTTGAATTCTTTGGGGTAAAGATCTAGAAGTGAAATTGTTGGATCATATGATAATTCTGTATTTAATTTTTGGAGGAACTGTCATACCATCGTTTACAGTGGCTGCACCAGTTTAAAGTCCCACCAGAAAGGCACAAGGGTTCTGGTTCTCCACTTTTTTGTTTGTTTGTTTGGTTGGTTGGTTGGTTGCATTTTTTGATAATAGTTGTTTCTGATGGGTGTGAAGCAATATCTCATTGTGGTTCGAGTTTCATGATTTTTAAGGACTACTTAAATGGTGAAGCTATTAGTCCTGGCTTATTTTCTCTCTCATCTGCCTTTCTCTTGGGTCTCCTGGGTTCTCCCATTCAACTCTGCTCAGCACCCCCAGATCGACCACCTCTTGGCTCCCAAGCTGCTATCCTTATTTTCCAGGATCTTCCTGGCATATTCCTATTCTCTCTGATGTCAAGGGAATAAATCTCTTCCACACCCACCAGCCCTGCTATTTAATCTGCCACCTAGATCAGTCCTAAAAGTCCCAAACAGGACCCATGGAAATAACACTGGGGTTTTAATCACAGCGACTCTGAATACAATGTCAGACATAACAGATTTTTCTGTATACTCACTAAGTTTTCAGTATTTATTAAGTAGAGAAGTAATGCTCATAAAAATTAGGTCACATTTCACCTACTGTAGAAGAAAATAAAAAATGAAAACTCTTTTTAATGGCCCTCACCATGAGTTTCTGCAGGAAGTATTAGCCATCAAGTTGAGTATTAAGCATAAAACAGCAGTAAATATGATATTCATAATCTGAAATGAATCTCATCACCCATTTACAAAGAATACCCAGTTTATTTAATGGAGTTGTATTAATACATTGCTGTGAAAATAATGGCTCCAGACTGCTTGTTTTAATGAGGAGATTGCCACTGGGTAGACATTCAGTCTTACTTTCATAAGCCTACTGAGAAGATGGAATGTTTTAGCCTTTTTTCTTCCTTGTGTGAAATTAATATCAGAAACCTTCATGCTGAAAGGTGTTGAATATGATTTACTAGAAAATTGAATCACGTGTATTTGCACATGTTTTCCTATGAAACCCAGGACATTCTGGGCATTCTTACATTCCAGTCTTCAGCAAAGCCAGGATCTGTAGGTGAGGTAACAGTAGTGTTAAGACATCCTGTCTACTGAGACACATACCTGTGAGCAATTTGCTATCCCAACAGCTCCATGCTCTCCACAGACCCTTCCAGAGAGCCTGTTTCCATCCACACGTGACATTTTCACCAAAGCTCTGCTTATACACCAAAAAAAAATATCAACTGCGTAGCTCCTCCCAAACATTCTGGGGTGCATTTTGAGGATTCAGGAATCCTTGGAATCTGGTTAATGACAAGGGTTGGGCTTTTCTTTTCAAGAATTATGAAGGCTAGAACTTGAAAAGCCAAAACCTGCAGTGAGTATGAGAGTATTGCGGTGAGAACTCTTTCCATAATCAGTGGAGGCTTTGTTCTCTGAACACTTTTGTTTTTGCTCTTTGCTCAGCCTTGTGTGCAGACCTTTCTGACTCAATGTCTTCCTTGAAGGCCATCTCATCACCACCCCAAATTTCTTCTGGAGTGAAACATAACAACTAGTTACTTTCAGTTTTTGGAAGGATGACCTCCAGAATGGTGAGAAATAGTCTTGTGGTTTATAAGCCACTAGCCTATGGTTTTTGGTTATAGACACATCCCATACTCCTTCCCAGGGCCTCCGAGGGTCTGCACAAGCTGCCCCCTTCCAACCTCTCCAGTGTCCTCTCTCTCCGCAGCAGTGCCATCTAAATTAGCTTGTCTCCAGAAACCCCACTCCACCCCAATACACATTTTCTTCCTTGCAGAGAGCTCAGCTGAAACCAACTTGTTCATTTGTTTTTTGATTGCTTTCTCTCTCTTCCCATTAAAAATAGAAGCCCCACCTTGACTGAGTTGCTTACAACTCATGTGCAGAATAGTATCTGGTGCATGAGAGGTCATCAATAAATAATTGTTGAGTGAATGGATAAACAAATTCAGAACCAGCTGGGGATTTAGGACAGTTTGGTTTGCAGTCTCCGAGCCTACAGAGGGATCAGGAACACGGGAATCTCTTAAGCATTCCTTGGCGCTCCCTGTTTGGAAGTAAGTGGCTAACGTGCTTTCTCGCTTCCTTGACCTCTGAGTTCAAGGCTTTATATGGAGTAGATGGGAAGTATTGCTCTACATGAAGTTGAAATTTGTGCTCCAAGCCATAGCTTATGAGTTTGGGGTCACAGGACGTGTTTCCACCCTCCCTTCCTTCAGACCTTACCCGGGAGGGTTGATCAGGGGAGAATGATCAGCTTTTCCCTGGTTGTGGGCTGGTGGCCTGTGCACCATACTCATCCTGGCAAGGACCCCAGCCTCGTGACAGGTGGGAGATGCTGGAAAATGTTCCAGGGTCCGGCAGCTTTGAAGAACCACAAACACTCCTCACCTGGGACCATCTTAGGTCTCCTAGCTCACATGGCATCATTTCCCTGCTTGGGAAAGAAGTCCTTTATCCCTGAATCAGGAAGGAAGCAGAGTAGTAAAAAATTTTTAAAACTTCATAAAAATCTGTGTTGAGCACAGTCAGGGGAAGCGAGGGGAGGGGGGGAGAGGGACAGCAGAACCTGCTCTTCCATGAAGAGTGACCGTGACCGAAGGCAGGTGTGACACCAGCAGTGCTCCTGGAGGGTCCGCGGTCCCTGACTCCGTGGATGGCTCCGGAAGTGACACGGTTTTCCCTGGCTCTGGTCAGACTGCACAGAGCACAGTCATGCAGCGGATGGTGACCAGTTCTTAAAGTGCTATTTCCTTAAATTAGGGGAAAAATTACTCTTCTCATATTAGCTTTCCAAACCCTTTTACCTGTGAAAATGAATAAAGGAAACCTTGTTGAAAACGGGGTTGGGAAGCCCTGAGGGGAGCGTTCACACAGGCATCACCCATCACAGCCTATGGACCCTGGGGAAGGAAAGGAAAGGGCTCCTTCTCCCCCCAAAAAAACCAGCTTCCCACCCTTACAGCCAATGAAGAAGCACTGCAGCCTCCCAATTTCCTCCTTTCCTCTGAAAAAGCCAGCGCCTCTCTTCTGTTCTCCAGACTTACCTATGGTTTGCCATTATTTGTTTGTCCCAGATTGCAATTCTCTGTTATTCCCAAATAAATTCATTTTGCTGGTAGGATGACCAACTTTTATTTTTAAAGTCAACAAACTTTTTAACAGAGTTAAAAAGTTTCTTCTATGACTGCAGTTTTCATTTCTACAAAAGTACGTGAAAAAACTTAGGTTCTAATATTATCAGCATTACATATAATGGAGTACTCTCACCTATATATCAGTTGTAATGGACAGAGGATATTTATTATCATGTAATATCATCTTTTATCATCAGCTAGAGCTTGAAATGCTTCCACACTGACTCTGAAAGCAGATGTCTATAAGTTGATGGGTGCAACACACTAGCAATCAGGCCTGGAGCCAATAAAATGCAGATCTCAAAAATCGTGCTGACGAATATTGCCTAAACTATCATGGTTTTCTACAAAGAGAGGAAAATCTATCCATTTCTAGAGTTTGCATCTGCAGAGAGAGTTGCAGCTTTCCTTGTAATATGAATTCTCTCACATTTGCTGCATGCTTGTTTCCTTTTATTTTGCGTTTCTTGGAAATCTGGAACATGTTAGGGTATGGTGACCACGAGGGTATTTGGAGCAGTCATGAGAAAATGGTAAAGTTGTAGCTTAGTTAGTCAGGAGCTGTAGATTTGGGGTGACTCTATGATTTATTATCCAGATGGGGTCACTTTTTAGGACTAGAAAGGTAATATTAATATATTACCTGAATCTTGAAATCCTGAAATCCTGGGCAAATCGCTGTATATGGCTACCCTATAACCATGGGGTGGTTAGACCACGCTGGCAAGCAACTGTCGGCACTGGTGAGTATCTCAGATGGGAACTGAGAATTCTAATGGAATGGAAGAAAGTTTAGAAATACTGCATTTGATAACGTTATTATTATTTGTCAAGTGACCTTTATTTATTCTTGTCTTTATTTTAAATAAATTGCTTTTATATTTCTAATTTTTAATTTTTTGGTCTGTACTTAGATACAGTCCCCTTGGAGAAGGAGGTAACTGGCTTTTTAGAAAACTGTTTGCCTTTTAAGCACAAGATTGTGTGTTTGGAGTCAGGCTGCCTCAGGCTCTAACTGTTATGTTACAAATTGTGCCTTTATTTTATTTTAAACATTTTTTTTAGTTTTATTTTTAATTTTTTTTTTTATTAATTCTTATTGGAGTATAATTGCTTTACAATGTTGTGTTAGTTTCTGCTGTACAGCAAAGTGACTCAGGTATAGGTATACATATATCCCCTCTTTTTTGGATTTCTTTCCCATTTAGGTCACCACAGAGTATCAAGTAGAGGTCCCTGTGCTACACAGTAGGTTCTCATTAGTTATCTATTTTATACATAGTAGTGTATATATGTGAATCCCAATCTCCCAATTTATCCTAACCCCCTTCCCCCCTTGGTATCCATATGTTTGTTCTCTAAGTCTGTGTCTCTATTTCTGCTTTGCAAATAAGTTCATCTGTACATGTATCCTTCAAAGTGAGACTTGGGTTTTCTTTCCTCTGTGTCCTCCTTGCCTTTACACCCCAAATTTTACCTCCTAAGCACTACTCTTCTATTTACATTGAGAGCTCCTTGATGGCAAGGACAAATTGTTTTTCACTCTTTCCTGAACTGAGCAAATAAAACAGGCACAAATCATTGAGAGAGCTGGCGTAACATCCACCACTATCCTAGTCTAAAACAAAATCACGCAGACAGGCTGATGCCACACGTGGAGCCAACCGCACCTACAGTGACCTTGGAGCCCTCTTATTTAATTTTGTTCTCTGCTCCCTGTTATTATACTCATATTTTTGCTCCCCTTTACCATTTAAGGTGTAACTGGCTGGGAAATCACATCATCAAGTTTATTTTCATTTATTGCAAATATTTCTTTGGTGTCTACTATGCACTACTGAGGATACATGCATGAACAAAACCTATTATAAAACATTGCTTCATGGCACTTATGTGGAATCATTAGACTGGTGCACAGAGAGTATGTTACTTGGCTTTGGAGAAGCAGCAAATTGGTTTATGAGCAAAGTGAATGACCTTGAGTGACCTTGTAATATTTGTTTTTATTTCTCAGAGTACTTGTTTGGCTTATTTCTTTATCCTCCATTTTTATCCTGGTCGAAAAAGGTTACCAAACTGCCGATCTCTACACAATCACGGTAATAACAGGCTTATTATAATAGTGAACAAACTCTGGAATATCAGTGTCTCAACACGGCAAAGGTTTATTTCTTGTTCATATCCTGGACCGGGGAGGGTTGAGGATTCTCCTGTGGGCTCTCCCCTTAGCAGAAGAGTCCCAAGGCGCTTCCTCTTGCAGTTAAGCCACCTGGAACTCTCAGTTCCCTGGGACAAAAGCAAGGTGAAGAAGGCCAACCCTGTAAGCAGCTGGTTTTGTTTCTGCTTACTTCCCATTGGCCTGACCCCAGTCTCCTGGCCCCAACCTAACTCAAAGGGGTCCCGTGAAGCCAAGAGCACATGGCCACTTGGTGAGCACTAACAGTAACTATCACACTGAGGTATTGTGAATTTAGCAAGAAGAAATGACTAGGCGTGTGCTTTGTAGACTATAGACTACTATGCCAGATTCTAATGGCAGCAAGATAGGAAATTAAAAGGGAGAAAAAAGAACTTCTATTTCAGCCTCTACTGCTAAGTGGTGAGCCTATTATGTAGGTCATATGATGCATGCAGATTTCAGCTTTCTCACTGGTAAAGGGAAGATGTTAGACTTAATGAGCTGTGGGGTCCATTTCTGCTTTAAAATTCTTCTTTCTAGGAGCTGGCAATTCAGTTGGAAATATGAGATGAAACAAAGCAACACTCTGTTAAAACATTTAGAATTCCTGAATGCAGATATGATCAGAGCGGAGCTGGTTTCACCTGCTGGTGGGGTACTCTTTATTATAAACAAAAGGGCCTCCTGCTCCCACCACCAGATCACAATGGTGATGTTTAAATACTTACAGTATTCCACACTCTCATGTTTCATTTATTATATGTTCCCAGAGCTTGACTTTTTCCTTTATGCTTACACACAGGATGGTATTCTTCATTTGCAATGCATGCAGTTTCTTTGAGTAAGTTTAAGCTACAATGGGAATCAGCAATTTTGTGTGTGAGTGTGTGAAGGACCAGATATTTTAATAAATATTTTAGGCCTTGCAATGGATACAATCTCTGTTGCAATAACTTATCTCTGCGGTTTCCAGCAAAAGCATCTTAGGGTAACATGCAAATACATGTTCATGGCTATGTTCCAATAAAACTTTATTTACAAAAACGGGATATGAGCTAGATGTGACCATATTTTGCAGACCTCTGATCTAGGATCTTGGATATTAAACTCTTCAACTTTTATCTATCTAATGAACAATAAGCTATTTCCATCCTTGTTCTGTGTATTACTAATGAGATATATTTTTCAGGATGACCTTTAGACAGTGTCAGTTTGGAAGTTCTTTAGAGTAATTTGTTAACGATTCTATCTACTATAGCTGTGAAACAAATTAGTAGCTTAAAGCAACACACATTTATTATGTCACAGTTTCTGAGGTCAGGAAACATGGCGAGTCTTGGCTGGATCTCCCAACTTGGGGGCTCGGATGGGATGCAGTCCAATCACCTGTGTCATCTTGGTCCCGGTCCTCCCAGGGTTCACCTCAGACAGGCTCTGTGTCTCAGCTCACTCGGTGGCCGTTGGCAGGATTCGGGTCCTGGGGAGTGTTGGACAGAGCCCTCAGCTCCTTGCCAGTTGGGCCTCTCACAGGGCGGCTCACAGCATGAGCCCTGCTTCACCTCAGTGAGCAAGTGGGAGCCAAAGCAAGAAGACACATGACCCGGTGCTGTAACCTCGGCTCAGAAGGGCACCGCACCACTGCAGGGGAGGGGATCACACTGGGTGTGACCAGCAGTGGGTGAGGACCACTGGGGCACCTTCAGCAGCTGCCTATCCCAAGGACCAACCTATACTTAAGGTATCAATAGTTTAAGACCAGGCCCTATTCTGTGAGCACTAATAATTCATGGGCCAATTTATGGAGCTCCTAAAGGTACGATAACCCAAGACACCCCATTTTCCAATCACTTGTGTAACTGAATTTCTATTTGCAAAGAATTTTTGAATTCTAAGAAGTAACATGCATCCAATAATAAAAATCATTTATTGAATGCTTCCTTAGAAAGGCATAAATAAACTTTTTTTTCCCTAGCGTTGGCTCTTCTGCCAATAGTTTTCTATGGTCAGTTAACTGGGGTGCAGCTAAACATATAAAGGGGACAGCATGTTATATCTGACAGATCACCTCAGCTGATCAATTTCCCCAGTGTGACAGGTGAAACTTAGGCCACGTGAAAGAATGGATTCAATACTAACCTTTTATAACCAAAGTGACACTCTTTTCTTGTACATTAAATACAAGCACATCATCTCAGAAAATAAAGCCAAAGAAGGAAAAAGAAAAGGCTGGCTACAGAAATCTTGCAGCCAGATTGTGAGATAAATCTAACCTTACACAGTTTGCAAAACACTGGCATTTCGTCATCTTTTATTTATGGAATTCATTAAAATGGGATGCTAATCTATCATGCACTAAAAGGGATCCTGTAAACAGTCCTCAGGAACATCTGGACCATGAACCATAAAGTAGTAGGTGAATTAGCTGCCTCAGCTCAAGCCTTTAGGCTGTGGGTGCTAATGGGCTGGGTGTACGTGGTGGTCATTTCCCTTTCATTTCCAGATTCTGCCGGGACCTATCCAGGGTGCAGAAGACACTCAGCCAGTATGAATAGAAGCCCTTATTTCTCCTATTGCTGCGTACTCCTGCGGAAACAATGCTTATTTTTATTAGGCCCTGAAGGAGCACATTTCCTCAGACATGGCAGAGGCAACTGTTAAATCATTCAGCATCAGAAAGGTTAAATATTTATCTCTGGCTTGTATTATGATAATACGCCTCCCAAAGTCAGCTTCTCCAGGCAGAATTGGCTCCCACACACTGACGGACGGAGCCTTTGGAAACCGGAACGTGATTCCCATGTTGACAACATTTTCTTTGGCCAAAGATCTGCAGGCTGGACACGAAGGCTGGTTGGTGAGCGGGGCAGGGGATGTTAGAGCAAATCAGAGTCTCTCTCCTGTTCCAGGTGGGCATGCAGCCTCCGGAGGCTTCACGCTGCCCTCACCACCCAAGACAGGCATTTCACTCAAGTGAAGTGGGGAGGAAAGTCTGGACACCAGCAACACACAACTGCAGGGCTTTAAGTTGCCCTTAATTCTGTCAAAAGATGAAGTTCCCATAGGAAGCAAGGCTCCCCATTTTCTGACTCCTATTGACTTTCCCCCAGTGTCAATGGGCCTTCCTTTGCCTCACTGTTTGTGATCTGGGAAGACTGAGCTCATTTTAATTCTTCTCACACGTTCTGTTATTTCTCAACTCTTGGTCTCTGCCAAGAATGAGCTCCCATTTCTCCTCAAAAACAATCAACTTCTGGTCAACATTTAAAATTGCCTTAAATCTCATGCTCTCTTTCCACATCTCCTAGAAGATGTTTTTGTAAGGATTTATGTACGTATCTTACTCAGTGGACTTCTAGGGGTGGAACTCTCTTCTTTGTCTCTGCCAACAGATCCTGGAATAGAGTAGAAGCTCAATACATATGCATTGAGTGAATGAGTTAATACGATCAGTAGAAATGCCACAAAGACACCCAACAACATTAAAGGCAATAATGAGTCTAATGATGATAATGACATTGAATAACAGTGCTGAAAAGTGTGAGAAATTTCACGGAGAACAGAGGACTACATATATCTGCCTTGTAATCTAGCTGCAGAAGGAGATGTTCCCCTACAGTAGTTAATGAAGTTATTCATCAGCAAACCAGCAGGATTAATCATCTATATTGGGCTCTAAGGAAACTGAGAGACGTTTAAAATCAGAGTTCACCCCTGCGCTAGCCCTCAGGGCGTGCAGATTTACATTCTCTTCCCAACAAACTCTTTTACCATCACTTGTTCTTAACCTCTCTTGTTTTTTGCTCTGATTTTTATTTTTTATTTTTTTACTTGAAGTATACTTGATTTACAATATTGTGGTAGTCTAATGTGTACAGCAAAGTGATTCAGTTATATATATATATATTTTTTTCAGATTATTTTTCATTATACGTTATTACAAGATTCTGAATATAGTTCCCTGTGCTTTACAGTAAATCCTTGTTGTTTATCTATTTTATGTATAGTAGTTTGTATCTGTTAATCCCATACTCCTAATTTATCCCCCCGGTTCCCCTTCGGTAACTGTAAGTTTGTTTTCTGTCTGTAAGACTACTGCTATTTTGTACATAGATTCATTTGTATTATTTTTTTAGATTCCACATGTACGTTTCTCTGACTTACTTCACTTCATATGATATTTAGGTCCATCCATGTTGCTACAAATAGCAATATTTCATTCTTTTCTATGGCTGAGTAATATTCCATTGTGTGTACATATATGTGCCACATCTTCTTAAACCAGTCATCTGTCGATGGGCATTTGGGTTGTTTCTGTGTCTTGGCTATCGTAAATCTCGTAGTATTGGCACCACATTGCCTGGTAAAGGTGTGGTGGCCACATCAAAGCTCGTGGACAGGAGCCCAGGGGCAGTGGCCTGTGCTTCCTGCACCCTTTGAAGGTGGGTGAGGCAGGGTCTCCATCTTCCCATAACTCAGGGGCCAAGGCAAGAAATGATGCATCCTAGAAGAGAAGGTGACTTAGGCGGAGCTTGTGATGCTTAAACTGTCTTCAACGTTACTCCCACTGATGGCTCTGGATGCAGTGGGTGAGGCTGGTCTCCGAAGTGGGGTGGCAGCAGAGTTGTTCTCATGGGTTGTTGTGGGTATTTAGGTGAGTTAAGTAACAGAGCATTCCCAGAATTGCTAAGGAGTCTGCCTGCTGTCCCACTCCATAAGTGCTAGCCATCGCCACTGTTTGTACGCTAACACATCTAAATGAGGGCCACATGAGAGTGGGGAGTGCCAGCTTAGGGGGACCGTGGCTCCGTCCTGCCCTCAGTCACCTGCCTTCTCTGAGCCTGAGTGCTCCTGTGCTTTACATACAGTGATCAAACTGGAAAGTCTCTGGGTTCTAGTGGTCAGAGATTCTATGGTGTTCCCTGCATTGATGTACCTGTGGGCAAGGGAGGAAGTCACTTTGCTTGGTCTTTAGAAAGGCAGTCTCTCTCTCTATATATATGTATTCATTTTCAGATTCTTTTCCATAATAGGTTGTTACAAGATACTGAGTAGAGTTCCCTGTGCTGTATAGTCGGTACTTGTTGGTTACCTATTTTATATACAGTAGTGTGTATATGCTAATCCCAGACTCCTGATTTATCCTCTCTCCCCTCTTTCCCCTTTGGTAACCATAGGTTTGTTTTCTATGTCTGTGAATCTGTTTCTGTTTTGTAAATAAGTTCATTTGTATCATTTTAGAAGTTTTCTCCAAGATCCATTGGATATCTTTTCACTAAATCTGGAGTGCTTCCAGTTTCAACATTTTCTGATCTGGGTCTTTTCTCAAGACTTGATTAAAGATGGTACACTAGATTTATTGTGGTGATCACTTCATAATGTGTGGAAATGTCAAATCACTATGTAATACATCCAAAACTAACATAATATTGTACATCAACTGTATTTCAATTAAAAAGGCTTGATTAACATAAAAAAAGAAAAGCAGTGCAAATTCCAGAGCCCCATGGAAAGCCATGCAAGTCAGAATTTCTCTGGTTCCTCCACTTTGAAAATAATCTTGGCAGCCTCATCTTTGCCAGCTCAGGGTGTACCACGGGGATTGAGCGGAGAACCCCTTCCTCATACCCAGGAAGTTCTCCGGCCACCCCAGGCTTCTCGCTGCAATCCATTCAGATGGTAGCTTTCCCCTTCAATTTTTCTTGAGGATCTTACCCCTTGCAGAAGAAAGAGGGCACACCCAAAACTTGGGTGAACTCCTGAGTGAACTGAGGTGCTAGGAGACACAGAATCTCCCAGCTTAAGCTCCAGGGATTTGAGGAAATCGCAGAAGTTCGGAGAATCACAGCGGCTCAGCAGAACCGAGGATACTTCGTGGACCTTATCACTCTGTAGAACATCTAAAACTAGGTGAAGGACTTCCCTGGCCGTCCAGTGGTTAAGACGCTGTGTTTCCACTGCAGGGGCCACGGGTTCCATCCCTGGTTGGGGAACTAAGATCCCGCATGCCTCGCAGCATGGCCAAATAAAATAAAATAAAATAAATATAATATTTAAAAAATAAAAAAATAAAACTAGACGAGTTATTTGGGAGAGCTATTTAAAAATCATTGTCAGATCTTTGGTGATCCATTTGCATAGAAAAACATTACAGTTAATATACCGATTCATCTTAGAAGGGTTTCGTTTTGCTTTTATTTTGCACTGAGCATACATTTTGGTCTCTGAAAACACTGGGATCTTTTCTAGCTATAAAGCATCTACTTAAATATATTATTATTTGAGGGACAGATGTCACAACTATCAAACCTGATACAAAAGTAATAAAAGAGGATTGTTTGCTACGTCATAAAAACATACTTGCCCTGAGAATACACTTAGCAACATGTCACATTATTGAGTCTAATAACTTCACAGAAAATATTCACTCAAACAGAAGGGAATAGGGGATATATATTTAATACTTAGAGGAAACTGTCCTTCCACTGGAAGAAATCAACATTCCCCTACCTCTTTTCAAATGTCCACTTTCATTAAACTAGTCCTGGCACGCACGCATACAAACACACACACACACACACACACACACACGCACGCGGGCTCACTATATGCTGTCTAAGGAAGTGGGCAGTTTTGGCTGCTTTCAGGTCATTTTGGAGGGAGAACTGACTTGATTCCTGAAGTGAACACAGCAAGAGATTTTCCCCAGTCCATTTGCTACTGACCGTTCATTCCTAGTTGCCAAATCCATCCCTCTTCCTGACTGAGATCAATGGCCTGTGACAAAAATTAAACGCAGGCTTCAGCTCCCAGATTGAGTGATTTCAGTTTTTTCCTCTGGAGAGAGCCTCCAGGACTGCTCCCTGACCTTGAATTTCAGTCTCCCGGGCTGTCACCGCTACAGCCAAGGGGAGAATACGTCCCCAATCTCCTCTCCTTGGATTTTCCTTGCAGTTCTATCATTAGCTACTGGTATTCCATGGGAAAAATAACCACTTGAATATGAAGCAGTTATATTAAATTAGATTAGAATAAGGACCAACACAATTGACTTACATACGTTTTTGTTTGTTTGTTAAAAAAACAAAAAAAACCCCTCTCCAATATATTATGCAATGAATACGCTCAACAACAATCATTATTTCTCAGGCTAGACAAGTGAGTAAATCTAAGTTTTCCATGGGTTCAAAAATTTGTTCAATAATTCATGTTCTTGGGCCAAAGAAATCTTGGGACATGGAAAAGCACTTTCTCTGTTTGTTTCTTTTACAGTCAACTCTATACAAAGGAATATGTTGCTGGATTTCTGGAATGTGAGTTTATTTCAATTTACATCATTAGACAACAATCAAGGCCACATAAATTATATAAGTGCTACAGATTTTTTAGGCTGATTTCAACTTTAAGGCTATTTCAAAGACAATATTGCTTTTATCAACCAAGTATAATGACCTTTATTAATAAACAGCCTGAAATCAGAATTACTCATTTAAATCACCTGTGCAACTTTGCCTAGTTACACATTTCAATACCTGTGACATTATTGCAGAAACATATGAAAATCATTCCCAGCTCCATTATAGGAAAAGAGCACATTTTGCTTTAAGTTCTTGTATAAACAAGGGATCATATTCATGAGAGCATTCACTTCTCTGCTGAAATCTCAGGACAGAAATATCAGTGGCTCACAGAACTAAGGTCAAAAATCAGTAGACCAAGCAAAACCTTAATTTTATTTCTAGCAGGTTCTTTAATCAATGGCACAGATTCAATTTTCAAGCTGCATTTTCAAAGACCCATTTTTACCTAAGGCCTGGCTCAAATGCTCAATCAATAATCATTTAAATGTGCAGCTAATCTCAACCAGATAGTCATCTGACTTTTGAGTCAGCATTTGGGTGATAGGAACCACTGACAGTTATAATTGGTTTGAATTTGAAATATTAATCTTTACTGAAAGTTTTTTTTCTTTTAATATAGAGAAGAATTAAATGATTTTGTTTTCTTTCCGCAAGACTAAGAGTCTCCTTAATATAAATCTCAGCTATCCTAGATATGTCACACAGACAAGCTGTTATTTCCCATTAATAGGACTTTCAGAAAATACTAAGATAAACTCTTGCTGTTAAAAACCTCTGCGCTCTGCCTTGGAGGTCCTTTTCTCTGGGTCACTCCTCTTGGCTCACATTACGGTTAATGTACGTTTCAAATATACACAGGGAAATGTATCCCTGAGTACGAGGGAGGGAAAGGAGACCCAAATAGATAAGCCTTTTAAACACCAACTTGGACAATTTCATATGGGGAGAATACATATTTTTAACCATTTGAATCCTCTGAAACACCTGCAGAAAAGTCAAGATTTATGAAAATTAGTATTTGGAATATTATCTGTTTAATGAATCATAGAAGGATATAAAATATAGTGGGGATGGGGGACAGTGTGTGTGGAAAGTGCCCTTAGGTGTTAACGCCAAAAGTCCTAAACTTGAATTTCACCCTATTGCTGATTGGCATAGAGGCCCCAAACACATGAGGTCCACTGTTGAGTTTGCCTTGCTTTTCACTGTATTTCCAGGGTGGAGGACAGTCTCTGGCATAGAATGAACTCAATAAATACATGTCTTTGCTGAAGATGTAAATGAACGATTAAGGCAAATCAAATAGCCTTTCTGAGCCTCAGTATTGTTATCTGTGAAAAGTGTTGAATCTAAGAAGATGAAAATGCAGGGATTTGAGAAATTACACAAAAACCTTGCTGCAGCCATCAGAAGGTGGCCACACCGACACCAACCTAAAGTCTCCAGGCCTGGGAGAGGCTCTTCTGGGAAAGGACATTTGTGAGTTTGTCAGAATACAAGGGGGCCCTTGACAAGACACCTTGTCTAAGTCCCAGTGGGGCCTCTGAGTTTTCCTGGCGCTTCGTGTCTGAGGATTCTGGCCTAATGGCTCTTTGATCTTCAGCTTCTTTGGCTTCTTTTGGTGTTTAGCCAACTTGGATTCCCTGATCCCATTTTGATCTATGACTTTCCCATTTTTTTTTTAGCCTTACACCATCTTACGATCAATGCATTTCTGATGCTGAGTTCCCCTGTTCCTGTAGATGTGGCTCTGCCTTGTTTCACGGTCACCAAACGGCCAGTTTGCAACTTGGTACTAAAACAATTGTTATGCATGACTGGGGCCACTTTTCTAGATGCGTTTTTTTCTAAATACTGTCCTTCATCAACTTGAAGACTCTGAATCGACCACTCCCAATTTTCTCCTTCTCTTATGGAAAATTTCACTGCCTCCATGCTGGATCTCTCGTCGGGTACCACAGGCACTGACGGCTCTGGTGGGAAGAACGGCTTAGGGATAGTATCTAGAGCTCTTCCCTCCACGAAATGGCTTGAGGTGGTGGGTGCTGCTCTGCACACGCCTGGGCCTGCGCAGCTTTAAGACTGAAGACAGAGTCCGGAGTCAGCGACAGAGATTTCAATGGCTTAATGCATGGGGAGCTTACACGTCTGAAGCAGGGTCCTGGAGCGACACCCCACCATGTGTGGTGGGCAGAGGGCAGGACGTGGCTCTCAGGGGTGGGGAGGGGAAGGGAAGATTGCCAGTTATAGGGGGAATTACGTCAGGTGGGCTCATCGGTTACCAGGGAAACCAGCAGAGGGGCAGGCCCCTCACGGCCCCTTTGATAAGAGCAGTCACCAGCTGGGGCCCGGGGCAAGTATGCAGAAGGTCAGTCCTGTGCATAGGGAGTAGGGGAAGCAGGCACTGATCCGGCAGGGGATGCACAGAGAGCAAGAGGACAGCCGTCCCGAGCGGCCTGACCAGACACCGGGGAAGGACCTTACTCAGAAGGTCGTTCAGAGAATCATAGATTTACAAGATATTCCTTTAGTGAACCAATTATCTGGCTTACTGTCTACCAGGCGCCGTGCTAGGCAGTGGGGTTGAGACAGCAGAGCCTCCTCTCGTGGAATCTGAAGCCTCGTGGGATTAAATGAAAAAGGACAACCGTGAGAAAGGCTACATAAGGCACCCAGAGGTCTAAGAGAATAAGGTGGGATGCAAATTGCCAGGGAGGTTGGAGAAGGCTCCCAGCTAAGATCTGATGAAGCAGCAAGAAGTGGACAGAGGAAGATGGGGGGAGGGGGAGGTCCAGGCACAGAGCGTGATCACAGCTTGAAGTGATGGACACAGGTGGGGAGGAGATAACGAGACACAGCCATGGGGGGAGGGGTAATGTGTAGATACCATTTATCAAGCATATAGGTATTCTCTCATTTAACTCCACAACAACCTCTGATGTAATTACTGTCCCCATTTTTCATGAAACTGAAACTCAGAGAGTTTGAGACAATTATTCAACGTCACAGGGCTGTTTATTACAGAAGCCAGGATCAAAACCCGGATCTATCTGAGTCTTCTCTGCAGAGGCTGGAATGAAGCACAGAATTATGGAAGAAACACAATTGTATATTTGTTTAGAAGGACTTACCTGGACGTATAAATGGTGGAAAGACTACGGAAGTAGGAAATAGAAGAAGAAAGTGAGATGTAGGGTAAGTCTAAGAAATTTAGGATAAACTATGTAAATCCTGGGCCTCTGTACACCCTCACATGGGTGGGGAGGGATTCCCAGAAGAATCAGTACGTGCAAACCACACAGGAATTATCTAAGCTATATCTCTCCTGTTCTTCTTATTTTTGTTTTTGCTTTTCTTAATAGAAATACAGGCATAACATAAAACCTTGTCACTGATCTGCAGGAACACCTAGATTTTTTTTAAAAAATAAAGGATAATAAACTATATTAAGTCTATTTCTCTCTTGAGTCCTCTTGGTTTAAGCTTACTATCATTTTTTCATAGATGATCAGATTAGTCCAACTGGAATCACAGCTGCTCTGATTATTACCTGCTAGACAGTCCTTAGCCAAGAGCTTACAAACTATGCTTTTGATTTTATTGGGTGGTATTATATACATATCCTTTGAAAAAGTTGGGATGGAGCTTCCAAACAATTAAATTCAGATGCACTTCTGCTTCTGATGTTTCCTTCTAAGGAAGAAGGTAAACAAGTCATTTCTCATCAGCAAGCACAGTGTCATGGTGGATATGACATACTTTAAAAGTCATTCAAACATTCTATTTCAAACAGTCCTTACCACATCGTTGCCAGATTAAAATGACAACGACAGCAAAGATTTAGTAACTGGCCTATAATTATACTCCAGGAAAAATGGAATTAAGAGATAGAATTCTCCATAACCAGTAATCAGATCCCTGTTCTTGGTGATAAGTGCTCACATTTTTCTTCCCATCTGTGTCTTTTTAAAGATCAAGTAACCCAGATGGGAGGTTTCCAAAGAAAACCCAGCTGCTGCCTCCTCTGATTGGGGTGGTGGTCCTCTCTCTATGACCCACTAATAACTAAACTCAGACACTCTTCTGCATGAAATGAATACAGTAATTCCCCAATTATTAGTCATTTCATTCCCAAGATTTAAGTAGAGAATGTCCACAAGACATGTCAGGAAATATTGATAAGAGACTAGAGTGAGAAATGATTTGCAGGATTTAAATCCAGCAGAGACAGCTGAGAGGTCCTTTTAAACTGTCTGCGTTTTCCTTGGCTGAATAAGCATCACTATTCTATAAATAAATACGCACTTCCATATTTAGCATGTTAAGACAGGGAAAAAGTAGGTATAGGCAGGCATTGCCCAAATATATTCTAAGAAGCACTAGCCTGGAGAGATGCCCAGGGATAAAAGTCTTCCTGATTCAGGTAAACGTGAATAAGGCTGTGTGTATTCTCTCTTCCTTAGAGATTTACCACAAACCTTAGCACAAATAAGGCTTAATGGATTTTGATATAAAGAATTCTGTTTTACTATCTTAACCCAGCGTTTTCCAGATAATTGCTCAAGACAAACAATTTTTATGACAAAGACTATTCCATTGAACATATTTTAATAATGCTTTTTATAGGTGAAAATTATAGACCATTGTCATTTTCTTCTTTTTTAAAAATATACTAGTTGTACCATTTTTTGTCCTTTCAAAAAATAATATGAAGCTCAAAGAGACGTTAAAGTTAGCCCTGATTCTACTTCATATGTGGACTGAAGCATCAATTTGCATGCATGACCATTCACCACGAGCTAATTTCCTTTCATCACTTTTAGCTAAATTTCAGGATTAGAGGATGCATACTGTTACCCTAGTCTATACCCTCCTTTACCTTATGTGTAAGCTGTAACTTTGTCTTTACATAACATTTTCTTTTTTACATCTCCTTTTTGATGTTCCTTGTTAATCCAAATCCTTTCTGTTTCCAAGGTCCCTGATAAGTCCTATCTCACTTCAAAGCCTTTCCTAAAGATTTGCTTCCATTTGGTTTAGTTCAATAAGCACTCACATGCTTAATTCACGTTTGACTCTGAACTGTGGGTTAAAGATGTAAAATGGAGACTTGTCTCCACCCTAAGGATATTACAGTCTAGCAGGGAAGACAGTGGTACCAGCAGCAAAACACGCAATGGGCAACACTAGAACATCTGTATGAACGGTCGTGCAGGGAGGGCAGGAAGGCGGCTGTTTAGGATAGAGGTGTTTGCGTTTCTGTGTGCCTTGGATCCGCATAGGAAATTCGGTACAGCTTAGTTACCCCTTCTTAGAATACACACACACACAAACACACACTCACACATGTACGCATATTCACACACGTATGATCGGGTTTCAAAAGAAACCGATTCTGTTACATTGAAATCCAGGTACAGAATATTTCAAAAACAAATCTGTGGTAAATAAATATATGGGCTGCTTTATTAATGCATTAAATACTTAACTAATGAGATTTAGTGGTGTCTCCAATGACTACCACAGTTTTGAGGACAGAAACCCCATTTTAAGATCTCTGTGACATACCCATGCTGGGGACCGAATCACAAGAACGTGCAAACTCCTGGGATCTGTTGGGTGTATTCACTGAATGTAAATTTCAGTTGGAGGCTAGTGGACATAAAAAAGCATTCTTTTCTATTCAAGTTTATAGATTCCTCCTGAAAGTTATTCAAGGACCCCCTAAGGCTAAAAATCCTATAGATTGGGGCTCCTTGGTGAGCAAAACCTTCACTCAGAATCAAGAGATAGTTTGTGAGACACGAACAGCTGTCCTGGTGGACAGAGGAATGCAGGGCATTCGAGACAGATGAAAGACAAGGGCTGGTAAAATAAATACATGTGATCGTGTATTGTTGGCCTATGAATTACAAAGAAAGAGGTGCCTAGGGATGCTTAGAAATACGTAAGGCACAGAATGTAAGGGCCTCTTCTGCCATTTGTGACTTTTTTGTTGACACTTTAATTTTTTCTAACTTGAAGGAAAAACATATGTATATATATATATGATATAAATGAGGGTAAATCATATACATGTCATATTATGTATATATGTATACATGTGACATATATGGAAATGAATAGATTTCCCTAGTTGGGTTATAAATTACTAAAAGTAGGTTTGTGTCTTATATTTTGTTTGTATGTTTCTCAGCATAGTGTTCTGCAAATCACAGATGTCCAACAAATCCTTCTTATATTAAAATACTTCCTAGGGGTTTTACTGGCGATGCACCCTAGGAAATATATATCAAAATAGAAATCCTTGACACAATAATTCTAAATCAAACTGTTTATGTAAGGAAATATTCTGACATGAGGCAAAGATCTATATATTAAAATCTTTAGTGCACCAATGAAGCATTGAAAATAAACTAAACAGGACAAAGCACAATAGGGGATTGTTTAAATAAATGATACTGTGGGCATGAGATGAAATATGGAATATTATGTAGTCAATAAAATTATGACAAAGGATATTAAAAACACGGGAACGTATTTACAATATTCTTGACTTGAGAAAGTAGATTATAACACCGTAAACACAACCTGAGGCCATATTTGTACAGATTTAAACACAAATTTAAAGTGTAAACAAATGTAAATGACCACTGATTCTTGAGTGACAGGGTGAATTGCACCTGGGTGGACCCCCCAGGACTGCACCTGAAGTCACACATTCATGCTTGGACCACATTTCAAATACATCGGTTAAGAAAGTCAAACAAACAAACAAAAACAACAACAACAAAAAAGAAAGTCAACCAGACCTGAGAAACGAAGGTTATTTGCAGAATGCCTGATTTAGAGGAGGTGTTTGCAGATGAATGAATGCAGGGGAAAAAACTAAATTAAGAAAAAAGTACTGCATTTTGTACTGATTCAGGATGCCGCCAGAATGAACCCCAGTGCCACGATCTGTCCTCACGTTGTCACGTGGCTGGACTTAGGTGTGGTGTCTGGGCAGGCGCCTGGGGGGAGGGGTGCTGCAGAGACCCGTCCGGCTCTTCGCTGGTACCTGAAATTGTTGCAACAAGAAAGAAATGTGAGTTGAATGCCTTCACCATAAAGACTCAATGGCGAATATCAGATCTTACTTATCTTACTTGAGAGGTATTGACAAGGACAGTTGTGGCAGAAATGCATCAGGGAAGCAGGAGCTATCTCAGGAAAAGGAAATTGGGGAGTGGGGGACCACTCAGGTTTCTCCTTCCTGCTTGAAGCTGAGCTTTCCCTGGTAATGTTCTCTGCAGGGAGACCCAGAGGTAGGAATGAGCTCAGCTTCTCAGTTATACAACCAGCTCTTCCTTATACAAATAGGTTATTTTTCATGTTACAGATGAGAAGACAAAGAAGCAGGGAAGAACCCTCAATGATACTTGTAATCTCAGGGTCTACATACATTAGAAAAAATGTTCGCTATCGTGATGCTTCCAAGTTTAATAAGAACTCGAGCACCTAATGAGGTGAAGGAAAACTTGCGTACCAGAAAAAGGACAGCTGACTTGACCCATCTGATTTTCTTGTATTAATACCGTGAAGGTTTGCAAACTGTGAAAAAAATAAGGAAAAGAGCATAGATTCTCCTGCCTTCCAGCACTTGAACACGCTGCTCCTCTCCCTTGCAGGGTTCAGTGTTCTCTTCTGATGTCTCCCATCTCCCTTTCCGTCCTTCTTTCCTTTGCACACACATGCGGGCTCACACACATCACTATTTCGGCTTCCCTCCAGCTGGGGATTCCTCCTTGATTCCTGGAGACTGAATTAGCTGTCCCTTTGGGTTTCCCAGACCATCTCATGCGCCTCCTGGTCAAAGAACTCACCTTGCTGCATTAAGCTTTTCTGTTTCCTCCGTTAGACAGTAATATGGCTGCATCAGACACTTCTTATACTCCTCTGCACGTGCCCTTGGGTGCCCCATCTGCACGGCCGTAGCCTCTTGTCCCAGCTCATGCCCTGACAGGTGGTACCCAGGCACAACTGCACAGTGCCCTCCTCAGACTGGCTTCTTGAAGCCCACTGCACATCTCGCCCCTTCTCCAGGGTTGCCCTGATGTTGCTGAAGGATAGGACGCCGTACCACCCATAAGACGTTTGACCAATGACCGACTGGAACCAATGGAAAAATTTGTTTTTCTTTCTCCCCCAACAGATTGTCCTCAGAAACAGGTGCTTAGATAGCTTCTTCCAAGAATTTCTCATTATATGAATAAACTAAAATCATGCATGTGTGGATAAACAACAGGGTCCTACTGTAGAGCACAGGGAACTATATTCAATATCCTGTGATAAACTATAATGGAAAAGAATATGAGAAAGAATGTAGATATTTGTATAACTGAATCACTTTGCTGTACAGCAGAAATTAACACAACACTGTAAATCAATTATACTTGAATAAAATCAATTTTAAAAGTTATGCATGCCTATGAGTAAAAAGGTAAAAGTATAAGGAACGGTAGATATCGGAGAGAATGAAAGACAAAACTACAAACCAGTATTGGGCTGTGCACGCTATGGGGAGGTTTCAGAAACAGAAAGCCTGGCTTATCTTCAGAGTGCCAAGTTTCTTTTGAGCTCCTAAAGATGTAGACTAATTGGAAGGGTTCCAAACTGTAAGAATAATGATTAAGGAGATGGAAGAATTGGCTTAAAGGGGGAAAAACTTAACAGTAGCAAGCCTTCAGCTTGGCTAAGCTCTGGCTAAGGGAGACGGTTGCAGCTTAAACACAAGGGCGGGAAGACCCTAGAGTGAGAAGAGCTAATTATCATGAAATCAGGGGGTAAAACCTAAAATAATAGGAATGAAGAGGAAATTATCCCCAAATGTTCCGAGATGGTGCTGACAGAGTCAAGATGTTGGCAGTTAACTCAGCAGAGCCCTAGAATACCCCATTTTGAGGAGCAGTGTCTTGGTGGAAAGGAGTCATCTATTGCCCTTTGGTTGTAAATGCTAGAATGCAGCCTGTGAGGCCAGAAAATGGGCATCTGAATTCAGAGCTACAGAATGAGCCGACCAAGCTGGATCGGGAGAATTCGTCCATGCAAGGATGTCCTGATGGTGAGTTTTATTTACAGATGATCTGCAAACCCACAGAGCCTGCTCTGCTGGAACGTGACCTCCCTGATCTGCAGGTCTAGTTTTAGGACAAGTTCAATCTGAGGTCTGATCCGGAAGGATTCACATCATTTTTCAGGATCAACAAACAAACAAGCCAATGTTTACTATCTCACCGCAAAGGGGCTTTCTGTCTAAAATTTTACTTGTCTCCTCTTACAATTAAACAAATAAAATAAAACCAGCCAAAGCAAGAACTTCCCTTTCGTTGTATTTTTCTCACGTTCACATGAAGCTTGGTCTAAGAAATCTACCTGGCTTGTCTGACGAGAGCTGTTTGCCTTTTCTTGTTTGTTATTTTTGCTAAATTTTGAGAGCTTAATGAGGAGTGTCTCTATAATAAAGGAGGAACCTAGTGTACACAGATTGAATTCAGTGAAATGTCAAGAGGGGTCTCCAGCTCCGTCGGGGATCAGACCCGACTGCTCAGAGGGCGCCTTCCTATTTTCCTTCCATTTATTTACTTGGCAGTAGCCACACTGCCTTCCTTGGCCCTTCTCCCTCCTCCAGGCCCATTCCTGCACAGTCAGTCTGCTGAGAAGACCCTGCCCCTTAGAACACTCATCCCCAATCTCAATCGGTTGAAATCTCGCCCCACAGTTCAGCCCGATCTCCTCTTACTTCGCAGCTCCAGCGTGCGTGATCCTGCCGAGGGGGCCTGACCTGTCCTCTCCTTAGGCTCCTACAGGCTTCATTCTTCTCTTGAGACTCTACCCTGATTCCAGCACTCCTTTGCAGAACTGGCTGGTCTCCCTGAGTGGGGCTCACCCAAGAGGCCCCTGAAGAGCACAGACTCCTGGCACCTCCTCCCAGAGGTTCTGATTGAGCAGGTCCAGTGACGCTGCACTTTGCTTTTCCACCAGCTTCCCACGTGTGGCGTCACAGGCAGCATGGGGGGGCTGTGGCCTAAAGTCGAGGGCAGCGCTGTGCTTTGCTCTTTGTTGTTATACACTTACCTCATGGAGCCTGCCAACCCCTGAGATCACGTGACATTCCTCCTTACGTTTCACTCCCCAGTGAGACACCAGTACAGAACCTGTCACTCTGGATCTTTGTTTAATAAATGCTTCAGCTCCACTGAGCAAAGCATGGTTTGTAGTGGTGCTACAGGTAATCACGTTTTACTTTTGTTTTTGTTTTCCAAGTGAAGGCAGCAGGTATCAGCTGAGATGAATGAAAACATGAATGGAGTCTCCTCTGCCTGGATCAGGGAGCAAAGACACGGAACACTTGCCTGCCATTCAGTGGGCAGGGGTGTCTTCCATTGGTCACAGAGGACTGACCTTCCTGGCCACTGTTATGGCCGCCTTCCCACCAGGTCACTGCTGCTTCACCAGAAAGCTTGGAAAGAAATGCCAGCAGGACCACTGGGGCAACAGCAATACTTTCCAAGAGAAGGAATGTTTTTAAGCTGTAACATCAGCTCTGAAGGAAATATCTCTGGAAATCAAGTCCAGTGCATGGAACCCAAGTTGTGTTCCATGATACTTGCCCAGGTGCAAGTCAGCACGTGATTCCAGTTGATGAAATACACTGTCTTTGCTGACCTCATCGCTATGTTCAGGCCAGTCTCCAATGAGCGCGCAGTTCCCCGCCCACCCCCCTGCCTGCCTTAAAGGCAACCAGACATAAAAAGAAAAAAATGTAAGGAAAATTTACCAAAACACACTGGTCGAGAAAACTCATGGAAATAAATATTTCTTATAAAACAAGTACAAACAAAAGCAGTTGGTGCGAGTCTCCCCCAAACAGCTCAGGCTGAATGGCAGATGTTGTGAATGCCTGGCGGTGGGATTAAAATCTTAGGACAAGTTGTAGGAGGTTTGCAATTTCATCCTGGGCTGGCCGTCCCCCAGGCCCACAGAGCCTCCCTAATGAGGCAAAGCCTGGGTTTGAGCAGAGTTTTGCAGGCTCACAGAGAGCAGAGTCCCGGGAGAAAGGCACCGAGCAGGCACAGATGGGACTTAATGGACCCTAAAGGGAAGGCATTACCTGCCGAAGTCACTGGGCAGCAACAATTATTATAGGACTCTGAGTTCATTGTCGATTAGAGTGGCAGTTAAAGTAAGCAGCAGCTGTGACAGATGGCTTGTCTCCAGCTACTTGTGCTAATGGGATTGGAGCCAACTCAAATCTTTTCTATCCTCTGGAAAGGAAAAAAAAAAAAAGGCCCACATAGTTGTCAATTAGTCAATGTAAAAGGGGAGAAAGCATCATTTCTACAAAGGGGTCATTTATCTGTTTCCGTCTAATCCCTGCTTCTAGCTTTTTGAAGCAGAGATTTTGTTTATTTATTGCTTACTTCAAACATGTTTTAGCAGAATGTTCAACCTTAGAAGACATTTTGTGCTAAAGCTTTGTTCCCTGTGAACTTACAATATGGTCTTCTCATAATGGAACCATTTCAATCAAGTGGTTAGCGTTTTAATTGGCCAACTCTTTTCTTCTGGCTGGAATTCGTAGGCCATTCTCTTATTTACATAGCGCATGGGATCAAGACACGAAGGGAATGATTCTGCATGGAGGGGCTCACCCCGAATAAAATACCGCCCAGAGGATCTGGCTGATGCACATCAGGAAAAAGAACCATCAGAGAGAAGTAAACGGCAAGGCCCAGTAAGTGTGTGCTCAGGCGCACTGTGGGTCAAGATGCTGCATCGGGTGAGAGGGATGCAGTTAGTTCATCATGCTCTGGCAGGGGGGCAGCTGTGTCACAAGAGTGCCACAGCACTGGGCTTGGCCAAAGGGGCCAATAATAGTTCACATTGAACCAGTGACTGCTTTGCCTACAGAAACAAGACTCTTAGAAATCAAGCTCATGGTGTTTTCAATTTCTTTAACGTTCATCTTGGCTTTGGCTGTGCAGACGGGGAGCTCGGCCACTGTGGCAGTCAATGAGCAAAGCAGACTTGTCCTCACTACCCCCTCTTCTCCATTTCTCCATCACACTTATGCACGTGGACAAGGGCTTCTAGGCAATAGTCACATGTCACATGCACCACAAAGGTGACTTTAAACAGGCCAAGATAAGAGCTGCTCTGAGATAAAGACAAAATAGATAACCCAAATTCCAGAAATAGAAAGAAATGAATGAGTTTTAATTCCCAATAAACCAATCTGGGGGCTAAAATTATTTTCTTTCTATTCAAGGAAGTTGTAGTTCATCTGTGGAGTTAAAAAATGACATTGAGGGCTTCCCTGGTGGCGCAGTGGTTGAGAATCTGCCTGCCAATGCAGGGGACACGGGTTCGAGCCCTGGTCTGGGAAGATCCCACATGCCGCGGAGCAACTAGGCCCGTGAGCCACAACTACTGAGCCTGCGCGTCTGGAGCCTGTGCTCCGCAACAAGAGAGGCCGCGATAGTGAGAGGCCCGCGCACCGCGATGAAGAGTGGCCCCCCGCTGGCCGCAGCTAGGGAAAGCCCTCGCACAGAAACGAAGACCCAACAAGCCAAAAATAAATAAATTAATTAATTAAAAAAAAAAAAAGAATAAACTCTCTTTAAAAAAAAAATGACATTGATCAGCTTTATCATAAACTTATTTTTTATATTGTTAAATTCATACATAGCATTATTGTAAGTTTAGAGAGTACAGCAAAATTTTAAAAAGAAAGAGGTTTTTACACACACATATGGCAAGGAAATTATATTTATAATTTAAAATCATATATAGAGCTCTTCTTGGTTCTTCACCATGAGAGCCTGGAGGGGGTCCTGAGGATGCAGCTTGGATGTGCCCCACCCCAGGTCCCCAGGGGATGCCCAGCCTCCTGCTGGTCCAGCTCAGTCTTTAACAATTCATGAATATGGTAATATCAGTGTTCCTATCAGTTGGAGGCTCCGGAAACTTCTGCTCCATTCTGGACACAGCCAGGCAGGAGGAATTCTGTGCCAGGTGAGAGCAGAACACGAGATGATTAACAACTTCCTCCTTATGTATTTGGTCACTAACAAGGCTGGCTTTGAACACATGAACCCCTTCCTTCGACCAGCCCATCTTATGCGTCAAAGTCAAGGAGTCATTCCTGATGATTCTTGTGGCCAACGAGGGAAATTTGATTTGATGGACTTGAGGAAAATCACCAAGGAACAAGCAAAAGAAATGACAATCCCAGCTTTGAAACATGACATCCCAGATTTGAAACCAGTGCCAAGGACCTACCTCTCAATATCCACAAAGCCTTCTATGACATTGTTAAGCAACACACTCCTGAAAAAGGAAGAAAACCAAATGGGGGAGGGACCAGCTCTCTGACACCCATCAACTGCAGAGAGCGATGCCGGACAGGCCTGAGGTCCTGCAGCACAGTGACCGTGAATGGGCCAGTCCTCCAGACTCCTTCACTGCCCGACTGCGCTCCTAACCATTTCTAGCCACTGCTGCCCAGAACTAGGTTCAGGAAGGTAGAAAGGGAGGGTGGGCAGGGAGGAAACAGCATCTGGGTTTGCCCAGAAAGCATGGCCATCCATTGTCTTATGAGAAACAAGGGTATGAGCCGTAAGCAGTAGCACGTGTCTGAGTACCTCATTCCTGCCCTCTTATAAGTGGATGTGGGAGTGTTTACCAGGTACACAGCACAAAATAAGTCATGAGAAAGCTTCCTTCCCTTTCTCCCAGTCCTCAGCATCTGAGCTAGGATGCCTTTTGTAGGTTTTTCTATTATTTTAATGGTGATTACTTTATTAAGTGTGGAGTCTGTGCCCATTACCTGGTGGAAAACATAAATTCATATTTATACATACAATATATTGTTCTATTTTTATTCACTTAATATCATATAACAACTAGTTTCCATCATACTTAAGACTCTTTGCAAAGACATATTTAATGGTGCCTAAAACTCTTTTTCCTCTTACTTGTTACCCAGTTACAGGCTGCATCTAGTTTTTCACTTCTACGTACATAACTGATTTATCAGAGAAAAAAATGGACATCTTTGCAGAAATACTCTGGATCTCGATGCTCTAATCCCCATCTACCTCACAGAACGTCTTTCCCTGTGTCTCATTACTGAATTAGGTGCCTGGAGCGGGGTGTCTCTCTACTAGGTCAGACATCTCCGCCCGGCTCCACCTTCCTCTGTTCTGGTATCTGCTGCTCAGCTCCATCCCTCAGCTATGTGGTGCTGAACTTGCCTTGCTTCTGAGGAGCAGCCCCTTTGGAGCATGGATTTCCACTCTATCTGTCCCTCCCTGTCCGGGAAGAAAATGTTTGCTTTGTGTGATCACGCTTTCATAAGCAGATCCCACTGCTGAGCCAGCAGGTTGCTATTGATGCATTTTTTTCCTTTTATTCCACCGTCTTCCTCTTCTTGTTTCCCGCGTGCTCTGATTGGCTCGGTTACTCAGGAGCTCCTCCTCCCCCAGGTCCTGTTATTGCTCCTTCAATCTGATCTTCAGGTTCTCCAGGGACCATTATGCTCATGTCTGACCCACAACTGAGGTCAGGGTCCCAGCTCTTCTCCATGGATTCTATGCCAGTCAAGGGTTCCAGCCTGGCATCTAAATCAGGGTCTCTGACAAGAGTGAAGATGTTCTCAGACCCACCACAACAGTCATGGGAGCGGTTTTGATCGAGGCCCAGAAACACCACACCGACTCTCTGAGCCTCCAGCACAGGGCTACATAACATGTGGAGATCAGATCTATTCTCACCTCAGATGGACTCAGCATTATCAACTAAGTATTGTGTTAAAGGCTGCCACTAAGGTTGACATTTGGAAAACAGAAAACACGATTATAAGAATTAAGAATCTTTGCGGCATCTAAGTTTCTTAAACCTAATGTGAACTAAGACAACCTTAAACATGATTTAATAATGAGAGAGAGAGACTGATCCGTTTTCAGGAACAATTTTTGCACTGAACTTATTTTCTCTGTATCCCTGTAACCCATGCTCCACCATTCTAGTATCAAAAACAAAGTTTCCTCAGTGCTATGAAAGCCTTCTGAGGGATGGCAAGAACTTGAAATGTTCAGGAGATATGCTGCGATTGTTGGCACTCTCTTCTCAGCTTCCTCCATTGCCCCATCTACTGTAAGTGTCTGCCCGTCCATCTCACCTCTAATCATGGCATGTGGCCAGGAGCGATGGTTCTAGCTCATCATATTTACCTGTAAGTGTGAGTCTGTAGACTGTGTCTTTATTTACTTGTAAGGCCAGCTTTTCCGATGTGTGTTAACAATGAGAATGAAATGTAAGGGCACATGGTAAGACTTTATAATGAATTTTGATAATTAGTTCTTTATTCATTTGTTTAGTAGTTAGCTGTTCAACCAGCCAGATATTTATTTTCTGAATGATTCTTTTTAAAAAAAATCTACTATGATACAGACATTCTTCTAGACAGTGAGACACAAAGTGGCATCCACTGCCTTCTAGGACCTTCCTTCTTTTTGTAGATAAGAAAGTTGATCAAGATCACATATGGAAAATACTTTTCACACCAGTGGGTGGACACTTCCCTTTAATAATATAAACAAGCAAAAACAGCCACAAAACCCTAAATTCTATTGGTGTCCATCTTGGACATCAGATCTCCATGTCTTAAATTAAAATATAATTAAAACTACAAGTCTCTGACATTTCCTTATAATAACATTTTAATATAGAAATTTCACACTTCTTTTTAAAATAGATTTTGCTAAAGATGGCTAGGAAAGTAGTTGATGACTAGTTTAAAATGCCAAGTATTCTGTCCTGGGTGAGTGCTCAGAAATGCTCACTGAGAAATGTATGAGAAGAATGATCCTCAATGTTTCATGAATATGAAATTTCCCAAAATACTTTTAATTTCACTGCTCACATCTCTTTGATGTGAACATAGAATCAACATCAAAGGATACAGCTCAATGTTACCTGGTAGATAAATGCAAGTAAATATCATCTGTGGACAAAAGGACAACATTATAACCCTCAAATTATACCTTCAAATAAGTTTGAAAATACGATCACAACACAAATCAAAGATAACTAGTATACAAGGAAACAAGACACCGTGATTAAGAATCAAGCAAACAAGACTCAAAGAAACATCTTATCAAGTTTTGATGTATTAGCATGATTAGCCAAAGCATAAAAAATAACCACGTTCACTATGTTTAAAGAAATAAGAGACAAGCTTGAAAATACCTCGTGCTCCATCTTGTACAATTCCAAGAACTGGCCTCAAGGAAATGGGAACAAACCGAAGATTAATTGTACTTAAAACAATCAAAATGATGTTGATTGGACCACTGCGTGACCAGTTTCAAGGTGATTATCAGAGCTGACTATGCTTTTCTGCACATAGCTCCCTCCCTCTGCCTATATACCCCTGCAACTCCCCTTTAAAAGTGCGTGTCCCCTGATTGGAAGCTGAGAGTTCTTTCTTGGACACAAGTCCACCTTCTCTCCAGGTTGCCGGCCTCCTGAAAAAGCAACCTTTCCTTTCCTACCAACATTTGCCTCTCAAGTATTGGCTTTCAAGCAGCAAGCAGCTGAACCTGAGTTTGGTAACACTATGGCAATAAATTCTGGCACAATTCCTGGCTGTGTCACATTTAGCTGATGCACAGGAAAGTTACTCAACCTCTGGGACCCAATCAAAAATTACCAAGCATACAAAGGAGCAGGGAAGTATGGCACATAATGAGGAAAGAAACAATCAAAACCCAGAACTGACACAGACGTTGGAATGAGCAGACAAGGACACTGAGCAGTTACTATAACTGCACTCCACACATTCAAGTTCAGTAGAGACATGGAAGATACAAAAGAGAACCATGTTGAACATCTAGACAGAAAACTATAATATTTGAGATAAAAAATACAGTGGATGGGGTTACCAACAGATTAGATGCTTGAGACAAAAAAAAAAGTGATCTTGAAGACATAGCAAAATACACAATCGAAAATGAAGCAACAAGAGAAAATGAATGTTGGAAAAATGAAATTAGCACCTGGGAGTAGTGGGAAACCTCTAAGAAGCCTAATAGACATATAATTGGTGTCACTGAAGAAGAGGCAAAAAGAGGAGGAAGAAAAATATTTGAATAATTAATAACTAAACATTTCCAAATTTGATGAAAACTCTAACCACAGATCCAAAACGTCCAATGAATCCCAGGACAAGATATATTTAAAAAACCACACTGAGTCACATTATAATCAGATTGCTCAAAACCAGTGAGAAAAACCGTATCTTAAAATCAACCAGAGGAATAATACATGCATTGCAAAGAGAGAAAAATATAAAGATGACAGTAGATTTCTTGTTAGAAATAATGAAGAGAAGAGACAATGAAGCCACATCTTTAAATTCCTGAAAGTAAAATACTCTCAACCAAAATTCTATACTAAGCAAATACACACAGAAAAAGTCCCAGAAAAAGGGGAGAGAAGAGGCAGAAAGAATGTTTGAAGAAACATAATTTTTCTTGAATAAACACTCTTTGGATTGTTATTAAGCCTTTTGTTAATTTCCAGAGATCTGAAAAAGTTGTTATCAACATTTTTTCTATATTTCTCATTGATTTCAAAGAGAAGCCAGTTTTGGAATATTTTTACTCCACCATGGAAGGGCAGCATTATCTGTCCTATATTGCCTTTATAAAATCTCTGGTTTTTTTTAAAGCTAATACAGTAAGTAAATGTACATTTGAAATAATAAAATGCCCTTTAAAATCGACTGTTCAGGGAGAGACAAAAAATCATTCTTAAACTGTCATATGTGTTGCAAATAATGTATTCACAGAATGCACAACTTGTGGCATTATTGGAGTTAAAAAAATAATTCCTAGGAATGAAGTCTATTTGAGATATGACTTTTGCTTTCATTTTAAGCTAAATTTGTTTACTCTTAATGATTGTGTTTGTATGTGTTCTCAATGTCTGGCATTCAGATTTCTCATAGCATTTGTGCTTGTTAGTGATAAGTAAATTATTTTATATATTATTGTGCAATTACAAAATTATACTTTACCAGTGGCAGAAAAGATCATTGACAATATATAGTAATTTTATATGTGATATCTAAGAAATTTTGGCTTTTCCAAGGTCACATAACTTATCAGTAGAGTCAGAACTAATATCTGACTTTTGATACCAAAATGAGAGACTTAGATAGAAGAAATCTGTTATCATCATCTGTACTTTACTCTGTACATGCAATAAGATTTCAATTATGTAAAAATACGTGGCTGGATAGGAATAGATTTTAGAATTTCTGGTAAAAAAATGATTGCTTTTACCATACTTCTGACTTTCTAATTTCTTAGCATAATGTTTAACATCTATTTTCAAACAGCCACCTACTTTGCAGGAGCAAAAAGTTTGAGCTAAAACAATGTCCTTGTTCCCTTTGTCCCCTGCCCAGGTGAAATCTTACATGACTTAAAAGTGCCCTCAAATTTCAGGACAGGTGGTGCCTCTTTCCTCAGGAGACCCTGGGATTCAGACAGCAGCTTAGAGGTGAGAACCCCAGGGTAGAGGTTTTACACCTGAATTTGAGGACCTGGGGTAGATGTCCATCCTGGAAGTCTGCAGAGACATCCCTTCAAAGCATTTGTCTTTGAACTAGTTTGTGCCACTTGGATGTTGTTAGTTTTCCAAGGGCAAATGCAGTCCTGTTCTGGATATGATGAAGTCTTATTGCTTTTACTTAATCAAGGACAAACATGTCTTTGTTCTGCCCGTTTTTTCCAGGGATTCTAAAAGGGAGAAAACAGTTATTAACCTAACTCACTCACCCTGTGTGAATAAAACCAAATAGCAGCAGAGCCATTGCCTTCCCACAAGACCAATAGTAAATTTTACAAACAATGTGAAATGCAAAGTAGTCTAATCAGGATCAAAATGACACTAAAAAACCTAATTCCCATGATTGAAAACAAAGGGATAATAAAATTCCAACTGTGTACAACTAGTGGACTGAACTGAATCTTCTACAGATTCTGTATACTCTCCCAGAGGAAGTTTCCCTCTTCACGTAGGTCCACTGGGTGATCAACCCTGCCAAAGCATCATAATCTCTGGTGAGGAAAAATGCACGTGCCCAGCTCCACAAACGGAGGTCTAATTCCGTAAGTCTAGGGAGTGGTGCTGCCAGGCTCGTAAAAAAACCTCACAAATGATTAAGAACCACAATCATGGGACTTCCCTGGTGGCACAGTGGTTAAGAATCCACCTGCCAATGCAGGGGGCACGGGTTCGATCCCTTGTCTGGGAGGATCCCACATGCTGCAGAGCAACTAAGCCCGTGCGCCACAACTACTGAGCCCATGCGCCACAACTACTGAAGCCCTCGCACTCTAGGGCCCATGTGCTGCAACTGCTGAGCCCACGTGCTGCAACTACTGAAGCCCGTGCGCCTAGAGCCTGTGCTCCGCAACAAGAGAAACCACCACAATGAGAAGCCCGTGCACTGCAATGAAAAGTAGATGAAGTGTAGCCCCCTCTCGCCTCAATTACAGAAAGCCCACGCGCAGAAACAAAGACCCAACACAGCCGAAGAAAAAAGAATCACAATCAGGACTGAGGACCACTGAAGCCAGAGTTTACTGGAAGAGTCAGGAAGTCATAATGGCAGTGAGATGAGTCAGCCAGATAAGTATTTGAATCCTAGCTCATTTATTTCTTCCACAAATAATCAGTACTCAGGAAGTACCAGGTGTGTGTGGGACTTTGAGGATAGAGTCTGTGAACCAAAAACACATTGTATCAAACACATGGACTTAGGTTCTTACTGGCTGAGTAGCATTTGGCAAGGTCGTATGTCTCTTGCATCCATTTAGTCATTTATACTGATAATATTAATTTTATGTCAGGGAGATAGCATGGGGATTAAGCCATCTGATGTGTGCAAATGTCTGGTGTCAGGGACTCGATGAATATGAGCCTCCCTACACACACATACACACACACACACACATACACTCACATACACATGAATATACACACACGTGCACACACACATACACACACTTATATGTGCATACAAATACACACATATATACACACATGCACATACACACATACATACACACATATGCACACACACACACCATATACACACATACACACATATATAATACACACACATATACACACATACACACATATACGCACACATACACACACACACATATATATCTAATTATTATTTTTGTTCTTCTACTTAATAGCCAACTATGCAAATAGACCAACTTAGAGTGTGTAACCAAGACATAGTATCATTTACTAGGTAGACAACATGTTAATCAGAAAAAAATATAAAGCTAAGAGTATAGACATTCAGGTTGTAGTTCTAGTTGGGCATAAATAATAATAACAACAACAACATAATACCAGTTTATCAAATACAAATATTATGAAAGGTGCTTCTAGACATTGAGTAGTAATTTTCAAGACAACCCCATAAGTTAGATGTCATTGTACTGCTCTGATGAAACTGCATCTCGAGGCTGTGGGTACCTGTGTCAATCCGTGCAGCTAGTTACTGGGAGGACTCTGGGACTCAGGCTGTGTCCCTGCGTGACACCGGGCTGCCTCCCAGCCCTCAGATGTGGGACTTGCAATTTGCCCTCTGGCACCTCATGTTCTCAGCTGTCAAATCTGAAAACAATATCTGTCCAGCCTACTGCAGAGCTCAACATGAAGCAAATTACATTGGATTTGTAATGTGTTTTGCAAATTAAGGTGGAATTTTCTCCACTGGAAAAGTCCTTTAGGGACCTTGCAGGGAGAAGGCCATGGCGGAGATCACCGTGGGAGTCACCTGACCATGGCTCAGCCCCTACCCTTCTCCCCCTCCTGTGGCTCCAATTCGAACCCCAGGAGCCGGCAGCACCTGTTTCCTCCACGTGGAGATTGAAAGGGCATCTCGACTCTTGCTGTAGCCACAGGACAGCTCATTCTCTACTAAATTTTTGCTGAAATTTTGCTGAAAAGAATTTCTGATGAAATTAGCTTTTAGGGAGGTCAGGTTATTATATACTGAGCAGTTTTCACAAAAAGTAAACTGAATTCTTAGATGAGTCATTTTACTAATGCGGAGTTTGAGGCCTAGAAAGGTGAAGTGGCTCTCAAAGGGCCAGTGCCCAGCGCAGGGCCTGTGTCTACTGGTGAGCAGGGTGCTTGGGGCGGACGCAGGACCAGCGTGAAGGGGGCTTCCTGCACCTCCATCACCATGACTGCTACGGTTATCTCAGGACAAGGAAGAGCTTTGACTGGCAGACATATATATATATTTGTATTGTAATACCAAGCAAATTATTCCTTAGTAAGTCCAGCTTGCTTAGTAAATAAACATTGTCCTGCCATAAGGGTCCCTGGGCATAGGAGAATAACAGAGATTCCCAGAGCTGATAGGACCCCCTCATCTGAGCTAAACGATGTCTGAGACTCTTCCTGTCTGGCTCTGAGGTCCTAAAATTCTACAACTCTGGTCAGAGGTAGGTCAAGAATGGATTTGTTCTCTCATTTCTGATAGATCCTGATTTCCTTCACTATCTTTTCCTCAGGGATTCAGCTCAGAGGGTGTGATGTTTTAGAAGTTGCAAATTATGTGACATACAGCAGCTAACTTTGAAATACATTTCAAAATATATTAAACAAAATATTCCGCAGTAAAGGAAATCTTATCTTTAATCAAGTGGTTCTTTCTTTAAAAATGAAAAAAATAAGCCCTGAAGCCCCAGACACAGATGAACCCTGGGCTGTGCTGGTGTCTGATGTCAAGGTGCTGGTACCTCTGATTTACCGCTTCATAGATGCATTGCCTTGCACCGAGGTGAGGTTCATTTTGTCTTACTTTGAAGTGCCTTCAATTTCTTGACAGTCTGGGTTGAAACTGAGCTCCAGGGGATGCAGTAAACTGGTCCAGCATCCTATTTCCTTGCTGAAATGACACTTCAAAAATTGTATCAAAACACAAAAAAAATTGTCTCTGTTTTCTTGTGGGGCACAAGCAAGGGGTGGGGATCTCCTTGTAGGGACTGAATTGACTTTAACTTGTAAGTTCTGTTTTGCAAGACTTACAGCTGGGCCACTGCTCTAATGCTAGAATCTACCTGTATGGGGACAGGAAACTAGCTTGGATGTGACGACCAGGTATGGCACCAGGATGTACATCCTGAGTGGAAACCATTCAGTGTTGGTGATGGGGACTTATTAGTTTTTATGTTACCTATCAGATCCTGTTGACTAGAGATTTTTTGGAAACACCGATATGAATCTGAGTTATCATTTTTATTATTCTCCTTCTAAACCCCAAATAAGGCTATTCTAGAATTCCATATTTGAAATTATTTTCAAAATATGGACTCTTACTGAATGAAAATGTGCATGGGGTTTAAGCACAGTGATTTGAGGGAGAAAAAACAAGTTGATTTATCCCTGTATATGTCAGTAGGAATCCCCAGCTCTGCAGATTTGCAGGAGAAATGAGGACAAAAAGATGAGACTCTGGGGCAGGAAAATAGCACCAGGGACTTGAGCGAGACCCCCTGGAAAGACCTAGTGACAGGAAACTTGGGACTTGGCAAAGCAAAACAGCAGGAGCATTTGCATTTCTTTAAAAGGGCACATCTGCTGGCCTGTCCCAGGTGCCATGGCTAGACCTCTGGCTCAGCAGGAGACTGCACCTTTGAGGGTTCTGAAGCTCACCTTGGAGAGGTTGTAACCATCTGAAGTCAAGTGTACTTGCTTTGGTCAGAAGGTCATGGGATCTGACCTCGTTCTTAATGCAAACATGACTGTCAATTGCAGCCCTCAAGCAGTTGACCTGAGGTGTCCCCTGCCCGGAGCAAATGCCCAAGGAGACAGGGGTTCTTGGCTGCCCACATCCAGGGATCCTTGCACAGCCCACGCCTCCAGGGCACACCCACTGTTCTAGTGCTTTTTGGAAGGAAGAAGAAGAGAAACAGTAACATTTCGCATCTTAACATTTGTCCTTTTCTTAGGAGAATGTGCACGTATATTGAGAAGCTTTAAAAGAAATTAACCCAAAATTAGATTGAGAAATAGTGGGATTTGGGGTATTTGTGAGTGCTTACCTAGAATCTGTGTGGATTGATGCAATAAATGTTTGTTGTATGAGATCTCTGAGAACAATGCACTTTAAAAAATGCTTATAGTGTGCATGACCCTTTGCCTTTGTCTGGTGGTTTGTCTACACTGGACACATCCATGATCTCTGCCCATCCCCACCCCGGACACACTGACCTCACCAGCTTAACAATCTATGCTCCTAAGATGTAGTTTCCTCATACATAAAATAGGCAAAATACTCTCTTCTTAGGGTGGTAGTCAGGATTTGGTGAGTAATATACAGGAAAGCACATTCTTAAGTACATAGGTCCCCTGATAAGTGATTTTAAAAAAATCAATTAATTAATTTTTGGCTGCGCTGGGTCTTTGTTGCTGCACGCAGGCTTTCTCTAGTTGCGGCGAGCAGGGGTTACTCTTTGTTGCAGTGCGCAGGCTTCTCATTGCATGGCTTCTCTTGTTGCGGAGCACGGGCTCTAGGCGCACGGGCTTCAGTAGTTGTGGCTCGTGGGCTCTGGGGCGCAGGCTTAGTAGTTGTTGCGCACGGGCTTAGTTGTTCCTCAGCATGAGGGATCTTCCTGGACCAGGGCTCGAACCTGTGTCCCCTGCATTGGCAGGCAGATTCTTAACCACTGCACCGCCAAAGAAGTCCCTGATAAGTGATTTTTGAATGAAGGTAGACTCCTAATTTTTGAAATAACTGGCAATCAGAACATTTCTCATTTTCTTTTTCTTTCTTTTTTATTTTTTATTGACGTTAGTTGATTTAGAATGTTTTGTTACTTTCTGGTGTACAGTGACATGACTCAGTTTTATATATATATATATATATATATATATATATATAATCTTTTCCATTATGGTTTATTACAGGATATTGAATGAATATAGTTCTCTGTACTATACAGTAGTTCCTTGTTTACTATTTTATATATAGTAGTTTATATCTGCTAGTCCTAAACTCCTACCCCCTCCCCACCCCCTTAACCTTTGGTAACCTTGTTTGTTTTCTATGACTGTGAGTCTATTTCTGTTTTGTAAATAAGTTCATTTGTGTCATATTTTAGATTCCACATATAAGTGATATCATATGGTATTTGTCTTTCGCTGTCTGACTTACTTCACTTAGTATGATAATCTCTAGGTCCATCCATGTTGATGCAAATGGCAGTATTTCATTCTTTTTTATGGCTGAGTAATATTCCATTGTATATATGTACCACATCTTCTTTGTCCATTCCTCTGTTTAGGGACCTTTAGGTTATTTCCATGTTCTGGCTTTGTGAATAGTGCTGCTGTGAACACTGGGGTGCATGTATCTTTTCAAATTAGAGCTTCTGAACATTTCTCATTTTCTAATGTCACTGGTGATTTTCTTTCTTTCTTTCTCTAAACCAGCAAACACACATCACTGACCAGTTCTTATTCCATTGAGGTGAGGAGGAGGGAGTTCTGTGGGTCCCCTCAAGATGGAAGCGACAGAAAAGTTCTCTTATGTAAGATTATTCACCTTACCTCCTACCTGGGAATTCAGAAGGGAACGTTAACTTGTAGGCAAGTGGAAAGACTGGATGTGAGCGGTGAGGAGAGTCATTCGATGCCGCTGCCCAAACGAGGCAACGTAGAAAAATGGCGGAAGTCAACCGAATTAGCGTCACAGGCTTGGAGAACAAACAGAACTGGGGTTTGACCAGCCTCCAGCAATCAGCTCTATAAACCTGAGGGCATCAAGTCAGCACCTGCTTCCTTGGTTGTAAGAGGGAGCACAGGCTACTTTGGTGTTTTGTGAAGTTGATGCCATAATGTTCTTGAAGTTCATGGTCAGGGCCAGGAGCGCAGGTATCCTTTGTTATGTGGCAGCCAGGAGGATGAGGGCCTGAAGTAGCATCAAGGCAGGTGCCAGTGACCAGGGAGATGCCAGTGGGAAGAGCGGTGTCCCCAAGTATCATCAGGGCTGTTACAGGGTAAGCCCTGAGATTTTAATTTGGTGCAATCATGTGAGTTGGGACAGTTGTATTTAAAAGTCTCAGGATGGACAAATACCATTCCCCACAGAGAAAGAAATTTTTAAAAACTCTCAGAATCTGAATGCTCGTTTTCAATTATTTTCTCAGGAGGTGTGTTGGCTCTACACAAATTATTTACATGGTACTCCTTGGGTTCACAATTTGGTGTGTGCACATGGGTATGCAGTGAGAGGGTAAGTTACTCCAATCAATTGTATCACTTCAATCAGTATTACTAATCGATACAGAAGTACTGATTCTCTCATTCTTCATGGGGCAGCCAGGTCCCTGGCTAACCTGGTGCAAACACTTTATGCAAATACTTTAATTCTTTCATGGGTACAGGGATGCGGAAAGTTGGGGAAGTACTGACTTTCCTGGCTGCCAAGGGCAGGCGCTGAGAAATGCAGACCCTGATGGGTGTGTAGTCTGTGGGACAGAGCACAGCTAAGATTCCCAGCATTTGCCAAGCAGCCCAGAGCACTGTCTTTCCCTACTCATCAGACATAATGCTGTGTAATCTATCCGCCAGGCAGAAAATGAACTCCATCCTCCACGTTTTCGCCAACGATATATTATTTTCTCTCTGCCTTTCTGGAGGTTTACCTTTTCTGCAGGTGTGCTCCCATTGCTTGTAAACATTAGAAAATTTGAATAAAGCTTTCATCTATGAATTCCATTCACAGAGTTGATCTAGGCAGGGCTTATCTTCTGAAATGGATCAGTATGAATTAGATGTGAGTGGGAGAAGCTGATAAGAAAATTCTCTCAGCGGGGGAGCTGCAGGGAGCTAAGTGGTTCCAAGTGATTCTCTCCAATAACTCAGCTCAGCGTCAGCGCTGCAGCTGGGGCCAACACCTCTGTTGCCAGAAAAAGGCATATGTGTTCCAGAACACAGCAGCATGTGGGATACGATCTATATTTAAAATTCATGTTGGTAATGAATAGTTAGATCTTGATCTAGACGACATTGACAAAGTGGCTTAAAATACGTATTCCAAGTACAGAGAAATCATAAATGTGAAGCTACTGTAGGCTTTTAATCTGTGCCTCACACATGGGACATGGGATGTACTGAGCCACTCTTGAAGCAGTTATTAATTAGAGCAGTTCTCTGAACTCCTAATAACGAATCATGTTCCAAGTGGTGGTGATTTGGAATATAATTTGTCCCTCTTCTTGGGCTATTTTAATAAATATCCCAGAAGAAGATGTCTCTTCTTGGCGATAGAAAACAGGTTTTAACTAATTTTCATATTTATACTATTAGATTCTACAATGTTTGTTATGCAATGAAGTACGGAGAGCAGTTTAAGACAAAGTTGGCAGATCATATACGTGCTTTCAAGGCTTTTAAACACCATTCAGAATAAAGACAAGGTATCCTTCTGTTTCTGTTAGAAGTAATAATAAAAGTTATCTCATCAAATTAAATCTATCCTGCAGAAACCTTTGAAAATACCCAGACATATCTATTTGCTGTTATAAAAACTGAAGCCAGACGCATAACACACATTGGCCAAACCAGACAAAACAGTGCCAGGAGGGCCACTTGCAGCCCATGACCTTGGTCTGAGCTTCCTGTGACAGCCGGCTGCCCCAGGTGGTGCCTACCAGACTCTGATCCGCTAACGGATCTCCTACATCTTGTTTATTCCTTTTTCTTATTTCCTTTCTTGAACCCATCTGCAGCTCACATTATTTTTTATGTTTATTGGTGAAAAAATATAACAATACTCAAAGAGTTAGACTCTCTCCTTTTCTCCTTGTTGAACACAGGCCAACCTGGTTGTGTGGAGAAGAGGGGCAGGCCTGCAGGTGCCGTGGGATAAATAGACTCCACTGACCTCCTCCCAGTGCCCAGGCCTGGGAGAGGCAAGTCTCAGGCCCTACGTGATCCACACACTCATGAGAGGAGCCAGCTTTCCAGTCTGCGACTTCCATGCGTTTGTTGGTTACCCTCAGCAGGCCATGCGCGGAGGGTAGCAGTGGAGTGGATTTTGTAGCTTTGCCCACATTCTCAGAGGCCCTCTCATCCATGAGACTGGCACGGCCCTGCTGAGTGGACCCACAGCTGGGCTTCCTGACACTGTGTCCCCTTCAGATTAACATTCCTCCCATGGCCCGCCCGTCCACAGCTTGCCTTACCCACGTCAGAGGGGCCACGTGTTGAACTGAATCATAAAGTATGAAATCAGGATACAACTGAAGGCCAGAGCAAGCCCAAAATAACGTTTCCTCCATCTGCAATGGCCATATCCAGCCATATTAAATTAAACTGTAGAGAGTCAATCACAAATCTGTCTCTGTAGTTTATGATCTTTTATGGAAATACATGGTGCTAGACACTTCCAGGGAGAGGAGCGGGTCTGGTCTTTAGCTGGTGGGAATCTGTTTGGTGATTTTATCATCCGTCCAGGTTGTCCAGGAGCTTGTTCATATTTCACTGCTCTTGCAAAAACATTTTTAAATAATTCAAATAATCAGCCCTGTGTAAATGAATATGTGGGGTCTCTCCAGTCTATAAAGACATTATAGTGATGGAGATAAAGATAAATACCCAGGTAAAAAAATACAAAGTTTCCAAAGGAAAATACTGGAATAGTGGCTCAAAATAACAACAAAATACTCAGGGTCGCAGAGACCGCGTACTGCTGACGTTTCCCAAAGCCTTCATTGTGGGGTCCTGGGTATGAAGAAAAGGACACGGTTTCCACAGAAGGAGGTGAGCTGTGGTCCAAGACTCCTCAGAGGAGAAGTGGTATCAGCCACAGTTCTGAGGCCAGGCAGAGGGGGGAGAGGTCCCGGGAACACCACCCCTCTGCTTTGGTTCTATCTCTGAGGATGAAATGGGAGGGTGACCGGGGAAGAAAGGATGGGGCAGGAGAGCCTCGGGGCTTTGCTGAGAGGTATTGGCTTTTCAACTGTTTGGCATAAAGATGAAGTAAAGACTCCTGGTTATGGAAGGTTCCGAGAGCCGATGACACGTCCTCCAGTAAATGAAGAATCAACACCTCATTTGAGTGAACAACAAAAGGATGTGAGTTTAATAAATTGAAGGGATGGAAGATGGACTTTCTTCTTGTTCAGACCGACCTCAACTGGAGGGGGAGGCCTGAGGGTAAGATCTACAGATGTTTGGGGACACGTCCACACACACAGGCCCGTCTTAACTTTTCTGACTGAGTTGCTATGCAGGGCATGAGACAGATACAGGAAAGAATGCTGCATCAGAGTAACAGGGAAGGAATTCTAGTTTCACACTGTGTGACCAACGACAAATTGTCAGTATTCACAGGGCCCCAAATTCGCGTATATAAAAAGAGAATGTTAAATCTCGTGTTGTCTGAGACTCCTTTAGACCTGAGAATTTATGATGTTAGTTTAAAAATAGACACATCCATTTCATCAAAGGCTTTTCAAAATTTAATAAAGTACACTATGGAAATGAATTTACTTGTGTTTTGATTTAATTGTTGTTAATTCAATCGTTTTCAGTGTTGCCAATTGTTTTTATCCAGATATTTTTTAAAAAGAGCAGTTTTAGATTCACAATAAAATTGAGAGGAAGGTACGGAGGTTTCCCTTATACCCCCTGCCGCCATCTGCACAGCTTCCACTATTACCAGCATCCCCCCCAGAGGGTACATTTGTACCGTTGACGAACCAACATTGCCACACCATCATCACCCAAAGTTTACAATTTGCATTAGGGTCCCTCTTGGTTTTGCGCATTCTGTGGGTTTAGACAAATGTATAATGACAAGTATCCACCATTATAATACCACACAGAGTAGTCTCGCTGCCTCCAAACTCCTCTGTGTCCCACTTACTCCTTCAATTTTTAGCAAACATTTTTGAGGCCATACTCTTGGCCAGAGAGTGCCATAGGCATGGGCTACAATGACAATTTAAAACGTTTCCAGTTTCTGCTGCTGGAGACAAGTATGCAAATGAATGTATTAAAGCATCACAGGTATGAGAGTGAAGTTTTTTAAAGGACACAGTGAAGGGCAAGGAGAGATGCAATTTTTATGTTTTCTTCCTTTACTCTAAGCTCCCTAAACTGCTTTCTCTATGAAGAATTTCTTGCCATGGAAGAAGGAGGCTGCCAGTGAGAACAAGAGGTTGATTAATTACATTAATGATTCAAGAATGGTCACACACCCAGCTAGGAAATATTCAGCTTTACTCCAATATAAAATGAAAAGTTAAAAATAATAAATAAATGTAACCAGCGTTTTTTTTTTTCCCTTAAAATTTCTGATTACTTTTCATCTTCCTAGCAGTCAGACATACAGCCCCATGCCAGGCATTTTGCTGACTTTACCCTTTTGGGACAGACCATATTTAAAAACTGTTTGAACATGTGAACATCCATAAATTCTGTTCTCTGTATATGTTTAAGACCCAACCAAAGTAGGATGATTTTTAAGCTTTCCATGTTTGTACTTTTAATTTAACATTAGTGAGACATCTGCCAGGCTAATATGGACACTTCTCTATCACTGGAAAACCCAGTTAGGACTTGTTCTGAGTCTTATTATCAGTCAAAAACACGCATATGGAAATATTCATTAGAGGGCTGCTGAGAGCTGTGATAAACCAGCAGCCAGCTGAGTTATAGAGCCGCTGTCACACTCCCCGCACTGCGGTACGTTTGCTTGATAAAATACAAATGACCACATGCCCTGGAGGGGCACTGCGTGCTGAGGGGGGTCCTTCTGACTCTCTTTGGGATGTTACCCAGCATTTCAAGACATGATGCTACAGACAAATGATAAACTGCAGCCTGGACCTCCACCCACGTAGGCTGGGCAGTTCTGCTGTTCCTGGGTGGGCAAGCTTTAAGCTTTAATGATGGATTGGAGCTGTTTGGGTGGGACGTGCAGGCAGGTGGGTGTTCCTACATGAGGATGCCTCAGAGGTGACATCTTCCCACCTTCCTGCCACAGAGTTGCAACTCTCACCACGAATTTCTAGACTAATCTGTTATTAGCTGTTAACTTTGGGTTGGATTTGGTTTGTGGAGGTCCTCCCAGTCTGTCCAAGAGGATCGTGAGAGACTCAGAAACAGGCCCAGGAATCCTTGATGGGGGTGCCGAGCAGGAGGACGCCGGGCGCTGGGAGGACGGGGCTCAGGGGAGGGTGGGGTTTCAGGAGAAGCGTGCGTGGAGTGGTGCGGGGCAGCCAAGGGCAAGGGGTGGAGGGAGGATGAGGGGAGGAGAGGAAGGAGGGCGTCAGAACTTCTTTTCTCAGCACCATTTGTTTGATCTAGGTTTTGAGGTTAGAGTGCTTTTCTAAAACACTATTTTTTGAATGAATTGATTTGGCCAAAATGAGTAGAATTTGGCTAACTCAGCAAATGGCTAACAGTCATCCAAAATGGTAGAAAGGCTACTTTTCTCTCTCCTTCAATGTCAGGCTTATAATGTAGCCCAAGTGTTCCTTTCAGGGCCTCTGTTTGACTTCGGCTCCCAAGGAGGCTCCCAGGCCACAGGGCGTGGGACCCATCAGCAGATTCCCCGCACGCAGTCCGAAGAGGCCAGCACCATGGCTGCCACTGTGCTGTCAGCTAACAGGAGCAAAGACTTCTGAGCAGCTTATTTGAAAAACATTTGAGTAATTTGGCTCCTAATGGCTTCAGTGCGCTTGCTATTTCAAACATTAACTATATTAATGTATTAATAATACATTAGATTAAGATAATGTATTATATAAAAATATATAATTTATATTAATTATATAAAATATATAATTAATATATTAATAAATATATTATTTTAAAAAAATTTTAAAGGGAAAAATATGTTTTCAGATTGGTTGTTCTATTTCCTGCATAAACTAAGAAACCAAATTGAACATCACAACCTTCAATCCAGTACAGCAGTGTGTCTGAAAGTGATTAACCATGTTTGGAAAAACAGTTGAGAAATAACTCACTTTCTAAAGAAAGTAAGTTGGTCTCTATCTGTTAGTTTAACATTCCTCATATAGTGATGGACCTGATAACAGAGGACCTTATGATCAGAGGCTTCAAGACATCAGTATTGGGATGGGGCCATGTTCATAAAATGTTAGTACCTTCATAATTCAAGATATGTGATGATGATTAAAGTGTTAACCCAGATTGCTGGCATATACAGTAACAGTAAACACTTTCGTTTGGACAGTTAAGGAAACCTTGATATGAACCAGGAGACACTTGAAAGTGACACTTTTGTAAAGACTAAGAAGGTGACTCAGCATGTACCATTGTTTTGCCAGTACAGCAGCACAGGGATACAGGGTCTCTAGGGAGACAATTCCTCCTCAGCCCTGTCACTCTCTAAGGGTGCACTTCTTGAAAGAATAAAGAGTCTTGTCCCATAATGTCCACAAGTATTTGTCCCACTGATGTCATAGAGAAAAAGGAGAGCAAAGGGGAATTTTTATGAGGAAAATATTAGGCTGGCCAAAAAGTTCATTCTTTTTTTTTTGGTAAGATGGCTCCAGTAGCACTTAGTTGTCTATAACTTCATTCAAAACAATTTCGTTAGATTGTATTGTGACAGCTGTCATATCAGTGTGCATTTAAAAAAAACTTATCAAAATTGATGAATTTTTGTGAAGCCAGTCTAATATTGAAGGTGGAAGAAAAAAAGCAATTTTCAGCATATTATGCTTTATTATTTAGAAAGGTAAAAACGCAACTGAAATGCAAAAAAAAGATTTGTGCAGTGTATGGAGAAGGTGCTGTGACTGCTCGAACGTGTCAAAAGTGATCTGAGTAGTTTCGTGCTGGACGATGCTCCAGGGTTGGATAGACGAGCTGAAGTTGATAGTGATCAAATCAAGACATTAATTGAGAACAATCAATGTTATCCCATGCAGGAGGTAGCCGATATACTCAAAATATCCAAATCAAGAGCTGAAAATCATTTGCGCCAACATGGTTATGTTAATCGCTTTGGTGTTTGGGTTCCACAAAAGTTAAGTGGGGTCAAGGGTGGGGAACCTTCTTGACCGTATTTCTTCATGCGATTTTCTACTTAAATGTAATGAAAATGTTCTGTTTTTAAGACAAATTGTGATGGGGAATGAAAAGTGGATGCTGTACAATAATGTGGAACAGAAGAGATCGTGGGGCAATGGAAATGAATTACCACCAACCACACCAAAGGCCGGTCTTCATCCAAAGAAGGTGATGTTGTGTATACGGTGGGACTGGAAGGGAGTCCTCTATTATGAGCTCCTTCTGGAAAACCAAATGATTAATTCCAACCAGTACTGTTCCCAATTAGACCAACTGACAGCAGCACTCGATGAAAAGCATCCAGAATTAATCAACGGAGAACGTATAATCTTCCATCAGGATAACGCCAGACCAAATGTTTCTTTGATGACCAGGCAAAAACTGTTACAGCTTGGCTGGGAAGTTCTGATTTATCTGCTGTATTCACCAGACATTGCACCTTCAGATTTCCATTTATTTCAGTCTTCACAAAATTCTCTTAATGGAAAAAAATTCAATTCCCTGGAAGACTGTAAAAGGCACCTGGAACAGTTCTTTGCTCAAAAAGACAAAAAGTTTTGGGAAGATGGAATTATAAAGTTGCCTGAAAAATGGCAGAAGGTAGTAGAACAAAGCAGTGAATATGTTTTTCAGTAAAGTTCTTGGTAAAAATGAAAAATGTGTCTCTTATTTTTACTTTAAAATATGAAGGAACCTTTTGGGCAACCCAATAGAATTTTCTGGCATTGATCACTGGCAATTAGGAAAGTTCTTTACCAAAAATGATAATTTGAAACTGACTTTAAGTGGGTTAGGAAACACTGTCTCATGTTGGTTCTTGATCCAGTATTTGGGGAATAGTCTGGATGGTTTTGAGGATGTTTCTACATGGTAGGGACACATGGCCTCTACTCCAAAAATTAGGCTGGGAATCATGAAAGAAGTCTCCTTCCCTGAACTTGCAGGGGGTTCAAGATGGACTTGAATAAACCATGTGCATTTAAAATAGATTAACTCAATTCCATGGTGTTTTTTTTTGACTGTTGTCATTTTGTTTTCTCCAAACTTTCAGTAAAGTCTCAGTATAACCCAATATCAGATAGGAATTAAGGAAAAAGATATGAGTTCTTGCTAGTCTAGAGCAATGATTTTCACCTGGGAGGAGGAGACACTGGTAATGTCTGGAAACACAATTTTCTTGTCACATCTGGAAGAGGGGCTACTGGCATCTGGTGGGTACAGGACAGGCTGCTGCTAAACATTCTACATGCATAGGACAGACCCACTGCAAAGAATCACCCAGTCCCACACGTCAATAGCAGCAAGATGGAGAAACCCTGGTCTAGAGTGTTAAACGGAGACCAGTATTTGCTGAAGTTAGCTTGGTTTTGGTGTTAACGGCAGGAATCAGTAAGAAATTGCCAAAGAGGAAAGTGAATTTCAAGAGTTAAGAAGAGTACAAACGTTTCTTGTGTCAATAATTTCCCCAATGGTTTTGCTGTAAAAGTTAGGCATTGAGGGTTTTTTGAACAAGGTTATAAATGCCTTTAAAAACCGACTGGACATACAGGCATCTCAAACCTGGTTATTAACAAGGATTGTACCAGTTTTCAGAGTTGATTCTATGTTGTTGGACTGGCAGAAACAAAATTTATGAGGTTCTTTTTGTTGAGATTCAGGGGGAATATGTGGAATATCACTTGGTACCTGCTTCTGTGCTAAACAGCCTATGTCTAATCTCATGCAACCCCTCCACAAGCCATCAAAATAAGTATTTTCTTTTTATTAAGAAGAGGAAGCAAAGGCTTAATTTAAGTAATTTTTCCAGGATCTTAAAGCTGGTTAGTGTAAACCTGAGATATTTCTTTCTCCAACTTCTCAGTTTTATCATAATCCCACTGTCACTTTCATCATCACTGCCAGCTGTGACCTGGAAGCCACATGGAATGCCTACCATCCCTTCTGACTTTTGCATCTTAAGGCAGCTATGAGGTTAACCTCACGGTTGAACACTCCTAGTTTCCCTGCTTATTCAGATGGCAAGACAGTCAGTGCTTTCCCAGCCTGACCACCCTCTTCGTGAACTTCTTGCTGACCATGACCTCCTGCAATGGGAGACCACAACGGCATCAAGTTCCACCTGAGGTCAGGGTATGATGTCCAGCCGGAAAGTCATGTTCTCTAATGAGCAAACATCGTGTCTCTCTTATCAAAGACTGATTCCAGAAGTCTAGTCCTTAATGGAGCTCCTGGTCTTTAATCACCTCAATATATTTAAAGTGCTGCAAAATTAAGTTGTCATACAAACACACGCACACAAATATATAACAAAAAATAAAATCTGTATTCATTTATAAATATATAAATATATTGAAATGTTGTCTCTAAAATACTTATATTTAAACAGATGTGAATATAGACATATGTAGGGATCCTAGTTGGACTTTAGGTGGTAGGAGTAGCCTGAACAGAGGCATGGAAGCCCCTGTGGGGAATTCTGTTCCTTAAATATTTGGAGCTGAGTTGCTGAGGTTTAGGCTATGTGAATCTTCAATTATGGTGTCCTTTTTTGCTATTCTTTATTATTTTTAACCGTTATTGGGGTTTAGACTGCTGTTCTTATTCAAACCCCTTGAATTGTAATCTTAGCTCATCAATTTTCAGCCCTTCTCTTCTAATGAAAACATAATTATAAATTTCTCACTATAAACCTCATTAGCTACATCCCACAGGTTTGATATGTAGTATTGCCATTATCCTCTTTATTACTACTATTTAAAAACTTTTATTTTCTCCTTTGATCCATGGCTTTTTTAGAAATATGTTTTTAAAACTTGCAACTGTATGTTTTTTGACTTTATATTATTCATTTTTAATTTAATAACCTTTTTTTAAGAGAATGTATTCAGTACGGTATTGATTTTCTTGTCTAAAATGTTATCCTTGCCCAGTGTTTTAATTCCATTGTGTTTTCTTAGCCACAAAACTAATTGATTATTTTAACATTGTAAAGTCAATGTTTGTTTGCATTTACTTACGTTTGCCAAGTTTTTTGACTCACATTTTCTTCTGGCATCACATTCTCCCTTATGGGATCAATTTTTATTTTTCCTGATTATATTCTTTAAGTGTTGCACTAATGAGAGTTGTGGTAAACATTTTTAGAGTTTTAAATTTTGTTTGTCAGAAAATGTCATTATTGTGTTGGCTTTATGGTTTGCACACATTCTTTTTCCAATGAAGCAAATATTCTTTACCATAGTAAACATCCTTTACCGAATGAATATACATAAATGTACATAAGTGTAATGATGTAATATATACATATATATTCCCTTCTAAAAATGCTTTATCAATATAAGCTCTTTAGAGTGAAACAAATGCTAATTTGTTCAACATACATCTAGTGAGCACATACTGTGGATGGCTTAGGCTCCATCCTGAAGCTTCTGAGATAAAATGCAGTCCTGACCCTCAAGGATTGCACAGAGCCCTGTAGAACATTCCATGAGCGGGATATTCACTGTGGAACCCGAAAGCCATGCAAAAGTTTTCTAACTGAGTCAGAAGAAAAGAGGCCAAGTAGGAAAGATTTTTGGAAGGTTGACACCGGAGGTGAGTCATGAGGAATGAGTATGAATTTAACCAGATCTGGAGAAAAGAGAAATGAAGAGGAACTCACGTGTAAGGCACCTGGTGTGAAGGACTGAGGTGCTCTGGGACCAGACTTGTTGCTGGGAACCTTCTGCAGAGACGTGGAGACGTCAACTGCTACCCCTGCTGATGAGGATGATTCTACCTGCCAGTGACTCGTTATCCTATTCCAATCAGGGCTTCTATTCCGAGTCGCAGCTGTGAGATAGGAAGGGAGACATTTCTGCTCCAAAGAACTGTTGTAGAAATGCCTTCAGTAGAGCTTGTCACGTGGTCAGTGTTTACTCAACACGTGTTGAATGCTCATCTATATCCACAGCCCACTCCATCCTTTGAGAAAACATACAGATCTGCCATCCCTTCCTTCCAAAGTGTTTTTGGCAGCAGTTCTCAAAACTGCTGGGAATTTTGATGCTTACTTCAGAGATTCTGATTTTATTGGTTTGGAGTGTGGCTTAGACATCTGCATTAAAAAAAAAAAAAGAAAACAACCCAGGTGATTCTAGCGTGCATCAATGTTAAGAACCACTGGCTTACAGTCTCTGTTTGACCTGCCCATCAGCTTTTCTCAACCAGGGTTCTACCAAAACAAAAAACAAAACGCCATCAAACAATGTTTTCCATGATTATTTTCTCAACTCTCCAGACATGACACATGGGTAGTAATTTTCCAGTGCAGGGGAGAGAGTTCAGTTCCTTACTTACAATGGACGCTTCAGGGCATTAGGTTGAATTTTCTCGCGGAGAAAGGCGATGACTATAATTATTGAAATCTGTTTCAACAACCAGTGGTAAGTTAGTAAACCAATCCCCTGTGGCAGGAGAAAAAGGCCCGGAATAGTTGCATCTGCCACTTTCCATGGTGTAAATACTCCACCATGACTGATGCTAGCCTACCAACTATTTAAGAAATGGTTCCCAAATTCCTGAAGAGTTAAAAACGAGCTTCTGCAACCTGGTCTCACAAATTGGCAGGACCTGACTCCAGCACAGCAGACATTTCTTGCGAAATCTGTTTAGTATATAGATGACATGCTATGAGGCTAATTTTTGAGGCCATATCATTGTGATAGTTCTTGAATTTCATCAAAGCACCTCCCATATATGTTTCCTACCACAGTGGCTGGTGAGGAGAGAGCTGGATTGACCCTCATGCATGCTTTCTCCAAAACCTGTAACACCAGTCACCAGCTGTAAAAGAATGGGGTGTGGGTACAAGAAAAGAAGAGACTATAAGACCATGCAAAGGATTCTTTAAAAAGAACCCTGTATATCGCACAGTGAAGAGAAAACACAATACTACTTTTGTTTTTTAAAACTCAGTTCAAAGCAAGGAAAAGTGTACAGAGGAGAAACAGCTGGCTCTTTTACTGAACAGAAACATCCACATTCAAAAGACTCCATAGTTTATTTATGCTACTCAGAACATATGGAAAACTCGTGAATCACCCTCACATAAATACAGATATGATAATAAGGTGGAGATCTGAAAAAATATCACATGATATTGAAAACAGGAAAAAAAGGAAAGAAACCAAACTCAATGGCTTGGGAATACTGACATGCCACAAAAATATTTTAGAAATTTGAGAATGTTTACCTTAAAGAAAAGAAGACCCAAGAATTCATGATTGTTGTTTCTAAATAATTGTTCCGAGTGGGAGTTCAAATGGTGGAAAAGGGTTATGAACACTGGGAAACATGTTTGCATTTAAACATAAGGATGGACTTTTTAAAAGGGCCTTGGAAGGTGGCAAATTGGCAGAGTCTGGGTGATACCTGGTGACCTTATAGGAGGGAATCTGGTGCCAAATGAGGAGAGGCTTCACTGAATCAACTTCAGAGCCTTACCAACCCTCATCTCCACGTTTATATTAATCATGCAGCTAGGAAGTGGATGTGCTGGCCAAAGCGGCGGTCCCCATCCTGGGCTAAGCAGAGAGGGACTGCACGTGATTTCATCATGCTACTCAGAATGGCGCACAACTTAAAATCCATGAATTGCTTATTGCTGGAATTTTCTATTTAACGTTTTCAGACCATGGGTGAGTGAAACTGTGGATAAGGGGAAGCTATAAGTTATCCTCTCCTATTTCCTTTAGGACAAAATGTAATTTATGTCCCACATTTAAAAACTGAGCAGTGATCAATATGCCTTATCAATGATTTTGTCATCACAACCTGCTTTGCCAAGAAGTTCGTGTAAGTGCAGTTTGGATATATCCTCTTTCCGTAGTATTTAGTCATCAACACATTGCCTATTTTATCTTAATGTAATTAACTCTGTGTTGATCACTTTTTATGGCATAGCATCAAACCTCAAAAACCTTTATGGTTTACTACACAAACATGGATGGTCTTTCTCAATGCTGTGGGTTTGCAGGAGCTCCCCTGGTCTTACCTGGGATGAGTTGGTCTTGTTTCTGGCTGTGGATTGCTTCCAGGTCTGCTCCCCGACCTCCTGTTTTCTTTGGTCTAGAAGCTACGTGGGGTGTGTTCCTCTAATGGCAGAGCACAAGGGCACCCTTGAAGCTTCCATCTAAAGCACAGCTGCTAACATTGCATAAGTCATAGCCCAACATCAAAGATATGGAGAAATGTACATCCCACTGCAGTGCAATGCAAAGTCACAGAGCAAAGGTAAAATGACAACACTAAACCAATTAACCAAAAATAGTATCTGCACAAAATTTTGTGAACTTTTCTTTGCTGCAGCTATAAGCCCACTTCCATTAGAACCCCATTTATTAAACCATATTCAACACAGCTTCTGATTCTCATATATTTATGGCTGTGGAACCTGCTATATGTCGTTATTCATTATGCTTTGCTAAAAAGTCGCCAGGGTTATAGGGTAAATTTATCAAAAGGAGATACTATCATTCACATCCAAACATGGGAATCCCAAGTCACAGTGCTCACTGAGAGCAACGTGCTTGCCTATGAAGACAAACATGAGCAGAAAAACTAATGATGAGAAAAGCCCTCGGGGGTGGAGGTCACTGTCGCACAGGGCCTGGCATCCTGTAAGCATTCCATAAGCATTTTTAACAGATATAAAACTAACCCCTCATGTAGCTTTTTTCCTCTGAAGTCCAGTAGAACCCAGCACACCACTGGTCACAAAGGTGGTACCTAAAGTTTTTGCTGATCCCCCCCAGTCTTGACCCCATGTTTCTCACCAATTTTCATGTTCAAACATTTTTTAAATTAATTTTTATTGGAGTATAGTTGATTTACAATGTTGTGTTAGTTTCTGCTGTACAGCAAAGTGAGTCAGTTATACATATACATATATCCACTCTTTTTTATTTTTATTTTTTATTTTTGGCTGCGTTGGGTCTTTGTTGCTGCACGCAGGCTTCCTCTACTTGCAGCGAGCGGGGGCTACTCTTCGTTGCGGTGCATGGGCTTCTCACTGAGGTGGCTTCCCTCGTTGCGGAGCATGGGCTGTAGGTGCACGGGCTTCAGTAGTTGTGGCTCGTGGGCTCTAAAGCGCAAGCTCAGTAGTTGTGGTGCACGGACTTAGCTGCTCCGTGGCATGTGGGATCTTCCCGGACCAGGGCTTGAACCTGTGTCCCCTGCATTGGCAGGTGGATTCTTAACCACTGCACCACCAGGGAAGCCCCACTCTTTTTTAGATTCTTTTCCCATATAGGTAATTACAGAGTATTGAGTATAGTTCCCTGTGCTATATGTTAGGTCCTTGTTGTTTATAGTTTTTATATATAGTAGTGTGTGTATGTCAGTCCCAATCTTCCAATTTATCCTTTCCCCCTTTTCCCCCTTGGTAACCATAAGTTTGTTTTCTACAACTGTGACTCTATTTCTGTTTTTTAAAAGGTTCATTTGTACCATTTTTTTAGATTCCACATGTAAGTGATATCATATGATATTTGTCTTTGTCTGACTTACTTCACTCAGTATGACAATCTCTAGGTCCATTCATGTCACTGCAAATGGTGTTATTTCATTCTTTATTATGGCTGAGTAATATTCCATTGTGTATATGTACCACATCTTCTTTATCCATTCCTCCATCAAACATTCTAAACTAGCTCTTCTCACCTGTCCACTATTCAATTTATTATCCATCACCTCCACCTACTGAAATCTGACCTCTGCCTTGCTGTTCTCATCAAGGTCACTGATGGTCTATTGTCAATTCTAATGCATGGTTCTTGGTCTTTATTTTGTGAGACTGACTTGATACCATTGTCTGTCCACTTTCTGAAAGGCTCAACTTTCTTGCTTCTGGAGTGCCACCATCTGCTGGCTCCTGTTGGATATCAGCAGCCATTTTTTCTGCTTATTTAGCGACCCTTGTGTGTCTAGCCATCCTTCTAATTGTGCGTTGCTCAGAGTTCTCAATTAGCCCCTGTTCCTCTACCATATACCTTGTCCTCTGTGATTACAGCCACTGTCATGCTTGCTTCCTGTGTTGTCGTCTCTCAGATACGTCTTCAGACTAGAGTTTTCTCCCAGGCTGCAGACACACATGCAACTCACGTCCAGTCTTCACCCACTGCATTCTTTCTAAGCACTTCACATTTTGTCCAACCCAAACTGGATATAATTATATTTCTCCATAAATGTCTTTCTTTCCTTATGTCATTATGTTGGTTGGTAAAATTACCATTTATCTAGTCTCAAACCGATGTGCTGATGGTCACAGTTGGCTCTGTCCTGTCTCGTTTTCCCCACATTCCATGAATTACAAAGTTTTAAGGACTTTGTCTCCCAAATATTTTTTTAGATCCTTTCCTCTTTTCTATACTTAGGGGTCTACTAATAATAGCTACAATGTGTTAATTACTTAATATGAGCCAATCACTATGCTAGCATTTTACTTTTAATTTTGCGTTTGCCCTCTCAGGCAAATATTAATCTCTCTGTGTTACAGATGATAAGACAGTCCAGAGATTCAGAAGATGAGAAAAATTAGGCTCCAAAAAACTAAGTTCCTTGTCTGGGGTCTGTGATTCATAAAGAGTTCTCAGTTCAAAGTCTTGGCAGGTTCTTAGTCCTATCACCTCACCTCCTGTGGGCAAATAGTTTGTGTTTGGTTTGAATAATATACTTTATTCCTAATTCTCTTGATTCTATAAAGTTGATAGAACCAATATTTGTTCAATGCTTACAGCCACCAGGAGCTGGGCCAGATGCTAGAGGTAGAAATGCAAATAAGACATTATTTCTACCCTCTGAATAACAGAGAGAGTTATAAATCAAAAATGCATATAAGAAATAAGATATCAATTTTGGTTATTCTACAAATTTGGTGACAATGTAATTTATATCATTAAACTCTAGAACTATTATGTTTGGGGATATTTATATAAATTATTCTGGTGACTCAGGCCAAAAAGTATGTTGACCCTAAATAACTAGGTATTAACTAATTATTTTTATCACAGTTATCAAGACAATTTCTATTTTTTGCTTCAGGCTGGGTTAATATGTCTCATTTAGAATGACTATACATTTTTAAAAAGATAAGGTTCAGAACTGAAGTGAGATGGTTCAGGATGAGGAGAGGAATTTCACCAGCTTGTCCAAGTCTCAACAACACCCAGATCAATGCGCCTCAAGGGAATTCATGTGTTAGACCCGTTCCTTCTCTCCTATCTTCTGAGATGTAGCTGTACCAGCTCTGCTTTTAAGTGGTAAAATCAGCAATAATGTATTGCTTGTTCCTTAATGTCAGTATTGGTGATTTAGTAATTAATTATCTGACTGCTGTGTAGTACTTAAAATAATCCAAATGCATGAAGTAAATTAGTTGATCGGGAGGAAATTCTGTCATGCAAATTCATGCAGTACAGACCTTCACTGTCACACTCATTGCTGTCAACATAAGTGGGTCACCAGAGTGGCTGGCCCCTGTTAATTTATTTTCTCAGACACACCATACATATTCATGGTATCCTGCTGTTTGTCTGTCACCTCCAAGAAGCCCTCTCTAGCTTCAGAATCACAATTAACAGAAAATATGCACATTTAGCCAATGAATATGAGTAGACTAGAACAGTTGTGGAACTGATTTTTTTTCCAGGCTTTTGCTACAGATTGGAAGCAGCAATTATTCGTCCATATGGTATTCTTACAAAGTTAGTTCATGGACAGCCAGGTACAAGGTTTCTAGGAAAAAGTAATCATGAAAGGAAAATATTTATTCACTCTTTTTAGGGTTCCATGGCTTGCTAAACTGCTAACCATTCTATTCTAGTCAACATGAACAAATGCAGATTATGCCAGATAAATAAATGGAAGTAAGCACAGAAGCACAGCCCCGTGGATGAGTGTCCACGTTTTATCTTTCAGGCATAATTAATGCTGATGGGGTCATGACATAGCTGCAACTATCATAACAGAACCAGGGCAAGGACCTCTGTCAAACAGTGTTTTGTTCACTTGGGCATTTTTTTCCTCCCTGAGAATGCAATGTGATTTATTAGCAAAGAGATAGAAGATGGTGTATTACTTTCTCCAGCAGAATTGCACCTTGCCCTGGTACCCTATGTGCCTAAAGATGGCTACAACAGGTAGATATAGAAATAGGAAAAGGGATGCAATTTTGGACAGTATTCTTTATTTGCAAAGATTGCATTCATCAACATGTATGTTTTTTGCAAGAATGGGAGATTTCCAAACATAGACGCTTGTTGCTTCATGGTAACTTTGCAGCCTTCCTTGTTTTAATTCATATCAAGGTTTGTGAAGCAGTATCTCCATCTGTGAAGGAAAAATAGGTTTCAAAAAAAGGAATTTGTCAATGATTTTTGAGGAAAGCAGCAGAGTAAGGGAGGAGAGCAAAGTCATATTATTTTGCCTCTAAAAACACATGAAATCATTAAAATGGTGAAAAATACTTTGCAAGTTTCCCCAAAGCTTCCACATATCCTTTTTGATATGTACAACACAAAGGATCAACTCCATCCGTGATGTTTGTGTCAGGGCCAGGCTGATTAATTTCATATTCTGATTGGATGAGCAGCACAGCTTTAACGGTTGTTAACTTTTTGGCAAGTAGCTCTGAGAGGGCGATAATGAGGTTAACATTCAGAGGACCTGATTCGCTTTGTCGCTGTATTTAATTACCACTCTGACACCAAATAGTACTCAGTCTGAGTTCTCTAGATGGGACACTATTAATCCACATTTGTGTCACATGGTGGGGTCTGCTTTGGAAAACCTGTGAAAAACTGGGTGTTTATAAACTGCTGTTTACAAGGTCGGGGGGCGTTCACGAGGAAGGTTGGGAGTCATTGCTTGAAACTGAAATGAGCCTCCTCTATCCGGTCTTCGGCGAGAGAAATACAGAACCTAATCTGTATCTACCTTCTAACTATTTACAAAGTGTTTTTACAGTCATCACGTCATTTGATTGTTCCTCAAAACCCTGTGAGTGAAGTCTTACCACCCCCGTTTTATACGTAAGGGAAGTCAAGCACGGCTACAGACACTGGCCTGAGGTCACATCCACTTTGCTCAGAAAGTCTGGGCTTGGGCTTAAACTCAGGCCTCTGCATCACATCCTGTGTGCATTCGGCAGTACAGAAAGGAGTCTAAAGCCATTGATTCATTTATTATCTCCCAGCTGTCAGGATTTGTAAACAGACATTTTTATTTTCTCAGACAAGTTAGGAAATAAAGGGAAAGATGGCCCTTTGATGTGAAAAGCTCTATGGTTAAACTTCTTGAGGAAAATGAAAACATTTTCCAAGAATTAGAGGACACTTTTAATTAAAAAAAAGAAATTAAGGAAACTGAAGAGGATGGAATCAATGTTGTGTCCGGTCCTGTCTTTGGAGCCAATGACCTTGGAGATGGAGGACACAGCACACCTCTGTCTTCTGTGTTCTCACTAATGTAAAGGACATGTTCCTTAAAGCCCTTTTCAAAATTAATAATCTATAATTCCACATATTTTCAAGTTTTCCTATGTTTATAAATTAATATGCAACTCTGTACAAATATGCAAGCTAGAATTCAAACTGAGCTATTCTTCAACTCTTCAAATCCCTTCACACTACCTTATGAATGTAATGCCTTTTAATTTTTGATTAGTAAAGTATTTGACCGGCAGTTGTAGTCTGTTGATAACTTCTGTTTGTCTTTATGGAAGTCAGTATGATCACTCGAATAATCATTTACACAAACATTGGAATGTGATTTATTCATTCAATAACTCATTTATTTGACAAAATATTCTAGATACCACGCCTGAAGAAATGCAGAAACTTAATTATATAAGAAAAAGAAAAAAAACCTAAACAAAACATGAAGCAGGGCTTCCCTGGTGGCGCAGTGGTTGAGAATCTGCCTGCCAATGCAGGGGACATGGGTTCGAGCCCTGGTCTGGGAAGATCCCACATGCCACGGAGCGACTGGGCCCATGAGCCACAACTACTGAGCCTGCGCGTCTGGAGCCTGTGCTCCGCAACAAGAGAGGCCGCGATAGTGAGAGGCCCACGCACCGTGATGAAGAGTGGCCCCCGCTTGCCGCAACTAGAGAAAGCCCTCACACAGAAACGAAGACCCAACACAGCCAAAAATAAAATAAATAAATAATATTTTTTTAAAAAAATCAAGCAAATAAGACAATATTGGGTTATTTTATTGGCTGTGTTTCCTTTTCACGTGAAAAATCGTTTTGCATATTGGCATTTAACGAACAGAGAGAGGAAAGCCCACTTGAAACAATTACATGACTGGGAATAATTTCAAAAGTGTGTGTAGTTGGTACTTTCTTAGGCATATTGATGTTCTGTGTGTTCATAAAGCTGGTACCCATTTCACAGCTTACAGCAATGTTGTCTTGAAAGCAAGACCTACAGTTGGGTAATTCTGTCATTGGTCGGTCGCCCTGCCACCAGTACGATCGACAGCAGATACCTGTTGAGGTACAATGTGTACACTTGCTTCCCTGTTTTGTGGTCTGTTTAGAATGTTCTCGATGTGGGCTGGCAATTCCCTAGCCATGGCTAGAGTGCCAGCTTGGTCCCCATCTCTGACTCCTGCCAGGGGAATGTGGTGGTCATGAGGCTCACCTGGGTTCAGTTACTATTACTTTAGATAATTACTAAGCAGAGTTCTCAGACGGGCATTTCAGAGACAAAGCAATTACCAAAGAATAACTAAATCACAGCATGAGTTAAATAAATTCACATTTCACTAAATAGCTTGCTGAAAGCATTCTAACTAATTCTGGCTATCTCGGTAGACACAGGTGCCCAAATTTCATATATTACACTCCTGCTCCTGAGCCAGTGCTTGGGGCTCACTTTCTTCCTGTTCAGACAGACAGACAGACAGACACACACACACACACACACACACACTGAGCAATCCATGTAAATTATTGTCAAAGAGGTGACTAAACCTTCATGCTATTGTTCTCGTTGACAGATTTTGTTAACTTATTTTCCTTTTATTGCTACATCATTCATGCCTCTGGCCCATGAGTGCTGCATTAATTTTCTCAGGTACTTTCTTTCTTCTGATGATGATCTAGGAGTTTCCCCCTAATCTGAGTAACCTGAGTTGCAGGTTTCACTGCCCGTATCCTCTTTGTGTGGTCTGTCCCCCTGTCTGGCTGCCCTGGCCCTCGCTCGGCTTTAGTCTGACCGCCCGGCTCCTGGCATCATCTGCTCTAGCTCCACATGGCTGTCTGTGCTGCCCTGCGACAGAGACAGGGAAGACAACCCCACATCAGCAGAGCGGTAGATGGACCCTCGAAGGAGCCTCCCTCTATGCTTGATCCTACTTCCCTGCTCCACAATTCCCCTGGCAAGTTCTTCCCAGCCAAAGGTAAGCCACAAAATCAAAACTCTGTTTTTGGCTTCTCCTTCTCCTGGAAGGACACAGAAATACTTCTCAGCATTTGTAATCTTTCACAGTGTGCCAGATTCCAAAGCAAAAGGAAACGGCGATCTGGCAACAATTCATTATTAAATATAATACTCATTGGAGGGAAATGCCTGCAGGATTATAAGCTCACTTTTAATACATCAGTGTGAATTTAGAATAAAATTTTATAGAGAAACTTAGAAGGTCTTTGTCCTGTTCAGCCCTTATCGTGATTTGCATGAATGTAGGGGAGGCATGACTTTAATTTGGGGATGACTCTAAGCTTATAGGGATAGCATTACTTGGAGGATTTAATTAGATAATCAAAGAAAAGTCCATATCTATATATCTGTATCTGCATCTCTATAGATAGCTGTACCTACAAATATAGACATTTACATACTCATACATTGTATGTATTTCCATAATACATATACCATGCTATATATTCCATACACATATTTATATTTGGTTCTAAAATACCAAACAATCATGGCATGATAGAGACAGATTTAAAAAAAATTTATAGGACTAAATAGCTATTTGAGGCAACCATATCGTAGCAAGCAAACTCTGCCAATCCAGTAGATGGATGGATGAAATCAGCCCTCCCTACTTTCTGATGGGCACCCTCACCTGACATTTTACACTCCTTCCTGGCTGCCACAGTGTCAGACACAGAAGAGTTGGGGGTGTATCCAGAGAAGAGTTAACATGCTTTAAGAAGGCTGAAGCATCTGAGAAGTTTACCCTGGAGAATAGAAGATTCAGCGATTCAGGAGAGCTGTCTTCAAATTTGTGAAGGCTGTCACAGGCATGGGGTTGAAAAGTTCTCCCGGGCCCTGGAGGTTAGTGCCCCGACTAGAGGGAGACCGATTTTTTTCCCAGTGAAATGAATTTTCTAATAGTTAGTGCTTCCTGAATGGGACTAGGCTGTCTCAGGAGGAAATGAACTTCCTGTCACTGAAGATACTCAGAATAAGCTAGTTCACGGATGACAGGGAGGACCAAGGGGTGCTTGAACATCAGGTACCTGTTTGAGAGTGTGTGTATGTACCTGTGTGTGCATGTGTGTGTGTGAGTGTGTGTGTGTGTGTGTGTGTGCATGTGTGTGTGGCTATGGATCAGTTATACAGAAAATGGGCGTTGAAATGGATGCCCTCTTAGGGTTCTTGTAAACTGAGGTGCTATAATAATTTTCCTGGGCAGGGATTACTTCTCCACCTTCTGTTTTTCACTGTATCTAGTAAGTCCAACCCAATGCATTGGTGGGCAAATTTTATTTTTTTTAACCCTGTGAGTGTATATATGCTTTGAAGGAGACCAGCCTGGGATTCAGATGTGGGTTTAGTCTAAGCATTGCCATCTAAAACTCTGAAACTTCTTCAGGCCATCATTTTCTGCATTTATAAAACAGAATCTTAGAACAACCCAGATCTAAAATGTTTTCCTCATCTAATATGCTGTGACTACATAAGCTACTCGTAAGTGAGCCTACATAGTTTACACATGTATTAGTTTTGGTCAGTGCAAAACGCCCTGGAAAATATCTGCACTAGGGTCGTACTGGAGCTTCACATCTGGGGGAATGTGATACGTACACAGAGACCTTTTATTTTTGTGTTTCACAGGCTCCTAAGACTAGCAGAAGACGCTTATTCTACAAGCAGCATCTTCTACTTTCTGGAAGAAACTTAGGTGAGGCATTCATGGAAGAAAAAACACTTGTGCTTACTTAAAGCAAGGATTTTATTATCATCCAGTAGTACACATAAGAGCCTCCCGTCTATATTTGGTTTGTAACGTCTGTTTGCGGTAAGATGTCCTGGGTTGCAGGTTTATATTTCTAACACTGCTCTTCGGGCACAGTCTGGTCTTTACACGTCGCCTCCAAAGCAGCATCATGGTTTCTTCCCCCGACTTCGCTTCCATCTGAGTTCCAAGGCTTTCTGATTATTAAACTGCAGAGAGTTCAAATTTGCTATCAGACAATTGGAACTAATTGGCTGAGACGATTTACATCTATCAGTGCAAGGTTTATGGTTTTTCAGACTCAGTGTAAGATGAATAAATAACGGAGCTCAAGTCATTACTCTGTTTTATTACTTGCAATGTGCAGGGTAATCTGAAAATAATTTGAGCACTATAGCTTTGTCAAATAGTGGACATCTGTCAAATTACAGGTTCTGATGGTATTTTGCAATCTGTCCACTCATACCCTTTACAACCGCTACCCTAAAACCAAGGAAGTGAGAATTCTTTTTGTTTTAAGTAAGGGATTCTGTTAAAGACATGGGAGTAAGTTTCACTTAGTGGATTCACCTTTTGGCAACACGGGCTTCTATTTTCTTTCCCTCTGATCACCACCTTGCCCCATTCACACACTCCATTCTTCTGTTTACATAATGGATGAGGAAGAAGTCAGTATCACCCTTGGCATCTTGCTGCCTTGATTACAGTTTGCACAGGAGGTGCCCAAACCAGATGGGGAGGTCTGCCTGCGTTCTCCATTGCCTCACTTGCAGTTGACTTGATGAGATGTTTCACCAGCTCTGGCTTGGACAAGCCCATTTTATAGTACTTTAAAATATCTCCAAAATTATATTGTTCACTCCTTCTGGGAAAGCGTTTTCATAGTTAAATAGGTTTTACTGTTTGGAAATGTCCCTGGGCTCAGATTTATTTTTATATTTATTTTTACAAAGTCATTTTAACTTTCTATTTTTCTAGCCCCATGTTGCACATAGAGCTAGTGGACCGATGTTTGATCCGTGTATTGAAAATGACCCATTGATATTGTTTGGTAAATCCCTAGTTGCGTCCTGAGGAATTCTTGGATGTGTGTCACCAAACGTGAAGGACAGAATCTACACGGAACTCCACTTAGGCTTAGAGAGAAGAACGTGAGAGTGTGGCTAAATTTCTCTGAGGAAAGTAAATCACAAGGACATACGTTTCTGATAAAAGTGTCCTTGTGTGTCATTCTTTATGACAATTTTATGTTACCTGCCATTTATCGTGAGAACATAGGAAATCACAGAGCTCAGACCCCAGGGATGTAGGGTATATTAGGTGCCTGAGACAAAGTGTGGATGTGAGATTTAATAAATGTCGAATCAAAACAAACTTCCTGAATGTCTGGTTCAGTGACTGAGTGCGTAGGAATAAGTAAGAGAGTAGCCCCTGGCTTCAGGTAACTCGCAATCGACAATACAAATGGACGCATGTCACAAGGACATGCAGTGTGAGGTGTATCGCTTTAGCAGATGTATGTATGAAATGGCACAGAAGGGGGCTTCCCTGGTGGCGCAGTGGTTGAGAATCTGCCTGCCAATGCAGGGGACACGGGTTCGAGCCCTGGTCTGGGAAGATCCCACATGCCGCGGAGCAACTGGACCCGTGAGCCACAACTACTGAGCCTGCGCGTCTGGAGCCTGTGCTCCTCAACAAGAGAGGCCGCGATAGTGAGAGGCCCACGCACTGCGATGAAGAGTGGCCCCCGCTTGCCACAACTGGAGAAAGCCCTAGCACAGAAACGAAGACCCAACACAGCCATAAATAAATAACTAAATAAAATATTGGCTTAACTCCTAGAGAGTTTAAAAAAAAAAAAAAAGTTAAATTAAGAAAAAAATGGCACAGAAGCAGAGGCAAGGGAGCAGCTTACTTTGAGTAGGTTTAGGAAAGTATTCACGGAACTGATTTGCAGGACAACCCCGGAAGGATGAATTAAAGTTTGCCAGGAGGCAAAAGGAGAGAAATGTGTTCCGATGGACCAGAGTAAGGCCAGCTCAGGCTGGGGGCTGATTCCCCGACTCTGTGTTCAGTTTTCTTTTGTCTCGGTCCTTTCCCCTCTTTTCCCGTTACTGTTGCTAAGCTCTTCTTCGCATTTCCTGATTTTAAGGGTAGACGGTGTCTCAGACTTCACAGATACCTCGTGCTCCCTTAGTCCCGCCCTGCAGGATCTCATCTGTGGAAAGGCTTCGTCTGTGGTGTCAAGGCTGAGAGTGCCCAGAGCGCTCTTCTGGAAAGCAGCCCTCACCCAGCAGGTCCCCCTGGGCTGCCCCCAAGCCCCCCAGACTCCCGCCCCCCGCTCCCTGCACGCCCTTCTTCTCTGTAGTCATGCTTCAGACAACAACCCCAGGATAGACATTCACGTCCAGTCACACCACCCGACTGCTCAAAGCTGTCAAGGGCTTTCATTTCCTCGAAGATTCATTTCTAAAATCTTAGCGGCTTCTACAAAATCCTGCCCAGCCTCATCCCAGTTTCCCTCTTCACCTCTCGACCTCTCTCTCCTCCCAGCTCTGCAGTCGCACCGCCGCTGTCTGCCTGGGAAGGGGCGACGTCTACTCCTCCTCCGGGGCTTCTCACATCTGCTTTCTTCTGTCCATGGTGCTCGTCTGTCACTCCGTGCATTAGGGTTTCCTTCTCATCATCGTTCAGGGAAACTCTGTGGATCTTTTTGTGTGTGATGAAGTTTTGTTTCAGGGAGGGGCAACGTGAGGGCTTGTTTCCATGATGACCCGTTTTCACAGGAGCAGCCGTATATCAAGGAAGACTGGACCTTGACATCGGGTTTTCTCCTTACTTGCTGTGTAACACTGGACATTTAAAATTTGGAAATTTCAATAGGAATGTTGTCAGTTTTAAAAGTAAACTTATTTCAGTGATTGACCCAGAGGGGATAATAAGCAATGAAGGTGAAAGCATAGTATTTATACAGTATAGTAGTAGAAATAGCTATTGCGTTCTGGCGTTTGTAAAGAGACAGTGAAATCAGTATAAAGAACGGGTTGACTCTGCCCTTGGTACTCACAAAGATATTAAGAAACAAAACAAAAATCCATGAAGATCATGAGGTTCCATTTTATTCCCTGAGGACTGGCTCCTTCAAGTCAATAACTATTAAAGTGGAAAATACACAGATTTTTTGACTCTGCAATTCCGTTCTGGGAAGCTCTCTTATAGACCTTATTGCAGCAGGATGTCCGGAAACGTGCACCAGGATGTTTGTTACAGCATTGTGCACAGAGGCTGAGCAGCAGCAGCCTTACTCTCTGTCAGTAGGGAAAGGGTTGGAAAACATGTGTTCATGTATATAAAGTTCATACGGTGTAATTGTATGCAGGTATTTCAGACGGATTATCTCTGTACCTATTGACCTCAAGGCATAGCCATATAAACTGGGAAAGCAAATTGTAGAATAATGCATAGAGTATTGTACAATATTGTAAGAATACATGAAAGTCAAATCCACATATTCATGTATACATGAGTATATATACTTAAGGCATATCAAGACAGCTATTAAATAGGGCACATTGGGATACAATGCCAACTTCCTTAAGGGAATGGGATTGCAGGATTTAGCAGGGAAATTTTTTAACTTTATCTCTGTCATGTTTCATTATTTACAATGAAATGTTCATCACTTTTCCTGTAGGAATCTACTGTGTTTTTTCAATACCACTTATCAAATAATATATATTTTCACCTTTACATTGAAAAACCTACTAAATCTTAATTTCTATGTGGGATTCTGTCTGAACTTTCTATTTTAGGTTATTACTATCTTTCCCCTTTCATATACTAGTACCGAATCATTACTTCAAGAGTACCGTTATAATATATTTTTATGTCTGTTAGAACTTCTCTCTGCTCTCAACCACTCCATTATAAACACAAATCATATTATTCTGTTTTTTTTTTATTGTTAATGAGTATTTCTGGTATTTTTCAAAGATCTGGCTATAAATGGATAAAGATTTAACGTTTTTAATAGACTTGGTCTTAAGTCCTTGAGGTTTATGTCCAAGAAGTAAGAAACTATTCATCTTATTCCACGTTCTTTTCACATTACAAAGGAGTGTCTAGAAGAGGCACTTAATAAGTGTGTTTGCAGAAAGTTAAGAAGTAATTCTTCCAAAGATCTCATATTTAGAGGCAGACTGAGATCTAAATCTCAGCTGTTTGGGTCTGTTGTAAAGATTAAAGTAGGTGATTTATCTGAGAAAACATTATGTAGAGTCTGGCACATAGTAGGAACCTGATACTTATATAGTTTTTCTTAATACCCTCTCACTTAATAAATACTTAAGAAAGGGAGGATATTTTCTCTTCTTTCCTTTAAGTTTTTAAATTCTGGTAACGAATCACCTGTAATAGAAATTGTAGCAATTTGGAAAAAACCGGTTTCCTCATATACTTTTTCAGAGGGCTAGCTCATCATAAATCAACAAATTAAGATGGCAAAGTGAATTCAATTCACAAGGTAAGTCTTGAAGCCTTGGATCCTACAGGTTATCTTGATGCAGTCTACAACCGATGGAATTGCTATCTACTGACTGGACAAATGATTAGTTGTCTCAGCATCTAATTACTGAGAAAATTAGGGAGCTCTGCCTAGATCAAACATACATTTTTTTTATAACCCAGTTTCCAAGCTTGCATTTGAGGGAACATCTCTACCATTCTACTATTACTTTAGATAGAAGCCAGGCTTGTTTTTGACTTAACATTAATTGAAAATACATTAAAATGGTTTCTATTCTAATGAAACATTTCTCTCATTTATGTTGGGGGAGTGAGTCATACTATGGAGAACCACCTTTTGGATTAAAAGCCATTGCTGTTCCCAACATCCTTACAATATTCAAGTCAACCTTTTAGAGTACGAGATTGCACTTCTTCTTCTTTTTTCTTTTGAACTGAGATGAAATGTTTCCTTCCTTCTCTGTTTCACGAGGGACTCTCACCGGGATGGTGTTTCTCGGTGTACATATGGTGTGAAGATCACAGACGAGAAATATGAGCGCCTAAAATAAATACTATACGAACCCAGAGAGGCACAAGGGCCCCTGGGAGTTAACAAATGAAATGCCCATCAGCCCCTGACACATCGGAGCTCCTGACACATCAGAGCTCCTGCGAGGGGCAGCTTCATGCCTCATTATCCTTGGATCAGATAGATGGGTTGGCCCCAGGCACATTCCCTGGTTTAGGGAGAAATGCATGCCAGGAAAGGTACGCGTCTCCTGGCCATGAATTGGGAAGATGGGGTGAAGGAGAGTAGGGGCTGATTAATCACAAGTGTGGGCATTTGGGGGGCCTGCTACCAGTTGCCCATGAAAGCCATGATAAGACGTCCTTTCCGCTCTCAGGGTGACGTTGCTTGTTTTGTAACATGGTATTCACTGTGTGCATGTTTCAGTGGCAAATATTCTCATCAGGCTGGTTAGAACTTACAGAATAAAACAATAAACAAATTCTTCTTCTAAGGAAGGAGATATAAAATGAAAAGCTGAGTGACCTACCGCAGCTGTATGTAAACTCTGAAGCTGGCTTTCCCTTTATGGAAGGATCAGCATGTGAAGCTGCTGAAACTATGCGGAAACCATGAAACCTCATTAAATCATGCTGGCCCGCTCCAATGAATGAAAAGAGTCCTCACCGCAGAAACACTGCTGAAGGATCCATGGGTGCATGTGTGATGTAAAGTATGAGCTCTGAGCACACTATGAGAATCTAAAATTAAGACAAATGGGAAACTACAAGAGTTAAGAACCTGGAATTATTGAGGAAAATGTTAGTGTACTTTATTTGGGGAAAACATCAAATACTTCTAAGCTAAAAAGGAATAGCAACAGTCCTTTATTTTAATTCACTTGCCCTGAGAAAAGGTGAGGAAAATGTTTCCGGGTATAAAAGTGGCTAAATGTAAGGATTCCTGTTATTCATAATAAAAGAGACTTCTATGAGACCACTCAGAACATCTGGAAAAGCTGAAGGTAAAAAAAGGAACACATGCTTTTTATTTACTTATTTATCTGTAATGGTCACAGCAACGTTACATGAAATATTCATTTAAGTTTGTGTCACAAGAATAGGATAATTTTGAAGCAAAAATCACATTTTTTGTTGTAAAACAAGATATTTAAGATGTACACATTGCACAGAAGTAAAAAGTAACATCAATATTTCTCAATTCTCCTCTAAATTCAGACAGGATATGTTGGGACTTTAAACATTTCATTTTTTAAAAGTGCATCTGGTAGTGATTAAGATGTGAATGTGAACCCTGGTGGCGCAGTGGTTAAGAATCCGCCTGCCAATGCAGGGGACACGGGTTTGAGCCCTGGTCCAGGAAGATCCCACATGCCGCGGAGCAGCTAAGCCTGTGCGCCACAACTACTGAGCCTGTGCTCTAGAGCCCACGAGCCACAACTACTGAGCCCGCAAGCCACAACTACTGAAACCTGCGTGCCTAGAGCCCGTGCATCGCAACAAGAGAAGCCACTGCAATGAGAAGCCCGCTCACCGCAACTAGAGAAAACCCGCGCACAGCAACGAAGACCCAATGCAACCAAATATAAAAAATAAATGTATAAAAAAAAAGATGTGAATAGGGGGAGAATTGCTTATTCTGAGCATAGATTGTGCTTTACTATAAATAAGGGAAGGGCTGAGTGGTCTTTCCCTTTTCTTTTATGCCTGGTTTGTAATTCGTTCATTAAAATATTAATTTGTTTCATTGAAGCTTACCTTTGAATGACGTATTTCTATATTTCCTGAGAAGCTGCTATTTGACTATTCTTTAACGGGCTCCTTTCAATAATTTATACATCTCAAGCTCTCTCTCTCCTCTCTCTGTGATGCAGAGAAAAAATGAATCACTTGGACATGATAACCCCTCAAAAGTTTTTTGGAGATTCTGAATTTGGTGTCAGGTATTGAAAATGCCATCTGAGTGTCTGAAGAGGGAACATGATGTATGTCTACTAAGGAAGTGATGAACTCTTAACTAATATGAGTGCAAGTTGCCATGTTGAATTTTGTCTCAAAATAAACAGATGACATTCATAACGGTCCTTTTCTTTCCAACGTTTCAATTTCTTTTAAATCAATCAAGCTATATTACCACCACACTTCAGAGAAAAAAATTTAGTAACTCAGTATTTCAATGAAAGTTTCTATTGACATTTTTTTTCTAGATGTGATAGATTTTTTAAAAAAGAAACACAGTAAAAGCACGGCCACCCATTGTGTACAATGAAGAAAACCTTCTTACAATTTGACCTTTTTTGCAGATGTTTACTTGATTTCTTCAAATGTGTTAACGTCCCACCGAGGCACTGCTCACTGTTAGACTTACTGTTCCTTTTGGAGTTGAAGACACTCGAGCTGTCACCTATTCTCACTCATTTCTGCATGTGAGAGAACCAAGAATCTGAGTGAGCAGAGCAAGAAAGGAAGCCACAAACCACAGGACTGCTAAATCCCCGCGTGGCTAAGTAGCGAACACAGGCCAAACCCGAAAATAGCCGGAGGCAGAGAACGGAAGCAGCCTCCTCGAGGGCCGGAGGGAGCCCATAAGAGAAAACCGCGGAGGCATATTGAAGGTGTTTTCTGGATGCTTCTTTGAGCCAGGGTTCGGACGGCATCCCCTGTTCTGGTGGGTTTCTACGTGGTGGCAGGAAATCCAGTACAAATGGGGAGCTGGGGGCCGACGGGCAACCTTGTAACAGTGAACACTCCCGGCAGATGCAGGGCGAGAAGCAGAATTAAGTAGCCAGGCCTCTGAAGAGTCCAGAATCAGTCATTACGCTTGGCAGGAGGAATTTATTTCCAGGCTGGACATGAAGCGTCCCCTGAGACGCTGGATGAATGAGTGACTTGATGAGCCCCAGCCTTCTGGTTATGTCCTGTGGCCATCATGTGATGATAGATTTTCTGTGACTGTATCTTAGACCCATGTCTCTCCACCACTAGGTTTTGGTGTAGCATCTTCACAACATGTGCTTTGTTGAAATCACATAGACCAGCGCAGTCCATGGGAAATGTAACGTAAGTGACATATGCAATCCTAGTAGCCACATTAAAAAATATTAAACAAAAAAAAATTTAACTAAAAAAAGCTGAAAAAAGGAAAAAAATGATTAAAAAGAAAAAAGATGACATTTAAAAATTAAACAAATGGATAGTTGATTTTAATTAGAAACTTTATATCATCCAGTACATCAAAAATATTATTTCAACATATAACACTAGCCACATTTCAACAGCTCGTTAATAACATGAGGCTAGTGGCACCATATCAGAGGGAAAGGAATACTCTTATCTAATTAATATTTTCTGTAATTAGACCTAATTATTTTACTTTAAAATTTTCACTCTGAAAAGAAAATTTTATATCATCATAAAAATCATAACTTTGAGGTGATAAATATGTTTTTCTACTATATATAATTCTATAACTACTAAAATTAAATAGATTATCTGTGTATATATGACTTTTAAATTAAATTAAAATAACGTACTAACTACATATAAGACACCAGAGTTACACATATCATACATGGAAAAAAATCTGACCTAAACAATCAAATTTTTATCTAGGAAGTGCCATTGTATCTCAAAAACATTTTTTTTTTTCTGGGAATTCCCTAAAAACTAGGTGAAATGTCATGATTTCTATAATACATTCTGAAAGATAGAAATAAAAATTTTACCATAAATGAAAATTAGACATATCAAAAAACTAAACTGGAACTTTTGATAAATTCATTTTCATAACAATAAAAGGATAAATATAAAAAAATATTTCAAATACAGAACAGACATTTGATGTTATTTTTTTAAATATTGGTTTAAAAAATTTTATTTTCAGTCTTTGGTCACTGGTACAGAAATAACATTACTTTTAGTATTTGGCATTGCATCCTGCATCCATACCCATTTATTAATTCTATCAAATTTTTGAGACATTTTACTTTATTTTATTGTTTTTTAACATCTTTATTGGAGTATATTTGCTTTACAATGTTGTGTTAGTTTCTGCTATACAACAAAATGAATCAGCTATATGTATACATATACCCCCATATCCCCTCTCTCTTGCGTCTCCCTACCCGACTCCTCTAGGTGGTCACAAAGCCCAGGCCTGATCTCCCTGTGCTATGCAGCTGTTTCCCACTAGCTATCTATTTTACATTTGGCAGTGTATATACGTCAATGCCATGCTCTCACTTCGTCCAAGCTTACCCTTCCCCCACCCCGTGTCCTCAAGTCCATTCTCTACTTGTGTGTCTTTATTCCTATCCTGCCCCTAGATTCTTCAGAACCTTTTTTTTTTTTTTTTTAGATTCCATATATATGTGTTAGCATACAGTATTTGTTTTTCTCTTTCTGACTTACTTCACTCTGTATGACAGACTCTAGGTCCATTCACTTCACTACAAATAACTCAATTTTGTTTCTTTTTATGGCTGAGTGATATTCCATTGTACATATGTGCCACATCTTCTTTATCCATTCATCTGTCAATGGGCACTTAGGTTGCTTCCATGTCCTGGCTATTGTAAATAGTGCTGCAATGAACATTGTAGTACATGATTCTTTTTGAATTATGGTTTTCTCAGGGTATATGCCCATAGTGGGATTGCTGGGTCATATGGTAGTTCTATTTTCAGTTTTCTAAGGAACCTTTATACTGTTCTCCATAGTTGCTGTATCAATTTAAATTCCCACCAAGAGTGCAAGAGGGTTCCCTTTTCTCCACACCCATTCCAGCATTTATTGTTTGTAGATTTTTTGATGATGGCCATTCTGACTGGTGTGAGGTGATACCTCATTGTAGGTTTGATTTTCATTTCTCTAATGATTAGTGATGTTGAGCATCCTTTCATGTGTTTGTTAGCAATCTGTATATCTTCTTTGGAGAAATGTTTATTTAGGTCTTCTGCCCATTTTTGGATTGGGTTGTTTGTTTTTTGAATATTGAGCTGCATGGGTTGCTTGTATATTTTGGAGATTAATCCTTTGTCAGTTGCTTTGTTTGCAAATATTTTCTTCCATTCTAAGGGTTGTCTTTTCGTCTTGTTTATAGTTTCCTTTGCTGTGCACAAGGTTTTAAGTTTCATTAGGTCCCATTTGTTTATTTTTGTTTTTATTTATTTCCATTTCTCTAGGAGGTGGGTCAAAAAGGATCTCATTGTGATTTATGTCATAGAGTGTTCTGCCCATGTTTTCCTCTAAGCGTTTTATAGTGTCTGGCCTTACATTTAGGTCTTTAATCCATTTTGAGTTTATTTCTGTGTATGGTGTTAGGGAGTGTTGTAATTTCATTCTTTTACATGGAGCTGCCCATTTTCCCCAGCACCACTTATTGAAGTGTCTTTTCTTATGTCTTTTCTCCATTGTATATTCTTGCCTCCCTTATCAAAGATAGGGTGACCATATGTACATGGGTTTATCTCTGGGCCTTCTATCCTGTTCCATTGATCTATATTTCTGTTTTTGTGCCAGTACCATACTGTTTTGATTACTGTAGCTTTTGTAGTATAGCCTGAAGACAGGGAGCCTGATTCCCCCAGCTCCATTTTTCTTTCTCAAGATTATTTTGGCTATTCAGGGTCTTTCGTGTTTCCACACAAATTGTGAAACTTTTTGTTCTAATTCTGTGAAAAATGCCATTGGTATTTTGATACGGATTGTATTGAATCTGTAGACTGCTTTGGGTAGAATAGTCATTTTCACAATGCTGATTCTTCCAATCCAAGAGCATGGTATATCTCTCCATCTGTTTGTATCATCTTTAATTTCTTTCATCAGTGTCATATAGTTTTCTGCATACAGGTCTTTTGTCTCCTTAGGTAGGTTTATTCCTAGCTATTTTATTCTTTTTGTTGCAGTGGTAAATGGGAGTGTTTCCTTAATTTCTCTTTCAGAGTTTTCATCATTAGTGTATAGGAATGCAAGAGATTTCTGTGCATTAATTTTGTATCCTGCTACTTTACCAAATTCATTGATTAGCTCTAGTAGTTTTCTGGTAGCTTCTTTAGGATTCTCTATGTATAGTATCATGTAATCTGCAAGCAGTGACAGTTTTTCTTCTTGTTTTCTGATTTGGATTCCTTTTATTTCTTTTTCTTCTCTGATTGCTGTGGCTAAAACTTCCAAAACTATGTTGAATAATAGTGGTGAGAGTGGGCAACCTTGTCTTGCTCCTGATCTTAGTGGAAATGGTTTCAGTTTTTCACCATTGAAACTGATGTTGGCTGTGGGTTTGTCATATATGGCTTTATTATGTTGAGGTAGGTTCCCTCTATGCCTACTTTCTGGAGGGTTTTTATCATAAATGGGTGTTGAATTTTGTCAAAAGCTTTTTCTGCATCTATTGAGATTATGATATGGTTTTTCTCCTTTAATTTGTTAATATGGTGTATCACATTGATTGATTTGTGTATAATAAAGAATACTTGCATTCCTGGGATAAACCCCACTTGATCATGGTGTATGATCCTTTTAATGTGCTGTTGGATTCTGATTGCTAGTATTTTGTTGAGGATTTTTGCATCTATGTTCATCAGTGATATTGGCCTTTAGTTTTCTTTCTTTGTGACATCTTTGTCTGGTTTTGATATGAGAGTGATGGTGGCCTTGTAGAATGAGTTTGGGAGTGTTCCTCCCTCTGCTATATTTTGGAGGAGTTTGAGAAGGATAAGTGTTAGCTCTTCTCTAAATGTTTGATAGAATTCACCTGTAAAGCCATCTTGTCCTGGGCTTTTGTTTGTTGGAAGATTTTTAATCACAGTTTCAATTTCAGTGCTTGTGATTGGTCTGTTTATATTTTCTATTTCTTCCTGGTTCAGTCTCAGAAGGTTGTGCTTTTCTAAGAATTTGTCCATTTCTTCTAGTTTGTCCATTTTATTGGCATATATTTACTTGCAGTAATCTCTCATGATCCTTTGTAGTTCTGCAGTGTCAGTTGTTTCTCTTTTTTCATTTCTAATTCTATTGATTTGAGTCTTCTCCCTTTTTTTTTGTTGAGTCTGGCTAATGGTTTATCAATTTTGTTTATCTTCTCAAAGAACCAGCTTTTAGTTTCATTGATCTTTGCTATCGTTTCCTTCATTTCTTTTTCATTTATTTCTGATCTGATCTTTATGATCCTTCTGCTAACTTTGGGGTTGTTTTTGTTCTTCTTTCTCTAATTGCTTTAGATGTATGGTTAGGTTGTTTATTTGAGATGTTTCTTATTTCTTGAGGTAGGATTATATTGCTAAAAACTTCCCTCTTAGAACTGCTTTTGCTACATCCCATAGGTTTTGGGTCATCGTGGTTTCTTTGTCATTTCTAGGTATTTTTAAATTTCCTCTTTGATTTCTTCAGTGATCTCTTGGTTATTTAGTAGTGTATTGTTTAGCCTCAATCTGTTTGTATTTTTTTACAGTTTTTTGTCTTGTAATTAATATCTAATTTCATAGTGTTGTGGCCAGAAAAGATACTTGATATGATTTCAATTTTCTTAATTTACCAAGGCTTGATTTGTCACCCAAGATATGATCTTCCCTTGAGAATGTTCCAGGAGAACTTGAGAAGGAAGATTGTGTATTCTGTTGTTTTTGGATGGAATGTCCTATAAATATCAATTAAGTCCATCTTGTTTAATGTATCATTTAAAGCTTGTGTTTCCTTATATACTTTCATTTTGAATGATCTGTCCATTGGTGAAAGTGGGGTGTTAAATTCCCCTACTATTATTGTGTTACTTTCAGTTTCCCTGTTTATGCCTTTTAGCATTTGCCTTATGTACTGAGGTGCTCCTATGTTGGGCGCATAAATATTTATAATTGTTGTATCTTCTTCTTGGACTGATCCCTTGATCATTATGTAGTGTCCATCTTTGTCTGTTGTAATAATCTTTATTTTAAAGTCTATTTTGTCTGATAAGAGAATTGCTACTCCAGCTCTCTTTTGATTTCCATTTGCATGGAATATCTTTTTCCATCCCCTCACTTTCAGTCTGTATGTGTCCCTAGGTCTGAAGTGGGTCTCTTGTAGACAGCATATATATGGGTCTTGTTTTTGTATCCATTCAGCCAGTCTATGTCTTTTGGTTGGAGCATTTGATCCATTTACATTTAAGGTAGTTATCGATATGTATGTTCCTATTACCATTTTCTTAATTGTTTTGTGTTTGTTATTGTAGGTCTTTTCCTTCTCTTGTGTTTCCTGCCCAGAGAAGTTCCTTTAGCAATTGTTCCAAAGCTGGTTTGGTTGTGCTGAATTCTCTTAGCTTTTGCTTGTCTGTAAAGGTTTTAATTTCTCCATCAAATCTGAATGAGATCCTTGCTGAGTAGAGTAATCTTGGTTGTAGGTTTTTCCCTTTCATCACTTTAAATATAACCTGCCACACCCTTCTGGCTTGCAGACTTTCTGATGAAAGATCAGCTGTTAACCTTATGGGGATTACCTTGTATGTTATTTGTTGCTTTTGCCTTGCTGCTTTTAATATTTTTTCTTTGTATTTAATTTTTGATACTTTGATTAATATGTGTCTTGGCGTGTTTCTACTTAGATTTATCGTGTATGGTACTCTCTGCACTTCCTGAACTTGACTGACTATTTCCTTTCCCATATTAAAGTTTTCAACTATAATTTCTTCAAATATTTTCTCAGTCCATTTCTTTTTCTCTTCTTCTTCTGGGACCCCTATAATTCGAATGTTGGTGCGTTTAATGTTGTCCCAGAGGTCTCTGAGACAGTCCTTAATTCTTTTCATTCTTTTTTCTTTATTCTGCTCTGTGGTTGTTATTTCCACTATTTTATCTTTCAGGTCACTTATCCATTCTTCTGCCTCAGTTATTCTGCTATTGATTGTTTCTACAGAATTTTTACTTTCATTTATTGTGTTGTTCATCATTGTTTGTTTGCTCTTTAGTTATTCTAGGTCCTTGTTAAACGTTTTTTGTATTTTCTCCATTCTATTTCCAAAATTTTGGATTGTATTTACTATCATTACCCTGAATTCTTTTCCAGGTGGACTGCCTATTTCCTCTTCATTTGTTTTGTCTGGTGGGTTTTTACCTTGCTCCTTCATCTGCTGTATATTTCTCTGTCTTCTCATTTTGCTTAACTTACTGTGTTTGGGGTCTCCTTTTTGCAAGCTGCAGGTTCGTATTTCCTGTTGTTTTTAGTGTCTGCCCCCAGTCAGTAAGGTTGGTTCAGTGGGTTGTGTAGGCTTCCTGGTGGAGGGGACTGGTGCCTGTGTTGTGGTGGATGAGGCTAGATTTTGTCTTTTTGGTGGGCAGGGCCATATCCAGTGTGTGTTTTGGGGTGTCTGTGAACTTATTATGATTTTAGGCAGCCTCTTTGCTAATGGGTGGGGTTGTATTCCTGTCTTGCTAGTTGTTTGGCATGGGGGTGTCCGGCACTGGAGCTTGCTGGTCGTTGAGTGGAGCTGGATCTTAGCATTGAGATGGAGATCTCTGGGAGAGCTGTTGCTGTTTGATATTTCATGGGGCCAGGACATCTCTAGTGGTCCAATGACCTGAAGTCAGCTCTCCCACCTCAGAGTCTGAGTCCTGACACCCGGCTGGAGCAACAAGACCCTGTCAGCCACATGGCTCAGAAGAAAAGGGAGAAAAAAAAGAAAGAAAGAAATAATAATAATAAAATAAAATGAAGTTATTTTAAAATAAAAAATAAAAAATAAATTATTAAATTAAAAAATATAAAAAAGTAATAAAAAATAAGAAAGAAGAGAGCAATGAAACCAATAAACAAATCCACCAAAGATAACAAGAGCAAAAAACTATACTAAAAAAAAAAAAAGAAAATGGGCAGACAGAACCCTAGGACAAATGGTAATAGCAAACTTATACAGACAAAATCACACAAAGAAGCATACACATACACATTCTCAAAAAGAGAGAAAGGAAGAAAAAAAAAAAAAAATATATATATATATACATATATGTATACAAAAAAAGGAAGAGAGCAACCAAATCAATAAACAAATCTACCAGTGATAATTAGATCTAAATATTAAAGTAAGTTAAATGTAAAACCAGAAACAAATCAGATGCAGAAAGCAAACCCTAAGTCTACAGTTGCTCCTAAAGTCCACTGCCTCAATTTTGGGATAATTCATTGCCTATTCAGGTATTCCACAGATGCAGGGTACATCAAGTTGATTGTGGAAATTTAATCTGCTACTCCTGAGCCTGCCCTGTGAAATTTCCTTTTCTCTTCTTTGTTCGCACAGCTCCTGGGGTTCAGCTTTGGATTTGGCCCTGCCTGTGCATGTAGGTTGCCTGAGGGAGTCTGTTCCCACCCAGACAGGAGGAAGTTAAAGAGTGGCTGTTTAGGGGTCTCTGGCTCACTCAGGCCCGGGGGGTGGGGTGGGGGGGAGGGTTATGGAGTGCAGGGCGAGCCTGCGGCAGCAGAGGCCAACGTGACATTGCAACAGCCTTTGTTGTGCTGTGTGTTCTCCCGGGGAGCTTGTCCCTGGATCACGGGACCCTGGCAGTGGTGGGTTGCACAGGCTCTTGGGAGGGGACGTGTGGATAGTGACCTGTGCTTGCACACAGGATTCTTGGTGGCGGCAGCAGCAGCCTTAGCGTCTCATGCCCGTCTCTGGTGTCTACGCTGATAGCCATGGCTTGCACCTGTCTCTGGAGCTCATTTAGTCTGTGCACTGAATCCCCTCTCCTCGCGCACCCCAAAACAATGTTCTCTTGCCTCTTAGGCAGGTCCAGACTTTTTCCCAGACTCCCTCCCGGCTAGCTGTGGTGCACTAGACCTTTCAGGCTGTGTTCACACCGCCAACCCCAGTCCTCTCCCTGGGGTCTGGCCTCCGAAGCCAGAGCCTCAGCTCCCAGCCCCCACCTGCCCCGGCGGGTGAGCAGACAAGCCTCTCGGGCTGGTGAGTGCTGGTCAGCACCGATCCTCTGTGTGGAAATCTCTCCACTTTGCCCTCTGCACCCCTGTTGCTCTGCTCTCCTCCGTGGCTCTTAAGTTTCCCCCGCCCATCCCCCATCTCCACCAGTGAAGGGCCTCCCTAGTCTGTGGAAACTTTTCCTCTTCCCAGCTCCCTCCCAGAGGTGCAGGTCCTGTCCCTATTCTTTTGTCCCTGTTTTTTCTTTTTCTTTTGCCCTACCCCGGTACGTGGGGAGTTTCTTGCCTTTTGGGAAGTCTGAGGTCTTCTGCCAGCGTTCAATGTGTGTTCTGTAGGAGTTGTTTCACATGTAGATGTGTTTCTCATGTATTTGTTGGGAGGATGGTGATTTCCACGTCTTATTCCTCCGCCATCTTGAAGGTCCTCCAAGACATTTTAATTTTCTGAATATACAACTATGCCATCTCTAAATCATGACAATTTTATGTATTCTCTAATGAAAGGTCTTGATGCAGAGATCCAGGAAGCTCAGCACAGCTAAAGCAGGACAAATGCATGGACAACCCCATCCTGGCACATAAGGCTCAAACTGCTGAGAACCCAAAATAATGAGCAAACCTTAAAAGTAACCATAATGAGGGGAAAGACACATCCCATTCATGAGAAATTAGATGAATGAAAGCTGATTTATTCTAAAAATCAATGTGGGCTAGTTCATTTTTAATAGTAAAAATTAACTTTTTAAATAATTTTTAATAGTAAAAATTAGCTTTGAGAATAATGGGCACCATGTCATGTCCAGAATATGTCAATTTGTTCATATGAAGATAAGTGATAAAAAAAATCCACATATTTGAAATATTGTCATCTCTGTTAATGCAAATGTTAGCATATCATGTTTGAGCCAGGAAAGTGCCTTAGGAAAGAGAAGACCAGAACACTCCCTGTGGAAGTGATGTGCATTACACCTGTTGAATAAACTTCCCCCCCAGATTTGCTCCATGACCTAACATGGAGACCTAGAAGTACATTATTATTAACCCATTTACAAGACTTTAGGTCTTTATCTTTTTTTAAGTGGAAATAGTGTCTAAAAGTGAAAACTTGAAGGTTTTGAGTTACTGAGTAAGTAAATATATTATGTACTCCAAACAAGTTCTGGCTTTAGGAAAAAAAAAATGAGGATATTGGGTTGGGTAGGAAGGTGAGAATAAATGTACCATATTTTATGTACTCATTAGCCTATTGCTTAATTAATAATAATGATCACAAATCAACTTATGTGATACACTTCTAAAATAATATTTTAAATGACCCATAATGTTGATAGCTTTCGCTTCATGTATTATTATTTTCATTTCTTGTTTTACACTTTCACGTATTTGTCCTTTGGGGATATATCACTTTTTCAAATATTTTTGGATATTTTCATTATTTTAGATATTTCAGTATTGCCAGATCTGGTACAATATTGGAAATACACCTGTTCTTCTCACCATTCTCTTTTATTCATATCAACTACTCTTATGTTAGTGTTATTTCATTAGGTAATATGTAGACTTTGTGAAGAAATTATATGATTAAATTCCTAACTCCCTTCTAATAAAAATATGCTTACTGTGGTTTGCTAGAGTTAAGTTTTCTTAAACTTATTTTTAAATATATTTAGGACCTTAAACTGGTATTTTCATTAAGGAAGTTTTCATTCATTCATTCACTCATTAATACACGAACTTATTAGAATTAAAATGGGTATCAAATTCATATTAAACATGAATATTGTTAGCTAATTTGTTTAGAGAATGCTTCATACCTTCTTTTCACTGTGAGTGGATTATGTGACAGTGGAAGGATCACATACAAGGTCTTTATGTTGGGAGGTCCCCATCACAGAAGCCATCTGTTGCCGGAGATTACAGATGAGATTCTGCTCCTCTCTACATGTTCTTGGGGACACATACCACCTAATTTTTTGAGCCTCAGTTTCTAAAACTGTATGAGAAGCACTGTGGAACTGAGTTATCTCCAAGGCATATTATATGCTTAAAATTTTCTTATTCCATAAGTATTAGTAGAGCATGAAAATACAAAAGCATTGGGTACTATTTCACCCTGGATCTTTCCTTAACTTCCCTTGTCAGCCTAAAATGAAACAATGATAAAGCAATGTCCACTGAAAATGAACATTTTAAACAACTGACACTAAGAAGAGAATCCAGCTAGTATAAAACTTTACAGGAGTCTCCTAATCCGGAGAAATTTGACCATACTATTCCTGAAATCTGGGTTTATCAGAGGCTAGTCAACCTTACATTTCCTAAGTAAACAGTGTAGAACTGGCCTCACATGTTAACTGAAGAGAAATCACCCCCTGGAAGGATTAGTCAAGTCTTACTGACCAGTGGGCTTACTCAAGCTTAGTGGAAGGAAGAAGCCCATAAAATGAGCAATCTTATACTGAATTTACCAATACTTCTATCACTTTTTAGTATTTGTATTACTGCTAAAATTTTACTTTTTTCATCTTAATACATAGCACCTCTTTTACTTTTAATAAAAAAGAAAGGTTAAGGCATAACATTTTTCATCCTCTTCTATACCACTGCCAAGATTTCTTTTTCTTTTTAATTTCACTTTCCCACTTTCAAAATTTCCTTATTCCAGTGATTTTTTTCCTCGTATGAAGAGAGCCAGGAAGAGTTAGGAGGGAGTCTTCTCTAAATACGGCCATCAATAACCTGGGAGCCCCAGAAAAAAAGTTCTCTCTTTCTATCACCAAGGCACCAGGGTACATTTATCACCTGTGAACCATGTCTTATACATGTGAGTAGGTGTGGCTGAAACTCTACTTTGCTTCCGGATGGATGAGCAAATCACTCCTTCTGAGAAGGAGGAAAAATTTCTCTCTAACCTTCCTTAACCTGATTCTGCTTCTGTAGCGCTTCCTGAAGGCAGCTTCACTTCAATCATCTCACCCTCCTCTAAAAGGTAAGAGTCAGGCCACAAGCACTGTTGGTCATGCTCTTTGAAATCATAGTGCCTGGGGACAACAGGTGACTACAGGGGGCTCTCGACTCCAGAGTCACAACTGCACCCAGCGTGGCCATCACTGTAAGCACGGGCCCAGGGGTCTGTGTATGAATCAACTTCCGCTGTTTCTCTGGTTCTGAATCAGAAGTTAAAATAAAGCCGTCAATTCTTGTAGACACAGAGCACTTCCCTCCAGGGCTCTGAACTGCCCCTGTCTAGCTCTGAATTCCATCGAATTTTCTTCTGTACATATGAAACCTTAATTCCTGCAGACACAATGTCTTGAAAATTGCCAACATCCAAAGAAAAGCATGCTTTGAAACCTTGCATCAAGTGTCTTTCACCTTTCCATCATTCCAACAGAGTATGCCCATAAGAATAATGTGATAAATGTAAAAGCATATGTTATGAAAAAGAGTTTAGAAGGCTGTTGTCATGAGAGGAGCCTAGATGCTCATCTATTGTGAAGCATGTCACTACAGATCCCTCAGATAACACATGCCCCGCCAGGGGAGGGCCCATTACAAGCTGAAACCTGAAAAAGCATCACCAGAGGGCATGTCTCATCTTTTATTATCATCATTGCCATCATTATGATGCTTATCACCATTTTAGACATTGAGAGAACACCACAACTGAAGTGTTTACACATGTAAAAAAGTTAGGCTCTTTTTCTTTTACATTTTGTTAGACTTAGAAATAAGAAATATCTTTTATTAGAAAAAAAACGTTCAGCTCTTGTCAGTTGAATCATGGGCTAGAATTATTTTCACCTTTGCCGTGTTACTATTTCAAGAGGGGAACTAAATAAAAGATGACTAAAATCGTACTTGTAATCATGTTGCTATCATGTTGTTAGGGTCACCTGGGTCTTCAGTAGGTGAAATGACCCCATGAAAATATTTTTTATAATTTTTCTTAAACGTTATTTATAGATTTGCCAACATTGTTGCAATGTCTGAGAAAACAAAAACATTTCTATATGCCATTCCTTAATGGTGTTTATATCTATGTCTTGGGTCACCTTCCTTGTTCTACTGTCCTAACCCTCTTGCGTGCTTTTGCATCTTGAGTACCAAGTTTTATCTGGTCACGTTCCTGATCTAGCTGCCAAGTTCTTGATATCAAGTATTCCTGATCTAGATTTTTGACAGCACTGTTAAATTAATGTTGGACTTTTTCCTAATCTAGGACAACTTCTTTGTGATTTAGCAAATGTGTGTGTGTGTGTGTGTGTGTGTGTGTGTGTTGTGTGTGTAGGTGTGTGTGTGTGGGGCTCCATCATGTTCAGCAGTGATAGGCTATCTATACGTGCTAATATAATGACTTAAGGTGTTCAGTCATTCCAAGGTATTTGCACTTCAATAGGATTTACCAGAATATTGAAAATAAGCTTTCAAAGTCTGGTAATGCTGGAATTTGGATTTTCAGGTAGCATACCTTCTTTGTGCCAAAGAAATCATCTACTTTGGCCATAACCTATCTATTTGGCCTGGCCTGTGTGGGCTGTTTTTACAGGGTCTTGCTCTCAGCCAGGCTTAGGGTATTATCATTGCAACTGCTTTGCAAACTATAAATTCCTGAGTGTGTATGAGACTTGATTTTATATACTTACCATTATTATGTGACAATGACTCTTTGTAGATTTGCATTACACATTTCAAGTGCGACAAGTTGGGTTTCATGATGCTTTGTGGAATAGATATATCCTAGTCCTCAGGAGTAGACTTTTAGCCATTATCACCAGAGCAGGAGAAGGCAGGAATCACCTGGGTCATAAAGTGTCCCTAGAACTCAGCATGGTCTGCTCAGCTCTGTCCACTACACGGTCATCTTTGGTAAGGACACCAGAATGGGTTCCTTAGGCGGCTGATTTAACTTTGTAACTAAATGTAACTACGCTCTAATGCAGGCAGAGCACCAGCTCTACACCACTGTGTTCCAAGGCCTTGGTGGCACAACATTTTTAACCTAGAAAACAACCTCTCTTTGGATTAGTTACCAGTCTTAGAAATAGCAGCAATTCCGATCTATGTTTTTGTTTATGCTTTTTTGTTTTTTTCTCATGGAATGTTTCAGAAAGTCAAGAATGCACACACTATGGGTTGCACCACAGTGGTGAGCTCAGAACAACATTTTGGTTTTGGGGGCTCAGGGTCACAGTATGCAAAGTCTTCAACCTCTTTCATGCTTGCTTTTCTTTTCTCTTCCAGACCCTGCAACGTCCTCAGTATCCATTAATTCCTAGGGAAGACACGAGAGGTGTAAGATATATCAACATGTTGGCCTTGCTGTTCAGCTCTGAGGTCTCCAGGAGAGGCTTCCTTTAAAGATATTTTAAGAAGCACAGATTCCTGCTTCCACTAATGCTTCTACCACTTGCTGACCACATAATCTTGATCTTTAACTGAAGTTTTCTGACATCTAGCTTCTTCATGTATAAAATATGAGAAGTGGGAGATAATCTTCCCACCCCACTATGTTCCACCAGTTGGATTCTCTCCAGCAGCTGTGGAGACTGAGTGTGGCATTTAGGATATTTATTGTAGGTGAACATCTGGCAGGGAGTAGGGGAAGCAGGATCAGACAGAGAAAGAAGCTGAAAATCCATGCAAGCAACATAAGGCTTTGCCATGCCTACTGGGACTTCTGTAGCAGACATCACTTGTCACAGTTGTGCCTAAGTGATTTGGCCATCTATACCCCTCTGCAACCAGAGCCTGGATGTGGGTGGCCCTGTGAACCTGTGCCTTGGACAAGGCATCTCTGGGCAGCTGAGGAAAACCCTGAAGGAGCTGAGAGCCAGACGGTCCCTCTTGGAAGGGGAGCTGGGAGCACGTGTCCTGTCCCACAAGAGGAACGAGGTGATACGGTGAAAGGACTGTGCTCTTGAAATGTAGAAAATTTTCTTGATTCTTTCTATAAACATTTGCTGTTTTCCTTATTTTATATCAAGATACAACTAGCTGAGGGGGGGAATGAATAGGCAGAACACAGAGGATCTTCAAGGCAGTGAAACATCTCTGTATGATGCCGTGATGGTGGATATGTGTCATTGCACATTCGCCCAAACCCAGCACCAAGAGTGAGCCCTAATGTAAGCCATGAACTTTAGTTAGTAATGACTTATCGATATTGGCTCATCATTTATGACCAACGTTCCACTCTTGTAGGATGTTGATAGTGGGTGAGGGTGTGTGCGTGTAATGGGAACACTTTGTATTTTCTGATCCCTTTCGCTGTGAACCTAAAACTGCTCTAAAAGTCTATAAAAATAGCAAGGTGTATTTAAATATGATGGGCTATATCCAATATTGCAAATATTCGTTTTATTGTCTAAGACAAGATGTTCAACAGCTCTAGAAGAGTGGAAGGTCATGCTTTAATTTAGACGTGCTCCCAGTTTCATATGTAATGTCCTCCTGAATACTTGTGTAAGGTCAAACTTATAAAACTTAAACAAGGTTAAATAAACAAACAACTTATAAATCACCTTTGTGTAAATTAGAAAATTGCACCTCTGTGCTCAGATGGTTGAGGAAGCTAGCTCCTCCTCTGGACAGAAGACGCACCATTTTCAATAGTTGTGGAGCAGGCTGGTGTCTTTGTACCATGGACAACTGTACAGCCGTGCAGGGCGTAAACTGAAACATATTCACGCAGTGCTTCAATGTGACACGTGATCTCCCAACACTAGGCTTCTGTGTCTCCATCTTCTCTGCTCCCTTGTCCTTCCCAATTCCACCTCAGCAACTCAGTCTCAGGTCAGACAACAGACTTGCAGTTAGCAGCAGCTGCACCATTTCTGAAATGTTCATTTTGAGAAATCTGCATTTTTGAACCTGTCATTTTTCAACTCATTCTTCCAGCTGGGGTAACCTTCCGATTATTCCTCAATCCCCAATGCATTCATCCCTCACTTTCTTATTATCCTTACCTTTGCACATTCTTTCTGGCCCCTCTGAGACCTCGTGGTTTGAACATAAACCACTCCCTTAAAAACATCTTAAACTTCCTTACACATTCCTGATTATATATTTTCCTGCCAATGCAAAGCCTCCTAATTTTCCTCTTATACCAAGAAGCTAAACATTGCTGGAGAAAACTCTCACAACCATTTCAATTGTTCTTGCTTGAAATGTATAATCACAGATCTCAAAGAAGCACCTGACATGTGCCAGATATATCCCCAGCAATAGAGGAGGTGGGGAGGGCAGCAGAGGGTCCACGTTCTTCCTTCCAGGACAGCGTAAGCATTGCTCTCTACTGGTCAGACTCTGATGAGAATAATGGATAAGTACAAAAAAGAAGGAACAACAGAAATCCTAGATTGATTGAATCTAGAAAGGATGGAGTAACTAATCACTGAAAAAAATAACAGATCATGAATGGCCAGAGCCAGGAATAGAAGTGAATTTAGTCGAGACAAGCCAAAGCCTGTTGTTGTTTTGCAGTGACTTCCAGAACCATTAACTTGACTGAGGGGGATTATCTGCAGCTCTGCTTGCCCAACATTTGTGTTTCTCTACCTTCTTGGACTCTCTCAGCTTCCATGCGCCCATCATATTTTTCAAACATTTTGGCATCACCTGTCATAGCCCCTGGACAGTTTTCAGTAACAATAAATCTCAGTCTCAAGTCAAGGATTATGAGTCCGGAAAACATTTGTTGAACATATGGTTTAAATTATTTTTCCTGTGTCTGGAAAATTAGTAGATTTCTAACCTACAGAGAGTATGAAGAATATAAGAGTAGGTATTTCCTGGTAAAACTACAGAAGGAAGTTGCTCCAACATCATATAATTTATTTGTACAATGGGCTGTAGATGTGCCTAGATATTTAACAAAGCCAAGCTATGATACGACAGCTTCTAGATAGAGTATTCCAGAAGATTTCCCCAGAAGAATGCCTGCAACAGGCCAAGAATACACATTACAGATGTAGAAATTAAATTAATGTCAAATTCATTCATTGAGCAAGCTGCCAGAAAAGTTCTCTCTTTCATTGTGATTAACTTAATCATTTATTTATATGAAATTTTATTCCCAAATATTTTAATTCACAAAGCATCCTACACTTCATGAAAGAGAAAATTAATTAACAATGAATAAGAAGATAAAGCAAAAGAAGAACAAAGACAGGAAAATAGTCTCTAAAAATTAAAAAAAAAGAGGAAGAGTAATTTATAAATTTGGGGGAAGTATTAGCAAAATTAAAGTTATCAGCCTGAATATTATTTAGAATTACAAGAACTGTTTTTTTGGATTTCTCTTTTTAACCATACTAAAGTCTCAAAGTTTGGGTGCTAAACCTCTCACAGTCTGTTCTATAGAAATTCATAGGTTCTGCTGAAAATATAGTTGCATAGATTACAGTACAGAATTGAAAGGCTTCACCTTGGGAATTGTTTCCTAGCATTTTGTGTCTCTTCTGATTTTGCAGGATAATTTTCTCCTCTTCAGGAATTCAAATCAGAATGAATGATTTCTGTGTCTGAAGGAGATAACATCTTCAAATTATTTTTGTTGTTAAGCATGGATATGATTTCTGGAAACAGCAAAAGACATTGAGCAAAGACTGCCAAAAAGATGAGTGATTACAGCTGAAGGAAATGGACTTGAGTTTTGAAGGCAATGATACCTAGTCGTGTCGTGTAGTTCAGCGGTTCCCACTCTTTTTGGCACCACGGACAGTTTTTGTGGAAGATAATTTTTCCACGGATGGGGTAGGGGGGTGGTTCAGGTGGTAAAGGGAGCGACAGGGAGCAGTGGGGAGAGATAGGGAGAGATGGGGAGAGATGGGGAGCGATGGGGAGAGATGGGGAGCGATGGGGAGAGATGGGGAGAGATGGGGAGCGATGGGGAGAGATGGGGAGAGGTGGGGAGAGATGGGGAGCGATGGGGAGAGATGGGGAGAGACGGGGAGAGACGGGGTGAGACGGGGAGCGATGGGGAGAGATGGGGAGAGATGGGGAGAGATGGGGAGCGATGGGGAGAGATGGGGAGAGATGGGGAGAGATGGGGTGAGATGGGGAGCGATGGGGAGAGATGGGGTGAGATGGGGAGCGATGGGGAGAGATGGGGAGTGGCAGGTAAAGCTTCGCTCACTCACCTGCCGCTCACCTCCCGCTGTGCAGCCCGATTCCTAACAGGCCTGTGGCCTGGGGGTCGGGGACCCATGGTGTAATTAATAAGACGACCGCAACAGAGATTTTCTGAGAAAAATCCTAGAAACTTTTAAATGAAAGGAAACATAATTGGTATAAGGATATAATTTTTTAGGGTAATTACTTGGAAGAGGAAAAACATACAAACCCACATGTGCTGCTATGTTTACTTAAAAGCTGCCTTTGTGAATTGCTGCTCCAGATTAAAGAAGATACAAAGAGGAACAACCACTGGATACTAGACCAGGAAAAAGTATAATATAAAAAATATACTATAAAAAATATTTAAAAAAGGACATCCCTGGGATAATCAAGAAAATTTAAAAATGGACTGAAGATTAGAAAATATTTGTTGTTTCAATATTCAATGCGTGGGTTTTATAGTAACTGTTTTATGGTTATGAATGAGGATATCCTTATTAGAAAATACATACTGCAGTACTGGGATCACAATGGGTTAAAATCATTCTCAAATGATTCAGAAAAGTAATATACATGCAGAGACATACACACATGTGTGATGTATGTATGTGAGTAGGCATATGTGTGTATATGTCTCTGTGTATGTACATATACAAGAAGGGTGTTTAGAGTTCCTTGTCCTATTCTTGAAACTTCAGTAAATGTGAAATAACGTCTAATAAAAGGTTAAAACGCAAACAACAGTAACAAGCAGTCTTTGCATGTGAATGTGTTTATGTGTGTCTGTGCATGCACATTGCATGTGTATAGTTTTATAATACAAGTCATATCCTCTTGTGCATAAACTTTGGAAAATAAAACAAAACCTATACTCTCAACATATTAAAGCTAACAAGTTACTGTTAGTATTTTACTCTCAACATATTAAAGCTAACAAGTTACTGTTAGTATTTTGAGTAGTTTCTTCTAGGATTTTTACAATTTATAAATTGTTATATAATTTAGCTCATGTTTTGTTATTTTCTATAATCTTATATTCAGATTTTTTTCTTAAGTCCTTTCCCATGTCACTAAATATTGGTCGTCATTCTGTAAGGTGGCACATGCTGCATATTTGGGACTTCTCAGTTCATCTAGCTGTCCCACTAACTAATACTCTGGGAGGCAAGGTAACTGGCTCTGAGTCTAGAAAAGGATTGTTTCAAGAATCAGTTTAGAGCGTGCACATAAATCACTTAGCTTAAAGGCATGCTTCCCTTTGTCAGTAAAAGTGGCAAATTCCTTTGGTGACTGAAATTGATGAGTTAATTTTTACAAAAATACATTTTTTAAAAAAATGAGATGTATCCTAGGAAATCCAGTAGCTGGTGAGCAAAGTTACTGCTAAAACAGTGACAATTTCTGTGAGCTATGTTGTACTATAAGTGAAGAAACCAGTTTCTTGTTTTACACAGCTTTAGCAAGTGACTTGGTGGACGTCTCCTCGAACAAAGTCTTACACTTGCTGTGTCCTAAATGCCACAGGTCCTTGTTTTATTTTTCTACCAACATTTCTCTATATGCAGCACTTAGCACTGGCCTGGCACATGGTAAGCCATGTTTTCTTCAAATAAAAAGTGGGAACATTTTCTAATTTTACAATTTTTTTTCTATTTTTTTTCTGCCTCTCTTCCAGCTCCATGGTCTTCTCTCCTTGAATTTCTTCCACACAGTCTTTTCCCACAAGTCAGCTCCACAGGTCCTCCTGGGGCATTTCCTGTGTAAGACTCTGTGCCTAGCATTTGTCCAATCTGTGGAGTGGACACTTCATTGTTCTAAGTGACATGCAGTCGTGCATATGTGTATGTGTGTATATATACATTTATATTTCATACCCACTGATGTTTGCAGAGTGCAGATGTATCAGATTAAGTAAATAAATGATGCTTATGGACCATTGCTTCCTTTGTATAAAACCTTAGGAGACCAGTTCCTTGTTCCTTGGTCAAGTTTATAACCTTTACTCAACTTGAGGGAAAAACTATCATTTTATTTTATTTTACAATTATCTGACTAAGAATATAGCAAACAGAAGTTAGCAGAGACCTCTACTTAATTTTTCATGACTACCTAACTTCTGGCTTCTATTTATGAATTCTGATGATCAAACTGGAGCCTGAGAAGCCACCAAAAGTAATACATTCCATAACCTGTCCTTCTGTAGCTTGCATGGTAAGAGTTTTGTTTTTTTTTTCGGGAAGTTTTGTGACAGTAACTAAATAGTATGCTGTAATACAGTCTGGCAAAGAAATGATAAACAAAAAAAAATGTAGAGTTATGCTTAAATGGCCAGCTTCCTGCAATATTTACGGTAATACACACAGAACTGTGGAATAAAATCAGTAAAACCATATCTGTATTTTTCTTAACAGCCTTCAGAAGAAATCATGATCTATTATATGGTGTTAATTTATCAGAATTATGAATTATTTTTATTAATAAAAGAGAAATTAGGATTATATTATCAAAATAAGTAATTCATATAGAATTTTTATGTGCTGAAAGTAAAAAGGTTTGTTTCAAATTTCTGATTGCTTATAGTCATAATTGCCATTTACCTAGGATTATAAGACTCCAGATATATTGGTTTACCTTTTGTCCTTCACTTAAAAATAGCTTTTAATGTGTTACCCACACTTGGCATACTGGAGTCATGGACTTTAAGTCTTCAGACTTCCTCATGCCCCCTGAAGTGAGGATAATTGGTAATATTTTCACGACTTTGCTTTGCTAGGGCACCCAACCATTAAATAGCAACAGCATTCCTTTCTAATATAAGAAAAAAATAGACTACTTTCTAAACTATGTAGCTTTTTTAGAGTCAGGCTTATTTATAAATGCCTTACAGCTATCTTCTGATAAACATCAAGATGCTATAGAAGTGGCAGCGTGCTTACAGGTACAGAAAATGAAATAAGCTCCCTGGGTCCCTCGGGCTGGAGAGCAGCCGGTGGTGGCGGCAAACCCTCTTCCCCACTTTATCATAAATGGGTGAAATGAGGAGGGTTTTCACAGTCTCGTTCAAGTGTTCTTGGGTTTCCAGTAGAGGCTTTAGACTTTCCTTCCTGAGCATTTTAAAGTCAGAATTTTGGAATCCCATTTTGACAAATTCCCTATAAGATGCGTAATGACTCCGTCATTACTGTGTCCTTTGAGGACGTCTGTTAACGTTTCCTCTCTGAGCACGGATGTGCCGGCTCAGACCCCCATGCTCAGCCCTCCTTAGCACGTGGCTATGCAGACACCAGCCCCACACAGGCACTGTCCTGTCCACGTGGAACTCTCACCCGGTGTGCTCCTTCTTGGACTTCCCAACCGATGAAATCTCACTTATCCCTGAAGGCCTGGCTCACTTGTCTCTCCACGTGGGAGTTTGTCTCCATCAGCTCCGGTTGGAATGGATTTTCTCTCCTCTGTGTTCCTATCGTTTTCATCCACTTAGTCCTTTCAATGAATTGCTTCCGGCACTTCCCCGGGGCAAGGAAAGGATGGGTGTAGCCGCTGTTCTCCTGTAACCTGCGTCAGGCAGAGGAAGAGGGACCATGAATAAACGAGGATGTAATGTATTTTCCTCCAGTGCTAAGTACTGTACTGACAAGTGAATCAGGATGAGGGTTTTGAGAGTCAAGGGATGGGGATGGAAGGGGAAAGGAGGCTTCTTAGGATGTTCAGAAATGAACTGGCAAATATAAGGCAGGCAAATGGCGAGCAGAGGAATCAGGGCTGGTGAAGCTGTCGTCTTGAGTGTGAATATTAATTTCATGTGTGATGAGAAACATTGGGAGGTTTTTTCTTAATGTTATTTTAAATGAAATTTTAAATGGAGTTTAATACATGAAGAAAACTGCACACATCAGAAGCGTCTTGCTCAATAAAACTTCAGGATCGACTCCGATATGATTGCTCTCATCACCAGATAAGGAACTAGGGTGTTACCAGCACCCCGGAATCCCCATGAGCCCCCTCCTGGTAACTACTGATTAGTCCTCCCCAAAGACAGCCACCATTCTGACTTCTAACACTGTAAATTAGTTTTGCCTGTTTTTAAAGTTTATGTAAATGAAATTTACAGTACGTATTTTTTTGTGTGTCTGGCTTTTATTTTTCAATGTAGTTTGTGAGATTAAATCATGTCATATGTAACTGTATGTCATCCCTAAAGCTTACAGATATAGGACAATTCATTTCTTCTATTGCTCTGGACATTTAAGTTGCTTCCAATTGGGGCTCTTATGAGCAATGCTCTGCACACACACACAAAATGCCAATTCTGTCGGGTAGGTAACCCAGAGGTAAAAATGCTGGATCATTGCATTTGTGTATGTTCAGTTGTTCTAAATATTTTCAGAGTTCCAAAGACTTTGCACCAATTTACACTCCCAGCAACAAGGTGTGAAACTGCTAGTTGGTCCACATTCTTTGCCAACACTTGGTATTGTCAGTCTCTGACAATTATTGTCTCTAATATTAGCCATTTTGTTGTGTGTTTGTTGTATCTCATGGTGGTTTCAATGTGCATTTCCCTGTTGACTAAAGAGGTTGAATACTTTTTTATCTCCTTATTGTCCATTTTGATGTTCTATTTTATGAAATGCCTGTTCTAGCCTTTTGCCCATTTTTCTATTGGATTGTCCGAATTTTTCTTATTGATTGTAGGAGCTGCTTACATATTCTAGATGTAAGTCATTTGTCCATTATGTGGAGAGCAAATATCTTCTCCCACTCTGTGATGTGTTCTTTCATGCTCTTTATGGTGAAGTTTGATAAACAAAATTTCTTAATGTAGTCAAAATGAAAACTTTTTAATGATTAGTGCTTTTGCATTCTGTGTAAGAAAATCTTTGCCCATCATATAGTCAAGAAGATAGTCTTTTATAATATCCTTTAAAAAAACTATACTATTTTAATTTTTATGTTTAGATTTTCCATCCCACTGGAATATATTTTTGTGTATAGTGTGAAGTAAAGGCCAAGATGATTTTTGCTGTCATTGTTGTTAAACATAAGGAAATACAACTGATACAACATCATTTATTAATGACCACTTTTTCCCAAGTGCTCTGAAGGGCCAAGACATTAGATTTATAGAAAATTTGCAAAAAGCATATAGGGGCCCCACAAACCCAGCACCAGTTAATACCCCCTGGTGTTAACACCCTGCATCTGTATGGTACATTTGACACAATGAATGCCCCAATATTGATACATTATTATTAACTAAAGTCCATATTTTACCAGACTTCTTGTGCTTTCACCATTGTACTTCTTCTGTCCCAGGAGCTCACCCAGGACACCACATTACATTTAGTTGTCATGTCTACTTAAGCTCTCCTTGGTTATTCAGTTTCTCAGACCTCCCTTGTTTTGGATGATCTTGATAGCTTTGGGGAACACTTGTCCGATATTCTGTAGAATGTCCTTCTTGGAATTTGTCTGATGTTTTTCTCACGGTTAGACTCGAATAATGGGGTTTGAGGAGGAAGACCACATAGATAAAGTACCTTTTTTATCATGGAATATCACAGGTACACTCTATCAACACGGTTTTCACTGTTAACATTGATGACATGGCTGAGTGAGGTTTATCAGCTTCCTCCACTGTATAGTTACTCTTTCCCCCCCGCTTTCCATACTGCACTCTTTGGAATGAAGTCACATGCACAGTCCACATGTAAGGAATAGGGGTTCCTACTCCTTGATGGTGAAGTAGCTATATAAATGAGCTGTGGTTCTTCTACACAGGACATTTGTCCCTTTTTTCCCACTTTTTCTTTTTACTTTTTAATGATTTATTTATGTTAGTATTAACTCATGGATATTTATTTTATACTCTGGATTATAATACAAACTATTTACATGGTTGCTCAATTTGTTCTAGCTTTGACCATTGGGGCTACTATGTCCATTTGTATATCCCACCATTTTGGGTTTTTTTGGGTTTTCTTTGTAATTCCTTACTTTCTCTTTCTTGCCTTATTGCACTAGATAGGACTTCTGGTGAGATGTTGCATCTATGTGGTGAGAAAGAACATTCTTGCCTTATTCCCAAAATTAGGAAGAGATAGTCCAGTTTCTCACCAGTAAACATAATGTTGACTACAGTTTTTTTATAGATGTTCCTTGTTAAGTTTAGGATATTACCCTTTATTTTTAGTTTGATGAGATCATGAATGGATGTTGTGTTTTGGCAAATGCTTTTCTTTGGATCAATTGATATGATCCTATGATACTTCTTCTTTAGCCCGTTGATGTATTGGATTACATTGATTGATTTTCAAATATTGAGTAAACCTTGCATATCTGGAATAAGTCCAAATTGGTTGTGATGTATAATTATCTGTATATATTGTTAGATTCAATTAGTTATGTTCATGAGATATTTGGTCAGTAGTTTTCCTTTCCTGTAATGTATATAGCTTGGTTTGTTATTAAGGTAATGATAATGAGCTAAAAATTGTTACATCTATTTCTAGTTTCAGGAAAAGATTATGGAGAATTAGTATCAATACTTCTTTAAATAACTTCTACTATAGTTGACTAGTGAAACTTTATGGATCTCTTTTTTCTTTTTTCTTTCCAAGATGCTATAAATTTCCCTCAATGCACTGTTTTGCTGCATCTCAAAATTTTTTATATTTTTTTTATTTTAAAACATTTAAAAATTTATTTTGAAACTTCTTTCACTCATGTATTATTTAGAGATATATTGTTTAATCTACAAATATTTGGGGCTATTTCAGCTATCTTTCTGTCATTGATTTCTAATTTAATTTCATGTGGATCTTAGAACATATTTTGTATGATTTCTCTTTTTTTTTTAATTTAAGATATGTTGTATGGACCAAACTTTGGCTTATCTTGGTGAATGTTTTGTGTAAACTTGAAAAGATTGTGCATTCTGCATTAATGGAGGCTGTATTCCATAAATATCAATTAGATTGAGTTGATCAGTTTTGTTGTTCAGGCCAACCATATCTTTATTTTCTGCATGATTCATAGATCAATTACTAATACAGAGAAATGTTGAAGTCTACAACTACAATAGTGGCTTTCTCTATTTGTCCTTGATGTTCTACTACTTTTTCTGTTTTACATTTTTTTGTCTCTGTTGTTAGGTGCTTACATTTTTAGTATTATGTCCTGTTGGAAATTTGTCCTCTTTATCATTACATAATGCCACTGATTATCCCTGATAAATTTTCCTATTCTGAAGCCTGTTTTGCCTAAGGTTAATATAACTATTTCTACTTCCTTTGGGTCAGTTAGCATGTATATTTTTTTTTTCCTTCCCTTTAGTTTAACCTATTTGAGTCTTTACATTTATAGTAGGTTTCTTAGGGACAACACGTAGTTGGTTCCTGTTGTTTTGTCCACTCTGAAAAATTTGTCTTTTAATTAGTGTACTTAGACAATTCATATTTAAAGTGATTATTAGTATATTTGAGTTAATAGCTACCATGTTTGCACATGTTTTCCATTTGTTCTTTGGTTTTTTCTTCCACACCTCTCTTTTTCTGCCTCCTCTGGTTTTAACTGAGCATTTTATATGATTCGATTTTATCTTCATCCCTTAGCATAGCAATTGTACTTCTTTTAAAAGCATTTTAGTGGTTGTTCTAGAGTTTGAAATTTAACTTTTAAACAATTTGAATCCATCTTCAAAAAACACTATACTGCTTCATGTTTTTATATTTTATAACAGAGAATTGCTAATTACTCCCTCCCATACCTTGTAATATTGCTGTCATATGTTTCTATTTCTCTTACACAATTATTTCTCTTATAAAACCACCCAATACATTGTTACTATTGTTACCAAAAACAGTTATTTTTTCATTTAAAATGGTATTATTTCCTTCTGGCTTCTTTCAACATTTTCCCCCTCTACTTTTTTTTTTTTTTTTTTGAAAATGTGATATTATTTTAGAATTAGAGAGAAACTCTAGAGACTATGGTTCTCATTTCAGTCTTAAACAGAATGAGTCTGACGCTCCAAAAGCACCTTTCCCTGCTTTATAGATTGCAGATCTGCATCAGCCTTGTCCTGAATTTGAGCCACTGGACTTAGCTATGGATATTATCAGATTTCCTCTGTGAAACCCATTATGTGTTTGGAAGAGAGGATGAAAACCAGCTAGCTTTCCTCATCACACTTGGAAGGCACACTTCCTTAATTTTTGCTCAAGTTTGTTGTTCTTCTAGGCTTCTTCATTTTTACCTACATGCAAGTTTCTACAGCAGTTCAGGGGAGAAATAATGTGGTTGCTGAGTTAGGGATAAGAATGGAATTAAGACAAATAGAAGAGAACGAAGTACACAACAGACATTTGTGAATGGAGGAAAGAGTTAAGAGAGTGAGTCTCTTCAGGAAGGAAACCAGGAGACATTATGTCAAACAAAGGGAAGAAAGAGAGCACTTCCTGAGGAGGAACTGAATCAATGAGGACAGAAGTGCACAGAGATTAAAGAGATGGAGGGCTTGCAAAAGGTCATTGAGTTAGGAGCAGAAGGGCATTGGTAACCTCTCCATAGTTACACTCAAGTGCAGGGCAAAGCAGCCTGGAACAGGATCAGGAGTTGACAGGATGTGAAGTGGTCATAACACCAGACATCAAATTTCCTTCAAGAGGTTGGCCTTGAAGAATAGGATGATGGTGGTGATGGTGAGGCACCAGTAGAGTGAAAAATCACTTTTTTTTTAAATGGGGGACTACATTAAAAAAAAAAAAAAAAATTGTACATGTGGCTAGAATGAACAGCACTCAGGGTGAAATAGTGCTTTTCAATTTCTAGCTTAAGCTGATTTAACCCCTTCAAGCAAATAAATTAGTGTTCATTTATGGGTTCTTACAAAAGTCTTCATTAGGTATAACAGTTAACAAATAATTTAAAGAATCATAACTGAATACCAAAGGCATTGTTATGTTGTATTATTAATCATCAGTTAGTCTTTAATATCTTTTTAATTTTCTGTATGTGACTTAACCAGATCTTATAGCTACTTGCTGTGCAGTATTTCTAGGCAGTGGACAGCAATTGTACCTGTCTGCACCTATGCTAGATCCTCTGACATTCTTGCAACCTTGTTAGTTCACAGTGAAACTTGTGGCCTACTTTTTCCAATATCCCACTTTTTAACTTACATTGAGTGTCTACAATCCACTAAGTATGATCTACAAGTTTATATCTAAAACCAGATTCCCTGTAGTGATTTTTTTCCTCTATGTTAATGCTGAAGATATTTTCATTAGACATGTGTGAAATTAGAGCTTACAGTTTTATCAGAAGAGACAGAGGAAGTATGTTAATAAACTCCCCTAAAATGACCTAAGTGTAAAGATTCCCTGAAAGATAAAATTACATAAAGGCATTCCCCATATTCTTTTGCAAGTAAGTTGCCTATTCCATCTACATGAACTCAGTGACACAGTTGTATCCACAAATACAGTATGTTTCTTCAACTGGGCTTGTTCCATTTTATCACCTGAGAAAACAAAGACAGTACTTATTTATTCCTATGTTCAAGAATTGTAAACAAGTGCCAATGCTTTTGCGATGATGGTCCCTGTTGTTGACAGAAAAAGTGCTTTCCAAAAGTGGGAAGGGTTGAAAATTGAAGAAATGGATGTCATTATTCAAAGACCAACTATCTCAGCTTAGACTTGCCCACTGGGCAATCTTGATTTGAGATTTTCCAGGAGTCCACAGAATTGGATCTGTGAGTTGGAATGAACTTTTGAGATTATCTAGTGTAACATTCTAATTTCTCAGAAAGTTCATCTATAGAACTTGTCCTCTTCCTCTGTCCCTAGAAGGAGAAAGACTTCCCTTCCCTGAAACCCTCCAGCATGTCATCTGCACTTGTCTGTAGCACTTACTAACTTTCATAGTAGCTATGTAGTAACTTACATGTAGGCTTCATCTGCCATGTTGCGTCTGGAGAGCAAGGTGTCTGGTGGATTCATATCGGTATCCACTGTGGCACAGGTCCAAACTGCCTGGTGAAGAAAGAATGCTCACCAAATATGTACCATATGTGTACAGCAGAAAGCCAGTAATGTAGATGGAAAAGCTGAAATCCACAGAGGTCAAAAGAGTTGACCAAGATCTCAGAGTTACAGAAGAATTAGGTCAAGGATCCACATTCCTGATTTCCAATCCTACAATTATTGTTTCTAATACACCTCACTTCCTTTTTAATGTTGTAAAAAAGGATTATTGACTTTCACCTAAGGATCTCTTGATTTTTAAATGCTTAATCATAGAAATAACACTCTCTGCTTTTGTCATTTTACAAAGGTGACAAGGTGAACAACCTTGTCCTCAGTGACACGTAAAAAGAAAATTATAAATTTACTTATGAAATTTACATCCACCGGTACCACATTTTAAAATAATGACAGAATCCTATGCATCAGTGATTATCTGGAAAAACTTTCAAATACGTGTACGTGGCTTTTTTGAATGTAGGCAAAAATAGTTTGGGAGCTGATCAGGTTTGAATAAAGTGTCTTGTGGATGAAGAACAGATGTGAATTTGGTTTGATCTGTACTCTCTTATTCTCTACTCCCTTAAATCATCTGGATCAGCAAGCGTAGCTATTACTGTGGATATCCAAGGAGTAGTATATCATAAACTGTGTTAAAGTACTTAAAAGCCAAGCTTCCCTCTTCCTAAAAACACCTTACGGTGTCAAAGAATGCCTGAGAAGGAAGTAGAAGTGAGTATATAAGAATTTCCTCAAAGGAGTAAAATGTCTATTCAACAAGCATTTGCTGACACACATGATGATCTAGGGATGGTGTGGGTGCCAAGGACACTACTCTGAACCAGGGTTCCTGTCTTTAGGGATAGTTCACTGGATTGTGGAAATAACAGTGAGCTAGTACATGAAAATATTGCAATGTGTTGGGTGCTATATTAGAAATATACTCAAGGGGCCAAAAAGCACAAGTGAGAGAGCAATTAATTCTGCTGGGTGCAAGTTGTAGAGAATCTATGTAGAATCTGGAGAAGCAGTGCTATTTCAGGTAGGTCTGAATGGATCCGAAGGAATTTGCCAAGAATACATCGGGGAGAAGGCAGACCAGGCAGGAGAAGGAAAGAAACAAATCTTGGAGACTCAAGAGTTCGCTCTGTGTTGACAAACTGTGGGTTCGTGAATACTCTCACTCTCCCATATGTCACTGAAATTTGCTTTAATTCTTCCTTTGCTAAATTTAGAGAATTTAGTGAAAGAATTAGAATGTATGTTAATTGCCAATTCCCTCTTCCTACCATGGGTTAAAATGTGCTTTAGGCTAGATCCTTACTATACACATCTTCCCTTCCCCCACACAAAGGGTAAGGCAGGAATTGTGGAAGGTCATGGCATATGCATAATTAGAATATTTTAAAAGCCATTTGAGCATTAATCTGAACAAATGTTAAATGAGGAAACCAGAGAATAGAAAAGCATAGGCTCAGAAACTTGCCAAAAGTTTTGACCCTCGGACATTAAAAGTGAAAATTCGTGGAACGGTACAGAACCCAAGAGAGTACGTCTTATCCAACTCCATTCCTGAAATGAACCCACTTAATTTTTCTAATGAAATTCCAAATGATATTATGGCTTTTAAAACCTGATTAAAAGTTATCATTTTAGAATCTTTCAGCAAATATTAATACAGAATATTTTATTCATAAAACACTGAGCCAGGCATAACAGGGTATTTGAAAATGTAAGAAGCATGGCTTGTGCTTCAAACAGGTGTCATCGACTCATGAAGATGCTGCACATGGACACAGGGGGATGACTCAGGAAAAAGCAGTGTGTGACAGTGACAGCTGAGCAGCACAAACACGCAGGGGTAAAGTTTACTAATACTGATAGAGCTATCAGGATCATAGACAGTTGTAGCAATGAGAACTAAAAGGTGAACTGGCATTAAATGAACAAGTTATTTTAATTAGACATATGAACTTACTTCACTAGTTTGTATGATTAAACTGCAGCCAGAATTTTACAAGAAAAAAGAGGGAAGGCTCTAAAATGGCACTTGCCCACACCCATGCGATTGCAGTAGGACAAGCTCCCAGACATGGCTGTCACTGGTGTCTCCATCCTTGGGGGGGAGGGGGGGGTCCCAGTTGCCTCCTGTCTCTCCAGGAGGTTCTCCAAGATCAGCAAGTGGGTCTGACCCAAGTTCCTTCCAAACTATTGCTTCTGTGCTGGGACTCAGAGCATGTAAGATTTTTTGCACACCCTTTACACTAGGAGTCTCTGTTTCCTATATCTTTTCAGCTTTCCTGAACATAAGCCCCACTGGTTGTCAAAGCCAGAAGTTTTGAGAGTTTGTCTTCTAGGTACAGGACCCCCAGGCTAGGGAGCCTGACCTGATGCTCCCCTCAGTCCTTGGGGAGGACCTCTATGACGGTGACATTCTTCCTGATTGTAGGTCACTGACCCTGCATGTTGGTCCTGACTGACTATACCACATCTCTGCCCCTCCTACCCTTCTCATTGTGGTTCCTTCTTTATGTTTTCAGTTGTGGAAATTCTTTTCTGTTAGTTTTCAGGTCGTTCTCATAGATAATTTCTCTGTGAGTAGTTGTAATTTTGGTGTGTCCGTGGGAGGGGGTGAGTTCAGGGTCTCCCTTCTCTGCCATCTTGGCCACCTCCCTTCCCACCCATCAACACTTAAAATTGTTCTCCATGACTTCAGAAGTTACATTTATCCCATGCAAAGCAAACACTTTCTATACTTGACTATATTAGTATATATAAAAAAATAATACATGCTGTTGAGAACATGATTTCAAACATTGTATGTTCCAGTGATTTCACTAGCAGGAACAGACCCCAGGTTGATCATTCCTGTTCATCTAAGTGTTACTTAACTGATGGAAGTATGCATCATTACCTTACTACAATGTAAAGCAAATTAGTTTTTCTCCTTCATTCTAATAATATTTACTAGGACATTAGAATTCCCTAATCCCATTACATTTTCATGTTAATCTTGCCATGTATTTTAGTTCCACATATTTTAAACTCCTAAAGATATCACTAGTTACCTAATTACTTTCTCATTCTATTGCTCTTTACTTCTTAAGTATTCTCTTTAAGACACTGTCCTCCTGCCTGAAGACTTCTCTCTAGTATTTATTGTTCTAAGATTCTGGTTGTGATACATTTTTTTTTCAGTTTGTGTTTATCCAAAATGTTTCTGTTTCATCTTGATTTTTTGTTTTGTTTTGTTTTTTTGGCCACGCTGCGTGGCTTGCGAGATCTCACTTCCCCAACCAGGGATTGAACCTGGACCACAGCAGTGAAAGCCTGGAGTCCTAATCACTAGACCACCAGGGAACTCCCTCATCTGAATTTTTAAGAGTGAGTTTTGCTGGGTAGAGAATTTTAGATTGATAATTACATTTTTTCCATCACTTTAAACCTTTTATTTTCTTTGGTCTTTCATCCTTCCTGTAAAAATTCATCTGTCCATCTTATTTTTGTTAATTCAAAGATTTGCATTTATTTCCCCCCCTAGGGCTGCATTTAAGATTGTCTCTTTTTCCTTGGTTTTTACCATTTTTGCTTTGTCTGATGTAACACTCTTTGGTTCCTTTTTTTCAGGAGCCCTGGTCCTGGGATTTGTATTTCTAGTTGCTCTCCTATAGCCTCAAAGAGGTTTATTGAACAATTTTATTGAAGTATTATCTACTAACTATACAAAATGCATATATGTGTACATATTCATGAATAATTTCATGTATGATTTGTTTGTTTTAGTGCAATTCTATGAGTATTACAACCTACACAGAATCCTGGAACCATAACCACAGACAGAATGTAAAATAGTTCAAATACTCCAAAAATCTCCTCATGCTGACCCTTTGTAGTTAAGCTTTCCCCACTCATAAGCTTTGGCAACCAATGGCATGTTATCCATTTCTATAATTTGGCTAATTACAGAATATCCTATATATGAAATCATATGGCTTTCTTCATAATTTATGTATAGGTATTTCTGAGTGAACATAAGTATTCATTTCTCCTGGGAGAGGAATTCTTTTGTCATATGGTGAAAGTTTAACATTTTACAAAATTGAAAAATTAGTCCAGAATACCTTTAAATTCCCATCAGCAGTTATGGGAGTTAAAAGTTGCTTGAAATCTCCACCAGTAGTTGGTATTGTCAGGTTTTTTTTTTTTTTTTTAATTTTAGCCACTTTAATAGGTGGATAGAAGTGTTTGATTATATTTTAATGCCTATTTCCCTAATGGTTAATAATGTTAAACATCCTTCCCATGTTTATTTTTAAACTTATATCCTCTTTGATGAAGTTAGTACTGTTTCCCCCATTTTGTTGGTTTATTTCTTTCCTTATTGTCAACTTTAAATATATTTTAATGTATTATGAATACAAGAACTTTGTCAGAGAGGTGATGTGCAAATATATTCTCCCAGTGTGAGCTTGTCTTCCTTCACAGTTGGCCCTTGGTTTCCGTGGTTCTGCATCCGGGGATTCAACCAATCCTGGATCATGTAGTACTTGTATTATGTACTTATTGAAAAAAATCCTTGAGGAAGTGAATTTACCCAGTTCAATCCCTTGTTGTCCAAGGGTCAACTGTATTTAAATTATAACAGATTTGATTAGATTGAATTATAACCATATAGACAAATATGTGCATTTATTTGTCAATCTAGCACAACTTGTGTTAATAAAATTCATGGAACTCATTGACTTTTGGAGACTGTTAATTCCTTGGGAAAAAAAAAAGAACTGTGAATAAAAATGTTATCTTGTTTTAACAATTTCCACATTCTTATTGAACAGTTCTGGGGTAATAAAGTAAAACAGCTTATTTGAAATTATTTTGGGTGACCTTTACAATGAAAATCTCTGCTAAAAAAGGTATTGTGAGTTAAGTAAAAGAAAGACTTTTATGTTAAATTCATTGTTTTTGATACTGCTTGGAGAGACTAATTCTTTTCATTTCTTGATCAGTTATTAGATTTACCCTAGAGTCAACAATTTTGTGATCTATTATTATTAAAAATATATCTCTAAACTATATTTCAACATTTCACTTATATCTTCAAACAGAATTTAAAATGAAGGCACTCTTGTCTGTCACTTACACAATTTACCATACATTTCACAAACATTAAGCCAGACTATGTGTCATATATTGCGTCTAGATATGGAGGTTCAAAAATAGATTGCATGATTCATAACCTAAATAAATGCCTGATTTTAATGCAATGAATAAGCTGGGTTTCTTATCCAGCTTACTCACAAGTGATGAAGCCAAACAGCAAAATATCATAGCAATGTGATATGGAAACTGTAAAAAAATTAACAAGAGAACATACAGAAGGGTCTATTAATTAACCACAAATATGCATATATGATTAAAGAGAATGAGAAATCTACACTAAATAAAATACGCTTTATCTGGGACTTTATAAAAGCCTAGGGAAAAAAATCAGTTTTTGTGTAAGGTGGAAAAACCTATTCTAGCCAGAGTGATAAATATATGAAAACACACAGAAGCTTGACCCATGGGTCAGGGACAAGTATGTTTTGCTAAATGATATGGACTTGATCCTATTGATTAGTAGTCATTGAAATGTTGTCCCTAGCCCAGCAGCATCAGGATGACCTGGGAACTTATTAGAGATGCAAATTCTCAGGCTCCTCCTCAGACCTGTTGAATCAGGGATTTGGGAGGTGGGGTCACTAGTGTGTTTTTTAACAAGTCCTCCATGTGATTCTGATGCTGGATAAATTTGGGGAGCAAATTTTTGCATCAGGTGGACATGATGGAACCTAAATCGTTGAAAAGATGGTTCAACCAACAGTGTGAGGGGCTAATTGTGGGTGGTAATGGTTACAGATATGGAGACCAGTCAAGTTTAGGGCACTGCTCCTGGCACACAGCAGTCACACAGTAAAACACACGTAAAACCCCATGGCATTCTTTTAGGACATGAATTACATGCTATTTCCATACTTCCTGGCATCTAGCTCCACATCTGACACACATTTGGTGCTTAATTCATGTTTTCAGAATGAATGCTGAATGGTGTATGTGATAGACAGTTTTCTTGACCAAACCAGCAACTAGAAGTGACTTAAAAAGATGGGAATTTTGTTATAGGAAATGTGACCTTACATCGCTAGGCTCCCCAGTATAGCTTGATTCTAGGGTTGGTGAATTCAGTGGCTCAGTAGCATTTTCAGAGTTCTGTCTTTTTTTTCTCTGCCATCCTCCATGTTTTGCCTTTTATCCTCAAGTTTTTCTCTCACTGCTACAAGATGGCTGCAGCACCTCCTGGAAACTAATTCTCACCCAGCAATACCTGAAGACAAGAAGAGAGGATGTCCCTTGTGTGTTTTCTGCAGGGGCAGCAAAACGTTCTAGGAATCAGCATCTCCTCTTTCGTTGCCAGCAATTTTATCAAATTTGCTATTGACCAGACACTTTGGTCTGGATATCTGTGCAGCACCCCCCCCCATTTATATGTTGAAACCTAACCCCCAATGTGAACGTGCCAAAGGATGGGGCTTTGGGGAGGTGATTAGGTCATGAGGGTAGAACCCTTCTTTATAGGATTAGTGGTCTTATAAAAGAGACCCTATACAGCTCCTTCATACCTTCAGCCATGTAAGGACTCACTAAGTCTGAGACCCAGAAGACGGCCCTAACCCAACCATGCTGTCACCTGATCTTGGACTTACAACAACCAGAATTGTGATAAATAACTTTCTGTTGTTTATGTTACCTAGTCTTGGGTATTTTGCTGTAGCCACCTGAATAGACTATACTAAGACACCAAAATTGCATCATATACTCAATTCTTAAGTGACCACAGGAAGGGAATGGTTTTGTCACTACAGGTTTAAACTAATCAAGATTTACCCCTGGGGATCTGGTTACCTTAGCCTACCAGGAAACACACAGCTTCAGAAACTAAAAGAAAGTAATGAGAGCAGGGGGGTCACGGCTACTGGGTAGGAAACTAACAGAATCCACAGCAATCACGCCTGTTTCAGGGGTTGTTCTGAGGATCATGGACCCGAACCCCATGTTTTAAATGGGAGAGTTCTGTACAAGGATGAGTTATTAATAACCAATCTTATGGAGTACCTGCCTTGTGCTTTGCATGTACTAAGAGCTTTTAGTGCCTATGGTGTAAAAGACAGAGCCTTATAGAGGAAGAATCATGGGGACCTGGTACCTCTGTAACTAATCAGCTTACTTTCATCAGGTAGAATATCTCTGTTTCTACTTATCTATGCTGATAAATCTACCTTACATCCTTCTCCAGATCATTGTGTGAATAAAGTTTCCCCGATAAACAGGAAATTAGACTATTGATCGAGTTGTCTATTATTAAAGACCTACACCCCCAGAAAATATAGTGGAAAGATTCTAATATTTCTTGACCATTCAGTGTCACAGGCACACATTTTCTAATTCAATTCATAAGCACACTACCCTCTAATGTAGGAATTATTACCCCCATTTTATAAAAGAAAAATCTATGTCTCAAGGCTCTAGAAACTGATGCCAAAAACTCAGTCTCTGTGCACTGGTGCTGAATCGAATCTCGGAGACAGAGTTTTGGGTGAAGTAAAAAAAGAATAGCTTTATTGCTTTGCCCGGTGAAGGGGGAAAGAGAGGACTCATGCCTCAAAAACTGTGTGTCCCAACCCGGGAGGATTTGGTGAGGAGTTTTATAGCAATGGTTCAAGGGCAGAGCTGCTGATAAGGATCAGGGTGTGTGCAGGGTCTGCACTCCTTTAATCTGGCCTCAGGTGGTCTCCTCCCTTGTCTCTGCATCCTCCCCCATCCCCTGCCTTCCCTCATTAGCAACTGTTCGAATCTGCCCTTTGGAACTCAGGGAAGGTCATGGAGGCTGGAATCTATTTCCTACACATAAGAAAAGGGGGACAGAAAGGCTTCTATACCCAGGAGCCCCACAGGGTCCGGCTCAATTTCAATACCTTGTCTTAATTAATCATATGGCTGTGAGTGGCAGTACAGGAATTGAACCCATGGCTATCGGACCCCAAGCACATGCTTTCTCCCCCAAATAATGCTGCTGACTAGATGGGCCCATATGGGGAAACTCAGTCAACCTTCTGAAGTGGCAGAGATGGTGCTGTCTAGCTCAAATACTTATCCTTCTGTTCTTCTTAGCTCTCATTGTCCAGCCCTCTCTAGAGCCATCATTCTAATCATATCACCAACATACCCTTCAATAAAGGTTAGTAAGGAATGTAAAGACTGAGCTTTCTAACTTTTTTGAAAAATGCACTTTTAAATACAGATTTCCCTTTTTATTCACTTGAAATAAGTTAGACAGTCTCCCAGGCTCAGAGGTTGGAGAAATGCAGGTTTATAGAATTTTGCTGGAATTTGTGGAATTCGCTATGGCCCCAGGCACTCTTAACTCAAGTGTGGAACCTTTTCAGTAGCTGTAGATGTGACTATAGGAAGCTAGACTGGGAGTTTTGAAAACAATGTACTTTGTATTATCCTCAGGGCCGATCCACCAGGCTCTGAGGTAAATTCAGAAATATTGGCTGTAAAAAGAAATTCTTGGTCACTTCAGGCCAGGGCAGTTTGGTTCCAACATACAGCACCTACTTCAAATGGCTCCCAGAATGATGCCTGAGCACCTCCAGCTGCAGCTGTCCGTCTTGCTTTGTTTATTTTCTCTAAAGCTCAAGCCTCTCCAAGAACAGTGGGGAAGGGGACATGGGCAAGGAGGTTGTCTGTGCAAATGGAACTGTGGACACTGCACGGAAGGAGACCCCTACCAGGACCCAGCTTCAGTGAAATTTTCTCCTGTGCGTCAAAGACAAATACGAAAGTAGCTCTGACCACTGGCATCCAACAGGAGAGGGTTTGGTCTAAATACACTTGTCAAAAATGCTTCTCTTTCCATTCCTTTAACCAAATAGGGTGTGTGATGTATTAGTCAGGCTTCTCCAGAGAAAACAGAACCAATAGGATACAGTAGGATGTCTACCTATCTATCTATCTGTCTTTCTACCTATGCTTATAGAGAGAGAGAGACAGAGACAGAGGGAGAGTGAGAGAGAGTGAGAAGAAGGGAGAGAGAGATTTACTTTAAGGGATTGGCTCACGTGATCCTGGGGGCTAAAATAGACATCCAGTGGGAAGCAGCCACATAGCACAGGGAGATCAGCTCCATGTTTTGTGACCATCTAGAGGGGTGGGATAGGGAGGGTGGGAGGGAGGGAGATGCAGGAGGGAGGGGATATGGGGATATATGTATATGTATAACTGATCCACTTTGTGATACAGCAGAAACTAACAGACCACTGTAAAGCAATTATACTCCAATAAAGATGTTAAAAAAAAAAAAAAAAGGATCCAGGGAAAAGTTGATGTCTCAGTTTGAGGATTCCAAAGGCTGTCTGTTGAGAAGATTCCATTTTCTCTTCTCTTTGGGGGACGTCAATCTTAGTTCTGTTAAGAGCTTCAACTGAATAGATGAGTCCCACTAACCTTAGGGAGGGCAATCTGCTTTATTCAAAGTCTACATATTTAAATGTTAATCTTGTCTAAAAAAATAAAACCTTCACAGGAACACCTAGAAAAGTATTTGGCCAAAACTATCTGGGTCCAGTGGCCCAGTCAAACTGACACATAAAATTACCCGTCACATGTGGTTTAGTCTACATATGTGGAGGCTTCTACTGTCTCTTAAATTTGCAGGATTCATTGAGCTCTGAAGTACTCTGACCCATCCTCTTACTATCACAAAGGAACATATAAATCATCTTCATCTGCTCACGGCGAGCCTTACAGAGCTTAAGAGCATTCCTGTGCATATAAAATCACCTTGTACGGAATGTGAGCCAAATCCTTCAAACACGCCAGGTGGTTCACAAGTGAAATAGGATCAATCTCAACACACCTGCTTACTGAATAACTTCACTCACGCATGTAGTCTTTTGTAATTTTCTTTTTTTAGGCAAGCAAAACGGATGTGCAATGTTAAATATTGCAGCTTCAAACTGGACATCAGAATACAGACACCATGACTGTGGAAATGCAACTGAATCAACTGTTTACTATCCCTGAGAATCTGTTATACAACATCCACCAAGGTTGTTTGTGGTGTGGCACTTTAGGGGTAAACCCCTTATTTCAACATTTGCTCTTTTTGCAAAGAAGTTGCTTTAATTTTTACTTTGGGAAATGTAGCTATTTTCACATGAGCTCTTGATAGAATTCCTAGAACAGCACATGGCTGAGAGTTATCTGGAGGTGCTTCCCCATCTGCCGTAAAATTATAACTTATAAAAATGTCCAGCTCACTTCACTTTTTTAGCCTTTCTCCAGCCTGGAAAAGTTTCTTATTTTATTATGATTTTGTAGGAGTTTGTCAGCCAAAGGAGACCTTCACATCTTGGAAACAAAGAGGTGACTGACCTCTTTGATTACTAAATAAATTGAAAAGCCAACGTTTCTGTTATAGGACCGGACCGCTCAACTGTAACAATCCTCTTTGTCTTTCACTTTAGCTGTTTTCTGCCAAAGCAAAGGGTGCTGCTTTTTTGAGAAGTTCCTTGGTCGGTCTATAATTCCTTACCTCGTCACTCCCAATAACCATCACCCATGTGGCAATGTTGCCTGCAAAACAGGCTGTGCCCTCACAGTCAGAGCTAAGAACAATGAGACTACTTTTGCCTATATGGTCAGTTTTGTTGTGTGTTTTGCGGTGATATTCATTGTATCCTTCTACTATATCTCTAACATGTCCATGATAATAAACAAATAGGAGACAGTAAAAAGATGCATCAAACTCAATGACATTATAGTGCAGTGGCAACAGTACACCTCACACAAATTGTCTGAGATTATGGGAATAAATAAAAGTTAAAGGAATAAAAGCATTCTGTAATTTTCATTTTTGACATGTGTCCTTCCATGACTATCTCATATTTCAACCTAGCTTGAGCTGTTTAGCTTAGCAGAGGGTGATCCTCTAGATCTAACCATAGTTTCTATTATGTAAGTGTATAAGTTTATTTTCACTTAACTGCTTCTTAGGTCACTTTCAAAAAGTGTTTTTAAATTTTTCACCTCAAGTCATATGCATGAGTGAGTTGGGCCATTGTCCTGGCATACCTTCTATCTCAGTTTGCTCAGGCTGCTACAACAGAATCTAAGCACACCTCAGAGATTTTGCAAGTTTTGTTCTAGACCACTACCATAAAGGAAATACTGCAATAAAGTGAATCACACAATGTTGACTCACTTTATTGAGTCAGTGCATATGAAAGTTATATTTATACTATATCACACAGTCTATTAAGTGTCAATAGCATATCAAAAAAAATGTACATACCTTAATTTAAAAATACTTTATTGCTAAAAAATGCTAACTGTCACTTGAGCTTTCAGGGCATCGTAATCTTTTTGCTGGTGGAGGGTCTTGCCTCCATGTCCGTGGCTGCTGACGGATCAGGGTGGTGGTTGTTGAAGATCAGTGTCATTGTGGCAATTTCTTCAAATAAGACAACAATGAAGTTTGCCCCACTAATTGATTTCCTCTCATGAATGATTTCTCCTTACCGTGTAATGCTGTTTGATAGAATTTTACCCACAGCAGAATTTTTTTCAAAATTGGAGTCAATCCTCTCAAACCTTGTTGATGCTATGTCAGCTACGTTTTTATAACATCCTCAATTCTTTGTTGTCATTTCAACAATATTCTTAGTGTCTTCGCCAGGAGTAGATTCATCCCAAAGACACACTTTCTCATCCATAAGAACTCCTCATCCTTCCAAGTTTTATCCTAAGATTGCAGCAATTCAGTCACATCTTCAGGCCCCACTTCTAATTCTAGTTCTCTTGCTACTTCCACCACACCTGCAGTTACTTCCTCCACTGAAGTCTTGAACCCCTCATATTCATCCATGAGGGCTAGAATCAACTTCTTCCAAACTCCTGTGAATGTCGGTATGTTGACCTCTTCCCATAAATCATGAATGTCCTTAATGGCATCTAGAATGGTGAATACTTTCTGTAAGGTTATCAGTTTACTTTGCCCAGATCCATCAGAGGAATCACTGTCTATGTCAGCTATAGCCTTATGAAATGTGTTCCTTAAATAAAAAGATTTGAAAGTTGAAATTACTCCTTGATCCATGGGCTGCAGAATGGATGTTGTATTAGCAGGCATGAAAACAACATTACTATCATTGTACTTCTCCATCAGAGCTCTTGGGTGACCAGGTGCGTTGTCAAAGAGCAGTAATATTCTGAAAGGAACTTCTTTTCTGAGCGGTAGGTTTCAACAGTGGGCTTAAAATATTCAGTAAACCATCTTGTAAACAGGTGTGGTGTTTGGCACTTTGGCACTTTTCATGTCCTTCAAGGACTTTTCCTTTGCACTCACAAATCAGCTATTTGGTACAAGAGGCCAGCTTTTGACCCGTCGGCTTTTGATATGCCTTCCTCACTACACTTAACCATTTTGATTTAAAGTGTGAGATGTTGGACTTTTTCTTTCACTTGAACACTTCGGGTTATTAACTGGCCTAATTTCAATGTTTTTGTGTCTCAGAGAGTAAGGATGCTTGAGGAGAGAGAGACAGGGGAACGGCTAGTGATGGAGCAGTCAGAACACACAGATTTATCAATTAATTCACCATCTTATACGGGCAAGGTTTGTGGTGTCCCAAAACAATTACAACAGTAACATCAAAGATCGCTGATCACAGATCACCAAAACAAATAAAACAATAATAATGAAAAAGTGTGAAATATTGGGAAAATTACCAAAATATGACACAAAGACATGAAGTGAGCAAACACTTTTTGGAAAAATGGCAGCAATAGATTTAGCTCAGTGTTACCACAATCCTTCAATTTGTAAAAAATCTGCAAAAAATTATAAAGAGAAGTGTGATAAATTGAGGTATCACACACTGAGTGGCTGAAACAGCAGAAATTCATTTCTCAGAATTCTGGAGGCGGGAAGTCCAAGACCAGGGTACCACAGATCCAGTGTCCGGGGAGGCTGTTTTCCTGGTTTAAAGATAGCCACCTTCTGTCTGTGCCCTCACATGGCAGGGGGAGAGAGAGGAAGCAAGCTCTTTTGCACCTCTACTTATAAGGGCACTAATCCCATCATGAGGGTCCCATCAAAGCACTCCCAAAGACTCCACCTCTAAATACCATCACATTGAGGGTTAAGGCTTCAGCATATGGTTTTGGGAGGACACACACCTTTAGCCCAAACATATTCTCTGGACATACATTTACCTAACTTAATTTATACCCAGCCTTGAAAATTTAGCTCCAGTGTCACTTCCTCCAGGAAAACTTTCCTGACCACATGTGCTTTAGCCACTGTTTTGAAATTGGTTCCGCAGTAGCCTCTTCTTCCTTGTATCTCACGGAACAATCATCATCGTCACTGGACTATGCAGACCTCACAAAAACGAACACTGAACATGGCAGAGAGTCTACAGGTTGTTACCGTTCCAGCCTCCTCCTCCTCATCATGGGCATCATCACATTCTTCTTCACTACCTTCTGAGATATCGAGTGAAGACTTCTGATCAGCCAGGTGCTTTGCGACAGGCTTTGCATACAACTCTGTCATATCATCTTCATGACAACTGCATGACATCAGTGTTGCTTCTATTCCTGCTTGATTAATGAGCAAACTAAGGCTTGAAGAGATTAGAAACATGCCAAAATTTATGCTGTGATTCACGTCTGGTTTTTGCTAGGACTCTTAGCAGAATACCATAGAAGCTCAATAAATTTGTATTAATTAAAAAATGGCTAACATTCTCTGAGAGTGGGGTCCTTCCCTTATGCCCCACAGCACTTATTGATATGACATCTACAGAGAAGATATTCAAAATGTCTGTTAGCGTAACAAATGTGAATGTCATGTGGACGGTGGGTAAGCGAAGCAAATCTGCACACACAGGGCCAGGGCTTCTGCTTCTCAGAGATAGAAGTTCTGAAATCTGTCACGTGTTCTCTTTCAGTCTAGGGTTGTCCCTAACAATACATGATTTTATCAATCTTGAGAGTGTTTAGAGATCTACCTCTCCTTCCTTCTTAACAACATTGCCTTCCTATGCAAGACTAATTCCACATGCCTTTGACCACATTTGTGTGAATTCAAAGTCCTGGTTTGGAGGGCGTCTACTGAATAGGCCAGATAATTGAGCTGTAAAAGTCATTGAATGCAACCCTATGCCCATATGTTTTTAGCATTATTCATTCCCTTAAAACAGGTTCTATGCAAATAATTATACACTTACTTATTGGTGATGCAAATAACATTTCATACATATGTAGCTATGTGTCTGTGTCTTGCAATGCTTAGGTGAAGTGACAGGTATGATTGCTGAGGTATCAAGAAATAGTAGTGTATTCGGATGACCCCATCTTGGGTTAAGAGAGAAAGATTGAGGGGAAATTTTTTTTTTTATTAATAATTTATTGTCAGTAAGAAAGACTGGCTAATGGTATTTTTCAGTAAAAATCTTCACAAGACCATTACATCACAAATTTACAGACACTATAAAAACTGTGTCATGGTGGTTTTGGTTTTAAACAGTCTGCAGAAGGTCCCCGTTACACTTTCCAATAATGAAAAATCTTTATAATTCTAAAATACAGCAACCCATTTATTTAAGACATGTCCATGTATGAGATCTGTCCTCATCTTATGTACAGCTAGAAATGAATGACTATACTGAAATGTATTAATGAAATGTCATACTTCAGTTGAAAAGGACATATAGTGAAACCCTGGTTATATTAAAAAATCAGGGTGCTAAGTAATGACACTAACACCACCAAAATTCGGTCAAAAACAAATGCACAAAGTATCATGAAAATCTAGTTAAAACTATGAAAAAATCAAATCTGTACATAAAATTTACAAAAAAAAAGACAGGGGAATTAAAATAATCAATAGAACTACATGAATCATGCTAACAGGATAGTAGGACTGATTTTTGTTTCATTATTTTAACACAAAAAATTTAAATACAAAAAGATGCTCAGAAATACATGAAGGGAAGAAAGACAGAGGGAAGTAGCAGGTGGTGACAGTGGAGAGAAAGATGGCAGGACAGTCGCTGCATAGCACAGACCCTAGAAATGTCAGAGGCTTTGGAACCAGAGGGTCCAGGATTTCAAAAATGGTGAACACGTCTATCATATCCTAGGTGGTGAACATTGCCATATCACTTAAATTCTCTCTTTCAAGTTTCTCTTGCATGAAAAAGCATATCAACCTCACTCTAAATTGTTAGAATTAAATAAGATAATGAATTAAAGGAGACAGACATCTTTCAAACAGCAGGACGTTAAACTACAATAGGCCTACTTTCCTTAACTTTTAAAACAAAAACACATATATAAGGATCTTTGTCTTAAATTATTTCATAATCCTTAGACAAACAAACAAACTCCAAAAATGTCTTCTTACATTTATGACTGTAATTTCTGAACCTGAGGTTAAATATTCTTGGGAGTCACCAGGGCAACTGGCCACGCAGGATAGGACAGGGGGGCATGCTCTAGGGGCATGTGGACTGTCTCTTCTCCAAGAATGACACTCAGGAACCCTAATGCTAGAGAAGTGTTTCCCTCACATATTTGTTGGGATTACAGTCATAGTTACCTTACATGTAGCGTAAATCCATTTCACACGCATTAAAATCATGATTTTTTTTTCTCCAACTTTTTATTTTGAAATTTAGAAACAGAGAGAAAAGTTGAGGAAAGAGTCCAATGAACAAGCAAACAAAGATGCCTGTGACTTATACTCAAAATATTTGGCCGTATTTGTTCTGCCTATTGATCTATTTATACATCTTTTATTTTTTTTGCTGAAACATTTGAAATCAAATTATATACATCATGACAGCCAATGCCTAAAAATAAAATAGCTACCTACAGTTACCCCATTTTTATTCTTAAACCGTAGAATACTAAGAATAATTATTTTACAATGTACAATATCCAGGCTGTATTCAAATGTTTCCAATTACACAAAAATATATGTTATGCCTGCTTTTATATTTATAAACAAGAGTCTAAATTTCATTTCTTGCATTTGATTTTTATTTCTCTTTAGAGACTAAACTTAGAACACCTCCCATTTTTATTTATAATTATAATTATTTTTGCATGCTATTGTAGTTTGAAGAGCCCAGACCCACTGCCTTACAGAATATCTAACCCTGAGTTTGAGTGTTTTTGTGGGTATTTCTCTAACCCCTCTATTTCCTATAAACTGGAAGTTAGGTTATTTGGTTAGGATCAAGTTAACAGGTTGGACAAGAATACTTCATAAGTGGTATGGGTTGAAGAGTGTCCCCCCCCAAAAAGGTACGTTAAAGTTCTAAGCTCCAGTACTTCAGAATGTACCATTACTTGGAAAAAGGGTCCTCGCTTATGCAATTGGTTAAGATCAAGTCATATGGAAGTAGGGTGAGCCCACATTCCATATGGCTGGTGTCCTTATAAAAGGATGGCCACGTGAAGACAAAGACGCACAGGGGAAGCCATGTGATGCTAAATCAGAGATTGCCGGGAGGCAGCTTCAAACCAGGGGATGCGAAGAACTGCCAGTAGCCCCCAGAGCTAGGAAGAGAGGAGAAAGGCTGGTCTGATAGGTGTCGGAAGGAGCCTGCCCTTGCTGGCACCTTGATTCCAGGCATTTCAGCAAAGCTGTGTATGGCATTTTGTCAAGGCAGCCCTAGGAAACTAATGCTCTAAGCAGACAATGCTGTGCATGTGAAATTGTATCACATTTCAAAGCACCTGTTTTCGGATGTCTCACTGTTTACTAAGCTGAGTCTGATACTGGTCAAGGTTGCACTGCTCCATTGGTTCTTGCTTTTGTTTTTTTTTTTCTTCCTTTCCAATTAACCCTTGATTACTGGAACTGACCTTTGGCACTTTGGAAATATCCTCCCCAACATAACTTCAGTGTATGACTTTAGTATCCATTAATGATTGATGATGCTTGACTGAGTCAATTATTTTCTTTGGGGTTGAAACATTGTGTTTTCTATTTCCTTCCACATTTATTGGATTGTTCTTTGTAAAAAGAGAGACTTCTCATGCACTGAGAAAGAACTACTGTGGGTCTGCCTAAAAAAGCAGGAAAAACTTTTATTTGTCACCAATAATGATGCCAAATGATGTGCTCCCTCCACCCCACACCAAGCTCACATCACTCTGGACACATGGGTTTTTATTGATTCAATATGGTACAATAAACTACAGTGAACATTCATTTTTCATGCTGTAATTATCCCATATTTGGCCAATAAGAGCAATTTCAACCTAACTTCTCTGTCTTCTACATGTACCCTCCTTGGTCTTGGGGACCTTGTTGTTTTCTCGCACAAGTCATTTCAAGCTAACTTTGCCCTTCCTTGTCCCAGAATTTCTCCAAGTGTTTCTTACTTCCTTTGTTGGAAAATGGTATTTAGAAACAATAATTTAGATTTCATTGCTTCCCACTGCTTCTAAGGTTTATTTCTTTCAGGGCCTTCTGGTAGAGAGAGCTAGAAAGTTACTTTTTATGAAAGAACCTGAGTTTATAGTCATATTTAAACTCCAATTCAACATTGCAGGATATTTTCTTAACTTCTCTGACGTTATGTCTACATCTGCTTTTCTCTTTGACACTGGAAATCTCACTTCCTTATAATTTTAACCTACATTCTTATATGTTATATGAGATAGCTTGCCATTGGTTCTAGCTTATTCTTGTGTTTTTCTTTTCAGATACATTTATATTTCCATCACGATAGTTTTGCATATTTAATTTTATTCTTATTTTTTAACCTTTTTTGCGGTTATAAGTGCTCTCTTTTCTTATATTTTCTACCTTGTGATAAAAAGATATATTTTATGAGTGCTTACAAGGTTATTATTGTTATATCTTCCTGTGTTACTGAAGCATTTATCCAGAGGAAATTTTCCTGTTTATCTGCATGTGGTTTATCTGCTGCAATGTCCAAAGTGCTAGTTACTAAATAGATATTTGTTTGTTTGTTTTGTTATTATTTGCATTTGCCCTGTATACCTTTAATTCATCCCTTTTTCTTCCTCTTTCTCTCTTCTTCTTCTTCTTCTTCTTCTTCTTCATATGTTTAGGTATGCCTACCAAACTTTTTTTTTTTTAAACACGAAGATTTTGTTCATGTGCATAGATTATAATTACTGAATAAGTTAATCCTATTTAATTTAATTAATTTTCTTTTTGTTCTAATTTTCTTCCTGTTTTGTATCTTGCCTTCTTCTGGATTGATACCTTCTCCCTCATTCCATCCCCTTCATTGTTTTCTGTGGTCTCTGCCAAAATTCTATCTTTTTACTGGGTATTAAACTAACTTTAAAATTCCAGCTTTGACAATTTATGTCAATGTCTAAATTAAATCAATATTTTAATCTCTTTATTATAAAATATAAGGGCAGTTTAATTATTTAATCATGCTGCAAAAAATAACTTTATGAAGCTTTAACTCTACTACAATAATATTTCAAAATTGACACTAAGTCCCTTCGGATTGTTTTAAATTTTCCTGATCAAAAATAAAAATAAATGAGCATATAGTTTCCTTACTTTGCAAAGTTAAAAATCAATGAAAAAGTATCTCCGCTTTACAACTGGTAGTTCAGATCTTTTTGACTTACGTGAAAATGTTCCCATTATAACAAAAAGTTTAGTTTATGTCCTGAAGATCACAATTTTACAGCGTCTTACTACAAATTTTTGAGTGTTCTGACCCTGACCTCAATGATTGGTTAGAACATAAAACTGCACTTGAGAGTATGATTAAGTTGAATAGGGCTGAAATGTTAGTCAGTTTTAAACTGCTAATAAGTTTAAGACCTCGGCATGTAAGAAGGAATTATCCTCGTGGCTCATCAACCAGGAAAATGTTCAGATGTCCAGCATGCTTAAATTTGCTTTACTGTAGTAAACTGGTGGGAGTGTTTTGAGGCAAATGAAGGTACCATGAAGAAAGTGCACAGTGAAAGCTGCCCAGTGACCATGCATGGTGCTACAGCTACTGAGAAGGTGCAATGACCCCAGCAGAATGCTCTCAGACCATTGAATAACTGATGGTGAACTAGACCGAAAACCCTTCTCAGACCCCTCAATAGAACATGCTGAAGATTTTCAGACATGTCCTTTTCTTTGATCTGCAATCCAAATGATCTTTAATCCAATGTCTAAAAGTGAAGACAATGGGTTCTGCTGAAGAAAGACATTGTTTTTCCACCTTATGGATGAAGTGGGAGAGGAAGGAGAGAGCAATGATATTTAAAAGTAATAAACTGTGAGTGCAGAGAAAATTACTTAGTTCCCTGCGGTGTATCAGTGAATTATACAGTAAGCTTTCATTTGCAGAAAACATATCATCTTTTACACTGTGTTGCAATCTCAAGAGGTGGTTATAAGGCATTACTTTATATGCTTTTCACTTTGTCATTTCTTGGTTTCAGCTTAGAGGATTGGTTTATCAGTGACACATCATGGAAAATTAATAGTTACAGATAAAACTATTATCTGTATTATTATCTGTATATTTATTATTCCATAAATATTCATTATATCTCATTACTGCAAATTTATGAGGTATTTTAAAATTAAGCCTAGTTGCACTGGGTGCCGAGACTCTTGGTTTTTTTTTTTTTTTTTTTTCTTTTTTTAAAATTTATTTATTTATTTATTTTTAGCTGTGTTGGGTCTTTGTTTCTGTGCGAGGGCTTTCTCTAGTTGCGGCGAGCGGGGGCCACTCTTCATCGCAGTGCGCGGGCCTCTCACTATCGCGGCCTCTCTTGTTGCGGAGCACAGGCTCCAGACGCGCAGGCTCAGTAGTTGTGGCTCACGGGCCCAGTTGCTCCGCGGCATGTGGGATCCTCCCAGACCAGGGCTCGAACCCGTGTCCCCTGCATTGGCAGGCAGATTCTCAACCACTGCGCCACCAGGGAAGCCCAGAGACTCTTGTTTTAATATATGATGCTCAGAGATAAATTATGATCACGAAAATGATTGAGCGCATTGGGAGAAAATTTTAGATACGCTTTTAAAGTAACAATTTGGATAAGGGCTGACTACTATTACACCTCATTTTAGAAATGATGAGAAATTCTCTTTACATCTGTATACATCCAATCTTCTATAATAACACTTTAACTCTTCTCATATAATACTGCAAAGCAAAGAAATTCATATGTAGGATATATAATGCATTTCAACAATTCAGAAAAAAGTCTCTGCTTAGAAGTGTATGCCATGATAAATCAACATATAGAACTAAATATGATTTTTTCCATTCAAATAAAGATTTCATTTTATTTCCTGTCTGCATTAGGAACCTGAGCAAATACTTGATGATTTTTCAAGAAAATAAATGCATGCAGTTTACGATACATTATCTTTTTAGTCTTTATTACATGTAATGATAATTCCTCATTTTCATTTGTAATATTAGTTATTTGCACATTTTCTCTTTTCTTTTCTCGACTGGCATTGCTAGAGGTTTATCAATTTTATTACACTTTCAAAACAACAAATGTAGTATTGTGAATCCTCTGAATTGCATCTTTGTTTTCTATTTTATGAATCTCTGCTTTCATACTTATTACGTCCTTTCTCCTACATCTCTGAGTTTACTCTGTTGCTATTTTACTTACTTCCTGTACTGAATACTGGTCCTATTAGCTTGCAGCCTCTCTTATCCCCCAGTATAAGCACGGGTCCTTTAAATATCCTCATAAGACCCTCTTTATCTGCTACCTCCACCCAGCTGATTTTGGTAGGTATCACCTTTATTATTATTTAATTTTAAGTATTTTATCATTTTAATTATTATTTCACATATAATACATGTTATTTAGAAGTGTGCTGTTAAGTTTCTGGGTGCATGGTTTAAAGCTGTGATTCCTAAAACATGTTCCCTTGACCAGCAACGTAGCATCACGTGGGAACTTGCTGGAAATGCACTGGAACTCACCTTATACTGACTGAATCAGAATCTATGGTGGAGGGGACAGAAATTTGAGTCTAAAGAGCCCTCCGTGTAGCCTGATGTACACTAACAAATCTTTATATTATTTATTTTAAAAGTAGTTATTTGTTTGAAGTATATTTTGAGTGATAGTGACTTTTTAAAGTTGATTCATGCCTTAATAATCAGTCCATTTCCGTAAATGTTTCTTGTGTTCTCTGAAGAAAGCATCCTCTCCAACCATTTGGTTTGTTAATGTGTACACTTGTTATAATGAGACAGTGAATCAAATTGTTTCAAATCTGCTATATCTTCCTGTTTTTTGCATTATTCCATTCCCTCAATTACTGAGAGATTTATAAGAACCACTGGCATGATGGATTTTCCAATTTCTCTTTTTTACTCTGTCCATTTCTGCTTCACAGATTTTGAAGGTACACTTTTACATGCTTTTACCTTTCCTTTTCAAAAACAATTTAATCAAGATACAATTTATTTACTATAAAATTCACCCATTTAAAGTATTCAGTTCGATGGGTTTTAAGAAATCTATAAAGGTAATTTTTATAAAGTAGATTTTATATACTTTAGTAAATTTTAAACCTAAATCTAATCACAGTAATCTAATTTTATCAAGCTTAAAACTTATAGTGGTCACTTCCTATTCCCTCCACCAAAACCCTAGGTAACCATTACTTGTCTCTAGAAATTTGCCTATTCTGGATATTTCATATAAAGAGAGTAATGTATAATGTGGTTCTTTATGGCTGGCTTCTTTCACTTAGTATCATGTTTTCAAGGTCATCCATGTTGTAGAATGTGTCAATTATTCATCCTTTTATATTGCCAGATATTATTTCATTGTGTGTATATATATATACACACACACACATATATATACACACTATATATATATATATATATGTATATACATAGACACATACACACTATATTTTGTTTACTAATTCATCAGTTGACAGGTATGTGGGTTGTTACTAGATACTATGACCAATTGCATACAGTTTTTTGGGGATATGTGTTTACATTTCTCTTGGTCTAGCAGTGGAGCTGCAGGGTCATATGGTGACTCTGGATTAGGATTTTGGGGAAACACCACTTTCAATCTTTTAATCTTCAGCCATTTTAATCACTATACTTACTTTGTATCTACACAAACTAAGACAGAATATAAACATTAATAATTGTTAGTAGATTGGTGTCATAACCAAATAAATCCTGATCAAACCTAACATCTTTGCATTGAGCGTGTTTTCAATTCAAGTGTAGGGTCAGTAATTAATTCAAAATATTTGTTGAGTGTCTATAAAATTATTTAGTCAACCCAATAAACACTCACGTCTCTCATAGCACTTATATTACATTCATATGGTGTATCCCAATGTAAATTGCTAATCTCTTCTAGTTACAAAAGTGTTATCATGGTTGGATTGTAATTGATATGCTTTCCATCAACTCCTAATGAGGAAAGGCTTCTGGACCATCTCATTTTCACATGCAAAATGGTCTCAGAGATTTGTTTGGTTGAAGATAATATGCATCCTGCATCACTTTATTTTTTTCCTCTATCCAGTGTGCCATCCAGATTTCCAAGACAAAACACATTCTATGGCAATACTACAATTAATAGTAACATTATCCACTATAAGATCACTTACCTTGTATCTGGTTATTAGCTATATCCTTTATGTGGATTATTTATGTTAAATCCTCACAATAATCCACATTTGACAGATGGTGAAACAAAGCTTAGAGAAATCAGATTATTGTCTAAGGTTATATAGGCAGTAAATGGTGGATCTTGGATTCAAATCCAAAGAGTCTGACCTAGGGCCTATGATCTTAATCAAGGATGCTACGCTGTCCTTAAATTTATAAACACATTTGTTCATAAACTACAGAGTGAAATATTGTTGATGAATTAGAGATATTGTTGGAGGTCATGTAAATATTGATATTCTCTTTATTTAATGTTTTGTGTTTATGTTTTATTTTGGCAATTATAATATAATAAATTTGTAAATATAAAATAAAATAAGTAAAATAAATTATAAAATGAAGTAAAAGATAAAACACGTATGGTGTTTATTTTGTTTCCTTTGTTTGGATGGGAATTGAAAGTTCCTGTCTAATCTTAGTTCACCTTCCCTTTTCTCCTTATAGCATAACACGTCTCTGCAATTCTTCTACCTTTGAGGTTCTAAATATAGTCCTTTCAGAATTAAATATTATATATATAGTATAACATGTTAAATATTATAGGAGAAAGTTGTGATATCCAGATTGGTCAGCTGAGCTCGTACAGAAAGAGTCATAGCAATTAAATAAAATAATACTGATAGGAAAGCAATGCTTTCTTAATTCAGCACCATTGGTTTAAGCTGTAGAGAGGATTTGCATGAAATTTTAAACTCCTGGTGACAGAGGAGCTCCCTTAAAAGATATTGTTTAAGCAATTGTTTTTGAAATGAGCCTTAGCCCCGCTGCTTATGTCTGCAAAACATCCTCACAGAGTCTACAAAGCTTTGTTCAAGCATGAGTTGAAGGCTTATACTTCACCAAGCTTAAAACGTATTTCAACCTCAGGGCATTCCTAATCAGGAGCTGGAATGGAGTAGTGGATAAAACACTTGTCTTTGGTGTCAGAAACGCTGGGGGCTGACAAAAACTTACTAGTAACTAAGCATGTTACAACTTACTAGTAACTAAACGTGTTACAACTTACTAATAACTAAACTTACTAGTAACTAAACGTGTTACATTAGTTCCTAACTAGTCACAGAGGCGAGTATTCGACGGGCCAGGGGCATTCCACTGGCGTGCTCCCTCATTCTGGGCACGTACATCACACCATCCCAGAGTCACCCACCTGCACAGATGTGACTATCAGCCTCCACCTCCTGCCTTTAGATTTACAGGCTCCACCTGACACTCCTTTTATTTATTTTTCCTCCCTATTACTTTGGATGGTAAGCTTTGGATTTTGGAACAGATAATGTGTGCATTTCATTTAATTTTATTAAAATGAAATCACAGCTGGTCGGAGTCGGGGTCGGTATCAGAATCCACTCACAGATTTGAAGTCTGCTGGGCTCCCAGGTGGGTTAGAATTGCCTGCGATGCCATAAAACACATTCTCTTGCTTGCCTGGCTGGAAGTGCTCTGTTGAGATTTGGAGACCTCCTCTTACACTTCTCCCTGAGACGGAACGTTTTCTGCTCATCCTGGGAAACAGTACTGGAAGATTTTGTTCAAGTTTCAAACAATGAATGATTGGCTGGGGACAAGGCATGAGAGAATATTTGTATAAGCGTCCCTGTTTGGCATAATAAGTATATTCTCTCACGCTGGTGGTGAGAACTGTACACACTGAGAGGTGTAGACACTTAGAATGCTCCATGCTACCTAAGAAAATTCAAAGGCAGCCTTTCACATTATTTCCAGTTACAGCTAAGGTTAAATAAAGGTTGTGAGTAGTGAAGACAGCTTTCTGCTAACAAACTTTTAAATAGTGGAAACTATGGTATTATTTTGTTTTAAGTTTTCTAAGTTATTACTCTATACATCTCGCCTCCTCTTGCTAGTTATGTCTATTAAGGTTTATAACAGAGTCTTCCCAGCTTATAACTAATTCATATTTTTCAGGGTTGGTGTATCTGCTAAAATGCATAGCGTTGTTACCTTTTCCTTCAAGGCAGTAAACAGTGTTTAAAGACAAAAAAATAGTCTTCATAGAAAATAAATAAAGGCCTCACTAGATCAAGTGGCCCCTACAAAATATTATTTAAACTTGTAAATATAAATCAATCAGAAACATTAAATTTTCCTTAAAATACAGATTTTGTTTTTCTAACTGAGAAAGCAAAGGTTTTGCAAAATGCTTCAAGGGTTTTGTCAAACCAAGAGATATTTGAGAGTTATTTTCAGCACTTGCTAAACAGTTGCTTTTCTCAGATTCAGTGATAATAAACTATAACAGTATTTTGACATTTCTGATTTGTGAAGAGGAGAAATTGAAAGGTAAGAAAAAGAAAACATACTGGCTGGGTGAGAGTAAAGAACGAGATTCAGAGCTCAAAAAACCTTGTTCTCATTTGGTAAAAGCTAGTGATTGAGTTTTATTTCATTTCTCTAACAGTGGGAAGCAGAGCTCCATGACATTATTCACTGAAAAAACGATGAATATACATCATTTCTTTCATGACTACTTGTAATCATCCTACTTTATTCCCCAAACTTACTGCCATTTCCTGGTTTAATGTAGTCTAACTGGGAGAGTACAGTAGTACTGTACTCTGATATTTGACCAGCATTTTCTGAAATGAGGGTTTACTAATATATCAAGGGTGTGGAGACTTGGAGAAATAAAAGGAATAAAACAAGGAAAAATATGGCTGTTATTTCATTTCTCTATGTGAATAGGTCTGGGAGTAAAAATTTTTGAGAAAACAGAAACAGAAATGAGATATAACAAAATTTTTAAAAAATGAGTCCTTTTGGAAGTCACAGCCGCATCTTATAGAAATACCTGATGTTACTAATGCATTTTATTAATGCATATGTTTCTGAGCAATTTCATTTTCACCATTTCACCTTTCTGCCTTAGGGCACGTAGCAACCCAGAGCACTGAGCTGTTTTCCAGATGTTATTAGCATGCTACAACTTGCTTTGGATTCTGGGCCTGGTAAGCTGTGGGAGAAATCTCTTTGGACATCCTGTAGAATTTACATGTTTGATGAACACAATCACGACCAATGTCTCCAACAGATCTTTAAGAAACTTGTATGTGTACTCCACTTATGAAGCATTCTCTTAATCCTTAGTATTTAGTTCACATTTTATTTTTCCAATATTTTAGCTTGTAGATATATTTTGAATTCATGTAGAATTTCTACTACAATGTTCAAGACATGGGCATCAAAGTCAGCTACATCTGTGTTTAGTGCCTCGCTCAACTCTACTGACTGTGCGTCTAGTTTCTTACTCCTGCTCAGTGGCATGTACTCATTTATGCAACTGTATTTATTTCCCATAATTGTTATTAGATAGCAGTAAAATGCAATAAAATTTATTGTGCATAGTTATCATTAGAATTACATGAGGTCACATTTAGGAAAGATATACATATGCACTGATATGTAAATACATATACCATGTATATTTTTTGTTTCCCATATAAACGCAGGTTGTAGTGCTGCTAAATTTTCCACTGCTGCATAGTACGATCCCCTCTTCTCCAGTCCCCAGCAAATCTTCTTTCACTATCTTTTGAACCATCACCAAGAGCATCCTGAAGGGATAGCAAGCTTGCCCTAACAGTGTCTACAAGATGTGTCCACTTCTGCCTGCCATTTGGTCCTGAAGAAATAGCCATATCCTTAGATTTTTGTTATGGCAGTATTCCATATCTTGTAGGAATAGCTGTTCTAAATAGATAAACAACAAGGACCTACTGCACAGCACATGGAACTATATTCAATATGTTGTAATAATCCATAATGGAAGAGAATCTGAAAAAGAATTGATATATGACTGAATACATATATATATATATATATATATATATATATATATGACTGAATCACTTTGAGGTACACCTGAAACATTGTAAATCAACTATACTTCAATTAAAAAAAAAATACATACAAAGGGAAATTGGAAGCAAATACAAAAATATTCTTAAAAATCTGTTCTGGTAATTTATTTTTGTGTAATAAATCACCCCAACACTTAGTGACCTAAGACAACAAATATCAGTTAATGTTGTTCAAATCCCTGTAAATCTTGGATGCAGGGGCGATACCTCATGATGCTGCAGCCAGAGGAAGCTGGGGCTGGGGTCAACTTGAAGACTTCTTCATTAATGTAGCTGGTGACTTGGCCCAGAAGACTCACAGTGTTGGAACAGGTAGAGATCCTTGGTATATCTTCCCATCTCATGCGGTACCATTCCTCACATGATCTTTCCAGCATGGAGGGTCTATAGAATAACTAAACTTTCTACATCTTGACATAGGGCTCTCATAGTACAAGAGCCAGGACACAAAGGGACAGGAAGAATCTGTATAATTTTTATGACTTTCTCTTGGGCATCATGTACCATCACTTCTGCCATATTTTATTGGTCAAGGTAACAACAAAGCTCTACCCAGATTCAAAGGTAGAAAAAATTGACCCTACTTCTTGATGGAGGAGTGTTAATGTCACAAGGTAAGAAGAGCTTGTAGCATTGACTGTGGATTTGTTTGGTCATATTTGGAAAATATGTTACAGATGTGTGTGTATGTGTATATATATATATATATATATATATATATATATATATATATATATACACATACACTGCATGTAAGCATACTGTAAAACAATACAAGTGGTAGTTATTAGTATCTCTTTCATTAAATCATAGACTCTGAGATTTATGTGGATCTTTAAAGTTCTCTCCATCAAATGGATTTTATGGAAGTTAATACCCTATTTGAAGATGTTTCCTCGCTTCAAGATATATGGTATACTTGCAGAAGGTATACGTACGTGGGGACACACACAAAACACTACAGTTTCCCCTAAATGGCCCAACCACAGAATCTTCCCATTTACGTATCAGGCTCCAAGCATTGCTACAGTAGTTTCAGCCTATTTAAGTTACTTCTCTCTTTATTCCTCCTTCTAGGAGGTAAAATAAGCTACTGTTTGCATAGATGCTCTGACAATTTCTCTCAAGGTTTGTGAATCTTTTCTGCTGTCTTAGGTCCTTATCATAATAGCATAAGCCTTTTGCTATGATATTTCTTCACCAAAAGGTATTTCTGCAATACTTTATGACATTATGAAAAATCACCTTCAATTTGTTAGATCCAAGGCCATTTGAATTAGATAATTTAAATCTGTGGAAGCAGAAACTATAATGCCAATAGAAAATTTGTACTCAGTAACTCATGTATAAAACCCTGAAATGTGTATTTAATTTTTATTCTTATTTATTCCTGCTTTTCCTTTATTTTTATTTTTTCTTTTACTTTTGATAATTTTGATGACAAAATTAGGGTGTGGTTACTGTAAAAACAATAAAGAAGTATATATAGAGTGAAAACTGAAAGTTCTCAAAAAATTATTAATAAATTTATATTTCGGTGTAATATATGTATATATTTATGCTTTATAAAGTTTGTTGCATCTTTGGTAAATATTTGCATTCTGTTTGTTTGTTTGTTTGTTTGTGAATATCAAACTATTTCCCTGGAATCTCATACCTTGAGTTATGTGCTTGTACCATTTCAGCAAAATTTAAAAACAAATCATTTTTGCAACCATCAGCTACATTAAAAGCATAGACATTTCTCCAAAGAAGATTTACAAATGCCAATAAACGTATGAAAAGTTGCTCAATATCATTAATCATTAGGGAAATGCAAATCAAAAGCACAATGAGATACCACTTCACACCTATTAGAATGACTGTAATTACAACAACAAAAAGAAAGAAAAAACAATTATTGGTGAGGTCGTAGAGAAATTGCTACACTTATACATGCTGATGGGAATGCAAAGTAGTGCAGCCTCTATGGGAAACAGAATGGAGGTTTCCAAAAAATTAAAAATAGAACTACCATATGACACAGCAATTTCACTTCTGGGTATAGAGAAAGACTTGAAAACGAGATTCAAATAAAAGAGATAATTGTACATCCATGTTCATAACAGCATCATTCACAACAGCCAAAATGTGGAAGCAACCTAAGTGTCCATCAGTGGACAAATGGCTGGCTTAACAAAATGTGTTATACAATGTATATGTGTAACAGAATATTATTCAGCAGTAAAAAGGAAATTCTGACACATGTGATGACATGGATGGATCTTGAATCTATTATACTAAATGAAATAAGCCAGTCACAAAAAGACAAATACTGAATGATTCCACTTATAGACAGAACTTAGAGTAGTCAAATTCATGGAGACAGAAAATAGAATTGCAGTTGCTAGGGGCTGGGGGAGTGGGGGACAGGAATTGTTGTTTAATGGAGTTTCAGTTTTGCAAGATGAAATGTAGATGAAATAGAGTTTAAACTTTGCAAGATGAAAGGAGTTTTGGAGATTGGATGCACCACAATGTGAATGGACTTAACACTACTGAACTGTGCACTTAAAAATGGTTAAGATGGTAAATTACATATATGTGGATTTTACCAAAATTAAAATTAAAAACAAAAACTTTTAAGTACATTATAAAGTTTTTTCTCAGGTAAAATTGTTAGGTTAATGAAGGAAAGGAAGGAAAGGAAGATGATAGCAATAATGCTAAAGAACGTGGATTCTGAAGTCAAAACATTTAAAACTTGACTTTCACCCTGACTTACTCACTCTGTGAACTGGAACAAATTTTTTTTTAATTTTTAAAATCTTTTTATTTTTGGTTCGCTGCATGGCTTGTGGGATCTTAGTTCACTGACCAGGGATTAAACCCAGGCCCTCGGCAGTGAGAGTGCAGAGTCCTAACCTCTGGACCACCAAGGAACTCCCTGGGACAACTTTTTAAATATATTCAAGCCAGTCAGTGTCTCCTTGTCGATAAATGGGTATAATGATACCTAACTCAGAGTGAGAGGATTAAATGAAATGATACATTTTGAAATGCTTAAAATAGTGTTTCACATATATTGTGTTCAGTAAACTCAATGTATTTTTGTGAAAAGATAATAACAATATTTTAAAGTGGGCACTGCAGACCTTGTATGTCACACATGTTTTTTTTAAGAGTAAATAATGTGAGTCAAGAAGGAAAGTCTGTGATCTTAGTATCTGTTCATTAAGAATAGGGGACATTTTGAGATCACTTTTAGTATTTTTTTTCCCAAGTGTGCTGACTATTTAAAAAAATAATGTGAATTATCTATTCACATTTTACTTTTTCAATTGTACAGAGTCAGTATACACAAATGTCTCACATGCAACAGCTATAGCATAAAATCTTCATGGAAGGAAATTGGCACACACTTTAGGAAACACTGTTATTTTATTAACCCTTCTGGCTCTATTTTCAACAATTTTTCTATTTTTTGCTTTATAAATAAAATAGCCCATTAATCCCATACAGCTTCTGGAAGTTGATCTATTTACTGAAAGACCTTATAATCTCTAACTTTCTTTATAATATTTATTGAAAACTTTTACTATATTCACCTTAAATTTACTGATAATTGTTCAAGGTGATATTTATGGCATATTTCATATGTTTGATATTTTTATTTTTAGGCAACTATAGATAGGATTATGTTTCTCACCAAAAAAATGTTGTTTTATTCTAGCACATATGGCCATTCTTTCAAACACTGCAATGCCATTCTTGATTTTCTTCCCTATTTTTATTATTATCATAATAGAGCAAAATACAATTGTGGAGTATTTAACTTATATCATCAAATCAGTAAACATTATTGGATTAAAATGTCTCTTTAAGAAAAATTAAAATGCTATTTTAAACATCATTAAGGATAAATTTCCTAAATCAAATGATCTTCATGGAATGAAATGAAATACTACTTTGTTAATCACATAAAAACATAATAGAAAAAATGGGGTGGTGACCTTTATCTTTTTAAAATGTTTAGCCTCTAATCTGTTCTAACATAGAGTACTTTGATTATACAACATCCTAAGTTTTAAATTACAATAGGATTGTTACCCAAATATATCCTTTAAACCCTCAAAATATTTCTTTAAGGGACTTTAGGTTCTAACAGATTAATTATGTGCAAATTACATAGCATGTGGAACCCTCATTAAAAGGGATTTGTTTATTTTTTGTTTTTGAACACCTTGTGTACACTAACTAAACAATATTCCTTGATTTTGCTGAAATTAGACCATCCAAATATAATGTGCATATAAATCTACATTCTTGTTTGTTTTCAGGTTTTAAACATGCAACTCATTATTTAGTGTTGAGTTTCCTAACATTACATTTTGAAATAAGCAAGATTATAGGAAGAATAATTCCTGTAACATGGAAGTGAATATCTGTTACCAGTGGGGGGTGAGGGGGGAGGGAGGGAGGTGAAGGAGATGGGAAGAAATTTTATTTTTAAATATTGTGCAAAGATGTAAAATTATACTTTCCAATATGTTAAAGTCAACTTAATCTAAGTTTCATAAGCATGTTAAAATAATTCATATTTCAATAAAGGGCAAACACTTGTATGAAGATTCTTGAAAAAATCATGGAAAATGCATTTTTTAATATGGAGTTTTACAGAAAGGAACATGCATTAATATAAAGCAACATTATCCAACAATATTAATTTTCCACCCTACTTCACTTTCTCTGAGCCCTCTTGATATATATCATCAATTGGAAAACTCTATCAACTGTGTTTGGTGATTTGCATCCAGTGTGACACTTTGATGTTTTATTTATCTGCTTGAAATTGAATTATTTTTCCTAAAATCCTTTGCTTCCCTGAATATGTATTTTTTCTGCATTCTGAGATATATTTCAACAGTTGTCTAAATAAGAGAGTCTACAAACTACAGATAATTGGTAAAGTAGCATATTACATAGAGTTCATTACATGTAATAAGTGGCAAATAAATACTTTTAAATGCATGCATGAAATAGTCTTACCTAAACAAAGAACTCCTAGGGATGTATTCTTGTTTAAAGCCCTTATGATTTCCACTTTTTATGCTTTATTTTACAGTACATATCATGGAGCATCTAAGGCAGCTTAGAGATCAATTTGTCCAGAATTGATTTCACAAGCACATTATGTCAAGTGCATTGAATGAAAACAAGTGGGAAACTGGAAATTTGAACAGACTCAATGAAACTGAGCAGGACCCTTCTGGACTCTCTTGGGTATATGAGCTCCCCAACCCCTGTGTCTCCTGTCTCTTAAAATAACAGGCTTTGCTTCAGGCCTCCCCTGAGTCTCAAAAGGCTGGCTCAAGAGTTAACGATGAGGGAAATGAGAGCATGTAGAAACAAAGAATAGCTGTTGGGCCAGGAAACTGGTAACAATTTAAACAATAGATCAGCCATGTAGCAGAGTCACAGGACCTTTACTTTCTCCCTGAAGGACAATAGATAATAGTGTCTGGTGCACATTCCTAAGATGTTTTTTACAGAAACTGGACTCCCAGCAGATGGAAATTGCTGACATCAAGCACATAGACCCCAGACCAGTTGGAACCAGGTTGGTTATTGAGATTCCCAAAACATCACCCTGTTTCATCATCACCAACCAATCAAAAGAATGTCCAGGAGCAGATCAGGCAACCTGCAACCCACACCCCTAATGTTGCCTTTAAAAACCCTTCCTTGAAAGCCATCAGGGAATTCGGGTCTTTTGAGCACTGGCTGCCCATTCTCTTTGCTTGGCATCTGCAATAAATGCTGTACTTTCCTTCACCACAACCCAGGGTCAATAAGTTGACTTTGCTGCACATTGGGCTAGCAAACCCAAGTTCAGCTCAATAATATCAGTTTAATAGATTCAAATAAATCTGCATGTTCTTAACACTCACTTCCACTGATGACCCTTTGTTAGCAAAGCCAGCCCTCTTCCTATGTCTAATGAGGCCTTTCTGATATTGCTCAAAGCCTATAATGACCTCACCTGGTGTAGTTACCATGAGAGGCATGCCAATTATCCTTTTGCAAAAATATCTTTTTCTCCCCTTTTCTATCTCCAGACTTGTAAGTACAGTGAGATCTCAGCATGACCCCAGGGCAAAAATACAACTTCTCACCCAGTAAAGAAGAAAGTTAACACACCAAAACTTTACCTATCATCTATCTATCTATCTATCTATCTATCTATCTATCTATCTATCTATCATCATCTATCTATCTAGATCAGTGCATCAATATTTCCTTGGCTATAAAATGGAGATGCATACATAAACATACACATATCTATGCCTGTATCTATACACACACAGAAACTTGGGTAACACGTGTGCAAATGGGCTGTAAATGTTCTGCACCAGTGAAGAAGGAACATAATTTGAGATCATGTTGGCATAAACGGGATGTTTTCAGTAGAGATTAGAGTTTTAATACACTAGTTCAAGCAGCTGGGTGTGTTCTCACTTTGTTCTTGGTTGTTGATTGAAACCTAGACTCTAGGGAGACATACTGTTTTTGAGGTTGAGATGCCAGATATTCTCATTTCATTGTGGAGTAATAACACAAACCATTTAGGGAATAGGTGGGATTCACCCATCCACCCAGTAATGTTGGCCCCAAGGAGATACAGATAACCATTCTTTCACAGAGTCAGTAAGAAGCAGGTTGGTAAGTGGGGTAAGTGGTGGACAGTCATTATCCTTAGAAACACTTTAGTATTTATCTTTAGGTTATGATTTACCCAGAAGTCTCAGAGGATAAGAGGAAGCACTCAACTGTCTTTTGGGCTAAAATAGATGAGTAGACTTGAGTCATCATGATTTCTCACCAATTTCTAGACCTACTGTGTCGACTTCTGCTGCACTGAGATCTCTCTCTCAACCCATACTTATGATATCATGGAAATACTTTTATGAATGAATATTGAAAAAATTGAGCCTAGTTTATGAGTAGTCCTGTACAATAGGCTAGCACTTATGAAATGACACAGGGTTATAGACTACACAAACCTGAGGGAAAGTAAGGGGGAACTCCTTCCAGGGGTGAACTTCAAACGATATTACCACCTGTGGACTTTCTGAATGTCTTATTCATCACCAAATATCCCACATGCTACTGCCCTGATCAAGTGATTTATCTCACTGCAAAAGTAGGGAGGTAGTAGGTAGAAGTCACGAGATTCACTGCTGACCACATTTTCCATCACCCCTATGTAAATGTCCTTAGAGAACTGTGAACTAGTGAAGACTCAGTGATAATGCTGGTTGGAAACAGCATTTTAATGTCTGGAGTGACGCCCATAAGCTATGTAATGTGCTCTAAACTGTTGACCAATCCGTTATGTTTATTCTTCCTCAGATATATTATATGGATTCAGAACTAAGGTGCAGGAATGGACCTAACATCTCTCAAAATTACACCTCATAATCCACTTGCAAACAATAATTCCTCTTCCGTGACTTCATGCTCTGCTTGTTTAGAGATCTTAGTGCTCATGGGAAAAATACATTCACCAAGAGACACAATAACTATCTCATTAAACTAGAAGTTAGGACTACCATCTCATTATTTTGAGATTAAAAGGAGATTACTGAGTTCTCTGGAATTATTGATCCTGGTTATCAAAAGGAAATAATTTGCTGCTATATAAGGTAGAGAAGGAAGTCTACATCTGGAAACCAGGGAAACTGCTGGGGTAATTGTCTGCACTTCTTGGTACTTTATAATGGTAAAAATTCATGGAACAGTATCAACCCAATAAAGACTTGGACGTCTCAGCAATGAAGTTTTGCTCCCTCTTACCAGATAAAAAATTCTGCTCAGCCTAAATATTGGTTGAGGGCAAAGGGCACATTAAAACAGGTAGTAACAGTTGAAAGCTATGCCTCCTGATTGGTAGCAGATAGGAAAGTTGTAATATTGACCTAGTCAGGACAGACCAGGTTTGGTTGGAACAAAACCATTCCTGGAAATCTCAGTAATTTAATACATCACTTGGCTGATGCCAAGTTCAATGCATGTCAGCAGTTCACCAAGACAACTGCCTGTCAGGCTTCTTCCAGCTGTAAGCACCTGGCACACATGGCTTCCAGACTTGCCACAAGAAAAGAAGAAAGAATATGGGGAACTCACACCAGCTCTCATGTATCTTGGATTAGAAGTGAAACTCACCACTGCAGCTTACAACCCATTGTCCATAAAATAGTTATATGGCTCCACCTAAGTCAAAAGAGCCTAAAATATGCAAGAACACAATAAACACTGCATTGAGTAAGCACTCTCTGTCCCATACACTATGCTTTGTTATATTTTACACACACACACACACACAAATAATTTTCTTTGGTTGCCTCTCTTTTTCAATTTCTATGTAGAACAAACCATGGCCACGGTGACTAACATAATTTAGTTGAAGGTCACAAGAAGTTGAAGTAGAATTGCATCAGAAGTAGAATAAAGATTACCCAGAGACAAATATAAGAAACCATAGACATTTGTAGAGATGGATTCTTTATGGTAAAAGTGTCACCTGCTTCATATTTGCTACGAACCAATGGGAACCTCTGCCCTGGTTCTTGAATAATAGTCTCATTCAACAATCATTCAAGCACTGGCTTTCTAATTTCAATTACTCAAGTCTCTTCAATTATTCTGTAAATACATAACTTATGTTTTAAAACCCTTTTTGTTAAGAGTACCTAGGATGTTTTTGATTTTCACATTGAACTCTGATTAATATGGTTATATGAAAAACTGTTGTCAGATCTAGGACTGAAATCCAGTCTTTTGATAAATATTATACTATTTTGTCCCACTATATCCCATTGTTTGGCATGGAGAACAACTACAAAAATCATCCATATTTTAGCATCCATGAACAAGATTTTCCTATATTCCATAATTCAGAGATCACAGATACTTCCCAAAATTGATGACTGATCGTTGAGCAGAAGTGTGTACTGCATGACTTTACTAGAGAATACTTATACATCAACACTTTCTTAAATCAAATGCATTGGGACATCACTGCTATGAGTCATCACTTTTACACACCTGAACACTTAAGACCATTTGATTTACTGACTTGCTTAAAACCAAGTCAATTTACTTGATAGCCAATTAGACTTAGATTCAGAAACAAAAGACCAAATCACTTGTCATCCAAGCTCTACTTCCTGAAATTGAATTTAGGAGAAATTTGTACTGTGTGACGTAAGACTTTAATACATTCTTAAAAACCAATATGCTTTAGTAACATAAACAAATGCTACAGCTTAGTGTGGTACTAAACATAGATTTCAATGACTTGAGGGAGCACCTTAGTGCTGAAGGAGATCAATCCAAGCAGTTTCTGGGAGCCAATTCAGTAACCTGAAGATTTAGGATGTGTACATTGGCTAGATCTAACATTATGGGCCATTGGTGTTCGACGTTATGTATTTCAATGGCAAAGTGAGAAATGAACATTGTGTTTGAGGTAGACAATTACCACAGAGAGGAAAATAGGGTGAAAGAGGAGGGAACTAAAGACAATTTTTAAAATTAATTTTTATTGGAATATAGTTGATGTACAATGTTGTGTTAGTTTCTACTGTACAGCAAAGTAAATCAGTTATACATATACATATATCCACTCTCCTTAGATTCTATTTCTATATAGATCTTCACAGAGTGTTGAGTAGAGTTCCCTGTGCTATACAGCAGGTTCTTATTAGTTAACTATTTTATAGATAGTAGTGTGTTTATGTCAATGTCAATCTCCCAATTTGTCCCTCCCCTTTTTCCCCTGGGTAACCATAAGTTTGTTTTCTACATCTGTGACTCCACTTCTGTTTTGTAAATAGGTGAGAATGTAAATTGTGCAGCCACTATGGAGAACAGTATGGAGGTTTCTTAAAAAACTAAAAATAGAGCTACTATATGATCCAGCAATCCCACTCCTAAGTGTATATCCAGAGAAAACCATAATTCGAAAAGATACATGTGGAATCTAAAAAAGGCAATTGTCTTATGTGTTGTGGTGAGCTGGGTGGATGACGGCTCCACCCAGGAAATCTGAGCCATGATTTGGAGAAGACAGCATTTCAATGAGCTCTGTGTGGTGAAGGAAGACCAGGGGAGGGAAGGGGTTCTCTCTGCTGTTTCTAGCATGGGGAGGTCATGACTGACTGGCTGAGCAACGCTTTTTATGCCACGTCTTCATAGGTCAGCAGGTCTCCTTGGAAATCACAGTGAAGCTAATAAGAACTTCAAACTCAAATTATCCTCGCAGTGTTTTTATTTTTTCTGCTAGTTAATGATTGAATTCCTTATAATTTAGCCACAGAATAATCATCATTTGATAAAGAAAGAAGTTAATTTGGTGAGAATATCAGGTTCATTGAAATACTGAGTTTTTTCTATTACACTGTGAGGGGAAATTACATGGAATGAAAAAAAAAAAAAATCTGTACCAACCCTGAGATTGTGGATGCTAAGTTTCTGGTCTCACCAGCACTGCTAACGTTATGGGGAGGATCCCCAGGTGTCACCTTGTTATGGGAATGTGCTTCCTAGAGCAATAACTAGAGAATTACAGGGCAGAAGTCCATACAAATAAGATGGTTTTTGGAATTAATGAGCTTAATAATATAATATCTGCTCTACATTTGTTTCCAAGAAAGATCAGTAAGGTTTTAAACCTTTTAATAAGCTATGTTCCTATGTTGACAATGTACAAATGAGATTCTTTACTATGTATTTGGGTTATGCTGGCAGGGATGTTTCTAAATATATATTTATCCATGATTTTACTTACCCCATAAATGCAGAGTTAAAATCAATGTCAACAAACTCTGTTTGTATATTTTTATCTCTACTATTTAAAACTGAGTTGTATCTCAATGGGGTAGAAAGAGAACAGTGACGGTGATGGAGAGATTCCACATTGATTTAAGGAGAAAGGTGAATCATATTTATAATCTTTGGCAGAAAGTTATAGTAAGAACTGAGTTTTCCTTCCTTAGACCTCTGAAATGAAATGATGGTGCCTGCTCTATTTATTTTAACTTTTTGATATTAGACTGGAAAACACTCAACATAATCCTTCCAATGTTAATTCTTCCCTTATGACATTCTGGACATAATGAAAGTCAATAAACAGTTGAATATTATTCATATACTAAACATAGCACACAATGTACTTCTTATCTCAGAAAACAATAGTAATAAATCCTGAAAAGTTTATAAGTTATTTCCATGAAGCAACTAAACTTAAGTCTTAAAAAACAGGGCCAGGAATAATGTCTGGCATATAGAATGTGCTGAATTAATGTCCGATTACCACATGGAAAGTGTAGTATAACACATATTTAATCAAAGATTCTTTAATATAAAAAATATTTGTTTCTTAACATGAATCCACTGAAGCAAATGATTTTTTCTTAGTTTATAGCTTTGATGGGGTTTTTGAATCCTTATTTTGTTTCATGCCTAATATCAGTTAATGCCTATGATACAAACACCCCTGCAGACTCATCTGTGGTTTTACTCTACCATTATTTACCAGCAAAATTTGAGTATTCTATAAGACACTAATGGACATATCAATCATTGGTGAAATATGGAAAACATTAAGATGGAAACAGATTAGTCATCCAAGGTATAATATAATAATGTGCTTGTTGATATCAGAAATTTAGTTGCAAAGGTCCATGACATGTCTCCCTTCTAAAGCCAGTAATTCTCATCACCTCCAGAATAAACACACATTTGTCACTGTTAACTTCAAGATTCTCTCTGAACTCACCCCAAATCACTTTTCCAGGTTTGCTTTTATGGACTGCATTATTGTCCACAGCCCAAGTCACAACAAATATTCTCAAACACGTGAATCAGAACTCTGTGACTGTTCTCATGTTTACCTCTCTACCTTCTCCAGTCTGCAACTCCATTGGAGTCCTAATCAATTCAAAATATTTTCTATTTTATTAAATATTCATTTTCATCTCATGGGTTAGTTAGAAGTGTGTATTTAATTTCCAAATACTTGGACATTTTCCCAGATTTATTTGTTATTACTTTTTAATATAATATTTTTATGGTCAGTGAATTTTTTCTTTATGATTTCAACTTGTATATATTTAGAAAGAATTGTTTTCTGACCTAGTACAAAGTCTATCTTAGTGAATTTTCCCATGTATAGGAAAAAATATATATTATTCTGTTTTGGGGTTCAGTGTTCTATAAATATTAATTAAGTAAAGCTGGTCGATAGTGTTTTACAGATCTTTTGTACCTTTAAGAATTTTTTTAGATCTATTTGTTCTATAAATCACTGATGATAGAGAAATATTGAAATCTTTTACTGTAATGGTGATTTTTTTCTATTTTTTCTTTCACTTCTATGAGTTTTACTTCACGTATTTTGTATCTGTGTTATTTGTTGCATATATTTAGAATTTCAATGTGCTCTTAACTTATTAACCATTTCACATTATAAAATGTTAATGATTATCTTTGGAGACATCTCTTATTCTGAAAGTTATTTGCTCTGACCTTAAACATCATCCCAGATTTCTTAAGGTGAGAATTTGCATTATTTATTTTTAGTTAAAATCTGAAAAATGGTTTTATATTTTTGTATGAAAATGTATTTACATCTATATGTACACCTTTCCCAGTTATTGTGCTCTTCATTCTTAAATGTAGATCTGTGTGTCTTTTGGGTATCATTTACTTTTTTACTGGAAAGCCTTTCTTTAACACTTCCTGAAATAAAGATCTGCTGAAGACAAGTTTTCTCACATTTGATTTAATGAAAAAATATTGCATCTTTAATTTTTGAAAGATATTATCACTCCATGTAGAATTCTAATTGACAATCCTTTTTTTAGCACTTCAAAATTATATTCAAATTTCTTATTCCTTGACTTGCTTTTGCTGAAAGCTATAAAGTTATTCTTATAGCTTTTCACCTGTATATAAACACTATACACTTTTGTACAGACAATCTATATACATCTTTTTTTTTCTGGCATTCTTAAATATTGTCTCTTTATCACTAATTTTTATCAATCTGAGTATGATATACCTTCCTGGTGCTTTCTTTGTGTTTATTTTGTTTGGAGTTTGTTTTGTTTCTTGGATCTGTGTGTTGAGAGTTTTCATGAACTTTGAAAAACTGTTGGGCGTTCATTATTTCTTCAAAATTTTTTTGTGTCACTTTCTCACTATTTTCTTCATCTTGTGTGACAACTAAATGATGTTGAACCTTTTTATAGTGTTTTACTAGTCACGTGAGTTTTGTTCATTTTTTGTTTGTTTTTCAGCCATTTATTTTCTCTTTCTTCAGTTTGGCTCACTTTTATTGCTGTGCTTTCAAGTTTACCAATTCTTTCTCTTGTAGTGTCTATTCTGCAACTAATTTTATTTGTTTTATTTTTCATTTCAAATATTACACATTTCAACTTTATAAGTGCCATTCAGTTTTTATCCTCCATTTTATCTCTCATTATGTTCATTTTCTAAAAATTAATAAACTCATTTATAGTAGCTGTCTTAAAGTTATTGCCTGGTAGTTCCATTATCTCTGATTTTTGAGTTTGATTCTATTGACTGATATTTCTGCAAGCTATGAGTTACTTTCAGCTGATATTTTACTGTGAATTTTTTGTTGTCTTCCTGAGATTTTGAATGTAACATGGTTGAATGATTGGATTTTACTGTCTTTCTTTAAAGATTTAAAGTTTCTTTAGAAGTTCCTTTCAGATCGACTTAGCCCTTTCAGTTTTGTTTTTAAGGTCTGCTGGAGAAGTTCTTCAGTAGCTTTTTCTCCAGGCCATTCTGGAATATCTACTGACTTTGGCTATTCAACACAGTCTCTGGGTTTGATTGTGACAAAGTCTAACATCTTCTCCCCACACCCACTCAGCAGTGGCCCTTTGCCTGGTCTTGTGAAGTTTTACTCTATGTGTGAGCAGGACAGTATTTAGTCCAAGACACCATAAGAACCTTATGCAAATTTATGGAGTCTTTTTTTTCTGTGTAGTTCTGTTGTCTTTGATATTGGCCATGCAGATTCCAAGTTCCACAGCCTCACTGATCTCCTAATTCTGCATCAGTGAGATGATGAGTCTCTGCTGGGATTCCTCATTCCTGAAGCCCTGCCCAGAAATTTCCTGCAGGCAGAAAGCTGGGACAATTGTTTGTCTCACATCATTAATTTTCCTTATCTCAGGAATTACAGTCTAGCACTGCATGTTGTCCAATATCTAAAAACAATTCTTTATATATTTTGTCAAATTTTGTCATTGTTTCCATAGCACCATAATACCCATACCAGATATTTTTTTACTGGTGGGATATTTTCAGTTGTTTATTAGAAGAGTGCCATGTTATTAATATATCAACTATGGCTAAGACATCGCATAAAATTGCAAATATTTTATCATTTCTTTTTTTTTTTAGATTAAATGAAAATTTTGAATGTCTTTCCTAAAATTCTGGTGTATTTCCTTATATGTAAGAAGTCTTTCTTTTCCTCCCAAGAAATTTGTCTTTTTTATAACAGCATTATTGAAAAAAACAACTTAACTTGGCATAGTTAACTTTGTAACAGATCTTGTAGATATGCATCCATTTCACTAACTGGGGGTAACAAAATTCTTTAGTGTACATTTTTTTAACCCTATGGATACCGGATTTCATAGATGAATTACTATGGAAAACCTTTGTAATATTTTAGATTCTTGCTACTCAAAGTGTTGCCAGCTGACCAGCAGCATTAACATCAGCTAAGAACCTGTTAGAAATGTAAACTCTCAGGCCACATGCCAGACTTACTGAATGAGGATCTGCATTTTAATGAGAACCCCAGGTATTCTGCATGTATATTAAAATCTGAGAAGCACTTCTGTACTGGATCATAGTTCCTGTGAATGTTCCCAATCTGTCTCACCTGACAGGTATATATTTAGATTCTGCATTAATAACAACACCTGGTAGAAAAGCAATCCGTTTGCTTGAAACACATTTATGTGGACTTTCTGGTCATCCTCAGGCTCCTATATATCATTGCAGCACCCAGAAGTGCTCCTAGGTGGCAGGACCTAGCTATGTTCCCATCCAAAACTCTATTTGAGGCCTATAAATCAGCTACTTTAAATATGAGGAGGCAACAACTTGATCTATATATTCTCCTTTCAGGTGCAGTTCTTTTCAAATGAAATTTGATTTAAACAAATGCAGCCACTGTGACTTAACAATGCACTTATTTTATACATTCAACAAGATCTTCCAGCCAAGGGAGAAAATGGTATAACTCAAAATACTTATATTCTTCCATTGTTAGCCCGAGAGAAGAGAGACATTTGGAGAAGCCACTTCTTTCTGTTCTGGAATTTAATAACAAGGAAAACATAGAAAGAAGCAAGATAAGCTGTTAAAATGTGAAAATAAGTATATACCTGTCTTATAACCCTCCTAATACATTTCACCAGTTGCTGTTTATGAAGTTAGTCTTTTGCCTGACCCCACTCGGCATTGTTCTTCTCCAGGTGCCTTAGTAGGACATACACATGTAGATTTGAGATTGTTCAGCAGAACACCTTTTGAGGGGGCAAGTAAATGGTTTTACTCATGTCTGTGGACTTTAGGGAATAGCATGGACATAGATAGGGTAAAGCAGGAAGTAACTATAGAGAAAATTAACTTCAAACAGTGGGAGATCCCTTTTCAGAGAGTCCCCAGCTTTATGTTCATCTCTTTCCACTGAGAGCCATAGCTACACAGCATTTGAGAAAGAGAGACAGGAACTCTGAAGTAGTGACAGCAGGTATATTGTGCAGAGTGGAAGGTTTTATCTCTAACATATGCACAAATTAGTTTAATAACAAATATAAAAAGGAATAACTAGTTGTGGGTGGGGACCTGTAGCTTTTAATAACAGATAGGGTAATTGAATGTTTTCTGAGCATTTTACATCTACCTTTATACAAAGAATTGCCAAGTTTCACATAGATTTATGGCTAGATCTCTGCAGAATGAAGAAAAACATTAAAATACTAATAATTAATGAAGAATATCCAAATAGAAGGTGGGCAAACTATTTTTTCTGTTTCTTTCTTTATATCCTTTATTCTACTTTTTTCTCTTCTCTTTTTAATTATTTTTCATTTTCATCTTTCTCTTTATTTATTTCTTGACACTTTATTGAACACATACTGTTAGGTGCTAAACTCTGAAAGTTCAATATTTAACAACGAGAAACACATTTCCTCAACACTTGGGATGTACAATCTAGTGAAAAATATAAAATTAACCAAATAACCACACTGATGAGTGTATAATGACTAAATGAGTTAAGTGCTTGAGCTGAGTTATGAAGAATAAGTGAAGATGGTAAAGGAAAGTTCTAAAATGAGGCAAAAGCCTCCTAAATGTGGTGACCACACCATGCACCAAAACCATTCGGAAAAAGGACAGCTGGCAAATGTGAATAACAAAATGTGGTTCGTGTGACTGGGGTGCAGAGAAAATTAGGGAGGGTGGTAAGTGGTTATAGAGAAGGGTCAGGAGTGAGCAATTCTTAAAGCTGCAAGAGGCACTGAAGGATTAGGATCTGGATGTGTGGGGAGATGAGTGTTGGTGGTCACCTGGGCTAATTGGCATTTAGAGAAAATCATTTTTGCTGCAGGGAACAAAAGACATTTTAAGGGGATCAGGGTGATTGTAGGATACCACTGGTGACATTGTATAATCCCGGTAGGACTTAATTACTGTTTGGACTGGGTAGTAGTGGTGAAGGTGGAAAGGGGTGCATGGATTAAAGTATTTAGGTGATAAAGTTAAGAGTATTTGGTGACAGGTTGATTGGACATAGGAGGTAGAATAAAAATAGGTGTCAAAGATGTCTTCAAGCTTTCTGACCTGCATAACTAAATAAACAGCAGCATCATTCACTAGATAGAGAACGTTGGGAGATAACCATTTGGGGAATATTATGAGTTTATTTCTAGACATGCTATGATCTCTGAAAGGAGAATTCAAAAGACAATTGGCCAAGGGTCAGACAAATTGACCAGCAAGAAGAGATTAAAGCAAACATCAGAATCTTGATGTAGGTTCTGTTTGTACTTGATACGCATATATAAGTGAGTATGTGTGTGTGTGTAAATTGACTCTTTAGTAAACTGTAAATTATTCTCTAGTGTCAGTTAAATTCTAAGCAAACGCTTGGTCTCGGCATATGTATATTGATAGTATAGCAAAATATAAAGCCCATAATTTGAAGACAAATAAGTTCACGAGATAATTCTATTTTGTCCTATTAACTGTGGAATTTTAATCTTATTATATAAACCTTTCAGAGCTTTAGTTTCCTTTTGGACAAAAGTGGAGGTAATTTACCTAATCCAGAGGGTGATGGAAATAATTGTGACGACATATATAAATTACCCAGCATGGTGTCAGGCACAGAGTTATCTTTTCAACTCCTGGTGGTTAATCTCTTTCATTATTCAGCAATTCCTGATTTATTCCTAAGGTGAAGAATCTGACTGTGGAGAGTTTAATTGATAATTTCAGTAGAAATACTCACTCCCATGTAGATGAGGCAAGCCCTGCTCCTAGTCAGGGGCTACAGTCCTTAGGGTTGTCTGGGGCTTTCATCTCTCTAGAATCTCCACAAAGGTGTTTCTTATAAGTGTGATATTAGTTGATTATTAAAGATTTAGCTATCTCTTAGAGATATGCATTTGTATCAGAGACTTTTGAATGCTGAAACTTAAGCCACAACAACAGAAAAATAAGAGGCAGGGTGTGATATTTACTAATGCTCACCACAGTGAAGGCTCGCTCCATGGACTGTCACACTCAGAGATTGTCCTCTGCAAATCACACATTGAACTGAGAAAAAAAATGCTGTATTAAATATCATGAATATATGTTGACACACACAAATCATTTAGCACAAGTGAAAAACAGACAAAGGAATGAACAAGTTACTGATGATTTTTTATTTGCTTCTTTTTCAGGGTAGTTATTCTTGAAATACTTAAAAAATCCAAAGTTAGTGGACCTTTCAAACTGCTGAAATAATAAGCTTTGTTAAGACCTGAATACAAGTAAATTTGAGTTTGTGCATTTACCGTTGTGATCAGCAGGACATATATTTTATTCTTGGAGATAGTTTCTCTCTGTTAGATATATTTCCAAGTGACTAATTTCATGGACTTGTTTTTTTTTTTTTTTCTTTGTGATCTTCATAAGTAATTATATTTTTTAAAGAACAGGACAAATGTAAAAGAATCTACTTCTAGGACACATATGTGTGTCAAAAGGAAATTATAGCTAATTTTTACATGTACTAAATATCTATAAGTAAAGAAAGAAATACTGAAGAAATGAGCTTTACCTAAGGCACAAGTTTAATAGAAAATATATCCAAGACCTGATTGAAATCCTCTGCATTTAGAACATGATGTACTAGAACTGCATACTCAGTAGCTTGCACTGCTTGTTAGCTTCTGGGTACATTTAAAATTGGAAAGTTAATTTATAAACCTTGAATTCTTTGATCATGAATTTTGGAAAAATTCTCTTTCTCTCCCGCTCTGTCTCTCTTATACACACACACACACACACACACACACACACACACACACACACACAAACACACACACACACACACCACACACACAATTATTTTTAGACTAATTGGCATGACTGACATTTTGGTGTCTACATTTATTATCAGTTGTGCATTTATGGAAAGAAGGCCAAAAATTCATAATTCTACTTTTTAATTTCAATTTTCTAACTTATCCTCTAAAGTTATTTGGGTAGAAAAAAATTTTCTTACTTAGTGCAATGAAAAGTATTTAATATGATGTGTTAGTGTATTTTATGTATTTTAAAATAATTTATTGTAATTTTAGCATGTTAAAATACTTTTATTTTGGAATTAAGCAGATATAAATTACATAAGAAAACAATGAATGTATTTTGCATATGTATACACACACACACACACACACACACATATGCATATGAACTCACAACCCTAATAGAAAAATATCTCTCTGGTTTAATTTCTTTTCACATTGTTGCAATTGTCATAATCCATATTTATTTTATTTTAGAAATCACTTTTACCGAACATTTTTCAATATTTTATCTTGTCATTCTGAAATTTGACATTCATTTTCTCCTCTACCATGGGGAAGGAATAACTCAAGCTAAGTGGGAAGGAGTTAATTTATCAGTGTGTATCTTTTTATAATCTCCAACTCCAAAGTTTTAAGAAATTGGAATTTAATGCAGCCTATTTCAATTGGTAACTATATGACTTTGGTAACTTTCAAAAATCTCTGAGGCTTAATTTATTTATGTATAAATGTGATGACTTATTTATGTATTCATAATGTGCTCCCTAACCCATTCATAGATTCATTAGCAGAGAGTGGAAACCTTACTGGTTCAAGATTTTTGAGCACAACCTTTGACATCTTTGGCTGAACACTAAGCTTTGCAGAAACAGGGGCAACCCTGGAATCAGGCTTAAAAGTAAAAACAAGAAAAGAAAAAAATAAGAGAGAGTCTTTTTATTATAAAATACATTATAAATACGTGATATATTATAAAATATATATAATATATTTTATGCATTTCTTCCTTTGTTTCCTTTACAAGTATTAAGATTATATAAGGGAATAATTAAACACTGTAATGCTGGGTTTTTGACATATGTAGATATTAAGAATTTCTATGACAACAACAAAAAAAGGGGAGGGGAAGCAAAAGAAGATATACTGGAACAAAGTTGCTATATTTTACCAGAATTACATGAGTATGATGCTGAAGTATATTGTTTTAAATTTAGAAGTCTTGATTGGTTCCAGATGGCAGAGTAGAAGGACCTGTGCTCACTCCCTCTTGTGAGAGCACCGGAATCACAACTAACTGCTGAACAATCATTGCAAGGAAGACACTGGAACTCACCAAAAAAGATACCCCACATCCAAAGAAACAGGAAAAGCTGCAATGAGACAGTGGGGGGGGAGAAATCACAATAAAATAAAATCCCATAAACACTGGGTGGGTGACTCACAAACTGGAGAACAATTATACCACAGAAGTCCACCCACTGGAGTGAAGGTTCTGAATCCCCATCAGGCTTCCCAACCTGGGAGTCTGGCAATGATTTGAGTCTTCTCAAGTGCACACGGAACATTCTCCAGGATAGATCACATCTTGGAACATGAATCAAGCCTCGGTACATTTAAGAAAATTGAAATCGTATCAAGCACCTGTCCTGACCATGAAGCTATGAGATTAGAAATAAACTACAGGGAAAAAAATGTTAAAAACCCAACACATGGAGGCTAAACAATACACTACTAAATAACCAAGAGATCACTGAAGAAATCAAAGAGGAAATCAAAAAATACCTAGAGACAAATGACAATGAAAACACGATTATCCAAAACCTATGGGATGCAGCAAAAGCAGTTCTAAGAGGGAAGTTTATAGCAATACAGTGCTACCTCAAGAAAAAAGAAAAATCTTGAATAAAAAGTCTAACCTTACGCCTAAAGGAACTAGAGAAAGAAGAACGAACAAAACCCAAAATTACTAGAAAGAAAGAAATCATAAATATCAGAGCAGAAATAAATGAAATAGAAACAAAGAAAACAATAGCAAAGATCAATAAAACTAAAAGCTGGTTCTTTGATAAGATAAACAAAATTGATAAGCATTTAGCCAGAGTCATCAAGAAAAAGATGAGAGGACTCAAATCAATAAAATTAGAAATGAAAAAGGAAAAGTTACAGCAGACACCACAGAAATACAAAGCCTCATAAGAGATTACTACAAGCAACTATATGCCAATACAATGGACAACCTGGAAGAAATGGACAAATTCTTAGAAAGGTATAACACTGCAAGACTGAACCAGGAAGAAATAGAAAATACGAACCGATCAATCACAATTAATGAAATTGAAACTGTGATTAAAAAACTTCCAACAAACAAAAGTCCAGGACAAGATGGCTTCACAGGTGAATTCTATCAAACATTTAGAGAAGAGCTAATAGCCATCCTTCTCAAACCCTTCCAAAAAATTGCAGAGGAAAGAACACTCCCAAACTCATTCTACAAGGCCACCATCACCCTGATACGAAAATCAGTCAAACATACTACAAAAAAAGAAAATTACAGACTAATATCACTGATGAACATAGATGCAACAACAACAAACTACTAGCAAACTCAACAAACTACTAGCAAACAGAATCTTACAACATATTAAAAGGATCATGCACCATGATCAAGTGGGATTTATCCCAGGGATGCAAGGATTCTTCACAATATGCAAATCAAACAATGTGCTACACCATATTAACAAATTGAAGAACAAAAACCATATGATCATCTCAATAGATGCAGAAAAAGCTTTTGACAAAATTCAACTCCCATTTATGATAAAAACTCTCCAGAAAGTAGGCATAGAGGGAACCTACCTCACCATAATAAAGGCCCTATATGACAAACCCACAGCAAACATCATTCTCAATGGTGAAAAACTGAAAGCATTTCATCTAGGATCAGGAACAAGACAAGGATGTCCACTCTCACCACTATTATTTAACATAGCTTTGGAAGTACTAGCCATGGCAATCAGAGAAGAAAAAGAAATAAAAGGAATACAAATTGGAAAAGAAGAAGTAAAACTGTCACTGTTTGCAGATGACATGATAGTATACATCCTAAAGATGCCACCAGAAAACTACTACAGCTAATCAATGAATCTTTTAAAGTTGCAGGATACAAAATTAATGCACAGAAATCTCTTGCATTCCTATACACTAACAATGAAAGATCAGAAAGAGAAATTAAGGAAACAATCCCATTCACCATTGCAATAAAAAGAATAAAATACCTAGGAATAAACCTACCTAAGGAGGTAAAAGACTGTACTCAGAAAACTATAAGACACTGAGGAAAGAAATCAAAGGTGACACAGACAGATGGAGAGATATACCATGTTCTTAGATTGGAACAATCAATATTGTGAAAATGACTATACTACCCAAAGCAATCTACAGATTCAATGGAATCCCCATCAAATTACCAATGTAATTTTTACAGAACAAAAAAATCTTAAAATTTGTATGGAGCCACAAAAGACCCCAAATAACTAAAGCAATCTTGAGGGAAAAAAATAGAGTTGGAGGAATCAGACTCCCTGACTTCAGACTATACTACAAAGCTACAGTAATCAAGACAATATGGTATGGGAACAAAAACAGAAATATAGATCAATAGAATATGATAGAAAGCCCAGAGATAAACCCACGTACCTATGGTCAACTAATCTATGACAAAGGAGGCAAGGATATATAATGGAGAAAAGACAGTCTTTTCAATAAGTGGTGCTACAAAAACTGGACAGCTACATGTAAAAGAATGAAATTAAAACACTCCCTAACACCATACACAAAAATAAACTCAAAATAGATGAAAGACCTAAATGTAAGACTGGACACTATAAAACTCTTAGAGGAAAAGATAAGAAGAACACACATAGACATAAATCACAGCAAGATCTTTTTTGAACCACCTCCTACAGTAATGGAAATAAAAACAAAAATAAACAAATGGGACCTAATGAAACTTGAAAGTTTTTGCACAACAAAGGAAACTATAAACAAGACGAAAAGACAACCCACAGTTGGGAGAAAATATTTGCAGACAAGTCACCAGAAAAATGATTAATCTCCAAAATATATAAACAACTCATGCAGCTCAATATTAAAAAAAACAAACAACCCAATCAACAAATGCACAGAAGTCCTAAATAGACATTTCTCCAAAGAAGACATACAGATGGCAAAGAGGCACATGAAAAGCTGCTCAACATCACTAATTATTAGAGAAATGCAAATCAAAACTACAATGAGATGTCACGTCACCCTGGTTAGAATGGGCATCATCAGAAAATCTAGAAACAACAAATGCTAGAGAGGGTGTGGAGAAAAGGGAACCCTCTTGCACTGTTGGTGGGGATGTAAATTGATAAGGCCACTATGGAGAAAGTATGGAGGTTCCTTAAAAAACTAAAAGTAGAACTACCATATGACCCAGCAATCCCAGTACTGGGCATATACCTTGAGAAAACCATAATTCAAAAAGAGTCATGTACCCCAATGTTCATTGCAGCACTATTTACAATAACCAGGTCATGGAAGCAACCTAAATGCTCATCAACAGACGAATGGATTAGAAAATGTGGTACATATATATAATGGAATATTAATCAGCCATAAAAAGGAATGAGATTTGGTCATAGGTAGAGACATGAATGGACCTAGAGACTGTCATACAGAGTGAAGTAAGTCAGAAAGAGAAAAACAAATATCGTATGTTAACACACATATGTGGAATCTAGAAAAATGTCACAGATAAACAGGTTTGCAAGGCAGAAATAGAGACAGATGTAGAAAACAAAAGTTGGACACCAAGGGGGGAAAGCAGGGGTGGGGGGCATGATGGTTGTAGGATGAATTGGGAGATTGGGATTGATATATATACACTAATATGTATAAAATTGATAACTAATAAGAACCTGCTGTATAAAAAATAAATAAATAAAATTCAAAAAAAAGAAAAAGAATCAAAACAAAGCAAAATTTAGAAGTCTTGGACAATACAATCAATCAAATTGAATTAATTGACATTTATAGGATATCCTTCCCAATAATAGTATGATGCACACTATTGTGAAATACACATTGAATAGCCTCCATGATATACCATATGCTGGGCCACAATTTTAATAAATTTAAAAAGATTGAAGTTCTACAAAGTGTGTTCTCTGATCATAATTAAATTTAGTGATCCATAATTGAAAGAAATATTGGAATGCTGCAGATATGTGAAAATTAAATATTAATTCTAAATAATGCATGAGTTAAATAAAAAATAATGAAAGAAATTAAAAAAATACTTTTAGATGAATGAAAAAAACCCCACAATATATCAAAATATAGGAGAAGCAGGTAAAATAATGCTTAGATGAAAATTTATATCTTTTTAGTATTCAATCTTAAGAAAGTTCAAAAGAAAAAGCAAATTGAGCCCAAAATAAGCAGAAGGGAGTATATAATAAATATAAAACAAAAATCAATAAAATGCAAAAGGTAAAATAATAAAGAAAACCAATTAAAACAAAAGTTGATATTTTGGAATAATCAACAAAGTTGAAAGACCTTTAGTCAAGAAAAAGTAGGAGACACAAATGACTAAAATCAGGAATTAAAATAATAATAATGAGATATTGTCAAAAACTTTATGTCAACAAATGAGACAACTTAGATAAAATGGATAGATTTCTACAAATTACTAAAAGTCACTCAAGGAGAATTTAATTTTATGAATATATAATTAACAAAGAAAATAATAAAATAGTAATTAAAAATCTCTCCCCTCCCAAAAAGCTGAGACCTGAATGGTTTCACTGGCATATTACATCAAATATTTAAAGAAGAAATAATGCCAATCCTTCACAAACTTTTACAGACTATAGAAAATGTAAAAAAACTTTCTGAATTCATTCTTTGATGCCAGCATTACCCTCATACAAAGAGATCATGAGAAAAAATATTACAGACCAATATCCTTCATAATCATATACACAAAATTCTCTAACAAGATATTAACAAAGAAAAATCAGCAGCATAAGAAAGATTATATACCATGATCAAATGGAATTTACCTTTGGAATGCAAGGTTAGTTTAACATCTAGAAATCAGTCAATATAATATACCACATAAATGGAGTCTGATATAAAACAAATCACATGACCATCTCAATAAGAAAGTCCTTTCACAGTAACATAATGAAGAAGAAAATATTTAGGGATAAATCTTGCAAAGAGAGAGAGCAAGCTGCCTACATTAAAAATTACAAAGCATCATAGGAGAGAAATTTCAAACTGAACAAAATAAAAGGAGAAAACATCTATGATTATGAATCAGAGGACACAATATTAATAGAATGGTATTTCTTCCCAAAAAGAGCTACAAAGTCAATATCTTTAAAAATCCTACTATTTTTTTAAAAACTAAATTAAAAGGCTATTCCTAAAATCTGTATGAACATGCAAAGGACTTAGATATCCAAAACAATTATTAAAAAGAAAAACACAGTTGCAGAACATGTCCTACCCAGTTTCAAATATGTTATGAACCTACAGTAACCAAGACAGTGTCGTACTGTCGTGAGGATCAGTATATGAATCAATGGAAGACAATTGAACGTCCAGAAATAAACCCTTGCATTTAAAGTCAATTGATTTTTGACAAAGGTGCCAAAACAGTCCAAAGAAATAAAGCATAGTTTTTTGGAAAATGGTGCTGGGAAAATTGGATATCTATATCTTTTAAGAAAAGAAATAAACTCATTTTTTTGTAATTTTTATTGGAGTATAGTTGATTTACAATGTTGTATTAGTTTCAGGTGTACAGCAAAGTGAATCAGTTGTACATATACATATATCCACTCTTTTTTAGATTATTTTCCCACATAGGCCATTACAGAGTATTGAGTAGAGTTCCCTGTGCTATACAGTAGGTCCTTATTAGTTATCTATTTTATATACAGTAGTGTGTTTATGTCAATCCCAATCTTTCAATTTATCCCTCCCCACTCCTTACCCCCTGGTAACCATAAGTTTAGTTTCTACATTTGTAATTCTATTTCTGTTTTGTAGATAAGTTCATTTGTACCCTTATTTTCTTAGATTCCACGTATAAGTGATATCATATGATATTTGTCTTTCTCTGTCTGACTTAGGTACAGGGTCAAGATGGTGGAATAGGAGAACCTGGAGTTCACCTTTCCCCACAGATACATCAAGAATACATCTACAAATGATAAATTTAGTTTTTATCTCACTTCATTAACAAAAGTAACTCAAAAAGGATCATAGATCTAAACATATGAACTCAAAATATAAACTTCTAGAAGAAAATATAGGAGAAAATTTTCACGACCTTGAGTTAGGCAGAAATCTTCTTAGACCAGATATCAAAAGCAAGAAGCACAGAAATGATTAACTGGGCTTTATTAAAATTAAAAATAAAACTTTTGCAGTTTAAAAGATTCCATTAAAATAATGAAAAATAGGCCATATACTTTATCTTAATCCATTTGGGCTGCTATAACAAAATTCCAGAGACTGGGTGGCTTAAACAACAGATATTTATTTCTCACAGTCCTGCAGGCTGGGAAGTCTAAGATCAAGACCCCAGCAGGTTCTGTATCTGGTGAGAACCCACTGCCCTTGTCACTGTAACTTCACATGGTGGAAGGGGTGACGGAGCTCTCTGGAGTCTCTTTTATAAAGGAACTAATTCCTTTGAGGGCTCCACCCTTGTGAAATACTCACCACCCAAATGTCCCACTTCCTAATACCATCACATTAAGGGTTAGATTTAACATATAAATTTTGAGGGGAAACAAATATTCAGACCATAGAAAACTGGGAGAAAACACTTGAATATTGTTATGGATTGAATTACATTACCCAAATTCATATGCAATGTATTAATTACTCCAGTGCTCAGAATGTGACCTTATTTGGAGATAGGATCCTTAGAGGGATAATCTAGTTAAAGTGAGGTTATTAGAGCAGTCTCTAATCCATTATGACTGATGTTCATATAAAAAGGGGAAATCTGGACATAGGCACACAGAGGGAAGACAATGTGAAGAGACACAGGGAGAAGATGGTCATTTTCAAGCCAAGGAGAGAAGTTGGGAAATGATTCTCCCTTGCAACCCTCAGATGGAGCCAACCTTGTAGACACTTTGATTTTAGACTTCCAGTTTACAGAACTGGGAGACGATAAATTTGTTGTTTAAGCCACTTGTTTTGTGGTACTGTGTTACAGCAGCCCTGGGAGACAATAGGCATATAATATATCAGATAAAAGCCTCATATGAAGAATATATAAACAATGCTAACAATTCATTTGAAAGAAGACAAACAACAAAAATAAAAATTGGACAAAAGACTTGGTATGAAAATGTGCTCAACATCAACAGTCATTAGGGAAATTTAAAACCACAGTAAGTTGCCTCCACACCTATTGGAATGGCTATAAGAAAAAAGTAAAACAATGTCAAGTGTTGTTGAAAAGATTGGAAGCCTCAAACATTTCTGGTGGAATGTAAAATGGTTTAGCCACTTTGGCAACAGTTTCCTAAAAATGTGACATGTCACAGCAAGTCTACTTCAAGAATTTACTGAGTGAAGATACATGTCCACAAAAGACTTGTACACAAATACTTATTGCATCATTATTCATAATAACTAAAAAGTGGAAACCATCCAAATTTCCATCAACTGGTGAAAGGATAAACAAAATATGATATATCCATGCAATGGAATACTATTTGGCGTTAGTGAAATGAAATACTGATACATAGGTATGTCTTGAAACAATGTTGATAGCTCTTATGACATTGCCTTTACAGCTGGTGTGAGGGTCCTGTCACCCCTCCTGGTTCTGATTTCTCAACCTGGCTGTGGGACATACTGATGCCCAAGGCTCATTTTATTGTAGGGAATGGAGGGAAGTCTTTGTTCTGGCAAATAGGGATAATAACATCCTTAATGGGTGATACGACATTGCTTCAAATTTCCACCTCAGTATCAAATGTCTATCTAATAAATAGATAACTAGCTTTTTAAATTCACTTCTGACAGTTTTAGTCTTAGTAGAATGTGCCCAGATTTTAATTAAATGTCATAGCGACTTTACATTGTTGTATATCTCAGAGCAGCTGATATTTAAGAGAGATGTTTTCTTCATGAGATTTTACTATAACAGTCCCTTTACCATTAAATATGAGAAAGGACAATGTACAATTATTATGAGGTTCTTTCCAAACAACACTATGCCATTAGTAAGATGAACGTATACTTAAATCAATGGTCCAATAAAATATGCAACTAAAGTTTATATGTTATATCTTTTGCTACATATTACATCACAATATGATTATACCCTGATTGTAACGTGACTGCAATCTAATTTAGTAATGAGGTTTTCCACTTCATGGTTTTATTTAGAGAAAAAAATATTTGGTAAAATTGATACCTATATTTATCAAATAAATTAAGCAAAGTTTGGAAAAATACTCACTGGTATTATTTTCTCTTATTCTATTTACATAATGAACACAAATCTTTCATTACATATTATTTTGATATAAAAATCATTTCCCCTTTATATTAAAAGTAAAATAATTGTAGAAGAGAATGCATTGAAAGGCCAACATTCAGTGATAAACCTGTAGGCATCTTTCAGTGCTGTTACTGCTCTGAAAAATAGACCAGGCTGGTTTTCTGCTTATTCTCAATGTGCTATTTGAATTTTCCAAACTTAAATGTTAATAGAGTCTCCAAGGGGTACTTTCAGTCTTAGCCAAAGCAAACAATGAAAAGTGAAGAAAGTGTTTCCTCTGTAGAAAAATCACCAGCCTTCTCCAGTCAGAGTTTCTCAATGCATATGGCACATCTTCCATGAGGGAGATGAGAGATGCACAGTCTCCACCAGGTGATAAGGACCAACATCATCAGTGGTGAGTCATGTTGATAACATGTACCCTGGATGTGATGTGATGAGAAGGGCAGGCACTTTACCTCTGTGGTCTTCCTCGCCCCAAAATCATAATCTCAATCTAAGCATAACAAAAATATCAGACAAATCCCAATTCAGGGACATTCTGCAAAATACTTGGCTGGTACACCTCAAAACTGTTAAAGTCATCAAAAACGGGAACACCTGAGAACTTTACACAGTCTAAAGAGCCTAAGGAGACATAACAGCTAACTGTAGTGTGGAATCCTGAAACAGGAAAAAGGGCATTAGGTAAAAGTAGGGAAACATGTATAAACTCTGGACTTTAGTAAATAACACTATATCAACATTTGCTTACTATTAATTGTGACAAATGCACCATTACTAATGTAAGGCATTAATAATAGGAAAAAATGGGTGTCGGGCATGGGCAAAATCTCTATACTATTTTCATTATTTTCCTAGAAACTTAAAACTGTTCTAAATTTTTTTTTAAGTTTATTAAAACAAAACAAGCCTAGAGTAGGAACAGTTTCTATTATATCACTAGCAGGAGTTTCACTGTGGCTAAGGAGTCTACGATCATTATGTGAACAAAAAAAGGGAGGCTTCCTTTGCCTGCAGGGTAAAGACCCTTGGGCCTGGGAGTATGACAGAGAAAGATCTTTTGGAAGTTGAGGAGCTGGTGCTAAGGTCCCATTTATTCTGTAATTTGTGCAGCAGGACAGGGCAAATTCCTTGGCAAAGACAGCATGATACGTTGCTCATCCTGCCTCACTATTGTTTCCTCAGTGTCTGGCAGAAGAACCAGAAAACACAGGTGATTAAAAAAGAAAACAGTGAAGGAATGAATGAACTAAATCAACATCAATTCAATTGAATGATTAAAACAAAACAAAGAAACAACCACCAAGCAAAAAAGAATCAACTCAGTGAAAAGATATCAAAGACGTTATTTAACGTAAGGTTGAGAAGAACACCCAGTGGATGGATCTTTTTCTCTCTTCAATCCCATGTTTGGAAATTTTACAGGAATGGATTCTGTTTCCCTCATGTTCTAACCACTGTTTCCTTAATGATCTCCAATTCAATGATGCATTTAAACCTATACCAACCATATCCTCATATGGTTTGCACCACCAGCACAAAGTAAATTTCCATTCAAAATAGACTGAAATGAGTCTTTTTCTTTAGAATAATGTGAAATAAAAATGTAAAAAATGTTGTTTTGAAAGAAGGAGGATGCATGGGGAAGATTAAGTGGCTAGGGATGTTAGCACTATTTTCAGGTAAGTGGACGAAAAGCATTTTTGTTGTGCAATTCTCTTTCTGTGTGACATTTTTCTTCTACTTGAAATTGGCTGTCTATTACATGTAAGTAAACGCAAGTGTCTACAATGTGCCAGAGCTATTTCCTGTTGAACACAACAGTGTTCGTTTTTTATAAAAATGTTGGACTTCATTTTATTGCTCCTTAAATTATAGTCTGCTGCAAAATTGCACAGCAGGACCTTTTTTGTGAAGAAGACCCATCATACATACAAAGCCACAAGGCAATGAATACTGATTCTTCAATAATTCAGAGGCTTGCACTGATTTAGAATAAAAATGGGGGATGATAACAGAGAAGCACAACCTCATGCTGGACTGTGTTTAATGCAGCTAATGGTGCATAATCTACTTTTCTGATATGTCATTACATGAACAATCTGCCTTTTGTTTATTTGTTTGTTTTAGTTAAAAATGCAGATATTTCTAAGAATGTAGTTAGCAGAACTTTCTTACTGCAAGACCTGAACCAGATTCTTTTGACCCATATTCCTGAAGATCTGAGAAGAGTTGTCCTGAAAATATCACACATAAGAAAGGAAAGAAGGCGAAGCCCCAGTGCAGCCCCAGTGGGACCGCCGCTGCCACCCAAGCGCAAGCAACAGCTTCCCAGCTGGAGGAGCCACTGCCCCATGTGCCAGTGGCCCATGCACTGAGAAATGAAGAGCAAAATTGGCTTTCTGCTGTGCCTATAAAATCCTATGTCTTCAAAGATCTAAAGAATATTAGATTCTTTAGAATCTAAGGGGCGCCTTCAAGATGGCGGAGGAGTAAGACATGGAGCTCGCCTTCCTCCCCAGGAATACATCAGAAATACATCTACATGTGGAACAACTCCTACAGAACACCTACTGAACGCTGGCAGAAGACCTCAGACCTCCCAAAAGGCAAGAAACTCCCCACGTACCTGGGTAGGGCAAAAGAAAAAAGGAAAAACAGAGACAAAAGAATAGAGACGGGTCCTGCACCAGTGGGAGGGAGCCGTGAAGGAGGAAAGGTTTCCACACACTAGGAGCCCCTTCGTGGGCGGAGACTACAGGTGGCAGAGGGGGGAAGCTTCGGAGCCACGGAGGAGAGCGCAGCCACAGGGGTGTGGAGGGCAAAGCGGAGAGATTCCCGCACAGAGGCTCGGCGCTGAGCAGAGCTCACCAGCCCGAGAGGCTTGTCTGCTCCCCCGCCGGGGCGGGCGGGACTGGGAGCTGAGGCTCGGGCTTCGGTCGGATCGCAGGGAGAGGACTGGGGCTGGCGGCGTGAACACAGCCTGAATGGGCTAGTGTGCCACAGCCAGCCGGGAGGGAGTCTGGGAAAAAGTCTGCAGCTGCCGAAGAGGCAAGAGACTTTTTCTTACCTCTTTTTTTCCTGGTGTGCGAGGAGAGGGGATTCAGAGCGCTGCCTAAACGAGCTCCAGAGACGGGCACGAGCCGCGGCGATCAGCGCGGACCCCAGAGACGGGCATGAGACGCTAAGGCTGCTGTTACAGCCACCAAGAAGCCTGTGTGCGAGCACAGGTCACTCTCCACACCGCCCCTCCCGGGAGCCAGTGCAGCCGCCACCGCCAGGGTCCCGTGATCCGGGGACAACTTCCCCAGGAGAACGCACGGTGCGCCTCAGGCTGCTGCAATGTCATGCCGGCCTCTGCTGCCGCAGGTTCGCCCCGCATCCATACCCCTCCCTCTCCCCGGCCTGAGTGAGCCAGAGCCCCCGAAGCAGCTGCTCCTTTAACCCCATCCTGTGTGAGTGAAGAACAGACGCCCTCAGGCGACCTACACGCAGAGGCAGGGCCAAATCCAAAGCTGAACCCCGGGACCTGTGCGAACAAAGAAGAGAAAGGGAAACTCTCCCTGCAGCCTCAGGAGCAGCGGATTAAATCTCCACAATCAACCTGATGTGCCCTGCATCTGTGGAATACCTGAATAGACAACAAATCATTTCAAAATTGAGGCGGTGGACTTGGGAGCAACTGTAGACTTGGGGTTGGCTTTCTGCATCTAATATGTTTCTGGTTTTATGTTTATCTTAGTTTAGTATTTAGAGCTAATTATCATTGGTAGATTTGTTTATTGATTTGGTTGCTCTCTTCTTTTTAAATTTTATATACATAAATCTATATATTTTTTTATTCCTTTTTCTCTTTTTGTGAGTGTGTATGTGTAGGCTTCTTTCTGTGATTATTGTCTGTATAGCTTTGCTTTTGCCATTTGTCCTAGGGCTCTGACTGTCATTTTGGGTTTTTTTTTAGTATAGTTTTCAGTGATTGTTATCATTGGTGGATTTGTTTTTTGGTTTGGTTGTTCTTTTCTTCCTTTCTCTCTTTCTTTAAATTACTTTTTTATTTTTAATAATTTTTCTCTTTTAATAACTTTATTTTATTTTTTATTTCTTTCTCTCTTTCTTTTTCTCCCTTTTCTTCTGAGCCATGTGGCTGACATGGTCTTTGCTCTGGCCGGGTGTCAGGCCTGAATCTCTGAGGTAGGAGAGCCGAGTTCAGGACATTGGTCCACCAGAGACCTCCCAGCCCCATGTAATATCAAACAGTGAAACATCTCCCAGAGATCTCCATCTCAATGATAAGACCCAACTCCACTCAACTACCAGCAAGCTCCAGTGCTGGACACCACATGCCAAACAACTAGCAAGACAGAACCCATTAGTAGAGAGGCTGCCTAAAATCATAATAAGTTCACAGACACCCCAAAACACATGACTAGACGTGGTCCTGCAAACCAGAAAGACAAGATCCAGCCTCATCCACCAGAACACAGGCACCAGTACCCTCCACCAGGAAGCCTACACAATCCACTGGACCAACCTTATCCACTGGGAGCAGACAACAAAAACAACGGGAACTACAAACCTGCAGCCTGTGAAATGGAGACCCCAAACACAGTAAATTAAGCAAAATGAGAAGACAGAGAAATACAAAGCAGATGAAGGAGCAAGGTAAAACTCACCAGACCAAACAAATGAAGAGGAAGTAAGCAGTCTACCTGAAAAGAATTCAGAGTAATGATAGTAAAGATGATCCAAAATCTTGGAAATAGAATGGCAAAAATACAAGAAATGTTTAATAAGGACCTAGAAGAACTAAAGAGCAAACAAACAATGATGAACAACACAATAAATGAAATAAAAAATTCTCTAGAAGGAATCAATAGCAGAATAACTGAGGCAGAAGAATCGATAAGTGACTTGGAAGATAAAATAGTGGAAATAACTACCGCAGAGCAGAATAAAGAAAAAAGAATGAAAAGAACTGAGGACAGTCTCAGAGAACTCTGGGACAACATTAAATGCACCAACATTCGAATTAAGGGGTCCCAAAGGAAGAAAAGAACAAAAAAAATGGACTGAGAAAATATTTGAAGAGATTATAGTTGAAAATTTCCCTAATATGGGAAAGGAAATAGTCAATCATGTTCAGGAAGTACAGAGAGTTCTATACAGGATAAATTCAAGGAGAAACATGCCAAGACACATATTAATCAATGTATCAAAAATTAAATTCAAAGAAAAAATATTAAAAGCAGCAAGGCAAAAGCAACAAATAACATACAAGGAATCCCCATCCCCATAAGGTTAATAGCTGATCTTTCAACAGAAGCTCTGCAAGCCAGATGGGAGTGGCAGGACATATTTAAAGTGATGAAAAGGAGAAACCGACAACCAAGGTTACTCTACCCAACAAGGATCTCATTCAGATTAGACGGAGAAATTAAAACCTTTACAGACAAGCAAAAACTAAGACAATTCAGCACCACCAAACTAGCTTTACAACATATGCTAAAGGAACTTCTCTAGGCAGGAAGCACAAGAGAAGGAAAAGACCTACAATAACAAACCCAAAACAATTAAGAAAATGGTAATAGGAACATACATATCTATAATTACCTTAAATGTAAATGGCTTAAATGCTCCAACTAAAAGACATAGACTGGCTGAATGGATACAAAAACAAGACCCGTATATATGCTGTCTACAAGAGACCCACTTCAGACCTAGGGATACATACAGACTGAAGGTGAGGGGATGGAAAAACATATTGCATGCAAATGGAAATAAAAAGAAAATTGGAGTAGCAATTCTCATATCAGACAAAACAGACTTTAAAATAAAGACTATTACAAGAGACAAAGAAGGACACTACATAATGATCAAGGGATCAATCCAAGAAGGAGATATAAAAATTATAAATATGTATGCACCCAACATAGGAGCACCTCAATACATAAGGCAAATGCTAACAGCCATAAAAGGGGAAATTGACAGTAACACAATCATAGTAGGGGACTTTAACACCCCACTTTCACCAATGGACTGATCATCCAAAAGGAAAATAAATAAGGAAACACAAGCCTTAAATGATACATTAAACAAGATGGACTTAATTGATATTTATAGGACATTCCAACCAAAAACAACAGATACACATTCTTCTCAAGTGCTCATGGAACATTCTCCAGGATAGATCATGTCTTGGGTCACAGATCAAGCCTTCGTAAATTTAAGAAAATTGAAATCATATCAAGTATCTTTTCTGATCACATCGCTAAGAGACTAAATATCAGTTACAGGAAAAAAATCTGTAAAAAATACAAAGACATTGAGGCTAAACAATACACTACTAAATAACCAAGAAATCACTGAAGAAATCAAAAAGGAAATCAAAAAATACCTGGAAACAAATGACAATGAAAACACAATGACCCAAAACCTATGAGATGCAGCAAAAGCATCTAAAACTTCTAAGAGGGAAGTTTATAGCAATACAATCCTACCTCAAGAAACAAGGAACATCCCAAATAAACAACCTAACCTTACATCTAAAACAGAGAAAGAAGAACAAAAAAATCCCAAAGTTAGGTGAAGGAAAGAAATCCTACAGAACAGATCAGAAATAAATGAAAAAGAAATGAAGGAAACAATAGCAAAGACCAATAAAAGTAAAACATGGTTCTTTGAGAGGATAAACAAAATTGATAAACCATTAGCGAGACTCATCAAGAAAAAAAAGGGAGAGGACTCAAATCAATAGAATTAGAAATGAAAAAGGAGAAGTAACAACTGACACTGCAGAAATACAGAGGATCATGAGAGATTACTACAAGCAACTATATGCCAATAAAATGGAAGAAAACAACCTAGAAAAAATGGACAAATTCTTGGAAAGGCACAAGCTTCTGAGACTGAACCAAGAAGAAATAGAAAATATAAACAGACCAATCACAAGCACTGAAATTGAAAATGTGATGAAAAATCTTCCAGCAAACAAAAGCCTAGGACCAGATGGCTTCACAGGTGAATTCTATCAAACATTTAGAGAAGAGCTAACATCTCTCCTTCTCAAACTCTTCCAAAAATATAGCAGTGGGAGGAACACTCCCAAACTCATCCTACAAGGCCACCATCACCCTGATACCAAAACCAGACAAAGATGCCATAAAAAAAGAAAACTATAGGCCAATATCACTGATAAACATAGATGCAAAAGTCCTCAACAAAATACTAGCAAACGGAATTCAACAGTACATTAAAAGGATCATACACCATGATCAAGTGGGTTTTATCCCAGGAATGCAAGGATTCTTTAATATACGCAAATCAATCAATGTGATAAACCATATTAACAAAGTGAAGGAGAAAAACCATATGACCATCTCAATAGATGCAGAAAAAGCTTTCGACAATATTCAACACCCATTTATGATAAAAACCCTCCAGAAAGTAGGCACAGAGGGAACTTACCTCAACATAATAAAGGCCATGTATGACAAACCCACAGCCAACATTGTTTACAATGGTGAAAAACTGAAACCATTTCCACTAAGATCAGGAAAAAGACAAGGTTGCACACTCCCACCACTATTATTCCACATAGTTTTGGAAGTTTTAGCCACAGCAATCAGAGCAGAAAAAGAAATAAAAGGAATCCAAACTGGAAAAGAGGAAGCAAAATTGTCAGTTTCCAGATGACATGATACTATACATAGAGAATCCTAAAGATGCTACCAGAATACTACTAGAGCTAATCAATGAATTTGGTAAAATAGCAGGATACAAAATTAATGCACAGAAATCTCTTGCATTCCTGTATACTAATGATGAAAAATCGGAAAGAAAACATTAAGAAAAACCTCCCATTTACCATTGCAAGAAAAAGAATAAAATCCCTAGGAATAAACCTACCTAAGGAGACAAAAGACCTGTATGCAGAAAATTCTAAGACACTGATGAAAGAAATTAAAGATGATACAAACAGATGGAGAGATATAACATAGTCTTGGATTGGAAGAATCAACATTGTGAAAATGACTATACTACCCAAAGCAATCTACAGATTCAATGCTATCTCTATCAAACTACCAATGGAATTTTTCACAGAACTAGAACAATAGAAAAACAGAGCTAGAGGAATCAGGCTCCCAGACTTCAGACTCAACTACAAAGCTACAGTAATCAAGACAGTATGGTACTGGCACAAAATCAGAAATATAGATCAATGGAACAGGATAGAAAGCCCAGAGATAAACCCATGCACATATGGCCACCTTATATTTGATAAAGGAGGGAAGAATATACAATGGAGAAAAGACAGCCTCTTCAATAACTGGTGCTGGGAAAACTGGACAGCTACATGTAAAAGAATGAAATTAGAACACTCCCTAACACCATACACAAAAGTAAACTCAAAATGGATTAAAGACCTAAATGTAAAGCCAGACACTATAAAACTCTTAGAGGAAAACATAGGCAGAACACTCCATGACATAAATCACAGCAAGATCCTTTTTGACCCACCTCCTAGAGAAATAGAAATAAAAACAAAAGTAAACAAATGGGACCTAATGAAACTTCAAAGCTTATGCACAGCAAAGGAAACCATAACCATACAAAAAGACAACCCTCAGAATGGGAGAAAATATTTGCAAACGAAGCAACTGACAAAGGATTAGTCTCCAAAATATACAAGCAACTTATGCAGCTCATTGTCAAAAAAACACACAACCCAATCCAAAAATGGGTAGAGGACCTAAATAGACATTTCTCCACAGAAGATATACAGATTGCTAACAAACATATGAAAGGATGCTCAACATCACTAATCATTAGAGAAATGTAAATCAAAACTCTAATGAGGTATCACCTCACACCAGTCAGAATGGCCATCATCAAAAAAATCTACAAACAATAAATGCTGGAGAGGGTGTGGAGAAAGGGGAACCCTCTTGCACTGTTGTTGAGAATGTAAATTGATACAGCAACTATGGAGAACAGTATGGAGGTTCCTCAAAGAACTAAAAATAAAACTACCATATGACCCAGCAATCCCACTACTGGGCATATACCCAGAGAAAACCATAATTCAAAAAGAGTCATGTACCACAATGTTCATTGCAGCTCTATTTACAATAGCCCAGACATGGAAGCAACCTAAGTGTCCATTGACAGATGAATGGATAAAGAAGATATGGCACATATATACAATGAAATATTACTCAGCCATAAAAGGAAACAAAATTGAGTTATTTGTAGTGAGGTGGATGGACTTAGAGTCTGTCATACAGGGTGAAGTAAGTCAGAAAGAGAAAAACAAATACCGTATGCTAACACACACATATATATTATATATATATATATATATATATATATATAATATATATATAAATATATGTGGAATCTAAAAAAAAAATGGTTCTGAAGAACATAGGGGCAGGGCAGGAATAAAAACACAGAAGTAGAGAATGGACTTGAGGACATGGGGAGGGGGAAGTGTAAGATGGGATGAAGTGAGAGAGTGGCATGGACATATATACACTACCAAATGTAAAATAGATAGCTAGTGGGAAGCAGCCACATAGCACAGGGAGATCAGCTCGGTGCTTTGTGTCCACCTAGAGGGGTGGGATAGGGAGAGTGGGAGGGAGACACAAAAAAGAGGAAATATGGGGATGTATGTAAATGTATAGCTGATTCACTTTGTTATACAGCAGAAACTAGCACATCATTGTAAAGCAATTATACTCCAATAAAGATGTTTTAAAAAAAAAGAAAGAAAGGAAAGAAGAAAATCATGCATTTTCTATTCTGTGCTCACACCCCACTCACACTGTGTGCAGGAAAAGGGGATTCTCAGTGCCATGAGAAGACTCATTCATTCTAATGAGCGCTGTAAGTGTCACCCAACGAACACTTTTCCAAGGGGAGTTTAGGCTCTAATTCTTTTTTTTTTTTCTAGTGTATTTTTATAAATTATCAAAGTAAACACATTCTAAGCACGCACATATACACACAATGAAGAACAGACAGCTTCCAGTCTTGGAGGAAAACTACATAGCAAGTGCTAACTATGTTTCTAGAAATTTCCTATGCTTATATTAAAGATACATAAATGTTGACAAATCTAGGTACATATTCATTTTCTATAGCTTCCAAACATTAATTACCACAAGCAGAATGACTTAAAATAAGGTATATTTATTCTCTCCCAGTTCTGGAGGCCAGAAGTCTGTAATCAAGATTTCAGCAGGGCCGCTTTCTCTCCGGAGGCTGGAGAGGAGGCTCCTTCCTCGCCTCTTCCAGGTTCCGGGGGCTCCAGGTGTGTCTTGGCTCATGGCCACACCCCGGTCTCTGTTTTCACGTGGCCATCTCCCCGTCTCCCCGTCTCCGTGTGTCTCAGATCTCTCTCTGCCTTTCTATTATAAGGGCACCAGTCACCGGATTTAGGGTGCACCCTAAACCTAGGAGGAGCTGATCTCCAGATACTTAATTTAATAACATCTGCAAAGACTGTTTTCCATATAAGATCACATTCACAGGTTCTGAGGTTTAGGACATGAACAATATCTTTTTGGGGGACACAATGCACCCCACTATAAAGCACAGGTGTGTGTATATAAACCCACATAGAGAGCTAAATATATAGTTGCAGTCAGATTCTCAGCAGGAAATAAATGGAACCCTTAAACTAGGGTCCTCCAAGGAGGATTTAATACAGGGTCTGTCTGCAAAAGTCTGGGTGGGATATAAGAAAACCAGACAGGCTGGGACAGCCCCCAAGGCTCAAGGGGCAGAGGGCAGGAAGACAGAGAGGAACAGCATTGTTTGTCAGGGAAGCTGGAGAAACAAACACCCTGACCTCCACGTTCCCACCCCGTCATCCCTCCCATCTCTTGCAGGACATCCCCTTTGGCCAAATACACCTGGCAGCCAGAGGGCAGGGCCCCCATCCACCCAGGTCATCCTCCCAGGCCAAAGCTCAGAGTGGAGGAGGGGACAGAGAGCATCTGGAAATATGAGCAGAGCATTTTCACTCATATGAAGCTACTGGGCATAAAACAAGATACAGACAGATTCATGGATTATATACTTTTTTTGCACAAATTAGATTATTCTACAAATCTCGTTGCCTAAATATTTTTTCATGTAGGACTACGTGCTGGGTATAGTTCTTTAAAAACACATAGGTCCACCTAATTCATTTTCACTAAATCTCCTGAATAGATACAGTATAATTTATTGCAGTTGTCTTTTGCTAAAGGATATTTAGGTTTTTCCCACTCTTTTTCAATTACAATAAATCTGCAATAAACATTTTTGGACATGTCTCATTGAGAATGCAGGTGAGTAAATCCCCAAGATAAGTTCTAAGAGTTCCACTTCTAGGTAAGAAGGGTGTGTAAATGTTACAGTTAATAACTTTGTCCAAAGGGAATTTTGCAGATGTTGTAATAGTCTCTACACCTGCCTTTAGTGCACGAAAGTGCTTGTTCCCCGACAAATTAATAAATACCAAGAATCAGAAAGCTTTACAAATTTCAAGGATCTGAGAACTAATCTCTAATTCAACTGATTCTTTACTTTGCAACCATCTCTCCTTCCTTCCTACAGGGTGTGCTATAGTCTGGGAACAGTGTCTTAGACGGAAAAAGGAGATTCCTTAGGATCTCAGGACTTTGGTTCAGGTCCCAGCTGTAACTTTTACTTGCTGTGTGAACATGGCAAGTCACTTTACCTCTCTGAACTTTCATTACCTACACATGAAATAGGAAATATACAAATCTACCTCAACCTATGCCATAGGACTATGAAAAACATGAAATTATGTATATGAAAACGTTTAAAAAATATTCCCCATAATCATACAAAATGCTTGTCATTCTCATGATCTCTCAAATATAGTTAAGACCTACTCTTTGAAAAGCGTATTTGCCATCAGGGAGGTTTTCATTTACTTTTCCCTAATGATTATTGAATTCACCGTATTTCTTTGCATTAGATTCTTGGTTTAAATATTAGATCAAATCCTAAGAATACTCATGAAATTTATACCACCCCAAGTGGTAAATGATGAATATATAAGTAGGAAATATTCTGTTCCTAAAATATTAAATGCATTTTCCCCAAGGTACATATTTTTTAATTTAAATATGTAAGGCTCATCCAAAGGATATTTAAATTTGTACTTGAAGTAGAAAATTTGGCCAATATTTCTCATTTATCGGGGAACAAATTTTCCTCTTTTAGTGAATGATGTACCTAGAGAGCACTCTCAGGGACCTCATCTGCAAAATGGGCTAATAACAATTACCCTCCTACCCCAAGTCACAATCCCAAAATATCTGAGGGTCACAGTACCAGTTTGTTGTTAGGACTAAATAAGAAACCTACAGAGTCTAACTTTGGAACTTTTTTCTTTTCCTGCCCTATACAGACTGAGAAGGGGAGTAGAGCACCTCAGAGACCAGACGGAAATACGGTAGGCAGACAGATAGAAATTTTACCAGGATATTCCAAGGGACTATGCAGAACCACACTTCTAGATCACTTGCCTGCTGTACATGTCTGGGTTCCTATCTTCTCTACCTTTCAGGAGAGATCAGAACATACAAGGTATAAGTTAGCAAGGTGAGGAGGATAATTATTTCCCTAGAAGGCCCAGAAATGAGAGGTCAGAAAAGGCAAGGTTTAGAACCACTTGTTATTAAAGTTATTTGGAGCCACTATATTATTTAAAAGGCATTTAGATATACTTTAAATGACCAAATATTTCTGAATCACTAAGAATTTTTTTTTTGAGTTGGAATTTTTTCCCTGGATTTGGAATGTAGATTTCATGTTTACTCTTCCCTAAAATTAATTGTGGAGACAGTATTTTGTTATGTAAACAATGACTGAGAATATTATTATGATCTATTCCAAATCACAGAATAGAAATTAAATACATCATCACAATGGAAATCAGGTCTCATAAATATGTTGGTTAAGAAAAATGGCAGATGTATCTGGCTATAGTCTGTTCTGGCTTGAGTTTTGCTAGTAAAAGACAATGATTTATGTTGCTTTACATGTTTGGTTAAATTGCTATATATTATAGTTTGTCTATTCTGTCACCAACATAATGCATGTTAAACAGATGTCATTCTGTAGTGGAGTGCCAAAATTGGGTCTCCTTCATGTAATAAATTATTTTTTTCCCTATACCGAAAACACTTAATGTTTTGCCTCAAGCCGGTAAATTTGTATTTATTTATCTTATTTGCCCTAAAATTTATGTGAGTCTCTCCCATGAATAAAGAGCTCGAGTTTCACTGAGTCATATTGTTCATCTGTTTTCTAAGAATTAGAATGTAATCAAATAAATACACTCAACACTAAAATCTTACTGAATTAATTGAGTTTCCCTTTGCCGATCCCTGTGTCCAAAATATCTGAGGGTCATCTTTCGTTTTGACGTGACAGCGTACATTAATGAACATTCTCTGAAAAAGGAAATTTCTGGTGGTAGCAAGTTGAGTGCACTTACTCCTCTACCATGTTTCAAATCTGGAGCAAGATGTTTCTTGGCATCTCGGAAGAGAACAGTTTAGAAAGCAGGAGACGTATCTCCAGCAGCAGCCCCTCCTCTGCCCTTCCATTACCACTTGTGCATTTCCCACAACGTTTGTTACAGGATGTTAGATTACCAAGTTTGACTGAGGCACTAGGACAGAAAACACCAAAATGAATTGCGAGACGGGCCATCTGGAGAGCTTTTAAAGGAAGATGGCTGAGAACATTCCCCCAAAACATCCAGAGAGTGTTCGAAGAGTTCAGGAGTGGAACGTTTCCTTGGTGAGAACTTCTGGAATACTTGAATCTTACATCCAAGGGGGAAGGGCAGGAGCTTCTGATTCTCACCTCACACGTAAGGAGATGCGCTTTGACAACCCCACCATGAGAGCTGAATAAATAACATGAGGCTAAAAATCTCCTAGAGAGTTTGTGTCTGGTGTGTGTGTGGGGGGGGTGTGTGTGTGGTGTGTGCGTGTCGTGTGTTTGTGTGTGGTGTGTGTAGACATCACATTGGTTCGTCATGAGGGCCCAGTCCCAAGAACGTTTTCCTCTGTGACTCCGCGTTTGCCTCCAGGTCATGGAGAGGAGGCCCCTTGCTTGCGTTCTTAGCGAGTGTGGCCAGGAAAGTAAGAAAGGAGCTGCACCTTCAAAGCCAGGCTGAGGGAAGAGCAGAAAGCCAACATCAGCCACAGGGTTTCGCACAGGGGAGAAGGAAGAGTTCCTTTGGATTTTCTTCCCAAGTCCAAGGGCAAGGAGCACAGAGCAAAAATAATTCATGTGGAACAAACATATGGACACCAAGGAGGGAAAGTGGCAGGGGGGTGGTGGTGGGATGAATTGGGAGACTGGGATTGACATGTATTCACTAATATGTATAAAATGGATAACTAATAAGAACCCGTATTAAAAAATAAATAAATTTATAAAATAAATAAATTGTATAAAAAAATAAAATTCAATAATTCAAAAAAAATTCATGTGGTAAAAAAATGAGGAGAGAAACTCAGGACTATGGCTCTCAAGAAACTTGGGCTTGATGAGCAAAGCAGGGTTCTCTTAGAAACTCCAGCAGTTGTCACAGCAGGTCAGCAGTCTCAGCCGTCCTGCGGGAGGACAGAGCCGGACCCCATGCCATCAGGTCATTGGTCTTGTGGAGACCAGGACCGGCTGGGCTTCACGTCTGCCGGGCAGCATTGTGTGAACCACTAAGAAGCCTGCCTCTGTGGGAGAATTCAGTGGGCAGTGGCTAGTGGGGTCATCCAAGGGCCTCACAATGTGACTTTGCCCCCAAGCACAGCCTCAACTTTTAAGAATTCTTGCCATTTTCAGGATAAGAATTTCTGCTAAGTGGGCCTTTGTTGGTTCTAAGTGACATTGGTTCTAAGGCTAGTAGTCTTCTAAAGTCAGCGGGTGTCCGTTCTGAATACCTGAGCGAGGGCTAGAACCAGGACAAAGAAGCACCCACCACTTGCGTGGGTCAAACGTGCAGCTTATATTAACATCTACTGAGCATTCCAGTACCCATCATGGTGTGGCTGTGTAAGGTGAGGTATAGCTGGACCCTCAGTTCAGTCCAAAATCAACCTGTTCTACGTTAATTTTTGTGCTTCTAAATATAATTCTTCATGGGAAAAGATCTCTTCTTCAGCTCACACACATGCACACACACGCATACTCTCTCACACTCACAGTCATGGCTTGCATGCTACTGTTTAACTGCATATAAATTGTTTGGGATGCTTTATTGTATTAAGGATAGAAAAACACGTCTTAGGATGAGAAGCTGTCCTACTGGCCTGTAAGGCCCTGCAGAGTTTGGCACTGGACCACAGGGAAAACATCCTGTTTTAAATCTCAGCCACATCTGTCCTCAGCTCTTATGAGTGAGCTTTCACAGGCACTAAATGAACTAACTTCATTTTGAGTACAACCCTGGTCTTCTTAAACTTGGTGTACATTGGGTTGAGGTAGATGACCATCTATCTCACCATCTCAGGGTGCTGCTGGGTCATGGTTTCAAGGATAAGTGGGGGATAATTGCTTCTCCTTTTTGCTTTGGATTTCAGACAGAGCCAAGTGAGATATCAGAGAGTGAACTTGGGTGATGTTTTAAATGTCCTCGATCCATTGAAATTCTTACTCTCGTTTTTCTTCATAGCCCTTTGAATAGTTAGTGGCACTCTTGGTTAGATGCCCAGGAACTACTCAAAAAACTGATAAACTTTCCAGGCTCCTTATGGACAAGGCCTCTTTTAGAATAATTCATATCTGTTACTGAACTTGTAAATTATTCATCTTTTGATTAATATTCTAATTAAGAATTTGTTGTTAAAAAGTATAAATATCTTTCATTACCTAAAGTAATTAAAATAAGTAATTACTTAAACATTATGATTTTGATGTTAAATAATGACTGTAAGAGAAAAAAGAAAGAAGATACAAAAATGTGCTTGATAAAATTTTAACTGTTGAACCTAGTGACAATATTTTATGTTGTTTATATAAATATATACATATGTTTTGGAAGACTTACTACTTGCTTCTTTTTATTAAAGTCATTTCAATTTTCATTTTACTGACAATCTAGAATAGTAATTTTGCTCTCCTCAAGTATCTTTTTTAAAAAGAAAATATAAACTATTTCAAATATTTATCATGTAACTACATATTTTATTTTAACATTTATTTGATAATTAATTTTTAAACAGCCACTCTTACTAGGTGTGATGCTTAATGCTAGGAATGCTGAGTTGAATAAGGCATTAGGGTGACCTGAGCCATTTGCAGAATATTCTGGATCATTATGGAATATTCTGGATCAGTATGGAATACTGCCCATCTCTTTAGGCAATTATCTCCAAACTTCATGTAACTTTATTGGTTAAAAAAAAAATCTTTGGTTCACACCATGTAATTTACTTACATTTATTTTTAAAATAAATACATGTACTATCATTATGACCTAGTATTCTTAAATTGATTTTTCTATAACAGTCTATTTGGTCTCTTGACCTGAATCATTTAACGTTTAGTCTCAGTTTACTTAGATTGTAAAGAAAAAACATAAATTCTAGATTTTAACTATTCATTCATCCATCCACCAATACATTTTACACATACATACTTACATGTTAAATATACAAGCTCACAATATCCATTTAGATTGAAGCATAAAATGGATAACGGGGGCTATAAATCTATAATTAAAAAGTCTTAGTGGTCAGTTGGGGTTTTAGGCTGTCGTTGTCTACAGTGGGACCCTAACAGAACCTGAACAAAGAGTGGAAGAAATCTGGATTCTGCCATGCTCTTACTGAGGACATGGTAATATTGTTACATTTCTCTGTTAATTAACAGAGAATAATCTAATGTGTAAATCTTATTAACTGGGTGCTCTGTGATGTATACAGGTTGGACAGATGAGGCAGTGGAAGCAAGGTTTCCTTCCATCCCACTGTGTCCTGGAAACCCATCTCTCCCTAGGGATGACTCAAGTGTCAAATACGACATTTGGTTCTGGATGAAAGTACCAGTCTTAATAGTAAATCAAATATTAATAAAAAGAGGTTTTTCTTTATTTTAAATAAAAATTAAGAGAATTGTAAAGTTAATATTTTCTTCCTGTAACATAGTAGGTCACCCTGCACATGTCAGAAGCGGGTGCATATGCATTTAAGGACACAACATTCAAGTACAGCACACGTGCTACTTTCTTCCATTAAGATGCTCGTGATATTTCCACCCTGAATCATTTCTTCTAAGGCCTCATGGCCTTTTATGTTATCTCATTTGTGACATTGTTTATTTTTATGTAATAGTAGCTAATGTGTGATAACTGCTAATCATGGGTAGTCATTTCATACCCTCCTCTGATCTGGTGGCTACTAAGATCAGAAATTTTCTCCTATTTATGTTTGCATCACCATGGCACCCAACTGAAAATCATATACCACGAAGGTCCTTAGCAAATGCCAATAAAAGAGTGATCTGAATCTTCCAGTGAGTATTATAGCAAGATAGGACAAGCAGGTTTGAGACCCTATGTTGAAGGATGCAACTAAGGGAAAAAAAGGAGTATTACAGTTTTTCATGCTGAGGGAAACCCTGAGCTAGGATTCATGATTTTTATGCAGAAACTCTGATTAGCAGTTAGTTGATGTAGATAGTTCGTTATCATGCATCTTTTTGACTGACTAATAGAGGCATCTTCAAATTCAAACGGAAAAGATTATGAACCATATTTGGAGGCAGGGGAGGTAATTTTTCTGGATCAAGTTAGAGAAATATGACTGAGTGCCTTGAATACTATTTATCTCATTGTACATTTACCTGTACAGTAGTACTCAGTGTAGTCTTTGAAACTTGACGCACCCAGATTGAATCCCTGAACCATCCTCTCTGGCTGTGTGAAATTGGAAGTTACTCTTCCAGTGTCTGCCTTGGTTTCCTCCTCTGTGAAATGGGACAGACATGCCAACTACAAGGTGTGCTTGTAAGCTTTGTGATGAGTGTTAGGTGCTTGTATATGCTGCTTTTCCTCTGATCTTCACGTCTATGAACTCACAGTGAATCACACAAAAGATCTTTGAACTAGATCTTTGAGAAAGAACAAAACAATCTACTGCCAAAACTATTCCATTAAGAAAAAAAAAGTTCATTTTTAAACAACATTGACAAGTTAGTCTAAGAGAACGATTCAAGAGTTTTGTACATATAGTTTTTCTACCATGGAAGAAATTCATACATTATAGGGGGGGAGTATCCCTTGGTATTTGTTAGAGAAGGCTACGAAAGTAGGGCCGACAAGAGACACACATTTGAAAAGGTGCTTTCTTGGGATTTGCTATCTCCCGTAATATAGTTGGCAAAATATCATGGTAAAACCCTTGTGAGTGTCTCCACTTCTCAAAGTAAAGCCTGTTGAGTGGCTCATGAGCCGAAATACGGAGATCAGAAAGCAAATAATCAGGAAAAATCTTAGCACCTAAAAGGGGTTCAGGCAAAGCCCATACACAGAGTTCACACACGAAGCTATAAATGCAACAGTGGTCATTTATAAAGTCATATTGAGTATATCTGAGTTTTTACAGATTTTTTTTCCTGTTTCTCATTTACTTCATTCACCCAAGAATAGATACAGCCTAACGAAGAGATGCTCTACAAAAGCTTGAACTCCACAAGGGAAAACAATCCGTGTAAAAGTTTACATGAAAAATTTAGGTGGAGAAAATTGGTTGCTATGGTACATTTTTACTGATGAGAAAGGGGATTGGGACATGGAACAGGCATTTCTCATTTAGTTCGGTCTCATTTTCTATATCCTTTGTTCTCAAGGTGTGGTCCCTGCACACATTTGAAATATGAGTTATCACAATCACTTTCCCACAACACAGCTCTAGGATTGGGGGTAGCCAGCAAAGACTCAACCTGTGATGGTTTCTATATCACCCTCTCCTGTCACCTGTGTTTTATTGTTGAGTTTCAGTATGTATTGCTAGATAGATAGATAGATAGATAGGCATAGATGTGGACATAGATGTTAGATATAGAGAGACATAGATCTGGATCTCAGCTTCACATCAGTTATTTATCTTAGAAAACAGAGCCCTGCTTGAGCTGCCAAAATGGAAGTAGACTTGGCCCCAGGTGGGGTAAGATTCTATAGTGGCTGCGTTCTCTCTTCTCCTCTCTCCCTTGCTCTCCTTGGTCCTCTATCTTCCCCCCACCTCTCGAAGCTGGTGGTGGTTGTGTCAGTGTATGTGAGACAAAGACGCAGATTGAAGAGTCCCTTACGTGAACGGAGGCATCTAACATTCACCAACCCATTTATTTAACAGATGAGAAATCCAAGGCTCAGAGAGATGTTTCTCTTATTCTCTGTTTACATGCTGTTCACCCAGGGAACTCCAAGCAAAGAACAGCTGTTATTGCCGCTTGCTCTGTACTCAGACTTCTTGATGAGAGTGGACCGCAAATCTAAGTTAACAGAGGTGAGAATTTAATTCTGTCCTCAGGCTCTGGGCTGCTTAATTTTCATAATGACTGAAATGCCTTCTACATTTTCAAGGGAATAAACTCGCTTAGAACCTCTTTCTAAAAACAAACAAAAAATATTTACACTATTATTTAGAGGAGTAATTATATTAAAAATATTAGTCAATCTACGCTATGAAAAACTTGCCTATGAAAAATCTGTGATGCTTTCTCAAAAATATTTTTTAAAATGGGAATATTTTTCTTCACCAAGCCTAATGAATAGAATAAGAAAGCTTAATTCATTTCTTTGGCTCCAGAGATTTGCCTCATATGTGGTATATAATAGATGCTCACATAATTTTTTAATTGGATGATTGAATAAATGAATACAGAACAAAGTAGCCATCTTTTATGAGTTGAGTCTCAGTGTCTAAGCATTCATCTATGTAAGGCTACTTATCATGTCACCACCTGAGAGAAAAGGTGTTATTTGATTCAACAAGTTGCTACTGGGTGTCTACTATATATTCCACATGGACTTCTAAAAAAATAAATGTCAAAATACGGTGATAAATGTGTCAAAAATAATATTTACAAGGCTATGAAACAATACAGGTGGTGTGATTTATTTTTTCCAGAAAGTCAAAAAATTCTTCCACCTGCAAATGAAATTGAAGCTTGGTTTTAAAGGGTGAATGTGAGTTGAGAAGGGCAGCGGGCGGATGGCATTCAAGGGGCAGGAAGGCTTGCACGGAGTTTCGGAGGCATGCCCCAGCAGGCACCCTGCACCCATCCTGCCATGCCTTGAATGGACAGCAGTGGTCCCATTTCTGGGATCAAATGTAGTAGGTGCATTTCTTCTTATACATTCTAAGGAGAGTGCCACATGGACCCAACATGGTACTTGCCCCAAACTAACTCGTAAATAATTCCTTGGATGCTGCGTTGCCCTCCAAGAAACCTGTGTGAACTTATCAAGTCCTTCTGAGTGCACACACAGCTCTTTAAGCAAACTGGGTTACCTTGTTTTTAATAATAAACTGCCTGATGTTCTCTTTTCTCCTGGCACTGTTGCAGCCTTTTCTGTAACTTTATTAAACACAGGAGTTCTAGGAACACCTTCCACCGTAGTTGCTATTGTTAAAGAAGTGAGCTTCTCACTTCTGTACCCAGACCTGTAAGATTTTATCTCAAAATCAATGTTGAATTATTAGATTGTCATGATAGCCAGTTTGGTGAGGAAATAAGCAGATGTAAGCCAGACTGCAGAGATACAAATCAGCAAAGCCTGAAGATTGGAAACTCACCCCATGAGGTCATTCGACAGGCATTGAGCTGTGTCGTGTCACCCGAAGAACCGCCTGGTGTCATCACGATAAAATATACTCATAGAAACGTCTGGTCTCATGATCAGCCTGTACTCAGACCAGGAAACAAGGGAACATTTGCAGGTTCATTGACAGAGTAGACTTGCAGATATTTTATTACATTTAGAGTTTGGGGAGTTAATTTACAATGTTCATTACAAATATTATACAACACAGATGCCTTTCTTGTGAAGATCCGCACTAAGACCAGTTACTGCCCCACATTCCTCATTCCGTAGGTTGGTTCATTTGTGGATTAGATGGCATCCCTATGATAAGAACAGCTTGAAGCAAGTGACTAATCCTTACTACTTATTAAGTACTGTCTTTGCCCCAATGTACCAAGTAGACACTTTGTATCTCATTTACAGAACACCCTCTGAGGTAAATAATACTTTCTCTATTTTAATGGGGAGCCTAGAAAACACAGGTTGTTTAACTTTTTGAAATCCCAGTTAGTAAGTGAACGAGCCATGATTCAAACTCAGCTGATGTTCAAGCTTTCCTCTTCACATTCTTGCGTTCAGAGGCTGCTCTGCGCACTGGCCAGAAGCACATCTGTGTGCCTTCACCTCCGCATCCGTCCCCTTTCTTCTTGTCACTTATCTTGGGTCCCATGTCACCTAACCATTCTGATCCCCAGTTTCCTCGTTTTAATAAAAGGGCTGATAATTCTCATTGCACAGGGCTGTTCAGGTTAAATGTATAATGTCTGCAGAGAGCCCAGGACATGAAATTGTAATTTCTTCCCTTTCATATGATGTGCCTATTACCAAAATCCACTCAGAGGGTTGTGTGTCCTGTGTTTCTCATTGCTGCTTTTAATTCTTTCGTACTGCTGTTTATGATTATCAAGGAACCACCACCTTCTGGGTAACATGCCGAGTTCTGGCCATAAGAAGATAAACGGGGAGCAGCCTGTGACTTTGGGGTTTTCATGACGTTGTTGCGTGGTCCACATCAGGTCCTCTGCATGTGGAGTCTGTGGGGTCACAAAGAGGGCCATTCATTTGCAGGCACGTCTTAGGACGAGTGTGGTCCTGACTGTATACGCCTCCCTTTCGTCTCTTTATTGCCTTATGCTATTATTTATTTAGTGCACAGCCCTGATAGAGGTTAGAAAGATTTAACCATCAGGACTTTACAGTTCATGGGAAGATTCTCCCCTGACTCTAATTTTTTTTTAAATATATTGTTGGTTTATAAAGTACACAAAGATAGACACAGTTGGATCTCCTGTTTTTAAGTAAGCAAAAAGTAATACCTCTTTATCCATTCCTTGCCAGCTATGTTAGCTTCTACGCATTTGTAGACAACATGATTGTTAGGACTTCTAAAGAATGAGTCTGGGCTGCACAGAATTGCTGACACTTGCTGAAAAAAAGGACGTCTCTCTCAAATGCACCTTTTCCATTATCGGTCCCAATAATTCCCGGAATTATTGCAATCCCATTTTCTGTGTGTCATCCAAGTTGGTGCTTTCATTTTTAACACTGGAGACGTAGCACAGGGTTCTCCAGGGCAAACACCCAAAGCTGACAAACACCAGCCCTGCAGCCATCGGGCCTCTCACAGCCCAGTGCCCTCCAGATGTTAATCATCCGGCCCTCAGCTGGTTTGTAGCAGCTCCTTTATCTCCCCTTGCGAGAGATCGCAGGGAGCAAGATAACAGAGTTGATTTTCCTAAAATAAAAGCTCTCAAATGTAAACATTCCGAAAGCATTGTATATATAGGTCTATTTTCCTTTAACCTAAGATTGCAAACGGGCAAACATTTCTTGGGGAGTCTTGATAGCGCAAGGGTGGTTTGCAGAGTAGAAAGGATTTTTCATGTTACCATGGGGACACCTGAGTATGAAAAAATATAACCTTTCCCTCCCCTTAGCTTTTAAGTGCAGAGCTTAAAGCCTTTTATCTGTGGCCATTTATTTATTTTTATAAGAAAAACACAAACTGCTTCATTTTCTTTCTTTACGATTTTTAGGCAAGGCAGGGTTTTTGCAGAGGCAGCGGTGCAAGCTTTCACTGGCAATGGCTTAGATGGACCCAGCTGGGCTTCAGCTCTGCCCCTTACCCACTTCAGTCCCCAGATTGGGTGCCCCCCTTGTAAGGCAGGGCAGCGAGTGAGGGCGGCTTTACCAGGTGTGAGTGTCTGGGCAGAGATATCCGTGTGCAAATCCTGACACCCTTGCGTCTCAGAAGGGTCGCTGCAACTGTGCTTTCCTTGCAACCGAGAAAACGTTTGTGGAGAGCCTGACACAACCAGGTGGGTCAATGAATGTGAGTTATTATAAACGAAGTGACTTTTGACTCAGTATAGACCTCAGCAGATGACACAGCCACCCTGGATTCTGAGTCAAAAGAATCTGTTTATAAGATTTTCTCACTTGCAAAGGAGAAAACGCTACCCTTCGCTCCCACCTCCACTCTCACCCGCCAGGAACGGGAACAAAGAGGGCAGTTCATAACTGGGGACCTCTTAGAAGGTGGGCTTGAGAATATTTCTGTGTCCTGGTGAAATCCAGGCATCTCCAGCTCTTCTGAGGGAGCATAGAACACCTTAGGAAAGTCAGTAATTCTCTCAGGACACAGCCTGTTTCAGCACAGAATTGGTCTTGATGTTCAGATGTGTTTAATAAAAAGAATCTGAATTTATGAATGAGGCATGAGGAACCTGATGTCTGAAAAGTTTCCTTCAGAAAACATCTAGGGGGGATCTGGCTGTAGAAAACAGCCAGAAAACGTGGCTCACGCCCACAGAGTAAGAAAAGTCTAATCCAAGACAGAATACAACCTTAGTCCACTGCAGAACTGACAAGCCTCACCACGGACAGATGGGATGCAGGACCCCGTTTGCCTTCAGCAAAGCCTAGCAAGTCAGGGAAAGTGATACATGAAAGCAGCCAACACATCCTCAGGGTCCTGAGGTGCCTAGTGTGGGCTGAGGTCACATCGCAGAGAACCTGGGACCCCAGACCCAGGGCGGGCTTCACTCAGGTGCACCCCCTGGTGGCGCAGGCGTGCAGGTGCTGATCGGCTGCTGCTGAGAAGGGGACTCGATCCGACACCGCTCAGAAGTCACTCGGCTCCTTCGCGGCTGGGGAGGGGCGGGAAGACCTCCAGGCCCGGAGACTGGAAACGCCTTTGCTGCTTCTGGGGAAGGTCAGATGCAAAGCTGTCTGTCCCTGAGGAGGCGAGATGGACCTTGTCCTGGTGGTACGATGGGTTTTGTTTCTGCCAAAGGAGGGTGGACACTGCCCAGTCCAAGACGTCCCCAGATGCGAGCCAGCACCAAAGAAGGGACAAAATCAGCCTACCCCTGGGGAGGCCCAAGGTCAGGAAGGAGGGCCCCCTTTGGGTCCAGGCCTGGGGGGCAGCTAGAGCAGAGACAGAGCTGCAGCCCTGGGAAGGAGAGCCTGGATTCTCCCGTAGCACCCCCAGTGGTGGGTGCTTTTCTCTGACCTCATTGACTTTTTTTCCATTTTTTAAGAGCATTTCACTCCCTCCTCCTTTACTATGGAAGTCCCCCTGAACCCTGTGGGTCTTGCCCCCCTGCTCCCACTGGATGTGCTTTCTCTCAGGGCACATCTCCTTACCGTCCAGGCTCAGGGCAGTAAGGATGGAAAACGCCTATTTTCTCCAATTGGTTTTCACGTGCAGAATTGAATTAATTATACTTCTAGGTTCATTGCATTTCTGTCGGCCTATAGATAGACAGATGATAGATGATAAATAGATATATAGATATAGTAGTATCTACCATATCCTTAAGGATATAGTATTAGACACACACACACACTTACTATTGTTATATCATTCCAGTAATTTTAACACTGCATCATTTAGGAAGTATATTTCATAATGATAATTATTTTCCATAAAGGGTACTTTGCCTGATATTAAAATTTATATCCCAACTTTGTCTCAGTGGAAAATTGCTAAGTTTTTTTTCCTTAGTTTTTAGAGGTTTCTCGTTAAAATCATTTAGTGGTTTCTTAAAATTTAGTCAGATTCTATTAGTCTTTTCACTGCTGTGTTTACTCCATTACTTCCAATTTAATGATTTGGAGTTACATCTGCCATCTTCTCTGGTACCATCCCTCACACCTGCCCTGTGTTTCTTTTTCTCTTCTCTCATTTTGTTTTTGGATTGACTATTTTTATCATTCTTTTCTTTTCTTCTTTGACTTTGGGAGCTCTACTTTCCCTTTCTCTTCTTTCAGCACTTAACCTGGAATTTACACCCCATGTTCCTAATTTTTCAGAGCATAAAATTTGTGGGTATATTTATCCTCCTTCCAAAGCAGAAAGACACTAGAATATTTTAGTCCCTTTTATTCCTTTCCTGATTATATGTAATTGTTTTGTGTATTTTATCTACATTACACTTTTAACCTGATAAAATGTTATTTTATGTGTCAAAGCTTATTTATATTAAAATAAATTACATTTAAGTATGTAAATGGACATATTTATCACATCCTTTACTCTTTATTCCTTGTAATATCTCTGAACTTTCTCTGGGATTACCATCATTCTACCTGAAATATAACCTTTAAAATTTATTTTAGGGCAGATCTGCTGGTGGTAAATTCTCCCATTTTTTCTTTGCCTTGGAATGATTTTTTTATTATTTTTGTCCATAGTTTGAGAGTTGCTTTTTCTTAGCAATCTGTTTCATCGTTGATACTAAAAATTGTGTCAGTGTAACTGTTCCTCCTTTTCCAGATATGTCTAGCTTCTTTCAAGATGCTCTCTTTGCCTTTGGTTTTCTGCATTTTAACAAGATTGTGTCTAAGTGTGAAAATTAGCTTTCCTTTTGGTCACAGCGCAGTGTGGAGATGCAGAGGAAGTTTGCTTTTGATATGTCCTCACAAAGAGTCCCAGCTTTATGGGAGATGCTCTTATGTGTGACACCCCCAATGGGCTCTGTCTTCTGCCCCTCACACCTTAGGAAAATAACTCAGGCTCACTGGGTCTCCAGACGAACTTAGGCATACTTCAGATTCCCTCGGAGCTCCCTCTTTTCTTGAACTACATCCTCTCCTTCATTCTCAGTATTTGAGTACCCAGTTGATTGCTCAGAGCTGTAAGTTGCATTTCATTAATGACTCTCAGATCATTTCCTGTGCTACCCGGGTTTGGCCCTTGTTACCTTTCTTCTCTTACCTTTCTCTGTATCACTGTGAAGCTGACCTGAGAATCTGCCTCTCCTTGCTTCCAGAAGCGGATCTCGACATCATATACGCTGCTGCCTGTGGTCTTATGGGTCTTCAGTGCTTTCCCACTGCCTGTAGGGTAAACTCTCAGCTTCCTGGTTAAAGCCACACTTCCGCTGTTTTCCTCTCCTCCTTCCTGCACAGACCCTACAACCCAGCCACACACAAAGACTGCTGGTCCAGGTCTGCCTGCATCCTGCCCCATGCCTTTGCACGTGCTGCACCCACTACCTGGAACACCCACCTCTCTCTCTCTCTCTCTTTGTTTTGTAAATCCACTCATTTTTATAGGAATTAACACAAAAATCTGTTCTTCCACAGAAGGCTATCCTAGTCTCAGCTCTGCTCCCAGACTCCAGACTAGACCTAACCTGTCCTGCCTTGGATTCCCTCTGTTCCTGCATTTAGTTTGCTCTGACATCAGGGCACTTGACTTTGTTTTCCTGTCTGGAATTGTCTTCCATGGGATATATGCCTTCAGTAAGAGCCTTCTCCACAATGCTATAAAAGGGCATTTAGGGCATCTCTTCCCATACTTTATTTTCCATTCCTACCCTCCTTTATTTTTCTTAGTTTCTAGTTTGTGGTACCTATACAATGCACGGCCCCACACTGTAGCTGTAATCGTATATGGGAACAGCTGAGGGACTGAAATGAATTTAATCATGCGGCACTTTGATTTCCCTGACTTTAAGTGGCTCTCTAAATTAGAACAAATGGCTTGTTATGTCCTAATCAGAATTACAAAATCCTTATAACCACCCCCCCTTCAAAAGGTATATACTCATTTTGAAATCTTGCAAGACACAGAAAAGCACAGAAAGGGACAAAAATAATTATCCATAACTCACTACTCCAAGGCAAGTATTTCTTTCTTGTATTTTTCTATAACATTGATTTATGATCCTTTTAGTGCTTAGACAGTTATCAATTTGTCTAAAGATTTGTGTTTCCTGCACTTTTCCATACATATACCATGTACATTCTCTCTGCAACTGTAAACTCTTTATAAATATTATTTTAAAATTTCTCCACATTACTCCACTAAATGAAAACATACAAATATACTTAGTCATTCTCCTGCAGTTGGAACCATAGGCTGTTTCCAATATTTTATTAATCTACATGAAGGTGAGATGTACATTTTTTGCATAATTTTTTCCTATATTTGTATTTGTTCTTTAGGAGAGTCATATGAAGTATCATTACCAAAATAGGGGCCATAAATTGTTCAAGTTTCTTTGTATAGTACCAATTTTTAAAAAAAATAATCTTTTAAATGGAGAAAACTCAAATAGCTATGGACTACATTACTTATTCCATTTCCCTTTTGCAATAACAGTGAGTTGTTTTATTTGTATTTATGTGGGTGAAATTATTAATAATGTTCATGTATTCACACAAGAGAAAGGATCAAAAGAGATTCTGATATTACTGACTTGCTGCCTGAACTCTTCAGAATGGTAAAGGCTAGGGCAATTAATGCCCAAAATTCTACCATAACTGACAATATAGTTACAGATTCTCTCTCTACCTTTTCTTACCTTAACATTGTTGATCTTGATTTTTCAAGTGCTTGAGATACTGAAGTGTTGATCTTGATTTTTCAAGCTCTTGAGATACTGCAGAGCTAGATTAAAAAATGTTTATAGCATATTCTATGAATTTTATATATTCTATATAATCTCTCCATATACAACCTATATAATCTATAATATACAGTTAGTATTTTTATAAATAGGTATCTATGACCTATTGAGTTTACAAAAAGGGGTTTGTTTTACAGCTCTACTAATTTCTAGGACATGATCTGCATAGAGAGAGCGCAAGCTTTTCTGAGATGTGTTCTGTTATATATGGTGATCACAGCTGAGTGGGCATTAGTTAATGGCTTTTATTATCAAAACCATAATACATCATAAACAAGCATAATTAGCTAAGGTTAGCTGGTGCTTTCCCAGTAGTTCTTGAGAGTCATCTGTTTTATTTTCTTTACATTAGCTAAATACAGTGGTAGCAGACCTGAATCTGAATCATTGCTAACTGCATGTCCCAAGGCAAACTGGGCTGACTTATAATCAATAGAAAATAAAGAATAAAAGCTATGGAAGTCATAAAAAGAACACATTTCTATAAATTACACCAGAAAAAAAGTCAAAGTGTATGTTAGTTCCATTTTGGATAATGCACAGCCAAAACTTGTTATGAATAGCCAAACATGATTTAATTCTCACTTGATTTATATGGTTAATGGTGGTTTTGCCTTCATGGGGTAATTTATGGGTAGTTTTAAGAATCTCTTTTATTGGATAAAAAATAAAATTAGAAAGTTAAATAGAAACTCTAAAGAAATACTTGAAAATTTATTTGTTAAGCTTTAAGGGAGGCTTTTAAGGTGGTTTAAAAAGCCTTGCTTTGAAGTCATGAAATGAATATCCTATGGCACAATCTACATATAATATTATATTTTTAATCATATTTTTCTAGCTCTGTATTTTCAACTTCAATTTTCAAAAAAGGAGCATCATTTATATGTTTAAAACCTGAAAAACACTCTTTCCAGTGTTGTAAAATATATTGAGATGAGAAGTTGAAAGTAGCATACAATTTTTTAAGCAAGGGATTATGAATTTTTACTTTTACTAAAGAATACGTGTGCATTAAAAGAAGAGGGAATTCTTTCTTCTTTGCCATTAATTGTTGGTTTTAATGCCATCAGCCGTCTCACCATTTTTTTCCTGCTGTTGTAAACATCAAGGTCATTTTAAGGTTCTGCCAAAATGAAGATCATTATCTGCAGAGCAGTATTAAAACACAGTGGCTAAGCCCTGGGGCTGTCAGGAGCTATGAGAAATGAGCCACTCAGTTAATGCTGTTTTTCTATATATAAAGGCAGGCTGCTGCTTAGGAAACATTCTTACAAAGTCAAATGAACTGACAGTAACTACTACTGAAATGTCTTCCCTCTCATGCAAATCATGTGCCCAGTGATGCTTTTCCCAGGCTGCAGGAAAAGAACAATGGTGGAGGGGTGTGTCACTGGGGTCCTCCAAGAAACAGTGGCCAGCAAATCAAGGTCCAGCATGACGGCATGAGGAAATACACTGACCCACTTGAACTGCCAAAAAATGCTCTAAAAACAACCATCCAAAGGGTCTGAAAATGGTCCTAAAGAAAAACAACAAGTGAGGAAATATCTATTCAAAATAATCTACAAAATTTGGGAAGACAGCAAAAGAGTCTGTGATATTTGAACCAAGATTTCTCCATCGTTCCCTGTCCCAGCACAGTGAGGCAAAGACTCCACTCCAGACTGCAATAGCCAAGCACACAGGGCTTTTGACTCTCTCCCTGAGCTCCTAGTTGGAAGGCTTTATTCCTTTCAGGAGCAGGATGTGAGAGTTTCTCAACATGCCCCAGCTGACTTTTGCTGGAGAAGAGTCCCGGGCAAGTGCAGTCAAGAGGTGGGGGGCTGCCTTTCCTCACCCGGCGCCCTTGGGTCTGGCAAGACTATTCCTGGGGCTTAAGAGTCCTTCCCCTCACTTGGTGGGAAGTGGGAAGGTCCATGCTGGGAGAGGAATCTAAAAGGACAAGGTTACTGTTTCTCCCCTTTCCATCAGACTCTCAGCATTCAGGGCAGAATATCATTACAGAGAGCTTTTTCACTATCCCTACTCCCACCTCAGAGTCCTGGCTCAGGGATTTTGCCTGGGAGGGGGTTGACTAGACCAAATAGATAGCTGTTAATCTCTTCTTGAAGGAACAGAGCTTGGAGAAGTTCAAGGTGAAGGTTGTCCTCAAGAACAGGGAGGATGTGGTAGAACATAATTGTGAGGAGACTCACGGATCTAATGATGATGCAGCCTATGAATGTGCATCAACAAATCAGATAACTTAGAAAACATGGACGTATTTCTAGAAAGACACAAACTACCAAAACTGACTCAAGAAGAAACGGAAAATCTGAATAGACCTATAACAAGTAAAGAGATTGAATCAGTAATCTCTAACCACAAAATAACACATTTCACACAAAGAAAAGCCTAGCTTTAGATGGATTCACTGCCAAATTCTACCAAATATTTTAAGGAGAAATAATATTGAGTCTTCACAAACTTTTAAAAAGAAGAAGAAGAAGGAACACTTCCCAATGTGTATTTGCAAATCATATATCTACAAAGGACTTGTAACCAGAATATATAAAGAACTCTTCCAACTCAATAATAAAAAGACATATAACCCACTTTTTAAAAAATGAGCAAAGGATCTAAATAAACAGTTTTTCAAGTATGCATACGGTTTGCCAGCAAGCACATGAAAAGTTGTTCAGCATCAATAGTCATCAGATAAATGCAAAACAAAACTTCAGTGAGATACCACTTCATACTCACTAGGATGGCTAGAATAAAAAAGCCACACAATAACAAGCATTGGCAAGGATGTGGAGAACTCAGAATCTTGTGCACTGCTGGTAGGCATGTAAATAGTGCAGCCACTTTGAAAAACAGTCTGGCAGTTTCTCAAATGATTAAACACAGAGTTACCTGGCAATGTCACTCCTAGACATGCACCCAAGTGAAATGGAAACATGTGTCATGTACAAAAACTTGTACATGAATGTTCATAGCAGCATTAGTTGTAATAGCCAAAGGTAGAAACAACTTGTCTATAAACTGACAAATGGAAAGTAAAATGTGATATGTCCATATAATGGAAAATTATTCAGCCATCAAAAGGAATAAAGTACTGATTCATGCTGTAACATGAATGAACCTTGAAAACATTATGCTAAGTTAAAAAGTCTGTCTACGTATGATTCCATTTATATGAAATGTCCAAAAGAGGTAAACCCATAGGGACAGAAATTAGATTAGTGATTACTTAGGTCTGGGGGTGAGATGAGAGACACAAAGATAGGGGAGTGACAGCTAAAGAACACAGGGTTTCTCTTTGAGGTGATGGAAATGTAAAATTGATGGTGTTTGATGGTTGAACATATTTTCAAATGTACTGAGAAGTGATGATCTGTACACGTTAGATGGGTGACTTGTAAGTTTTGTGACTTGTATCTCAGCAAAGTTGTTTAGAAAGGAGAGTTACATGTTTTAAGACAACTTCCAAAAACAGGAAAACAAGTCTTTACCTCCTTTAGCCTTTCTCACTCTTGTACTGTCGTTTGGCAAAACCTAATTGAAAGCTAGCTGGAAAAGCAGAGAAAATGGTTTGCAGAGCCCTGATCCAGCATCCCAAATCAAAGTAGAATATTTGGAGCTGGGAGATTATAGCTCAATCACTAGCACAAGTAGTCTATAAAAAGTTGGAATTGATAAATCTCAGTTATTTTTATATCATCATGACCAGTGGAAAATCTGGAAGTGGAAGACCTCTAGAGTCAGCAGCCATAAATAAAAGTCTTTCAATTTGGGGGGTTTTAGTAGTTTGAGAGATTTTTGCTTTTTCATATGCCATGCATTCATACCAGACTTGTCAAATAGCTAATGTTCCTTTTCATTATTTTACATTAAGAAGGCTAGCAAAAATGTGTACTAGCTGTGCCCAGGCAATAGGGCAGCGTTTTTAGAGTGTTACAAAAGCTTTGCTAGGAGGAAATATTTCTAATCCATGTGACAGGAGTAAGTGTTACACGATTTGCTAAATAAAAACAAATTCATGGTCATGCCATTTATGCTAATTTGGGATTTAGGAAATATGTTCAGTACAGTCATAATACTGGGTTTACTATATTTTCCAGCAGAGTATTGGTATTTCCACTACAATGAAGATTTCAGGATCCAAACCACGATTCTCTTCAACATCCTTTGTAGCAGACTTGAAGGTGTCATGCTCAGAACTCCCCTCACAAATGAACTTGCTGATCATCTGCAAGAAGTGAAGGTAGCTGATAGCCTCCAGCAGCTACACCTTAGGGTCCCCCACAACATTTGAATTGAGGTCCCATTCTACCCCCCCATGTCCTCCGCCTGCCTCTTGTCTGTGGAAAAACCTTAGCCAAAGAATAAGTTTAATCAGATAATTGAGTAAATACAGAAACAAAGGAAAACAGTCAAAGGAGACCAAATAATAATAGTTTACCCATTAAACAAAGTCAAGGACCTTTAGTTCCTCCTCAAGAGATATAGATAATAGTCTGGGCCACATCCTTTGAGCAGTTTTGCAGATACTGAAGCCCCCACCAGGTGGAAGAAGTTAACTGCATGATGACCAGACTGTAGCCATGACATAAGCTGCTCCATCTTGCACAATTCCAAGAACTGGCCTCAAGGAAACAGGAACAAACTGACCCTGGAACTGAAGATGAACTGCACTTAAAACAACAAGATAACATTGATCAGACCACAGCATGACCAATTTCAAGATGACTGTCTGAGCTGACTGTGCTGTTCTACATGTGGCACCCCCACCCCTGCCTGGGCACCCCTGAAATTCCCCTTTAAAAGCTCTTGCCCCCTGAATGACAATGGGGAGTTGGTTCTTTGGGACATGAGTCCACCCTCTCCCCAAGATTACCAGCTTCCCCAATAAAGCTATCTTTCCTTTTACCAACACTTTTCTCTCAGTATTGGATTCTTGAGTGACAAGCAGCAGAACCTGAGTTCAGTAATATGAGGACCCCTTCTACCTAACTCATATACAGGCAGCTTTGTACCAAGTTCCTTGTTGGACTGGGTGAGACTTCCCCGGAACTGCATGCACCCTGAGGGTCTTGTCACCCAACCCTTCACTCTCTCCTTCCATTGCTCTCTCCTTTCCCAGGGCTGAGGTCTTCACCATGCTCTGAACTCCTGCTCCCTTTCCCTCTATTCTTCATGAGCATGACCCCTGATGATTTCTCCCTTCTAACACCATCTTTTTTTTTTTTTGGCTGTGGCATATGGGATCTTAGTTTTCTGACCAAGGATCGAAGCCATGTGCCCCCTGCAGTGGAAGTGAGGAATCTTAACTACTGGACCTCCAGGGAAGTCTCTCACACCATCTTGACAGCTATTAACATTTTTTCTTTCAATGTCCATAAGTCCAACATGCTCTTGTTTTTAACAGCTTTATTGAGATAAAATGTACATACCATACAATTCACATATGCAAAACATACAAGGTAATGGACTTTAGTATATTTACAGATACATGCAACCATCACCAGCATCAATTCTAGAACACTTTCACCCCCTTCCTCTCCAGCTCCTACCCTAGGCTACCACTAATCTGCTGTTTGTGTCTATAAAGATCAGTATTCTGGATATTTCATATGAAAAAAAGCATATGACATGTAGGCTTTTTCATTTAGCATAACGTCTTCATGGTTATCCACATATTAGCACGCATATATTTAAAGCATGAATAAGGAGTATTCCACTCCTTCTTAGGTCCAAATAACATTTCATTATATGGATATATCATTTTCTGCTTATCCATTCATCTGTTGATGCACATGTAGGCAGTTTCCACCTTTTGGAAAATTATGAATAATCTTTCTAATAAACATTCATATATAAGCTTTTGTGTTGTCATAAGTTTTCATTTTCCTTGTGTATATACCCAGGAGTGGAATTGTTAAGTGATATGGGAACTCAGTGTTGAATCATTATAGAAACTGACAGACTGCTTCTCAAAGTGGCTGTACTATTTTACATCTTCCCTATCAGGGCACAATTGTTCCAACTTCTTCACATCCTTACTGACACTTGTTATCTGAATTTTTTATTCTAGTCATCTTAATGGGTGTGAAGAGCTATCTAAGTGTGTTTTTGATTTGCATTTCCCTGAAGACTAATGATGCCAAGCATCTTTTCATGTACTTGTTGGCCATTTGAAGATCTTCAGAGATTGTGGCTCCGTGAATGAATTCCTTTCTGAGGTCCATGTTTCATGTTAGTTCTCATCCCAGGAGGACCTTTCCAGCTGTTTTATCCCCAGGTCTCTCTGCAAACTAACTGGCTGATAGCTGAGGCTGCATCATCATTGGACTTACTAATTGCTTCCAGCTACCTTCACCACAACTCCACTATCCTTGCGAGCGCCTGAGGCTTGACTCTCTCCATTCTTAGTTGCCTTTGAAGGCAGTTCCTTTGGGATGAGATCAGGAGATACCTTTTTTAAGTCCTGTTTCTCCCCCTAGGCACCTTCTGGGCCAGGGCTCTTGGAGCGCGTTGAGGACCGTGGCTAGCTTCTCTCTGAGGGCACCACACACTAGCAGCTTAGTGGTTGGTGGGGCCTGGGGAGCAGTTGCATGTGGTCCTCCTAGCTTGTATCTCAGCATGGAGCCCACACCTAGGGAGGGGGCAGGGACTGTGGGAACCCAGCAGCCTCAGCCTGCCATCCCCAGGGTAGAGCATGTCATCCAGTGCATGAGGGGGTGCTGTACTGGCCCAGGACTCAGCCCCTGCAAAAGGTAACTGAAGGCAGTGGAGAAGTGCTGGCATACTGCTCCTCCAGGAAAGAAAGCCCTCCTGCAGGAAACTGGGGAGAAAAGCCCAAGGCCAGGGGACACTGTGTTCTTGGCTGCAGTGTCTGGAGCCTCCAACTGCCTCACTGAGCTGGGATGGGGAGGAAGGTGCAGTCTGGGTTCAACTGTCACAGACTCTTGTCTTTCGTACTGAATTATTGTAATGCTCTTGAACAGATGTTTCTTCATTTGCTATTTGAACTTAGTACCATTTCCAGAGACCTTAAATATTTGTTTAACAGTTTTCACGGTGGGAAGTGGGTTAGTGGAGCTCCTCCCGTCATCATGCTGGGATGACTTTTTTTAATTGAAAAAATATATTATATGCAAACAAGACCAGTTTGGAAACCAACCAACAAGCAGACATTGGATGACATAATGCCTACCACTGAGAATTCTAATTGACCTTGTGTCATGGAGATGAAGTGATTACCAAAATGCCTCATGCATAGTACTTACTCATGTTTACCTCACAAGATAATAGAGTGAAGAATGGTGGATTATTCTTCTAGTAACGGCCAAAGAAATGGGGAGAAAAAGCTCCCTCAAAAAGCTTGTAGTGGCGCAGGTGCAGAGGAAATAAGATCTCTGATTTGCCTAAATCACTCCACTAGTCATGTTTGGAGACAACCACAACATGAAATGTGGTCCCCATCCTCTAGGAAATTGGAGATTCGTCTAGGAGACAAGATGCTGACTCTCAAAATACTTGAGCTGTATGGTCACCTAGGGATCATCTAGTACAACTTTTATTTTATAAGTGAAGAAACGAAAGCTCAGAGATTAACTTTTCTAAGATTGCTTTGGTAGAAGTGATCTAATCTAAAATGGAAACTTCCTGATTTGACCTGGTGCTCTTTCCATGAATAGCTGTGTTGTGAAGATGTCTGTGATCAATGTTCATAGGAAGTGATTGCTCTGGGGATTCAGAAGCAGGGGCCGTTTCTCTTGGTGGTGCAATCAGGGAATACTGCATGGGAGAGGTGACATTTCACCTGAGTTGTAGAGCAATAGTTCTCAACCTGGCTACACAATAGAATCGACTATGTGGCTGTTAAAAATCCCAATGCCCAAGCCGTGGTGGCAGTAGTTTGTAATGTTCCCCATGTTAAGAAACACCATTGTAGTAGAAAGATAGGAGTGATCAACAAAACTTGGAGGAAGGTATTTTAAACACAGAAGATTGATTACCTAATAAAAAGAAGTGGAGAGGTGAATATGTTTTGAAAAGACTGTACACACAGACATTTATAAAGGTATTTATTGTTGTAAGAGTCAGGACTACCTGTGTATTTATGTGGATTTATTTCATGGAGGATTGAGAGCCACTAATATTTGGGGAGGGAGCGATAGGGCTAATGCTGTGTGTTAGAAGTCTAAATAGGGGAAGCCATTGTGAAGCTCCTCCTCAGGTGAGTGCCCACGTGTCCTACACTTCCTGCAGTGGCACTTCCTGCAATGACAGTCCTACAGTTTAGTTCTTCCAGCTGGGGGTATGTTAGCCATTCTTGGAAGGATCTGTTCTGCTCTCAGGCTTTGTCATTAGTCTTGCCCATTTTGGGATGAGGACAATCAAGGCAATAGGATGAGAACTAAGACACATAGCTGACCTGCCCTGTGCATGTGTTTCTCATAACTTATCTCTTTTAGTTTTATAAGTTAGGGATATGTAAGGAGGTAGCAGGTATGGCGCTCAGCCTTTGGCCAACCTAACTATTGGTCCCCTGATGTCATGTGCTGAGACCCTAAGTCTAGGGACATCATCTCCCAAGGAAGGTTTCCTTCATTCTAGGGCTGACCTTCCCTTCCTTGATTTTCTCAGAATACCCCAGCTACTTTGTATACCTTATCATTGTGTGCTTACGTGCAAATTTTCTACTAAACTGAGACCATGCCTTTTTTTGTATTTCTTCTACCTAGCACATGATGGGTATATGGAGAATATCTGTTATTCCTACTTTATAGATAGGAACTCTGGAGTTCAAGGAAATAGCTTGCCCAGGGTGACAAAGTAACACGTGGCAGAGCTGGGGCTGGCATCTGGCTGTTTGACTACAGGTTCATGCTCTCACAAACTACATCCTCTACTATCTGGTTTGGACCTCAGGCTGGTTTGGACTGTGCCTGTCATGCCTGTCCTGTTCTTTCCTAAAGCCTGGCACACCTGGAAGGTAATAAACACCAAATAAATATGTATGTGTTTAGTGAATAGGATCTGCCAGCCTTGCTTTCTCCTCCAGAAGTGTAAGGAAAGCGTGGCCAGCCTGCCTCAGAGATGTTGGCTGTAGGAAGAAACTCTCCACGTTTACGTGATGACGTGATCCAAGGAAGGGTGGGAAGATTGCAGCAGTGGGTAGAATCAGGACCAGGAACATGAGTTACAGTGAAGCAGATGCTTATTCATTTCAAAAACTGTTTTTTTTTTTTGTGACGGGACCTATGCAAACTGACGTGGACTTCATAATGAGGAAAGGGATTGCATATCACGAGAGGCTTTTCATAGGTGGGGAACTACTTTCTTGTCTGGTACGTTGTTGAAGGAATTCATGAATCAGATAAGGGGGGAGTTTTGGGCACGGACTGTGTAGGGTGATCAGTGTGGGGGATTTGCTGATACCTGGGCTCTGCTTCAAAAGCAACGAAACCGAAGTCCCGTGGAGTCAGCCGTCCGTGGAGTTCAGAGTTTATGTTGTGATTCTAATAAGAACCAGGATTGAGAACCATGGAATTAGGGGTTTAGACTGGAGGCAGGAAGCCCCAGTTAACAATGTAATATTGTTACATCAGAATATTAAAAAATACATCAGAATATTTAAGGATAGATTCTCAGGTCACCCCCTGAAATATACTAGTTCAGACATCTTTGGGTGGGAATTTAAGAAGGAGGAAGAAATGCTTAGTTTTAAAAAGCTTCCCATGTGATTCAGATGAGTGCTCCAAGCCCTCAGAGATAGACTAACATCCAGAACCTACAACGGGGCCCTGCCCGGGTCACAGGCCCTGACCAGGAGCTGCACCGTGTCACCAACTCCATGCAGGCCTAGCTCATCTCACTGTCTTCTCTCTTCAGGTTCAAAACGTGCCTCAACCCAGTTCTGCTCATGTTGACCTTCTTGAGTTCTCTCAACCTTGTCCAACCTTGTGAGGTCCCAGAGGGGCCTACTCTCCAAGGAGCCAATGTGCTGACCTGAGGGAGGCACCTTTTCCCGGTCTCTGCTTTGACAGGAAATGCTCCTTACTTCTTCTGGGTTTAATTTTAATTTGCTTTGTAATATCAGTGTTTTCTGGGTGCCTGTCAGGTATGCATGATGAAAGGAGATTTGGAAAAGATCAAGTTATTCTATGCCCAGCCTTTGTGAAGTATGGCACAAAGTAGACGGGGACTCACTTTATAACCTCTTTCTCCAGGAGGCGAAGGCCTGAAACTGGCCATTCTTTTCAATAACGAGTGCTTTCACGCGACAGGAGGAAGAGACTTCCCTTTAAGTCACTTGGGGTCAGCCGTCAACTGCAAGGCACACAGACAGAAATGCATGGGGTCCATCACCAGGAAGCTCTGGAGCGCATCTACAGCCAGTCTTCTAGGACTGCTACTTCATCCCAGGTAAATACGGGTGAGCCATCTGTCAGAGCTCTAGCCATTGTCATCTTTTTTGAAATGTGCCATTTTTTAATCACAATAAAACTTCTTACAACATATATGAGAAGAGTTAAGCATGTTGATAAACTAGTTTGCAGGTATGGGTGAATTTTATAGATGTGCATAAATATAGTCAATATACACAAACCAACAGACACCCCAAAATGATGAACTGATAAGTGTTTGCTAATCACTGTATATTGTGCAATTACCTGAGATCAAAGAATTTTGGCTGAGTGTAAAATAAACTCACTTACATTTATCGTTTTCTTTTGTTCTCTCTCTCAGTGTCCCTGCCGCACAGAAGTTCAAAATCATTAAAGGCAAACAGAGTCATTATTTCTGGAATGCAGTCACCAACACCGGTATCCCACCCTACCCCCTCCAGATGCTGCTTACAGATGCTGAATTCCAAGAATAATCACATTAATTCAGACCTCGTGGTTAGTTCACAGGGTCCAATTTAAATGCTGATAATGCTTTTGCATTGGCTTTTTTTTTTTTAACATCTTTATTGGAGTATAATTGCTTTACAATGGTGTGTTAGTTTCTACTTTATAACAAAGTGAATCAGTTATACATATACATATGTTCCCGTATCTCTTCCCTCTTGCATCTCCCTCCCACCCTCCCTATCCCACCCCTCTAGGTGGTCACAAAACACCAAGCTGATCTCCCTGTGCTATGCGGCTGCTTCCTACTAGCTATCTATTTTACGTTTGGTAGTGTATATATGTCCATGCATTGGCTTTTAAAGAAAGAAATTCTTTCCTGGAAACTCTACTGCTTTCCAGCAGGACTGATTTATATCTACTCAAATCTATCATTAACCAACCATAGAGTTTTTCTTTTTCAGTAATGGTAAAGTTAAATATTGTTATGTTTACAAAGTAAACCATGCAGGTATAAGATTGGGTGTCATTTAATCTGTGTCTGTAGCTGGATACTGACTTGACCTTTTTTTGTAGCTTTTGAATTGGTTTCTGGGGGTCACTCTGTGGTTGGTGGCTGTTCAGTGCAACCTAATGGCCCAGTTAGAATCAGGCCATTTGGTGGC